>NC_090913.1:3324600-3924600 GCF_040956055.1 Brachionichthys hirsutus
CCTGCTGGTTTGTCGTCAGAGCGTGTTGCAGTAATTCTTTGCTTCCTGATAGTTGGTTGGTTTAGGCTGCGTATTTTTGTGGTTGTGAACCTCGGACTCTAGCCGGTCCGATCGCTTATTTGTAGTGTTTCAGTTTTCTGGGCAGCTTAGTTCAGCATGTCTCAGCAGTATGTCTCTATTTTGGGGTCCATACTCTAGTTTAACCGTCACAATAAGGTTGCCTAATAAAGGAGCGTTACTACACGGTAAAATCCTCTAATACTTACACTATGAATATTGATTATCTTTCAGATTCTAATAGATGACATTGTGATCTGCAGGGAGCACGCAGAGGAGAATTTAGAGAAGAGGAAGTCTGCTGTAGAAAAGAGAGGCATGAAGGTATGAAAGTGAGCAGGAGTAAAACAGAGTATATGGGTGTAAATGAGAAGGTCCCTGGGGGGGGGGGGCAGTGAGGTTACAAGGAATAGACATAAAGGACTTCAAGTACCTCTGGTCAACAGGGCAGAGTGATGGAGAATGTGGGAAGGAAGTGAAGCATTGTGTGCAGGCAGGCTGGAACGGGTGGAGGAAAGTATCAGATACATGGACGTAGTGAGGGAGCACGATGCGAAGGACAGGGTCGACTGAAGAAAGTTGATTTGCCGTGGAGAACCCTCACGGGACAAGCTGAACGTACATTAGTAGTAGTTTCAGATTCAAATCAATAACGTGTGTGCGTGTGGTGCCTCACCCTGCCCGTCAGCGTGACTGCTGCTAACAATGACAATGACAGTCAGAGCGGTCGGGCAGCATTGTTGTGTCACTCATAGAAGTTCAGATTCCAACTGGCACGGTGATTGTTTTCCTCGTGTGTGTGTGTGTGTGTGTGTGTGTGGCTGTGCTTTTCTTATCAGCAAGCAGCAAAGCAACCCTTGACATGTTTTCATTAAGTCAACTTCAGACTCAAGAAAGTCATTACTACAAATTGTTTGACACTATTTCCAATACAATACTTTAAAAAAGGGTAATACATAGCAGTTGTCCAGGTTTTTAAGGTACTTATTCGTACAACAGATGGCAGTCAGTGACCCAAATTTTTGAAAATCAGGGCGGGGGGGGGTACACACAACCTTTGAACCCCTCGGGTCAGACACAAGTCGCAGCAATCGCTCAGTTCTGTAAGAGACACGCTCAACATGTCTTGCTTGCAGCCACACTTGCAGCTTAACGCCTCGATCGCTTTTGCATGTTGAAAATGCTCATGAGGTCAAATCCGAGCCGATCTGATAGGAATCAACCAGCGACGGCGCCATTTTTAATACCGGAATACCATTCATGCATTTCCGATGGGCTCTTGTTGCACTTTGTTCAAACAGAACGTGTGTCCTCTGTGATGCCGGCAGTGATCGAGATATTTGTTCTCAGCCCCCCCTGTCTGGCATGAAAGGTGACAGGTCACAGAACATGCTTGCCTAAAATCTGTTGAACGTTTCTCGCTGTTAGACACACTGTCACAGCACGGATGTTTCACAAGATCAGTGTGGTCTACTCCGCTTGCTTTTCTTTGATCGGTTGCAAAGAAAGAAAACGCACATCGATTGGACACTAGGATATGAGTTCACATCCCCACCTATGATAAAATGATCTTCATTTCCCCCCCAGAAACCAGACAGAAATAACATCAGAAATGTCTTGCCTTGAGGGTTTGCCCCCTACTCACACAGAGGTGATGATGTCACTGGTATGTGCCATTTTCCTCACGTCTATGAGTGAGTGTTTTACAAGGCAGCCACACACAGCAAGTTTCTTTCGTACCAACATGCAGTATACAAATTTGGAGTCACAATTGTGTTCGTGTCCTTCCTTCAGTGTGGAGAGACAGTGTGCTGCTGATGAATTCAAAATATGTCCTGTGCTTTACCCAATAAAACGAGAATCACAAGTTAAACCTGAAAAAAAGGGAAAGCGTGGACATCCACCCGCCTGTCTGTCAACCGCATTCTTCCTTCACTCAGCCCTTCCCACTTTGCTGCATGAGGCAGCTATATAATCCAGGACGCCAGGTATAGTCCTTTAAACAGCAGATCACCTCCAGCAATCCAACCGACGTCCGATCCAGACCTTGCAGCATGTCTTTCATATCTAAAGCCTACGGTCAGAAGACCCTAAGTGTCCACGGTGGAGCAGGCGGTCGTGGCACCCGCATCTCGTCCTCCTCGGCCATGTTGGGCTACAGCCCCGCTATCGGAAGCTTCAACCTTGCCGATGGCATGGACCTCCATGTCGGGGCCAACGAGAAGGCCACCATGCAGAACCTGAATGACCGCCTGGCCAGCTACCTGGCGAAGGTGCACACCCTGGAGAAGGAAAACCAGGGCCTGGAGAAGAAGATCAGAGATTGGTACGAGTCAAAGGTCGTTGTCACCAAAGACTACACCCGCTACTTAGCCATCATCGATGATCTGAACAACAAGGTGAGACTGTTCCATGCTTTCAGTTGACTCCTTGAGTCTGAGGGTTCCTTCCTGCATGTAATATGAGCGCCGCTGTACAATCTCTGACTTGTTTGTTTTCTTCTCCTCAGATTTGTATCGCCTCCAAACTCAATGCCAAGACGATCCTGGATATTGACAATGGAAAACTGGCTGCTGAGGATTTCCGAACCAAGTGAGTGTGTTTCCTGCCTACCCCTGTGCTGACAGCGTCCGTCTCCAGCGACCCTCTCACGCCTCTCTGACCGCTCTCTCCTCCTGTCAGGTGCGAAACCGAGCTGACCGTGAGGATGACTGTGGAGGGGGATATCGCTGGCCTGAAAAGGGTGCTGGACGAGTTGAACATGCGAAGATTGGACCTGGACAGCCAGTATGAGTCCCGGAAGGACGAGCTCATCGTGCTTAAGAGCAATCACAAAGAGGTTAGCGCTTTAGTCACGAGGGAGAGTGGCTCACCTACCCCTTTAAGGATATGCAATGTTTATTGACGGCAGTTAGACGATAGCATCTTTCGACACTCCTCTTTGCATGCATGCCATCACCCACTGTGCAGGTGCATGGACATGAAGCATGTCGGCAAACAGATGACTAATAAAACATTGCTTATTGGCATCCATCTTTTCTGCCGCAGCGAGCAAATCACAGACTAAGATGTCACCACCATGCATCAGAACTCTAGTGTGGTTGAAACGGGTCAGCTTTCCTCCCCTGACCTCTGATTGTCCTTTTTCAAACTGCTGTGTGAATGCTTTCATGCTCCTCTCCTCTTTGCACACTTCTCTCCCTCGGTCAGGTTATCGCTCCACACAGTTCCCAGTAAAGAGCAAAAAAGTACAAAAAAAAATATTTATCATCATCATAGTTGGCAGAAGGTATGTTTTGTGGCCCTTGCAGGAAATGGCTCTGCTCAAGAGTCAGATGGGCGGCCAGGTAAATGTGGAGATGGATGCTTCACCTACTCCAGACTTGAGCAGCATCATGTCAGAGATCCGGCAGGACTACGAGACTATGATCATCAAGAACCGCAAAGAAATTGAGGCCTGGTACCAGAAGAAGGTGAGATGTTGCAACTGCTCAGAAAGTTTGTTCACAGGTATTCAGCTCGACGGCAGGCTGGGTTTAAAACTGGTGTTGGTTTTCTGGTCCGTCCAGGTCGCAGCCATCGAGCAGGATGTGATGGTACAGACAGAGAATCTTTTGACGGTCAACACACAGATCAAGGGCCTGAAGAGCACCCTCCAAAGGCTTCAGATTGAACTACAGTCCCATCTGAGCATGGTACGCCATCCTATAGGAACAACCACTTATTGTCCCCTGAAATTATGACATAATGACATGCATCAATAACACTTTAGATGTTTAAGGAAATAGTTTTGGGAAATATTTCTAATTTACTTTTCTTGAGTAGATTGAGATTATTATGATTGCACTCACACCAATTGGTCCTGCAGTATATTTAAAGTAATGAAGCGACACTCTTGACATGACGACTTCCTTCACCAACCCCAATAGAAAGCGTCTCTGGAGGGAACCCTGGCAGAGACCAAGGCACGTTACTCTACTCAGCTAGCAAGCTTCCAGAACACAGTCACGGGCCTGGAGGCGCAGCTGTCCCAGCTCCATTATGACATCGCGTGGAACAAGCAGGAATATGACATGCTGCTGGACATTAAGGCCCGGTTGGAGCTGGAGATTGCAGAATACAGGAGGCTGCTGGATGGGGAGGATGGCAGCAGGTAAGACACAGTGAGACTGAATGGACAGGAGCATTAAAGAATGTATTTTAGGAAAATACGAGACTAAAATTGTCTTTTTTTTTCTCTCTCGCATGGTAGCAGTTCAAAACAAGGTGAGCAATTAAAAAACAAAACAATGAATATAATTATATATCACACATTGTAAA
Source organism: Brachionichthys hirsutus (assembly GCF_040956055.1). Taxonomy (NCBI): domain Eukaryota; kingdom Metazoa; phylum Chordata; class Actinopteri; order Lophiiformes; family Brachionichthyidae; genus Brachionichthys; species Brachionichthys hirsutus. Next base: position 3,328,978 of record NC_090913.1, read on the forward strand.
ATTTAAAGTGATCTGACTGTCGATTCTTATCTTTTTCTTTTTTCTTTTCAGTGATCAAAAAAGTCATCACTGTGGTGCAGACAGTCGTTGATGGAAAGGTGGTTGAGACCAGCCAGAGCGAGCGTGGGACGTATGAATGATTAGATTAGAAAGGAAACGTGAACAAAAATCAATAAAAGCCATGCAGTTGAATTCAAATTTCTTGTGTGTTTAAATTTAGAACAAACTAATGAAAAATAAATGTTTTTGCACAGTACAAATCAGACTTGATCACCAATAGCTCATCAAGTTTATTCCTAGAATATGCCTTATTCAATGTTATTATATTAAAAACAAATGGAAAAGCAGTTGTTGATCTAACACAACCGCTTGGAATTATTCCCTATTCATTTTTAAGCCACTATTTCATTTTTTGTGACGCAATACATGCTCCCATCTCGCCTAACACATGACTACCAACACATACCTGCATATCCCACTGCTTCCTGTTTGTGCATGGCTTAAAATGCGAATACGGGTAAGCTAATCACACCTCTTTCAGAAAGTGGATAGTTTGTCAGTGCGTTGTGTGTGCGTGTGTGTGTGTGTATGTGCGTGTGCGTGTGTGTATGTGCAAGTGAAACACAGAGCATCTGTTGAGTCCCCTCCCTGCAAGAAATTCAGGAAGGACGTTGGTTGGTTCGGTTTCGCCTCTCCGTGAATTAACGGAGTGACAGTAAGGCAACTTTCGACTGACTGGGCTGCTGTTTAGATTTCCAGCTCTAAATGCTCTTTCTCAAATGGTTTTCAATCTTAGGTTCATATTCGGTCGCATATTGTTATATTGTATTTCAGACAAGACACAACATGACTTTAATCCTGAGAATATTTTACATATGTTAATAGTTTTATATGCAAGGAGGGGGAAACTTTGTTATCCCATCAGAAAACAGCACCACAATCATGTCATTATTTAATTATGCCATTAAGAAGTCAAGTAAACAGGACAAAAATGTCTGCAAAATGGCAGTATTTTATTATTTTCATGTATGTGAAGGAAGTATAGGGCTCAAATGTTGGGCCTGTGGCCCACATGTGTTTGCCCGTTGTGTTTCATTTCCTTCGTGGGACCGATCATTATCTGGTGGTGGTGGTGGTGGTGGAGGACACCACCCTGCCGTCCCTCTCTTCCTGTGTGACGATTAACACCTTGGAAATGCCGGATTTTTGACTGTGGAGGGAGAGCATTACAGTAATCAACGCACAGCGAGGTAATCATGTATCAAGAAATGATAACGGTTTTGCAAGGACATTACGTGGTCTCTCCACCATCCATCAGCCTCCTGTACTCTGAAATCTCCATCTCAAGCTTTGTCTTCAGGTCGAGCAATTGGCAATAGGCACTGTTCTGGTTTTCTATGTCGGCACGCAGGCACATCAGCTGTTCCTCCAGTGCAGTCACCTGGGCCTGGAGGCCTTGAAGCATACAGCTATACCGGTTCTCTGTTTCGTATAAAGTATTCTCGAGAGCTTGTTTCTGGAGCGGGAACATGGAGAGATTGGGAACGGGAAAGACAATGAATGAGTGTTTGACCTGGGAAAGTTGCTCACGGAATTGCATCTCAGCAAAGGGTTAAGAAAAGCAAAGACTTTGCCCCAGATCATTATCGTTTACCATGCTGAGCTGTGATTGGAGGTCGATCTCCAGGCTCTGGCATGTGCGACGGATCTCAGTGATTTCAGACTTTGATGATTGGAGAGTTTGGGTGCTGACTACCATCTGCTTGTTCAGCTCCTCTATCTGCATCGGATGTGGGAGGACGTCAGTGTCATGTGTAACTACAAAAATACAGACTGAGTAGGCTACGGAAAATTACTTGGCGAGTAAATGCCCTGATTATGGTTTTGGAGGAGTCTCGCCTTTGATTGGTGCCAGATTTCCAGGTCTTTTCTGTTCTTGCTAGCTACAGCCTCGTACTGGTCACGTATCTCCGCCATAATGCTGCCGAGGTCTACTGATTGCTTCGAGTCGACCTCTACGTTGACCTGCCCACCCATCTGATTCCTCAAAGCGGCAAGTTCCTGTCGGAGAAGAGACGTTTGGTCAGCGATTGAGACAACAACTCAGGCGGACTGTGAATTCACTCCTTTCACGGCTTGCTGCACACACCTCCTCGTGGTTCTTCCGGAGGAAGATCTTTTCCTCCCTCAGTCCTTCTATCTGCATCTCCAGGTCCGATCTGGCAAGTGTCAGCTCATCCAACAGTTTCTTTAGCCCAGCGATATCTGCCTCCACTGACTGGCGCATGCATAGCTCATTCTCGTACCTGCATGGCACAAGGCCAGATATTTTTACATCCTTATTACCATTGTTCGTTTTCAATTCACCAGAATCAGTAGAATCTTTCTCGCCATTCACACTTACTTGGTTTTGAAGTCGTCTGCTGCCAGTTTTGCATTGTCAATGGCCAAATAGATGCCTCCATTGACACGGGTGGCAAACTGGATCTGTGTGAGGATTCATTTCATCATTATAAAGGACTGCAGGATTCATTCATTCAAACTGTCTCCAAATGCAAACGCATCTTTAACAAAGAAGTGCGAGGACGGTGAACGCTGTGGGACATACCTTCGCCTGCAGGTCGGAAATGGTGGCCTGGTAGGCGGAGTAGTCGCGGGCCGTGGGAGAGGTCTTACCCTCCAAGTATTTGCGAATCTTGAGCTCCAGCTCGGCGTTGGCGCTCTCAAGGGTGCGCACCTTCTCCAGGTAGCTGGCCAGACGGTCATTCAGGTTCTGCATGGTGGCCTTTTCGTTGGTCCCGAGGTCCAGGCTTTCCATCCCACCTCCCATACCGCCGCCACCACTTGCATAACCGTAGCCCATAGAGGCAACAGAGACTCTTGGTGCACTTGAATAACTGTAGGCACTTTGAGCATAACTTTTTTGTCCAAGATTTCCACCTCCATAACCGCCTGATCCACCATAAGTACTATATGTTCTGCCGAATCTCTGTGATGCCATTTTGATGCCTTGCTTGAGGAAATCTGCCTGCCTTGACGAATCAGATGGGCTGAGATGCACAGACCTGCCTCTCTGCCCCCTTTTATCCTTGCGAGACTGCTGCTGCTGCCTCTGTCGTGGGTGGGGGCACGCGGGAATGAAGGGAGGAGCATGACTAGAATGACTCGCTCTGCCCCACCCATCACAAAGGCTCATCAGGTGTGTTACCCTTTGTGAACTGATCACAAGGAGAATGTTGGATTAACTGCAATTCTATTTAGATGCTAAACGCGTTTGAAGTTTGTGGCTACTCACGGGCTTTCTTTCCATCTGTCATTCGCTTATTATACATGAAGACGTGGCGTGACTTTTAAACCTATAATGTCATATGGAACAAGGCCACGCCCAGTGCAGTTGACTTTGGATTAGCTATACAGTGACACCCATCATTGTTGTCAGCGATCTGCGTTGTGCACGTGATGCAAACCTGTTGCATCACCAAGGCAACAAGCACTGTAGACCGTGACCTATATTAGTGTTTGTTGTTATCTTTATTGCACTCTTCTATGAAACATTTCTTTTTCCTGCTTCTTTAGATATTCTGTGCACCTTAAATCTAAAACAAAGTTTTCCAGGCAGTTAAGTTATTGCAGGCACTCCCTCTGTCAAGCAGTAACTAGCCTGGGCGGAATGCTTTTACTTGGCTGAATACTTTCACAACTTTCATGCCCGAACAAGAACAATGGCTTTCCTGTTTTACGAGTTTCCCTTTCACCGTGTCGCCCGTTTCCTTAGAAAGTCTCTCACGATGTCCGCGAGGCTTCCAAAGTTTCTCACATGTAAAAGTGACCTTGTCACTTTGAAGATATGTGCGGCTTGCAAACAGGGTGTTTCTCTTCAGTGCATCTTTTTACTCAGATTGCAAGCACATTTTGTCTGTGTACTACTACATGGTAGTAATAAACCAGTCATGATATTTTGCCCCAGAAATATTTTCAGAAGACTTTGAGATACCCTGAGATACCCTCACTTTTTTTGTTTTAGATTAAATCACACTTTCCTGAAAAATATAGAAAAATGTGAAAAAAATATAAACAAATTTATACCATAAGAAATAAAATGTAGTCAACACCATGCTGTCTTGATATTTGTACATTTCCAAACATTTACTCTGCACAATTGCAGATTGTGGCTGTAATTGAAAGTGACAGTCTATTTCTTTAAATAAATTTTCAATTAATCACTGTGGTCTTGTAAAATTCTAACACAATGCTGGTCACATTTTCCCCAGGATATTACTGTGTATTTACATTATGTTGTATTTGAATCTTCAGTATGTATCCTGTATTTAATGATAAGAAATTAAAGACTGCATTGCTGTTTAATCTTTGGGAACCGCAAAGGTGTAAAAAAGGGCTAGATAACTGCAGTCCCTTTAAACATTTTACACAACAGAATACTGTCTCGAACATGTTTTACTCAAATATATATATCTTTTTTTTAAAATAGGGATTATCTACACCACCATCATAAACCAAGTGATGGTTCGGAATGTTAAAGCAAAACAGAGCCATAAAGCCGACATTGTTGTGACAGAATGTGAGGGTGTGGGTGGAATGACAGGTTCAGACTGATTGGAACCAAACACACCGGTCGAGTCACTTTCTGCCATGTTTACTGTAAGGACTAAAGACTAAATGAAACTCATCTGTTCTCGCCTGCAGATAAAAGATAGTAGATTAGCTTGCATTCAGTGAAGTACAATACACTAATAATACCATATATACCATTTAGATGAATAGTCATTTCTGATCGGCTGAAGGGTTATTGATAATAGACATCCAAGGATGTCCAATGAGGCACACTATTTTTTATACATTATTATTCACATGAGCCAAATATCTAAGCCATTACATTTATCAAGCTCTGAAATGAAGAACATGTTCACTGCATGGGAAACTCCTGGGATTGTAATTGTTCCAGGGATGAGACAATCATCCTGGAGCATCCAGGAACTCTGATTCTGGCTTGTCAAAACCTTAAAAGTTTCACATTTAAATGAGCGGAAATATACATCTATGAGGCGCCCCTTTGAAGAGGAAGGAATTCTTTCCACACGTATCGATTCTAGTGAATAATTTCCATTAAGAGAAATTGTCTTTCCTTCCAGAAAATGCTTTTCACAGATGAGACAATGAGAAACCCGAACCTGAAGCTTAAAATCAGGCAAATCAATGATGTCATTGAGACACACGAAAAAACTATCACAAGGTGATACTCTTAATTTTTTGAAGTCCAAGTGGAAAAATGTGCCAAATATATAGATATTCCCTGACTGATGACCTGAAAACATAATCTCTATCAGCAAATTATTTACATTTTAATAAAATAGAAACTATAAAACTTCACACAAAACATTTTTAAATGAAAAATGGACCAACGGTTCAGGTTAGCAAAGTTGCACCTCAAGGTTTGAACACTGACTTTGTGTCTTCTCCCATGCGTCTGATAGCAATAGCAATGCAAATGGATTTTCAGTGAGCTGCAGGAATCTAGTATGGTGTCCATAAAATGGGCATAACACAAAGCCTTCTGCTCTCACAGACAGGATGATTAATGAGTGCTGATGATTGATGGGCTGACATGAACGCACAGGGTGTGACTGTGGTTCTTCTTTGGGAATCAGACCATGAAGGTGAGGCGTTTGGTATGCATTGTTCAAACTGAAAAATCCCTGCAAAGAGGTCGGTTCTACACCCAGTAGATTCATTTCCAGCTACAAAATATATTCAAATATATACTTCATGCTACTTCAGATACGTTCTTAATCAATGACATTCTGCTTCACAGTGCGCGTGGTGTGTTTGGGAGTTGTAGTTCAAGTTGTCAAAATTGTGCCCAAAATGCATCTTAAAATACTATCACGTACTGCCATACATTCTTTGGCATGTTTTCTGTGTCGCTCATTCCTTTCAGTATACGTATTATAATAAGAATGATTCTGCAGAATGCAAAAGGCACATTGGCGTCTCTATGGAATGCCTCGCCCGCAATCAGATCACTTGGAGTGAAACCTGGAATAAAATATGCTGTGACATGACAAAAAATATCTTATCAAGGTGTGAATTAAATAATGTCTCATGGGAATTTTTTTTTGTTTTGTTGCTGAGCAAGAAGGCGAGGCCGACAGCAGCTGCAAGTGTTATTATTTTTGGAACCAATCCTGTCTTTGCGTTTGTTCTGTTTCAGGTCAGGGCTAGTTTCTGCTGGCGTGCCCTGCAGGTGTGCACCACACCCTTTACTTCAGAGAACTGGAATTTCACCACAGATGTCGCAATGTGGAACTGGACACAAGAATCGTCTTGTCTGTCCTGCTTAGAAAGTAACCTGAACGTTACCTGGACAGGTTTATTGTCTCTTTCATACTGCGACTATAGTGTGGGACGAATGCGGCGCCTATGCAGGGACCCAAATGTGAGGGAAGCACTAAAAAAGCGTGTGTGGAGTTTATTTGCTCAGTGTGGTTGACAACATTTCACTTTTAGGTATGAAACTTTCTGTTTACTGTCTCTTCTGCAAACGCCATATACACGACATGCAATGCTCTTATTATCTGTCGGACAAGGCCACAAAAACACACAATGACACGCATCTGCTCTGACGAAGTCTGAACTGGCTCATTTATACTCCAAGATTACTGCAAAATTTGCAACAGATATCTAACGTCTCATAAAATCCCTGCCACTGACTTCTGGTTGTTAAGTTGCACTGTTGAAGAATTGTATTTTTAAACCTGCCATTTTTCATTTACATCAAATGTTTCCTGTCAGCAGTCCTAAATTGATCGACAAATTCATTCTTGCTTCAGGATTTTAAAGAACGTCACAAAAGTGGTAGATTTTACACAATGCTGGAGCACTGTTACCTTTGACTGTCATATTTTCTACACTTCATATTTGAAATTAAGGTTTTTAAACTTGTGTTCTGCAATAAACAGGGTGTGACTGCATGAAAGATAGAAGCCGGGGTATGAGGAAACAACCAGCGCCAGCCCTTTGGCATGTTGTCCTTTAACTTCTCATGCACTCAAATCTGTCTGCAGGCTCCGTGATGTATGTTCTCTGTCTGGTAGATGACAATCTGCCATACCCTGATTTTTAATTCAAAGTGCGTAATTTATTGTTTGAAGTCAATCTGCAGTTTCACACATTTCCAATTCTTCATTGGGAGAAATAACCACATACAATGAACCTGGACCCTACCAACACTATAATACTACATGTTTCTAAAGCGATCATGTACAAAGCAGTGTGGATTGACTTAACTGAAGAACACAGAGACCCCTGCTGCCAAAGAGTGAAATTACATGCCATGTATTTTGTATTTAAAATCAGATTCTATTACCTCTAGCATGGAAGTTATGCTTTTCTCAGTTTGTCTGTTTGTTAGCAGGATTACGGCAAAAACTGCTAGATGGATCTTGATGAGAAAAATTCTAACGATGGGTCTTTGTCTAACTTGCATCCCATCAAATTTTGAGAGACATTCGGATATCTGTCTGGCTATAGACCGATGTTTATGGAATTTGACACAGTCACATATAGGGTGGGGACCTCTATTGAACTCACCACCGAATTTCATCTGGATCGGATCCAGAATGAGGTTGGGGAAAAAAATTACTACATTTTAACACTGAAAATCCCATTTAAGGATTCGAAAATCAGTAAAAAAAAAAAAAAATATGCATCAAGTCCGATTAAATAGTATTTTTAACAATTTAGACTCTTTTGGTGATGATCCAGATCCCCATGTGGACGGTGTAAATCGAATTATGAGGGGAATGAGCTGCTCGGCGGAGGTCTGGGCTCCTCCAGCCAACATTTTAGCTGCACCATCATCATCATCATCATCATGTTCCAGGTCCCTAACGCATCATTACAGTCAAATAGCCTCCATAAATACGCAGCACATGATCGCACACATCATTTCCCGAGGAGTTGACAATTTAGAGAAGCTGCATTCATGCTCTTTCTGCTTGTCTGGTCATTGTAAATGGATCACAAATCTATACAGTATGTACACAGTTTAAAGTCAGCCGCCGCTGTAGTATTTGTAGTGTGAGAGTAGAATATAAGTCATCTGGAAAGTCCCGGCTGCAACGCAACAAAAGTCAATAGTCGTGTCCCACCAATCAATAATTTTACACGCAAACTGATTGTTTATGTCAAAATTTGCCGGCCGCTCTAAGCAACGCCTGAAGACCGCAGCGCAGTCGACGCTGGTGCGTTGGGCCAGAACCATGCAGTTCAACAGAACTCTGAGGGGCCCCTCTGGGATATAGAGCCACGGGCCAACACAACAACACGCCCAGGACGCGCACACACACACACACACACACACACACACAACCAGGGCCATGGCGCAGGAGGGTCACGCCACTGCCAGCACGGGGAACGTCTTTGAGCTCCTCTGAATTGGCCCCTAAAGCAGCATTGGATTTCTTATGTAAACGCACTGACATGTTTTATTGTCATTGCAGAGTAACAGCAAAAAAGAAAACGGCCATTTCAAGGTAAGTGACGTGGGCAGCAATTGATTTGTGAATGCAGCGGGCCATTGTTCCCTTTACACACATCCTCCCTGTGCATCCGTCTCATAATCAATCACTGACACCTGTTATCTGTATTTGATTTTAAAGCCATGTTGCTTCCACCAATCCTGCAGTATAAAAGAGCCGGTCTGCTCGCCAATCACCAGAAGCGTCTCACCCGTTGCATTTTGTTGAGCACACATAGTCTCCATTACAGGTGATGCATTACTTCTTCTGTTTCTCTTTTAAAGGCAACTTTGTTTGTTTTTTCTTTTGTAACTCTCTTCCTTTCTTCCCGTGAGCGCAGACATGTCAGGGAAAGCTGTGGCCTTCGCGACGTTGTTTGCGCTGCTGTTATCCAGCGTGGCCGATCCAGCGCAGGCTGAAGCGGCAGGCGCGCAACAGCGCCTCCTAGCCAAGAGGGGGGAACTGACGCAGGCGAACGCCGGGCGGGAGTCGGCTGCTCGGGCTCACGCTGCACGAACGGAGAGACGGACGCACCTCTCGGAGGACGAACGTGAGAGTATGACCAAACAAATAATGAAAGCTATTTCAGGTATGATGTAAGGAGGCGTGGATTATTGTTTTGCTCCCTTTGTGTGAAAATGCAGGAAGATTCTCAGATCTATTTACACAGCAGCACTTAGGTTCTGTCCGAGGTTTCTGCCTGGTAAAGGCAAGTTTTTCCATTGCTTCTGTCGCCAAAGTGCTTGCTCTTGTGGGTCAAGCTGGGTTCTGTCTCTCCCTGCTACACCTGTAAAGTGCCTTGAGATAGCTTTCTGTTTGTTCACAGAGATGAACCCTGATTGCGTGTCAGGCCGGGACTACCAGGGCTGGCTGGACTTCGGACGCCGAGATGCAGACTGAGAATCGACTGCAACCGGAGACTAAACCTCCAGCTTTCTGTTCACATCTTAGATATCCAAAAAAAAAAAAAGTGTGGTCTTGAAACCTGAGAATTAAACTGATCTGAATCATCACAGAATGTGTTCATTCATTGAGGTGGTGAGAGAAACAGACCGGACAGAAAAGGGAAAGATTTATTCACCGGTGGTAAAATTTGTACATATATATATACACTGTATATATATATAGATAAAGTAATATAATGCTGAAAGGTTGGAGCCAACAGTAGTGCAAAAAAGAAAAAACAAGACAGGTTTGGTTGATTTATGTCAGAACACAATTATAAACTTTATAAACTGCTTTTGATTCCTTCCCTTTTCGTCCACAGTATTACTGCAGTTCATTGGTCATAAAGATCAAAGATTTCAAACAAACATGTTGCTAAAATGACTGACCATTAAGACTTCTCCTACATGTCTTTATTAAATAGCACCCCCCCCCCCCCCCCCCCCCCCCCCTTGTGGAATTAAGTAAAAGTACTTAATTCCACAAGGTCAAACGCAGGTTCACGTGAGCCGTGGAGCGCCACCATCTGATTGGTCAATTGATTAATTGATCAAAAAGAAATTAGCTGCCATTTAATTTGATAATCTATTATGGTACATGTTTTTCTTCATTTCAGAGACAGAAATTGCTTTTTGACATTTTAGACTAATGGAGTAATAACTGGCCGATTGTTGATTATTGGCAGCCATAAAGACTTGCTGTTTGAAAGCAGGGTTCAGTCACTCTGTCCTTCACCACATTGCTTCCTGATGAAACTCAGTATATTTGTGAATCACATAGAGAACATACTTTTCTTGGCGCAGCCCAGAGGGGATTTCAGTGCATTTGAATGTTCTGCAGTGACAGCAGTGGTTTTGTTTGCAGTTCAACTCTTCTCTTCTTCTATCATTGTTAAACACGCCTGGTACAAGTGAAACTACTCGGAAAGTTAAAACGGCAAGTGATGGCAGGGAAAATGAGTAAAATGCCAAATCACAAAACACGGTAGAAAAATTCGCTTTCCTTCATATTTCCTTTTCTTGCGTGCAAAAAAAAAAAGGAAAAGTGTCTCTGCAAGTTGCAGTCAAACGGACTGTTTATCAGGTGATTGTCCTGAGATGAAGATGTCTCTCTCTCTCACACACACACACACACAAACTACTTTAAACAAATTCATAGAGAAAAATTATTACTGTTCACTACGGACGACTTAAATTGTGACTCTGGAACATTCTGTGGCTTCTACTGTCAAGATCCCAGAGCTGTGATTCCCTGATCGCACATCGGGAATCACGCGCCAAAGTGCAAAACCACAACAGTGAATGAGGGAGACGATAACTCGTCCAGAATCTTCATTGTTCAGAGGATGTCCGGCTGCTTCCCTGCTTCATCGTGGCCCCTCATCCCCCAGGCTGCCACTCTGTGCAGCCCCAGACTCTGGAGCTTCTCCACCAAGTTCAGACTGAAAACTCTCCTTTCTTCCTCACTGTCCAATGAGGAGCTTCCACCTTTGTCTTTTCCTGTTGTAGCTTTAGTGTGGTGACTGTAGTGCGGGTTGTGGTGGGGAAAAGGAGAGGCTGAGATGCCGCGCTCTTGCAGAAGCTGCAGGAGTCCCAGTGGTGAGGAGGCTGCATTCGTGGTGGTGGTGGCGGCGATCTGGCCCCCCAGGCCAACATGATGCTGCTGAGATGGCGATGAATTCCTTATGAGCTCACAGTTCCCAAAAGATGGCAGGCCGAAAGAGTGAAGGCTGGCAAAAGAACAAAAGAAAGGTGATTAAAAACAAACATAAAACCCAGTAGATAAGAAAGGACTTTCTTTGTTGTTTCTCAAACATGCAAACAAAATCAAAAAACATTTTTCTAGACTCGTAGTGAAAGGCTGATTTATTGCAGGGTGCTCAACATTTGATTAGTGTCATTTGACAAAATGTCCTTTCTCGTGTTTTACAGTCCACTGTGATTGGCTCGTGTCATAACGTCTCCGTGGCGATAGATGTTTCCCAACCACGTCTACTCTGGCCTGCAAACAGCATCTCTGTAAAGAGAAGCAGCTCACTGGATTAACTGATGGTGGACATTTACTGAACCATAATAGTCTGTTTTTATTGATTCATTGATTTTAATTGATTTTATTTCCTAGCACAATGTCTGAGAGTGAAAGGAATCAGTTCAGTTCATGACATTTGTGTGTTTAACGCCGTCTGTGCAAAGTGTGCCTCAAAAAAACGCAGTTTAACTTCTGACAAGCAACCCACAAAACTGCAGCCAGTCGTCGACTCGCCGTTAGAATATTTACTGCAAGCTGCGTTAAATGGTGTTAGTGAGGCAGCAGTGCCGAAAAGTTAGGCTCAATTAAACAATAGAGTTTAAAAAGCCAGGGAAACCTAGGGAGTAAAGACAAGTTAGCACAAATGCTTCACGGCTGTGTTAGAGGGAGGGCAAGGCGCCGTTTCAATGAGGCCACAGCAAACGATCCGAGCGATCGTGTGAACTTCTATTCAGCACGTTCCTCTGACATGAACTAGCATCTCACGTTGCCTCAAAGGCTCCCTCTAGAGTTGAAGAAGGAGCCGCAACAGATGTCTTCTGCAAATGCTGCCACAAAGAGGAGGTTAGAAGGGAGAAAATGTCCAGACTTTATGAATGAACATGATCATGAAAAACAGGATAAATGGAGAAAGAATTGTTGTATATTATATATGAAAAGGTTTAATGCTCAAATAAAGACAGCGGCACTCGATTTGGTAAATTGCTTGTTTACAGTATGTATGTTCTTACCTGGTGGAGAAGGAAGGGATGAGGAGGGAGGGTTGGTGAACTTGGCAGGTGGTAATGGTATGTGTGGGAGAGGTTTGAGGGAGGTTGGGCCCTGATGGTGAGGTCACGGAGGGAGAAAAGGAACGTTAAACTATGCAAGAAGGAAACTACACAGAAAACTGCCATTACGAAATTGTTGGGACGCAGATAATACAGAAATGAGGAGGACGCATGAAAATAAAAGAATGGTTCATGTGCAACAAAGCCATCTGAACAGAGCAGCCCCGTGTTCCCACTGTCCTCCCTACCTATGCCATGTGCTCCTGAGAGGTGGGACAGGTCGGGCTCATCCTCCTCCAGATCGTTCAGACTGTAGACGTGCTGGATGTCCACCTCCAGCTCCCTGAAGTCTTTAGTCAGGACGCCCGGACGTGGATGCAAGACGCCTCCCAGGTTTGGTTTGGCCAACTGCTGCCACTGATGAAGCGTCACCGAGCCTGATGGCAATCGCAAGGATTGTCGTCACACAATTCAGTTAGAGATTTTAACAGATGGGAAGGTTTGAAAATTAAAACTGAAATGTAAAAAACGGAGGAAAAGTTCAATATTCAAAATTATGAAATGGGAGATAACATAATAACATTTACAGAAATCCTCATCAAAAATGAAGCCCCACACCCAGGAGGAAAATTATGTCACCTTGTAACCACAGAAACAGAAAAAGAAATGATAGAAGAAAAATATTCAGGTCAAAATTGAAGTCTGTATAGTTTCATTCAAAAATATTGACCTTATTCAGTTTTAGGCTCCTATAAACGCTTTCTCTTCATCAAACGCAGCGTAGCTTTCAATCTGCGATATTTTATTAGCATCACAGACAAGACGATTGTTATTTGGATTTTCATATTCACACTCTTACGATCCACCCTGACCCGCATACTCTGGAATAAGCTCTGAGAAAATGGCAAGATACTTGAATAAGCAAAAATCTTAACCTTCCAGAGGTTTGACGATCTGCAGGCGGTCTGGCAGGTACGACCTGGACCCTCCTGAGGAGCCGCAGGAGTGTCTGGAGCTGCCGTTGGAGTAGTTGGTGCCCGTCGATGCTGCTGGGCTGGAGGCGAGGCTGTAGTTCGGCGTCAGGAAGCCACTGGAGCCCTCGGCCTCTTCGCGCTTCACAGCCAAGGCTTGGAGCTTCAGCTCGCGCTCCACGTCAAAGAAAGGTCGCTCAGAGGAGTGGTTCTGCTGGCGGGCAGACAAACTGCGCAGAGCGGCTTCTAGGTCCCGGCCTCCTGGTGTGCCGGGCTGGCCCAGACGCTTTGGTCCACTGTGGTGAATACAAGTGGGTCAAACTCGTGTTGTAAAAGTGTGTCTCATGCAAAGAAAGTCAACCTGATGTCCAGTCATGAAGTTCAAAATCCGATCTGGACTTTTCCATCTGATATTCAAACACACTGGGACAAACCTGGTGTCTCCCTTCTGAGCATTATCGGAGCTGGGCTTGTCCTCCAGGGTCATGCTGGCAGTGTCTGAACCGTAGTAGCTGGTCCGAGGGGTGCTGGCACAACTGGACCGAGCGGATGGCGGGCTGGAGCCCGGAAGCGCCGGGGAGTGGCACTGGGACCGCATCCTCACGGCCTTGTTCACCACCTTCACGGTTTCAAACACACGCCACTGGTGGTTCCTGCGGGGAGAAACGGGACTCCAGTGGCCGAGCTTTTACACACGCTCCTTCAAACCGTTACACACGACAATGATTTAAAATTTAACCCGCTTTAGTGTCAGATCGAGTGAATGTGCCTTGAAGAAAGGCGACGAGGTCAGATGAGGGACGTAGGTTTGGAATGAGAGAATGCGATGTTTCATTGTGAGGCCTATAATGCCTTTGAAACGTTAAGATTTACTGTATATGTGTTTTGTTCATGAAGTGTTTAAAGCGTTTTGGAGGTTTTGGCTGCGTACGACAGGAAACGTATGTTCTGTGAGAATAGACAAGTGGCAGCAGGTTGTTTGAATTAACGTCACAGGTTGGTCAGTTCAAAATGTAATCCTGCTATCAAACAGACAAACGCTGTCAAAAACATTACCTCCTTGGCGGAGGGATTCTGAAACTCACTTGTACTCTGCGGGGGCTGGGGTGTCCAGGCCTTTGCGGAAGGTGCCCTCTATTTCGGCTGCCAGGGAGTCCATGGGGAGAACAGAGTTCAGCGATCTGTACCGCTGCACGGTGCTGTTGGGTAGGCTCTTATTCCGCAAGTTCTTGATGTCCTTTCGGGCCTCGCGGAGCATGTCCTCACACTGGGAGTACTTGTCCTGCAGGTCCTTGAGCTGCAGACAGGGGGGGGGGCACATATCAAAAATGCCATTTACAAAGTTGGAGCCGGATCTCGACAAATAAATGATAAAGCACGTTTTGAAAGTTTTTTAAAACACACTGGCTCAAGGGTAAACATCAGTAGAAGTCTTTTCACAGTAAAGGAGATTGCCGGTATGGGAAATGTCCACAATGAAGGTCAGCACGTGAACATTACGCCGACATGGAAAGGAAAAAGCTGCGCAGATGCAAGAATGCGATTGTTTGTCTTGCCTCTGATTTAAGGTGGAGCCGGCTCTCGCGGGAGGCGCCAAGGTATTGATTCAGCTCCTCGTTCTCATGCGTGAGCTACAAGAACAGAGAGAAGAAATTCAGGACAGCTTTACTAAAGATGCGACACAACGGATTTGCAAGATACCCCGTCTGTAACAGTTGGGTTTCTCTCACCCCTTTGCAACGGGCCTGCAGGTCAACAATCTGAGCGAGCAGCGCGCTGATCTCCTCCTGCTGTCGGAGGGAGTCCTCCGCCTTCCTGGCCAGCTCCTCCGACAGGTCGACCACCTGCTTATTGACAGACGCTGAGACAAGCGAGCCCCATGAACACAATCTAACTTGATCGAATGTGTTGTTTTCAGAAAGGCAAACACGAACGTGACTTACAGAGTTCTTCCACGCAGACCTTCATCAGCTCCTGTTCTTGCTCCTCGTAGTTGGTCGTCTTCGCCGTGAGTTCACTGGCCTGCAGAAACAGAAGCCATGTTACTGTACGGTTGACAATTTGAAATTGAATAGGTACTCCCAAAAAACAGATAGAGGTTTTATTTTATGCTGACTGTGCAAACGATTCTTCTCTACATTCCACTCGGTGTGAGTACTCCACAGTTTACATGCCTCCAATCGCAGTCGGCGGTTCTCGTCCTCCAACCCATTCAGTTTCTGCTGCAGGAAGTCATAGTGGACCAAGCTGCTCAGAGAACTGCACGATTCATTTCTTTTAATTCTACAATGAAGGGGGAAAAAAAAATACACCTCACTTAGGTTTGTACTTGCAGAAAGCATCCGAGCAGAACTGGACAAACAACATTCATTTAAAAGCCGATTTACAAACTTTATATATAGAAAATAAATTTAAAAAACAACAATGGACAAAGACAATCATTAACGACTGACGGGAAAGGTCTTGGTCAACACTTAGAGGACTTAAGGAGATGCTCCTTCCTGCTCTGAGGATCAGAAACATCTTCCTGTCACCGAACAACCACAGCGACAGGCTGCGTTTAAGCGACTTTGTGAAATCATTTGTGTTAAGATGCAGCACTAGCACATATGAAGGATCTCTGTCCATGCGTAAACTCACTGCAGGTGCGATTCAGCGGTCTCGATCTCCTCGGTGCTGGCGTAGAACTGAAGGAGGTCGTCCCGCATCGAGAGCTCGTGACGAAGTTGAGCAATCTGAAAACACGCAGGAAGCTGTAATCAGCATCTACGACCTCGCACAGATGATGCATTTCAGCGTGGCTGCACCAGCGACCAGTGTCACTAAAAAATATATATATCTATACCTCTTCCTTTGCAATTTCAAGCTGTTCGTCTAACATTTCATTGCGTGCCGTCAGTTCATGGTTCCGCTTCAGGAGAGACTGACCAATCCGTGCCGCCAATTCCAGATCCCGTTCTTTCTGCAAAGCAATATAGCATTTATTTTACCGGGAAAAGCATGATGATATGGAACATTTGTGGTGTTTTTATCATTTTTCAAATCATAAACTTTGCAGGAAATTGCAGCTGCGCTTTTGTACCATGTCTGATTGGCTTTTGTTCCTAAACACAAAAACATATGGTACTGACATAAACAAGAGAAGAGCGACAGACAGCGTAATCCCCTTTAATCCCCTTTAATCCCCTTCATCTGCAGTGTGGCTCTCTCTTACCTCCTCCAGGAGGTGGGTGACTGCCTTGATGTCATGATACGTCTTGGTGACCTGGCCCACTCTGTCTGAGCACAGCACTGAGGGAGGGGGGAGAGAGGGACTTAATGAACGGAGACAGAGCTGGCGCACAGATAGCGTAGTGACGAGAATATAACGGCAGAATTATCTTCTATTTTTCAATAAACTACAGAACAAGTTTGACTATAACAGAAATGACTATAGATTTTGATTTTTAGTTAACTGTCTCTCATTTATCTTTCTGCTTTTTAATGTTTTAAAATGCATTGTTACTCATTTGTTACATATGGCTAATTTAAAAAAATAAATAAAAAGAGGAAATAGAAGCTGCCATGGTGAAGACACCCCTTTAAAAAAAATACCACCAACACACACTACTTGAATGCACATGATTTCCCCGGGGCGACTGCGCTCTAAGTTTCCACAGCCACAGCTAAGAGGTGGCGATCCGCTTAGCCTGATCCAGATAAGATGCCACTAAAGCCCTGGTTCTCCTGACCACCAATATAGCTCAACGGGAGAGACCGCCAGATCCTGAACTGTGCCGAGACGATCGGCCCAGCAGGACACGTACAGCATGGATGGGATAACAGCGGCTGGCTATTGATCTGCGATGTTGTTTACATGCTGGAGACTTCAGAGTTCAGGTTAAACGGGTGCGAGAGGTCAATAAGTCCGTTTCTCCCAGATGTGATTCGGTCTTTAACTGTAGCTGTCAATAACTGTAAATTTAAAATAAAATAAATAAATTTAAATAAAATGGTCTTTTCTTTACCTTTAAGTACAACCAAGAATTTCAATCGTGTGCTAAGTGTGGAAGTGATTTCTTTGATCTTTTGGAATAGAATTTTTAAAGTAGAATTTTTTTCAAATCTAATTTGTCTCCGTTTAACGGTGTGAAGAAATGACTTGTTTTTGTACTCCGTGTACTTTGCTAGAAAGCCCAGATGGAAAACACACAAACGGGAAGTTGTCGTAGAGCCAAGTGATAAAATTGAGGTTGTGATGCTTGGTCTGGGTTGAGTAGCTCTATCAGTGTTTAATCAGCCTAACCTTGCCCTAACCTGCCCATAAAATCCTGCCTGGTGAACTGCTAGCCGTTCAAAAGAACAGTTCATTGATGCGTCTAAGCCGGCTGGAGGTTTTAGGGCTTGGGTTGAGCTAAATACAAGCAGCTGAAACCTGTGCAGTCCTTTTACCATGATCAAGGCAGACAAAAAATAGGACTCATATTGATCGTGCATTGATCTCTATTGTTCTGAAGGCACAGATTAGACAAGGGAACATTTACCCAACAGATATTCCTATCGTCTGTCTGTCATGTTTACAGGTTTTACAAAAAATAACATATTGAAGAATTATGAGTGGGGGGGGGGGGGGTAATCCAACCAAAAAAGAACACAACTTCACAGAAAAAACACCGTGTTCCTTTACTCTAATGATGACAGAGGATAGAAACTACCGGTAATCCAGAGTTTGTCCGGGTTGTCCGGGGTGTACCCTGCCTCTCACCCATAGACTGCTGGGATAGGCTCCAGCACGACCCACGACATGGTTATGGATACAGCGTTTGAGAAAATGAATGAAGAAATGAGAAATTCCCTCCTGGCGCTAACAGCTGCATCGGTTTTTACTCTGAGGTCCGGGGTTCCCAACCTTTTGCCTCGCTCCCCTAGAAAACCTTTAATATGTTCTTGCACCCGTACACAAGTACTCAATGAACATGAAGAAAACAATTTATACTAAATTTCCCAGGTTTTTCCCTGCCCTAAACTGCTATGCCCTTACAAATAAACAACATGTTTAAATGATTTGACACTCAAATAAGGTAAAAGACCTTTTACCAATATATTTTTCATGCAAATCCATTTAAATACATTAATCGTTTACCCTTATATTAAATTCTAAGTCAACTGATGGGACGGGACTGGAAGTAGGGCAGGAGAACCATGAATGCAGCTGCAATCCACAAACCGCAGACCGAAGCCGAGACAATTCTGCGACACGAAACCGCAATTTGGTCAGAAGTACAGTATTTAATTCTCCGCTTCAAAAACAGAATTATAATTTAATTCCCTACAGAGTCAAACCACATAAGAATAAAGCAGAAAAAGAAAAAACACAGCTGAGCAATAAAGCATTACAGAATAATATCCCCCTGATTCTGTCTCTGACCTCCATGTAATAACAGCACAAAACAAAATTCCATTTCATAAGTCTGACAATTACAACTGCTGACGCGCACAAGGCTCGACTCTGCTGCTGCAGCATGAGGAGAACAACCTGAGTGACCTTCACCAGACCAGGAGGATAGATTTATACAATCCCACGCAGCACAGGGGAACTTCCTGCTTATTCAAGGAGCCTTATGTCAACAGACATAAGCCTCGTGTCGAATGGTGCTTTTCATTTTTGCGACTCACCTTGAGTGACATCTCTGCACCGTGCAGTGCAAGTAGAGCAATATAAACTATTAATGCCCTTAGAAAACCAACCAACACCCCCATAATACACAGACAGCAATATTTGTCTAGCAGAGAAGAATAACCAATCAGGGCTCTTCATACATAACATCTCATCTCTCCGGATCCCCCCCCCCCCCCCCCCCGAGCACTCTGCCGCATCTCACCTTGTGTCACCTCCTGGCAAAGACTTCCCTTATTATTATTATTATTATTATTATTATTGTTGTTATTGCTGTTGTGGCATTCCTTCTCCTTCACCAATGCTCCTTCCGCAAGGCTTTTCTCTTCCCCTTCTTCCTCAGATGTAGAGGAGCTCCACACCTCCATGTCGACCGAATAAAAGCTGCTCTCCGTCTCTCCTGCGTCCATCCGATAATTCCCTCCTTCCTCTGATGCTGCTATGTTTTCAGCGACACACTGGATGCGTGGCGTCGCTCTGCTGCAGTATAGGTGTGCGCACCTGTGCTTGTGCGTGCGCAAGAGAATCTGAGCTGCTTGGCGCTAATATATAATCCCGCTGACTGCAGTGCCATCTGCCGTCATGCCTGCCTTCATTCACCTGGCCAGTGGCCACGTTGTACTACAGGGGAGGAAGAGGAGGAGGAGGAGGAGGGGGGGCGACGGAGGAAGAAAATCTAAACCGTGACTAAATAAAAAGGCTGATCAGAAACACGTTGACTTTGTCGACACACAAAAAGATAGCAATGGTGTGATAACTGATGACTGATTCAGGATGGGACAGCTGATGCAGCGCACACAGGATGCTGCATTAAAAACACCCACCCCTGTGGAACTGATGGGCGTGGTACGTTCCATTCATACCCAATGCTGTTCTAGTTCTGCACACAGGGACAGCGCCATCCTGGTGCAGTCGCACCCACTTTAGCAAGGTCTGAAGGGCCATAGACTGAGTCTATTTATGATTTTAATTGATTTGCCTGGGACTACCAAAATAAATGCCCAAATGCATATATTTACAGCAATATGCATATTGATAAGCCACAAACTGAGCCGTCGATCATGAGAAGGATTGGAAAAAGTGTTCTGATAAATAACAGGACACATACAAAAGCAGCAGCAAATCGGAATTGGAACGCAGACAGAAGTGGAAGTCCTAAACTGGATTAAAGAACGCTAAAAACAAACCCCATATGCCACCGGACACAAAGAATCAGACATCAGATAAGCACAATCTGCCCAGACCAGGTTAGTCTGTCCTCCTGGTGACAACATGTTGCTTGGCTTCAGTTCAGCATCTTCTAGTAATGAGAGCAAATTCACACAATCTAAAGTAATCCTAGCAGCCTCGACGCTAAGTCCGAAAGCAGATCAGCGTTGGAGGGTGTCTAATGTTTTTAAATAAAATACAATTATAATGACTCTAATCCTTCTTTCAAGTTGACACCGATGTCATCATGATGTCAGAGCGGCGGTTCAGGATACGCCGTCTGCGGCCAAGTGACGGCGGCTTAATCGGCTTGGCGTCGTTTCAGATGTTCCACTTAAATGTGAGGGCGAGGGGGGGCAAAGCAAATATGAAAATAAAATAAATATTATCCCACTGATCAATCAAAGAGGACCAAGAAAAAAAGTGACAACGCTTTCAAGAAGTGATTCATTGATAAACTCATCCCCTCAAAATGATCTGCGTGTAACCGATGATGATCAGGAAGCCATTTTTGAATGGTTGAATGTGGAAATGTCAGGGCTACTCACAGAAGTACTTGAACGTCTCTTCTATCTGCTCGTGTGTGAGTCCTAGAACAACTTGTGGCGGCAGCAGCGGGGTGTGTAGCCAGTCGGCATTGTCGTATCCGAACACAGAGTCAGCTCGAAGGGTGTAGTTGGGCTGACCCTCCGACAGGAGGCTCACAATCTCCAGCTCTGGCAGGTCCGAGCAAAGATCTGAGCACACAGTTGTTTGTGCACGTGTGGATTGGAAGGATTGCATTTGTTGATGCACTGAAGTGTGAGGATGTGCCAGGTACGATAACACGGTGCCCTCTACTGGTCAATCGTCTAAACATTATTCTCCTACTGCTGGGTGCATTTCTATCTGACTTACCTGTTAAAGTCGACACGCTGTGGCGCGGTTGTTGTTCCAGGTCCCTAAAGTTCCCAGGTGAAGCCAGATGAAGGGCCTGCGGGGCCACATCCAGGGCCCCGAATACCTCCGCCTGCCCCTCATTGGGGGAGAAGGTTGACCTGGAGTCCAGGTGGGTCTGCGAGGAACAGGGGTGGGGAGAAAGGGGATCAGGAAGCGACAAAGAGGGAGGGGAGGCAGACTGTGACAGCTTGACAGAAGCGTGGAGATTTTGAGGGTGGAAATCAGAGCTGGCCGTCCCAGTGTGGGACTGAAGCCCCCTGCTGGCTCAGGGACACAACGCAGACTTCTGGGGCATCAGGCTTGGAGTGGCTGGGAGAGGAAAGACAAGAGAAAGGAAAACACCATGAGGGAAGAAAAGCAGGCACTAATGGAAGAGTTACAGAAATCTGTTCTAGGACACACCTAGATTACAACGCAGGATTTAGGCTTTCCTTTATAATCCAAGAGTTTCCAGAAATGTTTTAAATAAACAAGAAAAACAACATGAATGAATGAATAATAATAATGAAAAGTGGACTATCATGAATATGTGTTTAATTTACGGTCTGAAACAAAATGTAAAAAATCCAGATCTAATCTCTACAGTTTTTATTTCCAAATCTTTTACCAGTTGTGCGATTCTACTCTTCCCGACTACACTTGTGATAAAACAGACGTAATAAAATACGCCATATCAGCATTATATGTGAATAGCAACGCTAGTCACATACTTAATGTAAATTCCACATATACATTTATTTGTGTGTTTTCTTGTTTGTATATGTTTGTTTTCCTCGTGATAAAACATTTTTATGGAAAAGTGTTACCTCCAAGTAAGTATGAGGAGAATGAACAAACTTGAAAGCATTAATTACCAAAGATACCAGCTTCTAATATATATATATATATATATATATATCATCCCTCTAAGTCTCACCAGTATTATCTTTTGTCTGAATAAAGAGCCTTTGTCTACAAACAAAACAGGGCCTGTCCTCCGGTCTGTCTTTAGGAACACAAATATTGAGTTACGTACTAGAAGCCTCACAGATCAAGTTCAACTGCATAACTGCAACACTCAGTTTCATGCTTATAAATTATACAGAACAAGACTATGAAGAGTGTGCCTTATATCGCAGAGTAAAAATATAAATTTTTCAGAAAACTTCTACATATGTTTTACAGATTAGGAAGTTCCCCTGACAGAAGGTGGGTGAGACGATGACTGCTGACTTTAGGTGGACTGTTCCTTTAAATCTTAAGAAATGCATGGAAAATAAAACTTGTGCAAGTTTAAAAATAAGATATGCAAATAATGAGATTTTTTGTTTTTTCACTGCAGTGCCTTCATGGATCCAGATTATTTTGTGCTCCTGTGTTTTTGTAGTCAAAAGGGAAAGTGAAAAAAGGTGAATTCATACCTTACAGGAAAATCAATGTCCAAACAACATTAATTTGAACTGATTTAAAAGCTACAAGAGCATCAATAAGAGAAGTAGCAGTAACTAGAGCCATGTCTTAAAGCTCCCTGGAATGGAAATGAAGCCATTTAACTCCATCATGCACTGCATTACAGGCCGAAGCTAGAGAACAAGCGCAAAAGAGCTGCTCAACTGAAGCCATTTAATGATTAAATGTCATCAGAGAGTTTTATAGACTAGACTATGAGGCTCTGCATTACACAAATACTTTGATATACTTTGCTGAATAAACTGCTACCTAAATATATCATGATATATTGTGTGACGCTGCTACTGAATAACAAAAGCATTAACGAGTCAGGCTCACAAATATATGTCATCTCTGTGGGTAATATTAAAGTCTTAACTTCAGGCTGCAATAAATATCTGATATCGTTTCAAAGGGTAAGATGGCCCAGCCATGCATGTATAGAGCGGTTCAGGGACACGTGAACGTGCAAAGGTTCACAATCTGAGCACAATCATAAACAATCAACTCCCGATTCTGCAGCCTCTTTGCATAAACACATCAAACTGACTACGTTCATGGTTGCAGACCATAGATGCAAATAAAATGTAATCATGCTGTAGTCATGATAACTGGAGTCACAGCACAAATATGCAATAGAAGCATGTTCTATAGTACACTTTAAGAAAACACACAACTGTTGATAGTGACAGCCAGATTGATGAATTAGCTGAAATTTGGTCATTGCACATTTTCTTTGTGTATTATAATAAATAGACTGAAGTATAAATAGGACAAAAGATATATTTTAAATCAGTCCAACAGTCACAACCAGATAATGTTTTAAATTCCAACAGGCCCGTATACTGGCCCACATTAAACATGTAATTATTGGAATTCTGAGAGTCTCACAATCAAAAAATCCCTTTTTTTTATTTCCAATTTAAGAAATGGGCCCATAAATAATATGTATAACCTCCAATGCAGTGAAACTGACTCATAAATCAGTGACAGCTGCAATCCAGACTCGCCAATGCAGAATGAGGGGAACTGTTTGGTTAACCATTAACGGAAGGTTTCCATAGAAGGACAAGTTTATTCATTCTCAGATATCAATCATAAAAGGTGATTACGGTAACATGTGTGTAACGTTACTCAAAGATGCCTAAAGCCAATGCACTACTGGATTACCAGATATTTATTGAAATGATACGTTTCCTGACATCTGTTACACTATTGATAACATCTTGTGTCACGACACTGAACAGTAAAGCCTGCATTATGACCAAGGACAGGATATGATGCACGACACAAAACAAATATTTGCCAGATAGAATAGACCTGGGAGGGGACTGATGAAGATGAAGCAGTTGAGAGTAAATCCTTATGAATGGTAGAAAGTGCAGAGAGAGAGAGAGAGTTCAGCTAATCATTACTTCCTTACTAGTAATTAATTCGGGCTGTAAAGATATAATTTTGCTTCTTGACATTGACGCTAAAAAAATAGACAAAGGGAGGTAGAGCCCATGGGGGAAAAAACAAAAGGCGAGCGGTTGGGGGGGGTCATCATCCTGGAGAACTTTGCGCTTCAGGCAATACAGCAAATTCCCAAAAATCCCCACAAGCCCTTGGGCGTCTGCAGTCAGACAACATTGCATCCAACCTCAAAAGCATCTGAGTATGAGACAGGGAGGCAGCACTCGTCTAATAAGTGATCAGATTAAATGAATTTCAGACCCACATTCTGAGATTAGTGAATTAAATTACTTGTAATTATGTTTCAGAGAAGAATCCCCTGAAATGAAGAATTGCTGGCGTCTTCTTTACCTCAGAGCGAGCCGTTTATCTACAGAGGAGGTGGATCCTCGTCCAGGTGGCATGATGATGATGAATATATGTATTAGATAGAATGTTAGAGTACAAGTACAGTCAAACAGTAGCATGTATTACAGTACAAGTACAGTCAAACAGTAGCATGTATTACAGTACAAGTACAGTCAAACAGTAGCATGTATTACAGTACAAGTACAGTCAAACATCCTGTCTAAGAGGAGCATTTCAAAAAAGCCCTTGCGGTCTTGTTTCCGTTGAAAGTCCTTCGTACATAAATCATCGAAATTTAACCACACAAATAAAATAAAAATAAATTACTCCACAGATGCAAAATAACATAAATTCAAATTAAAAAGACACATTATACAATGTGTTCAATGTAGGTGGACAAAAAAAAAAAAAGGGGGGGTTGG
Source organism: Brachionichthys hirsutus (assembly GCF_040956055.1). NCBI lineage: Eukaryota > Metazoa > Chordata > Actinopteri > Lophiiformes > Brachionichthyidae > Brachionichthys > Brachionichthys hirsutus. Next base: position 3,353,686 of record NC_090913.1, read on the forward strand.
GGGATTGATCCGGAGAGAGTCGTGATGACTATCTCCGTTTCTGCCCCCCTGAAAGGTGTATTTTTAGGGCCGTTTTGAATGAGCCCAAAGAGGTGCGTGTTTTGAGGGCGGGAGTCAAACAGTTCCACCCTTGGGTGGCCGTATTGTAAAAAGATGATGTCGCCATGTTTCTACAGCAGCCCAGAACCGACAAACAAGACTGACAGACAAACCAAAATCTGGCTCGATGAAGAATTTGTGTTATGTCCTCTTTCCATGGCTACGCTTTTTCCACATGCTCGGACCAGACCAGAGGTATTAAGTACCTTATAGTAAGGTAGGACTACTGTAAGTCATACGAGCTGGAGCCTTACGACAGCTCTAATGAGGTCCACAATGCTAATAACAGATCCCAGCTCCTTACGCCCGATGATTCATCTTTTCAGATGAATTCCTTGGTTAGTTTTATGTGTGCCGATCAACAACGCACACATGGCAGTGATGATTGCTACAACGTAGACTAAGAGGCGATAGGAAAATGAAATTGCCCCATGACATATGATCAGAGGTCAGGAGTACAAAGAAACCAAGCACAGAAAATCAGTTTGCTTTAAATACTTTAAAGTACCACAAAGTGGCAGAACATATTTAAGAAGCCATGTTGGCATGACAGATACCAGGTGAGGGATGTGGACAGTGACGGCTAAAGAACACAGACCACAACAGAGGCAACATGCTAAATGCTAATGCAAATAGCAACTAGCCCTAGAATAAACCCAAAGCCTCCAGCAGACTTACGGCGTTGCTGCTGTGGTCGCCTCAGCACACGATGGCTTGTCTCCTGGGCCGTCTCCTTCAGTGCGTGTCCATCAAATGAAATACTCTCGGCCGCTAGTGGTGCTTTACCGGCCGGCTTCTGTCCTGTCAGAAACAGGGAGAGAGAGAGAGAGAGAGAGAGGAAGCAACGGTGAGGCGGGGTGGAGGTGGAGCTGGAGGAGGAATAATAGAGGAGGAGGAGGGACGCTCGAAGAAGGTGCAGGTTCATCATGGTGAGTGCCTGGGAAATGTAGAGCAGACAGAAGCAACTCAAGATGTGTAGGGGGGGGGCAGCACTTATGTTATAGCAGCAGCTCAGGAGCTCCCCTCCTCCCAGTGGACACAGTCTGTTAAACTTTACAATGCTCTCATTACTTCTGTTAGAGTTTGGTCAAATTAAGTGTTGGCCTCGAGCTCGGCGTCTCCTACGACTCGCCGCCGGCGCCGAGCCGGTTTCCCGGTCGTGACTCGTCACTGATTAACAGATCAGCGATTAATCACCAGCTATCGCAGACTGAAAAGGTCGGGTCAGATTCGTTCCACTTTCCAAACCTTCCTGTTTTTTGTCCTCCTTGCTGTTGTGTGGACGTCACGTCGCTATTAAAATGGGGTTTGTGCAGCTGCTAGATGGAGAGTTTACACAACATCCTGCAGGAGAAATGAAAAATGCAGACAACAGCAGTGGTGTGTAAAGTAAACACTGGAGTTCAGCCCGCAGCTGACAGGAGACGGCACATTTAGCCAAAACTCAACTTGAAGCTGGCGGGAAAAATAAATCCAATGACTGTTTTGGTCATATAGCAACATGATCAAAAAGTAGAAACAATCATTTGTAGGTATTGATGAAATGTCATTGTCTTATTTTAAATATAAAAGAATGCTTAGTTAGAGAACGAGCGAATGCTTAAACTACTTTGAGAAGCGCCTGTCCTCTCATAATGCGCCGTCTATGGATGTTATTAATAAATAACTAGGGCTGTTTGATGGTTGGAACGAGACCAGAGGCCATATGACACCATTTCAGCTGCACTCTCCAGCAAAGATACCTTATTAACACAAACTGATAACACGACTCGGCATTTATCCGTCTCCAACCCCAGTCTTTCTTAATAATTTATTTTAATTAACATAAACTTTGCACAAGGAAAAGGCGACCTAAAAGCAAAATGAGATGAGGAAGATTATTGATTCCTTCCATCCGGTTGTTTTAAGTGAAGGCTACATCCACATCATGCTTTAGTTTGCCTGCTTTAAATCACACGCAGTGAAAAATGTGTGTGTGTGTGTGTGTGTGGGGGGGGGGGTACATTTCATTCCACAGTAGCTGCACTTTAATCAGGAGTTTAAACCTTCAGATGGATGCGGAAGCTGTTGTTGTTGTTGTTTTGGAGGGAATTCCTTCTTGTGCAGGAATCACAAAGAGGTCAAATGTGAGTCAGGGGGGGGGGGGGGTATGGGAAGAAGGAAGAAAATCAGAAATAATAACTGCTTCACTTCTGAGCTGAAACAGCAAATGTTCTTATTGTCATTGTTAGAGCTGTCCACCTTATCACACTTGCAAATTCCCCCCCCCACAGGAGAGCTGAATCCAACATTTAAAACGAGTTTTATCCCACAAACATCGCATTTAAATGTCCCACCCTGCAGGGAACCCCCCCTCGTCACGAAGTTTGCACCGCCCGCACCGGACCGGCAGGTCCACGATTAAACCGTCCGCGCAGTAAAACCGGGAGAACTTCACACTTACATGCGAGACTCTTTCGCGTCTGTTCAAGGTCAGAGTCGGAGTTGAAGTTTGCCTCAACAAAAACTCCGGTCTCAGCTGTCAAAACGCTCGTCCGCTCTGCACTCGATGCGGTCATCTTGAAAGCGAGGCATCGTGGGAAGTGTAGTTCTATCGCCGGTACCCCTGAGACAGCAGTCCCACATAGAAGTGAGCTGGGAGGGGGGATAACGTTTGATGCTATTGTGCAAAAATCGTTTGACTATAAATGTTTCATATTGTAGCTTGTTGCCATTTAATTAATTTATTATAATAATAATAATAATACATTTTATTTATATAGCGCTTTTCTAGATACTCATATCTACTTAGAGATGTGTTGCGCATGCGGTGGGTGGATGAGGTGAAGTGAAAATGAAACATGGATCTATAACTGCAACATGGTCACATGTCAAAGTGCTTCCAGACAGAAATCACGTCACACCCTGTTGGTATTTTTGGTTGCCCTATCTGGCACTGACGGAGCATGCAGAGTGTGTGGCAGGTGATAAACACGCTGCTGCATGAGGCTGGATCAAACACGCTGAGCTGTTTCAGCCTCGATAACGTGAGCTTTAAAATGTGCACAGGAATAGCATGCATGTTCAAACGCACACATTTGATGATATGTCCGTAAGAAATACTTCTAGTTCTCGTGTCGCATGGCGAGTGTTGCCAGGTTGTGTTGGTTCCGTCTACCTCTAGTGGTAGAATTCTGAATAAACGTAAACATTATCATCTTCATCCGTTTCAAATCTTTTTGTTCAATTATGCTTTAAAAAAAGATTACCTTTGAATTAAAACACCCCTTTGCAATCACGCAGACTGATTTGTCTTAAGTTGGGAGGAGGGGTTTCTTTTTTTACGTGCCACTGGATTAAATGTGACAGAACAAGCAAGTACGTCGGCATATCAGAGATCCAAACCACCGAACCAAACAAAACGACGTAAAGTGTTCTTTGGGAAGCAGTAATGTCAGCCATAGAAGCAGCATTGGATTTTAAATGGGGTGTCCGCTGCTGCTTCTAAGGTCAAAAACAGAGTGTCAGTCTCATCTCCTCGGTGGGTTTGGAAAATCTCGCAGCTCTTTGACTGTATCCGAGCAAATTAAAAACAAGATTTGTTTCTTTTACTATTATTCTTGCCTCACATGAATATAAATGAAGTACATATACAGTCAATAGAACATGTCCTGATACTGGATGCTAATGGCACAGGTGGTACGTGACAGCTGTACTGTCCAGTGTTCCAAATCATTCCTCCCTGGATGGCCAGTGTGCGTTCCAGTTCAGTATGAATAATTTAACCGTGGTCTGCTCTAGGCCCCTTCCTCTTTTCAAAGGACAATGGGACTATTTCCTGTGTGGTGTGAGGCAGAAGGGGAAATGATAAAGGCCAGTATTATAAAGCAGGGTCATCATACGAGCAGGCCCAGCATTTGGGGCAAATTACAAATGTGGTGGAACCGGGAGATTTAAGGTCTATTTGCTGAAAGATTACAGGTCAAGACTGGAGCCAAGTCTGCCAGATAGTACTGCAGATAGTACTGCAGTATTGACCTCTGTCTAAAGGACGTCCAGAAAAATGTATATTATGTCCCGTATGATTAAGATTTAAAAAAATCCTGTTCACAAAGACAAATGTGTAAATAAGCAGCACATAAAACTTTATCTTGCTTTGAGAAGGAAATGCCTCTACATAAAAATGTTAGCTGTAAATTTAAAATTAAATGTAAAGTGCTGAAAACAAAAAAAAAGATCACTCACAGACAGACAGGCAGACAGAGTCGGCATGAAGACAAACATGAATCCCACTTTTTAAATTCCTGTCTGGTTGTTAAAATAAAGAGGCTGCTGTGTAAAATAACAATAGCACCATTCATGTCAGTGCTCCCTCTGTGTCCTCCATCCGTTGGCATCAGAGAGAGCAAAGCCAAGTTAAAAATAGATAGATAGATAGATAGATAGATAGATAGATAGAAGCACCAAGCCCCTCAAAGTAACGCGGGTTAAAAGAAGCAGCCTGAACAATATTTAATGGCCTCTATTTCACCGGTGGTCTCTCTAGAATGCCTTGTCCTCCTCTGACCCTGTCACTTTCATTCAAGGAGACACACATGATGACTTTCACAAAGGACACAGAGGACAGCCTGACAATATGCCCCAAGGCGGGGCAGTTTGTGCAGCCTGACCTCTGAGTGTGTTGCACAGGCAACTAGTCAAGTTTCTACTGGTGTGCGATAAACATCACCGGCGTGTAATGACGGTTTCAATTCACTGAAATAAGTCAAATAAATAGTTATAAGAACGGAGTGAGCCTTGTCTCGTTCCCTTTGTCTTACCAACACTGTAGAATATTATTTATTTATTTTTATACAACAAATAAAGTCACGAAGGCCAATTTGTATTTATTTATTTTTAACACATCCCACCAATACACTGTGAACAGTGTGAGCGACCCCCCCCCCCGCAGCGCGTCGTTTCCCGGCTGCAGCGAGTGACTCATTCGGGTCGTCTCGTCTGGTTTCGTGTGTCGTAATCAAGGTGCGGCCCGAGTCCGCCACGCAGGTGCGTGTTTGTTCGGCTTCGTTTTCCCTCTCAAATTAGAAAGTGTTTGAACAAAAGCTTCCAGCTTTTCGTTTCACTCGATAAATAAAAGTGTTTTCACCTCTGACATTATCGCTGAGACACGTTTAAAGTAACTTTACTGTTGATCTCAGGCTCAGTTCGGCAGCAAACAGGTAGTTCGGGCTGGTGTGGGCGGAGTCTCGTCCGGGGCAGGGTGGGGTCGGGCTGGTGTGGGCGGAGTCTCGTCTGAGGCGACGGCTCCTTTCCTCGTTTGTGCGCTAGACTCGAGCGCTCGTCGGTCACCAGCAGCGGCCGCGCGGAACAGCCTAAAGTGGGCAGGAAAGGTCTCGGACAACCGGCCCGGCCCGTCCCGAAGAAAACCGGGAACGATCGTCAGCGTCTCTACAGGTAACCCCCACGCGCCCGCACCGTCTTTGATCTGCTCGTGGTTACTCCGTCCCCCGTCCCCCCTTCCTCCATTCTCCTTTCAGCCTTTGATCGCTCGTGTTTTGCTCCTCCTATCCGGCGTCTTTGTTCATCAGGTGTGAATTCTATTTTATTTTAGTCGTGTTTTATCCTGGAATAAATCCAGTCTTTTATCGTGATTCGTTTCCGCATGCCTGAAGCTACCCGAAGCTACCCCCCCCCCCGCCAGCTGTTTGGGAGTCGAGTCCACGCTGTCCTCCTCGAAGTTTCCTCATTGTTTTAAATTTATCCGCTCCTGCTTCCAAACTCTTCCTTGGAATTCCCAGCGGCGTTCCCAGATCCGCTGTCGAACCTTCGCGTGACGTATTAACGCAGTAAAATACGTCATAGGGGCGTCGTTGCGTGTTTGTGCGCGCGCCCTGTGCGTGTGAATGCACGCGTGCGAGAGAGGCAGGTGAGAGGAGGAACTCTATTGTGACAACTTTCTTCCCTTTTATGTGGCTTGTAAGCACGCCCCCGTTTCTATGGCAACGTTTTGGGGACATGCCTAAAAGGTGCGTTATATATATATTCATCAGAGATGATTTTATTGAAGAAAATATTATGGAATTTGTCTATCGGTGATAACAAAACACTTATTGTTCCATCTATAAATAAATGTAAGTTGACCCCTAATTAAAAATATATGTGTCGCTTTGAAATTTAAGTCTACGACAGTATGATAAAACATTTGAGTTTTGTGCTGTCTTGGTCAACTTAAAGAATTTTCACGCAGTATTCCGAAATCCCATTGAACAAATAACAAAGACATTAATAGCGACATTAGCCGATGATTAGTTTAGACATTATCTCTGCTTTTTGGAGCTCCGGGATAAATCACGCGATGACTGATCGTGCGCGGTGGAATAAGTTCTCGTTCACACGCGGCTGCAACGTATGACAGAGAGTACCCGAGTCATTTCTCTCAAATGTGTTCCCACCAAAGCGCTCGTCGTCTCCCACAGCCATTTCACCACGAGCTGCCAAATCTTCCAGTTTCTTAGTTTGCGGATGTCAAAGCTTCTTTTTCACTGAAATAAACTGAATGGAGCCATCATTTTAAATCTGCTTTATTCCTAAATGTCATTTTGCAGCATCGTTTATGGTCAACTTTAATACCTATGTTTTTGTTAAATTAGACAGGAATTTATTCAGCTTGTTTTTTTTAAACGGGGCCTCTCTCTTTATGAGCAAAGTCACTTTACCTGCTGATCTCTGTGAAAGATCAAGATCAAGTTCATTCTGCGTTACAACCTGCAGGGAGCACGGTGGTAGGCAAGCTGCCCCCGTCTGCCCTCGGGGAGGAGAGGGGATGGCTAGTGGGGTATTTACTGTAGATGTAGCGGCTACAGCTGTGGTGCTGCGGCGATAATCTCCCCCCCCCCCCCCTCGCTTAATTCTGTGATGCCGTCCTACATTAGCAGAGCGAGAGGCCAGGAGATCCTTGGGTTTATAAATAGGTCTACACTTTGCAAAGGGGATTTCTCTGTGGCATTTATCCCGCCCCCTTTGTTTAACTTGAAGGATTTATTTGCCCTGTGTGTTTTCTGTGTCTCACGTTTTCTGTCTCTGCTCAGTTTGTGTTTCGCAACATTCTTCGGAGACTTTGTTCCAAGTTCCAACACATTTCTGCTGACCTTTTGTGTTGTGAGTTTGTGTTATTGTTCCCATGGAGAAGGTGACACGGGGAGATCGATTTCGGCTATGATAGGGGTCTTTGTAGGGGGGGGATGATGTAACGGCATCAGCATCGCCACACGTTTGACTGCTAGAGGCTTCGGAGGAAAGCGTTCTAACCACAGTACGGTAGTTTTTATTCAGTGTGGCTGCAGACTCCCCGGTTGCATTCTGTGAAATCTGAATAGTTCACATGCTTTTCAGTAGACTTGTGAAGCGCGCTTTAACGCTGGAATTAAAAGCCTGATCTTTCAAGTTAAACCTCAAAACCGAAACGCTTGTTCTCGTCGGGGTCGAATGATTTGCAAAATGCAATTTGAAATGTGTTAAATATATATTTATCCCCCCCCCACACACACACACACACACGCACACACACACACACTACACATTACCGTCTAGCATAGCGCATAATGCTGAGTAAGTGAGGCTGACGCTGCCCAACCAATGGCGTAAATTATGCATCTTCTCGGTCGGCTCAAACGAGGACGAGGAAACATCCCTTTGTTGAAATGTCAACGGCCCAGTTCCTCGCACTCAGCAGCTGTATGAATGTCTCCAGTCAACATTCATCAAAGCTCTGTCCGAACCTCGCCGGCTTCGCTCCTCGGACAGCGCGTTGGGAACGATCTGATCTCCCTGCTTTCTTCATGAGCGCGTCACCATTCATGTTTTTTTCATTACTGATAACCTATTCAAGCAGCGAGAAATTGAATCAAGAGGATGACGCGCATGAGAAAGTTTCCCCTGTTGGATGCGTGAGCTGAGTTCCGCTTGTTGTTATGGCTCCAATCATTTCTGTGGTGTCTGCTTTTCACTTAATTACACTTCCTTGAGCGATTGAGCCAAGCAAAGGGTGTGGTTTAAACGTATAAAGTCAGTCAACCAGGAAGGGCGGCTTGTTAGATTCCGAACATGGACGTCTGCATTTCAGTAGAAATCTGTTTATTTCCTGCTTTTAGAGGATTTCATGCCGTCATTGAGAGAAGCTTGTGTAATCCTGAGGTTTGGGAATACTTTAACATTCCCGTTATCCTTAACTATTACTAACACATTTTATCCTGAAGGGAGGGGGGGGGGGATCTTACTCCACTGATGTTTTACCTTCAGAAAATGATTTACAGAAATCCTGAAAGGCCAAGTGTATCAAATATGATAGACTGGCTAACGATAAGCCCTGCCTTCTGGAGCAGATGCAAAGATGAGAGAGATTTAGCTATGAAGCTAGCTAGCATGCACGTTAGCTGATCAACCTGATTTGACCAGGTTTCTGGTTGTTAGGATGATACATGTGCCGGTGCTGCAACATCGATGTAGTCCTGTTGTGATTTGACAGCGCTAACATTGCACCGCGTTCTCCATTTTCTTTTAGCTTGAAATGGCTGTTGTTTCTTTTTAAGTGTCTTATCGGAGAATGATCCATTCTTTTTGATTCCTTTGACTACTCTCCCATGCAACCCCCCCGCCCCCCCTGCATCTGTAATCTCCCTGAAGATGTAATCCTCTGTCAGTTCCCGCTGCTCAGCCACACACCAGTGCATCGCAGTGCCCTGGCCAGTGGACCCACGGAGCCATCTTGGCTCCAGCCTTTCGGCTGTAACTTGTGGGGATACTTGACGCCCAGTTGCCTTTTCACTGTGACGACAGTGAAAAGGCAAATAAAGTAACACAAAGACCGTCTGTGTCTCATCCAAGAATCGGTTCATCTTTTTCCTTTTCCTGCTGTCAGCCAGACGACATGAAGACTGGGGCGTCCTGCTCCGTAACTGTCCTACAAAGGCGTCCTTCTTTTTCTTTTCATGGCGACTACAATCTGTCCGTCTGAGTTCCACATCTTTGTGACGGCATTTCCACATCATCCGATGCGTCGGACCGGTCGCGGGTTCTGTGGACTTGCTTTATGTTGTGAGTTTGTTGCCACATTGGGTCCGACCCTTTTTCTTTTACTCCTTCCCTTTGTTCTTTATCAGATCTGTGTAATCTGATCCTGCTCAGCACTTGGGAACCTCCTCTGAGACGGCTCACGTTTCCTCACATTTGGATTCACAGTGAGGTCCCAGAGCGAGTCGACGGTCGGCACGCTAGTTTACGGCCTCTATTCAGCGTCCGCTGGCTGGGTTCGGCTTGTTAAAGTAGCCGCAGTGAATGGCGTGTCTGAACTACCGGTAGGCACGTTATCCTTTCCCCGCTGCTTATTTTGCTCATTGGAGTTCCGTCTACGGGTAACTGGGTTGTTGGAAATGTGTCCACATCAGTCATGGAAGGGGGGGGGGGTGCACTGTGCTGTATCTGCCACGTTTAGACAAATTCCATTTGTGTGCTGCTGGAGAGCAAAGCAGCCGTATCTCATTGTCTGGGCTTCCTCTGTGGGATCTTGGCACAGTGGCGTTGCTACGGCCTGGCTTTTATAAGCTGTCAGATGGATGTGCAGTCTGTCTTCTCTTTTTTTCTGGACAACATGTGAACTTTGAGCTGCGTTCTTCTTGAGCTCTGTGCGTGATGTGAAGCAGCACACGGTGGACTGATCCCATCAGCTCGAACCCGCAGCATGTAGAGCGACTGGGTGTCTGGCTGGATGGCCCGGCAGCGTTGGGTCAGTCACAATGCGTTCACCGCTGCTTCCCATCACCCACTGCAATTACTCCATTAGCTGTGCGTCAATTCACATCCTCACTTATTGATTTACACGTGGCAGCTACCCGGTTAGCGCCTCTCGGCTCCATTTCAATGCCACGGCGGCTATTGCTGGATGAGTTGGAGGAGCTGCAAAGGTGTTGATCTGTATCCCGCTGGGACGTCGGATCCCCCCGACCGGTGAAAAAAGTGATGCGAAGCTCACAGTGTCTGTATTTACTGTGGAGCAGGAGGATTAGGCCCCAGGGTGTTTAATAAAATGTTTGTCTTCTAAAGTGTGTGCATGTTGTCTGTCAGGGAACATGTATGACGGTGTGTGTGTGTGTGTGTGTGTGTGTGTGTGTGTGTGTGCATGACGTGACACGAGGGCGCAGCCGACATGTGTAACGGTCGAGCGTTACAGATGTTGCCAGAAGCTTCACAGAGGTTTGCTAACATAAAATGCCTTTTTGTTGTTGATGTTGTTGTTGTTTTTACGCATGCCGGCCTAAACGTGGCATTAGCAGGCCGGTTAGAAATGACAGGTTTACGTTGCCGTGACTCTTTTTGCCTCAAGTTAATAAGAATAACGATAAAATCTGAGTGATTTCAGGTGTTTTCAGCCCCACCCAGGTCACTGATACACCCACTCAGCCTGCTCCCACACCTTTGAGAGGGGGGGGGGGTACTGCCCGACATTCCTGTTTGACCGGGGGGGTGTTCTCATACTTGTTGATGGTGACAGTCACATTGTCCTTGGTATCTGTTAATTAAAGCAATGCGGAGTGAATCCGAATGCGGTTCAGGTTCAGATGACATCGTTGTTATGAAGGTGGGACGTTGTTCAGATTTCTGCAGCGCCGGCCGCTCGGACTGAATGTTCGGTGCTAGTGTGGAATGTCGCGCCAGCGTTTCAGCATCGACTGCTCAGCAGAATTCACCTCTGCCTTTCTGTCGCAACTCGCTCTCTGGCAGCTTTCGCCGCCGACCCGCATTCCTTGTTTTACTGTGCACTTTGGTTCTCTCTTTAATGATGAGGAAGAAGTCACTGGGATGCGTCTACAGAGGCCGCTACTGAATGAAGCGGGAGGAGGTGAGTGCCAACGGAACGCCTTTTTGTTCTGTTGCTTTAGTGAAGGTTGGTGGATGAATGGTGGCGTGATGACGGAGCAAGGTACAGGTACAATGGATGCATCACTGATTAACCGAAAGGGGGCGAAGTCCAGTCGGAGATACGCTGGACGAGGGAGCGATCGGCAGATCGGGCTCGACATTCTATTTTCCTTTCACTTCCATCAGCACAGTAGACAAAGAAGAAGTGCGAGGTTGTTTCTGTTTTACTGTACTGAGGATTTCAGAAGTTTTCCTGGCTTTGTGGGGAAGTTAAAAAAAAATAAATATGTGAAATCCCAAGGGGGGGCAAACAAGCGATCGAAATGTAAGAGCCCAGATGGGTCGGAGGATAAAACGCCTTCAGTAGAGCCCTTTTCAGTAACCGAGGAGCGGCGCAGGGTGTGTCGCAGCATTTCAACAGTTGCCTCGCCCAAGAAGACCGACGACACCAACAATGTCCCTGATTTTCAGGGAATGGGAAAGTTCAGCTGTGTTTTCATGCGTTGGAGCTACGCCGCCAGCGTTGGGTCAATAAAAGTGTTAATCAGAGATGTTGTCTGACTAATCTACTTTAGTTTCTTCATTGATTAGCGGAGAGTCCGCAGTGTCTTGTGTTACTTTTAGAAATGCCACGCCTTTCCTTTGGTAGGTAGGGATGATCATCCTGTCTGTCTGCGCTCCTTTAATGCAAATCTGTAAAGCAGCATGCCGCTGCACGCTCAGACCGTCTTCTGGAGCCTGGTCTTGCTGGATCTTGTGCCCGACTGACTCACTGAGCTGCTGCTTTTAGTGAAGCTTCGTATGAACACATGCACATCTGCAGCACGTCACCTGGTGCAGGTCCTAAAACGTGCTGTAAGTGAACAGATTCAAACGAATGACCCTCCAGTGCACATATTTAGCTCAGGCGTGTCCCACACACCCGTATGCGAAGTTGGAGGGCGCATGAACCAGAGGGCGTGGCGCTCGCATTAATAAATCAGCTCGGCTGGAAGGCGACGAGACAAAGCAGTTTGTCCTTTCTGTCCCACTCGTAGAGCAGCTCTGATTACAAGTCGTCGCTGCGTCGTTACGTTCTGCCGGTATGAAAGCTGCTAATTATGCGGCTTCCAGCTCAGTTTAGTGGCGTTCAGACCCTGCTTGTTTTTATTCAGAATCAGAATCAGAAGTAGTTTATTGCTACATGTACCAGTAATGACTAAGTTACAAAAAAAACACACAAGTACAGAACACGTCACAAAAACGGAAGCATCAGGAGTGGATACACAGATGTGTATTAGCGGCAGTAAAACTAGTATAATCATGCAGTGGAAACAGAACAGTGCAAGTTACCAGTAGTAAAGTGTTCATTATTGGTAAAAATGGCAGAAAACTGCAGTATATCCAACTACCGTCAGAATATATGTTTTTATATTTATATATACACTGAACATTCATAAAAAGCCCTTTGTGTGTTTAGCTTGTAATTTACAATGTCATTTTTCATTACAGGCAGCATCTCTACTCTTCTCTTGAATGTTTGAGCCTTATTTTAACGTTAATGCTTGTGGAAATCTTTGTGATGCATTTTCACTTATTACGATACAGTTTTTTACATGAAATGCGAGCGCCGTAAAGCGGTTTGAAATACATCGTTTTGCTGTGTGATTTTTGTTAGGCGGGTAGGAGCCGTAGGACAAACGTGCCCCAACGAGTCCGTGGCAGTTATTGAATCTGGGGCAGCGGTGAGTGAAAACCCGGAGACTTCATGAGGAAGTCATATTTATGTGAGGGAAGCAAATCATAAACCGCGTGTGTCTGAATTCATAGAAGGGCAATAGATCAGTTAATGGCGTTTTTCTGTGTTTTAGACTTGTGTACTTGCTTTCTGTACGCGCACACACACACACACACGTGCAGAGCTTAGCCGAAACCTGAAGAGCAGGTTCCTTTTTGCCATGCGTCAGCAGCAGGCCGCTCCCACGACTGTACGGGCGGCTTCCGGGGGTTAAAGGTCCCTCAGAGCGGCTAGTATTTGACGTCCAGCGCTCTCGCTCATCCCTCGTGGATTTCATTTCCCCATAAGCCTCTGCTGCTATCAACTGTTGTTAAAAAGTGAATAATGGTGCTTCACAACTCACTCGATGATTCACCACTTCATCATCATCATCGCTGAGGTTGAATCTTGACTTTATCTCTGTGTTTTTTCTAGGTTTGCTCCACTGTTGTTTTAATTGGAGGAAGCAAAGATGCAGAGTAAGTATACACATTTAATTTCTTCCTGCAACTATTTGATGAATAAAGAGTTTATAAAATGGTTTTAGATTCACGTTTGTCTTTAGCTTCACGTTTTACCGGAGGTTTACCTGCTTCCATCTATTGTTAGTACAGTGGAACCTCGAAATATTATTCGAAAACTGAAACTATATTTCCCATGAGACACCAGATAAATGCCCGTTTCCATGCCTACCGTTCTATTAATGTGTAACTGCATGTATCTAACAGATAAAAGTGTAAATAGTACGAAAAATAAAAGCATAATAAAATAACATTTAATCCAATTCTGCATCTCTTTTTGGCTGCAGTGTCGGGAAGGGGGGGGGGGGGGGGCAAGTATTATTCCTTTGAAAGGGAGACTCCCTCCATAAAATGACCGGCTACCTGTCCTGGGTTTTTCCCCCCTTCTCTTTCTCTTTAACTCGGTTTTCTCAAGAAAAGTCTAAATTGTCGATTACTCGCGCAGCAAGATCCGAGACACGGATGCCGTTTTCACATTTTCCAGTTATTTCCATCTTCAATTCATCAAAGCGTCTTTGAGTTTTCAGAAAAGCGCTATGTAAATAAAATGTATTATTATTATTATTATTAAAATGTATCAGTTGTTCTCGCTGCTTTACTACTGCCTTTGTTCTGATCCATAACTAAGAGCTCAAAAACACGAAGAGAAAACTTTGCTCAGATCGACTCAAACTGAAAGTAGACTCCGCCTTCGTTCGTGCGTTTGAACTCTGAGAATCTTATCGACTTCTGAGGCGTTTTAAACTCCTGTTGTTCTGGTGAAAAAAAAGTGATGACTTGGGGAAACCGTTACATGTTCTCGCTCCCCATCTGTCAGTCTCGCTGAAATTCGACATGGATCCGGCGCCGTTGACATTTTGCCGTTTCTACCTTTTTGTGCACGACAGTGAGCGAGCCTAAAAGCGGCCTGGTGAAGGTTACGGAGTGGCAGCAGACGAATTATAGCACGGACTCCGGCATCCAGTCCAGAGCAACCACGATCAATGATGACGGCGAGTTCACCTCGAAGCAATACACCATGACCACCACCGTCACACAGGAAGATCCTGGTAAGACGGTGGGGAGCTAAATCCGCCAAATGCGCACCTGAATCTTGTCCGTGTCCCTTGACATCAACGTCGCTGTGCTCATTTAGGCTTGGACAACCCTACCAGAGCCCAGCGGGTGCGAGCTGCGATCTTCCCGGAGACTCTGGAGGCGGGCACCACCATCTTGTCCACGATGCAGACAGACCCGTCCCAGATGACCAACGTCCAGAAGCTGGCCGAGCCCTCCCAGATGCTCAAGGCGGCCATCATTCATCTGATCAACTACCAGGACGATGCTGAGCTGGCCACGCGCGCCATGCCTGAGCTCACGAAGCTGCTCAACGACGAAGACCCAGTAAGGAGCGACCATCGCGTCACCCGTTTGCGCCGCGTAAAGGACGTGCGGCGTGAACTCGACACCGGATTCGTCCGTTGGCTCCTTGTCTCGCCAGGTCGTGGTCAGCAAAGCGGCGCAGATTGTCAACCAGCTGACGCGCAAAGACGCGTCGCGCCGCGCGCTGATGCAGTCCCCCCAGATGGTGGCCGCCGTGGTGCGAGCGATGCAGAACACCAGCGACATGGAGACGGCGCGGGCCACAGCCAGCATCCTGCACAACCTGTCCCACCAGAGGGAGGGCATGCTCTCCATTTTCAAGTCCGGAGGAATCCCGGCTTTGGTCCGCATGCTCAGGTACCGGGAACGAATGGGAAGCCCGTTGGCGTAGGAATGAGGCGCCTTTTGATTCTTGTTCCCTTGTCGCGATCAATCTTTTTTTTTCTATATTTGTTCCTCACGCTTCGTAATAGCGGGGGATCCATTTCTGCAGCTTGTAAACCAGTTTTTGTTGTTGTTGTTGTTGCTGCTTAGCTCACCGATGGAGTCTGTGCTGTTCTATGCCATCACTACGCTCCATAACCTGCTGCTGCACCAGGAAGGAGCAAAGATGGCGGTCCGTCTGGCCGACGGCCTGCAGAGGATGGTTCCGCTGCTGAACAAGAGCAACCCGAAGTTCCTGGCCATCACCACGGACTGTCTGCAGCTGCTGTCTTACGGCAACCAGGAGAGCAAGGCATGTTTGTGTTCCTCGGACCAGCCAAGAACCGGTGCATGCGGTTTATTTCTAGTTTTGGGTGTGGCGTGTGAACAGAGTTGAAGCGTGGGCGTGGTTATTTGTTGAGAGGACTGAAACGCACAAAGGGAAACGGGTCTTTCTCCTGCCGGGACATGTGGCGGCTGCGTTGTAAACTATTGGCTCCAGCTGCTCTTTGTACGCCCACACGCATTTACTCATCCCTCTTTCTCTCACAGCTCATCATCTTGGCCAACAGGGGTCCCGAGGGTCTCGTTCACATCATGAGGAGCTACAACTATGAAAAGCTGCTGTGGACCACGAGCCGTGTGCTTAAAGTCCTCTCCGTATGCCCCAGCAACAAGCCCGCCATCGTCGAGGCCGGTATGTGCACGGGCGGCGTTATCTGAACGGGGACCAACTTCACGACGGCCGAGTGATCAAACGTCTCTGTTCCTTCCAGGTGGGATGCAGGCTCTGGGTAAACATCTGACAGGCTCCACCCAGCGTCTGATGCAGAACTGTCTGTGGACTCTTAGGAACCTCTCTGATGCTGCCACCAAGGAGGTCTGAGTCCACAAAATCAGATTTCTCTCTTGGTTTTGGGTTTGTTTGTTTTTATTCAGAATGAGGAACATTTGGGAATGCTTTTCTTCCTGTTTCCTGTTTCCAGGAGGGGATGGACAGTCTGCTGCAGGTGTTGGTGGGCCTGCTTAGTTCCGAGGACCTCAACATGCTCACCTGCGCCACGGGCATCCTGTCGAACCTTACGTGCAACAATGCCTACAATAAATCTCTGGTGACTCAAAACAATGGCGTGGAGGCTCTGATCCACGCCATACTGCGTGCCGGCGAGAAGGAGGACGTGACCGAACCTGCCATTTGTGCGCTGCGCCACCTGACTTCACGCCACCAACAGGCTGAGATGGCTCAGAATGCTGTGAGGATGCACTATGGCATCCCCGCCATCGTCAAGCTGCTCCAGCCGCCCTACCACTGGCCTGTTGTCAAGGTAACGAAAAAGGGACGGTGTTCAAAGGATCATGCAATAACTTTATTCAATCCGCAGCAGGTCATTTTATTCCGTATTTTAGGTTGGGGAGAGAAATGACTGTTTTCCTATTAACATAATGGAAACTACTCCTGACAATAGTCGACGAGCGTTCAGTTTGTGAGGGCACATGAGAATGTGAACATTGTCGTGACTTTAAATTTGTCCCTTCTCCCCCGCTCGAAGGCTGTGGTTGGCCTAATCCGCAACTTGGCCCTGTGCCCGGAGAACCAGGCTCCTTTGAGGGATGCTGGAGCGATCCCCCGTCTGGTCAACCTGCTGCTCAAAGCCCACCAGGACGCCCAGAAACACGGCTCGTCCGCCCAGCAGACATACCAGGTAGGACCCCTGACGGCCCGGCGGCTCGAAGAGATCACGCGTAGCGATGAGTTATTTCTGAATGTCTGCTTTGTTTCTGTTTTCAGGACGGAGTGAGGATGGAGGAGATCGTGGAGGGCTGCACGGGAGCGTTGCACATCCTGGCCAGGGATCCCATCAACAGAGCAGAGATAGCCAACCTGCAGACCATTCCTCTGTTTGTCCAGGTCGGCCTCTCGATGATCACCTCGTGTGCGTTTGCATTTCATTTCATTTTAAATTCATTGACTCCTCCCACCTCTCCAGCTGCTCTACTCCCCCGTGGATAACGTTAAGCGCGTGGCGGCCGGCGTCCTCTGCGAGCTGGCTCTCGACAAATCGTCAGCCGAGCTCATCGACAGCGAGGGGGCGTCGCCTCCGCTGATGGAGCTGCTGCACTCCAACAACGAGGGCATTGGTAAGACACCCGGATAACGCGCTGCAATTAGCTTACTGTAACGTAGCATTTAGCCACGAGCGGAAAGGAACTTGAGCGTGCCGTAAGTGCGGCTTCCTGGTACTTTCCTCTACGTCCGCTTCGTCGACGGGACTAGTCCGAGTCTTTTTTTGTTCTCTTCCCTCTTATGCAAATGCTGCAATATCCCTTCAGGGATCAATGAACTCTTAATAGATTGACGCAGAATTGATAGCGATAGTCACGAATCAGCACTAACATTAAAAGCCATTGTAACTCGGTTCTTTGGCCTCCTCAGCTACCTACGCTGCAGCTGTGCTGTTCCGCATCTCAGAGGACAAGAACTCGGACTACAAAAAGCGAATGTCCATGGAGCTCACGCACACTCTCTTCAAGATCGATAAGGAGGCCTGGGAGATGGTGAGAGTCTCCGGCATGCAGCCGAGGGCTGAAGTAGATTTAAACCTCGTCTCGGCATCTTCACGGATTTGTAAAGTACATTCTGAGAAGCAGTTGATGTTTAGTACCGGTAAACTTTAATTATAGACTATTGAGGAGTATTAACAGTCTTTCTTTTTAAAGTGTCGACATTGTTGACCTCTGCCCTCTCGTGGTCTGTCCTCAGGCACAAAACAGTGTCCCAATGGATGGACCCTATCCAGACGGTGAGTAACCGCGCATGCAGCACATTCCTCGGCACCGGGAGATGCTCTGATGAGCTCACAGGTTGCTCCCTCACTGCGACCTGCGGCTTCCGTTTAGCAGCGTCATTTCATCGTGCCGTGAAATGACGCCCAGCCTTGCTCCTCTTCAGACATGAATGTATCCGATCTTCTGCCATTTCCTCCATGGCAGACTTTCAGCCCTGGTCTTTGTTATTCTCCTGTACATTCACCACCTCTTCCTCTTCCTCATCACAAAGAGAGGTTTTTCTCACCCAGACCTTTTACTGGTGTTTCTATATCCGTTGATTTCTCCTTGTATGGCTCTCACGGACCAGAGTAGCTCTAGGAAAAAGGATTAGCTTCTCCTCTCTCTATGGTCATGTGCTCCAAATATGTTCTATTAGACCTATTAGATGGTTTCCACTAGCCTGGACAGTTTCCTCTACTTCTCTTGCAACTAATGCAAAAGCTGCAGCAGAAAAAAATTAAATAAATACACACTCTGCCAAAATTGCATGCAAATCGGCCGTTGTGCAGAATTTAACAGTGAAAGCAAATGTCTTGCAGAGCTGGATGCCGGTTTCCAAGGTTATGGAGGAGGATATCCAGCTGATATGCCCATGGATGGCATGGAAGGAGTTATGATCCCAGACGATTACCAAGGCAGCATCGCCTACGACAGACAAGCGTACCCTGAATACTGACCTAAAGGTAAGAAAATGGAAACGTCACCTCAGTCCATTTGTGCATGCTTTAAATTCAGGCGCACGAAAATGTGGTTCTGGATATTAGAATTACAAGAAGTTATAAATGTGCAAACTGAGGCAGGAACAAAGGAAAAGGGTTGTGTGAAAACAAATAAAAGCGCATTTGCTTGAGATGATTTGCATCTTCTGCAGGACTAATGAGGAAGGTTGGACGGCCTCGAACAGACACAGGCAGAGAAGCGGTTAGCATGTCAGCTAAATGACGACGATGAATAAAACAGCAGCTGCATCACCATAAAAGACGCATGCGAACCACAATGAGACAATTTAATGTTAAAATTAGACATTACTATTTAAAGAAAAGAAAATGAACGCATTAAAAAAAACACTGAGATTCCGCTTGTTTTTATTTGTAAGAAATTAACACCTTGCTCTCCGGGAGGGAGGGGGGGGGGGGGGGTAAAATAAATCATTAAGAATTTTTACTGTATAATGAGCACATTGACATTGCAGATATTTATTCCTTCTCTGGTTAGAGCAACAATCTTTCAGTGACGAGTAACATTTGTGCTGCTGAAAGAAAAAGTGTTTTCTTTTTCAACTGCAATTGAAATCTACACACAACTATCAATTATATTTCTTTACAAAAAAAGCTTGTTTATCCTGCTGTCAATAATAAAATCGTACACGAGCAATTTAAATGAATAACTTTAAATAACATGCAATAGAAAGTTCTACATCATTAGCATCCCTCATAAGAGAAGACATTTGCCGATCAGATGTTCTTTAAACACTGAGCCAACTTTCCCAGACTTCAGGGTCTCCATGTCTGAACTCCAAAATGTTCCCCGCCGCTGAGCCAAAAGAAAGTCGGCTCCAGCAGCTAAAAACTAAAAAGTGGAGGCCCCTGTCCATCAGGAATGGGCTAAGATTCTTCAGGAACGCTGGCTGAATGTGCGTCACCTTTCCTTTCTTTTCTCATGAAGCCATTTTTCCCTTATAGATCCAGAGGAGGAAGGCTGGTGGACAAAGGATGCGAGGAAGTCATCGGAACCGACGGCTTGCCTCCGCTCTCAGCCTTGTGTAATATATGCAATCATCACTGAGTACGGGACTCATAATCTTAACAGGGCTCAACTTTGTTTTATAGCTTATGTTTTTTTTCTTAATTCTGACAGTGATGATACTTTTAGGTTTCTGTGTGTGTGTGCGTGCGTGCGCGTTTAAGTGTCCGTGGGACGGTGTTGATGCTTTTCGGTGGGATATTCTATGCCAAAGAGATTTTATTTTGAGACGATCGTGTAGCTTCCTGGTTTAAACTACGCTGCCAGAGGTGGGTTGCTGTGCGTTTGGCACACGCTCGCCTCCCTGCTCCTTTTCTCAGCGCCTTTGTAACAGACTGCCGTCTCTGCTGTTTGACACTATATACTGTTGACTTTCTCCCTGCTGCGGCCGACCACCAACGAGTGAGCGACGGAGGAGATGAGGAGCCCAGGTCCGGCTTGAGAGTCGCCCCCCCCCAGCTCTTATGTAACCGAATGACATAGAGTACCTTTTTAGAGGGTTTTTTTAGGAGTAGTTTCTCACCTTTAAGTTATTCACTCGGAGGGTTCACATTATCTGGCATCGCAGGAATATTAACGAATGTGTCTTTCCTTTTTATAAACCGAGTTTCACACGCGACTAATCATCTGCTCGAGGACGGCGCGGCTTTTACGGGCGTGTTGGTTGCCTTCACGAATCGACATGTGAGAAAATGTAGTACAGCAGGAGCAAACTACTGACAGGAAAATTTGTCTTTCTACTTTAATAAGAGTTTTTACTGAAATTTTGTTTAATAAAAATAAAGGATATATCAAATATTTTGTGTCCATATTTATTGAGACGGAGAACTCGCCTGTTTCCCAGCTGACCATAAATGTTTTGAGATGAAGATGTGTTGGGATCTATCCCATAATAAGTCTAACTGTCCTGCATTAGCAATCATGTTCAGATTAATTCTCTAACTTTCTTATCGGCGTGAAGAACAACATCCAAAACATTTTGCTTGTTCAGATTCTCCAACAGTATTTAATGTTTGAGTGCTTTATACCCAGAATGCAGTTCAACGGCTCAGACAGGTATATATACAGACATCCATATAAAAGGTTTACTGCATATTGCGTGCTGCCTACTGGCTCATGTTATTGCCCCCCCCCCCAAAGCGCTTTCATGCCCCATCCATTGAGTTTATATCCGGTTCTCTTCCTCTAGATCTGTTCCCATCTATGATATGTGGTTAAAGTTCTCTCATTTAAACCCCCCCCCCCAAAAAAAAAGAGGAAGTCAACGTGATGCTCTGGTCATAATGAAACCATCACACGCGCTTGTGCATAGCAACAGTGAGGTTTTATCACCATCTCTACATAGAAAACAAAAAGCGCCATGTTGGTTTTCAGTGGCCAGTCTACACGGATATTACATGCAGGCACATTTTATATCGCAGTAACGGAATGGAGGACGGCAAAGATGGACGTTATTGTCTTTGAGTATGTGATTCTCTACATTTGGAGCATTATTATGCAATAAATCTGACAGTGTTCATTAGTACAGTCGCCTGTCCATAAATGCTCGCTGTTATTGAATCTCTTCCTGCACAGCATCGACACTGAATGTCACAGGAGTCGTGGGTTTTTTACACCCTGCGCTACGTACTTCAGGACCTAAATCCCCGTCCACTTTGGGTGGGGGATGATCTCCAGCCCAGAGGGAGAATCTTGTGCGTGTTTCTCTTGGAAGCCTTAGATCACACTGTCAAACATGCGCATGGACTGCATGATGTTTTCGTCCTGGGGGGGGGGATCAAAGAGGAGAAGCAAAATTAAAGAAAAGCTGCAAATGGAGAGGGAGCTCGTCATTAAACGTCCCTTAAGCACCTTTTGACATGTCTCCAAGAACTCGTCGACGGTGACCACTCCATCATTGTTCCGGTCCATTTTCTGGAAGACACAGCACACGGGGACAGACGTTTGAGACGTTCCCACAATCCCTATGTGCATGTGCGTCCTTGGGGAAGCTCACTAAAGCGGTTAGCCTGCATGCGTCTCGGGTTCCTGTCTTCTATTTGTACGCTTGCATCCTTAACATAATCACAACCTTGGAGCAATCTGAAAAAGAACACTCATTTTGGAGGTGAAATGGATTTGTGACCTGGAAGAAGCTGTCCACGTGCTCCTTGGGAGCAGTGTCCGTCATGTCGGGGTACGTGCACCTCCCCATCATGTCGTAGATCGAGTGCATGATGTCTGTCATCTCCTGGACAGACGCGAGGGAAAGAAGCGGAACAAATCAAGATGCCGATGCAGCACGACATGCGACCGACGGAGAACCTCTCGGGCACCTCTCTGGTGATGCAGCCGTCTTTGTTGAGATCGTACAGATTAAAGGCCCAGTTGAGTTTATCAGCGATGGAGCCTCTCAAGATGACGGACAGACTTACAACAAAGTCCTGCAGGGAAAAAAAAAGACAAAGACAATCCAGCTACGGGGGAGATCAACATGGATGTGACCAGAAAGCAAGCCTGAAGGCATATTCTGTCAGGACAGGAGAGAGAGATCCAAAGTTCACCTCGAAGCTGACCGACCCAATGTTGTTGGTGTCAAACGCGTCAAACAGGAAATGTGCGTACATGCTTGAATCTGGACAAAGGAAGATTGAGGGAATAGAAGCTGACTTGGTGAATTTATGCCTCTGAACTTTTTACGTTTGAATAAAATATGACAGACCTCCCTGAGGGAAGAACTGGCCGTAGATGCTTTTGAAAGTCTCCTCATTCACGACGCCACTGGGACACTCCTGTGGATGGAGAAGCAAACAAACACATGCGCTGAAAGGCAAGCATGTGCACGTTCTCACGCATGCAGAGGAAAATGAAAAGAGGAATCTTCGACTGACGTTCTTGAATCCCCGGTAGAGGACCTGCAGCTCTTTCTTGCTGAAGTCGGTCCGCTGGACGAGACGGTCGAGTCCCTCCGGCCTGTAGCTCACCGTCGACGGCTCGGCATCCTCAGATGTGTTTCCTGCACGGCGGGACGGAGAGAGACGTGAAGCAGTCGCTCCCAGACACACACACACACACACACACACACACACAGGATCATGACTCGTGGGCCCTGACACTTACTTTGATTGGACGACGCGCTGGACGCAGAGGGATAGCAGGGGAGCAGTTTGAGGAGCCGCTGTTTGATGGTCTTTTTGATGGGTTTGGATGGTGGATTACCTGAAAGCAACCAATCACAGCAGAGATTAGAGGCAGAGCGGGCGACCCAGGCACGGAAATCGCATCACACCTGTGTCTCAACGGGATAGAGAACGTCAGACCATCAGAACCAGAACTCAAGTACCGAGTCCATATGAATCAGGTCCTAGAGGTTGATGTCAGTTCTGCAAGCAGCTAGAGATTGATTACTTGCTGCTTTTCAGAATCGATAGGCTCTAAAAAATATCAATGCTGCCAGCTTCTTCTCTCTAACTCGGAAGCATCTGTTGATGATGTGCCGATAAATGAACCGTCAAAGATGTCCGACCATCTTCCTCTGCCTCAGTTGTCTCGTTTTCTCTTTTGTCTGTCTTGTCTTTGTCTTTCCTTTGGATGATCAGCTCTGGGTCTGGAGCAGCTTTTCAAACATCTGACGATGTTTCTCCTGCAGATGTTTCTCCCTCTCCTCTCCTTCACTTTGCTTTCCTGTCTTTCCTCGTCCTTCTGATGCTCCTAAACTCTGTTTCTGTTCCTGTCTGAGGGGCTCTCCTGCTTTCGGGTTCAGAAAGCGTCTTCTTTTGGAGAAGACGCTTTCTGAACCTAAACCCGACACGGAGACCAAACCCAAACTCACCTCTGGGTGAGTTTGATGCAACTAGGGGGCAGTGTTGCACTCTATTAAAAGTCCTAGAAGCCTACAGGCACAGAGGTCATTGAATACAGATGCATGTCGTTGCTATGGAGACACAGATGCATTCACTGCATTCATTTGGTTGCGGGCTTACTTATCATAAGGATTTATTAAAAAAAAAAAACATTTTAATACTGCCGCACACAGATTAGAATAATAAATCTAAATTTGCTGCGCTCCAGCAGTTTCTGTAAAACTAACAGGAATAATAATAAATCTGGTTTCATTGGTTAGAACCAGGAACCATCTTCATGTGCAGCGTGTCAAACTGTCACACGCAGCAGCTGGACAACTATGGAAAAACAAACAAGGCTTCACACACACACACACACACACACACACACACACACGCAGACACACCAGGAAGGCATGGCTTTTGATGCAGAAAAAGGAATACTGTAAATTCTGGAAACCGTTTTGAACAACTTCTCTTCCGCTCTCTTTCTCTTCTCGATATTTTTAGATGATGCAGACGGCAGACTTTGATCACAAACCATTTGAAGTTACTGAAATAGTTTCTAAGTGCAGCGGGTTGATGGAACTCGTGCACAGTCATTGGGTGTTCGGAACGTCTGACTCAGCAGCCTAACCCCCCCCCCCCCAAATGAAAGGAAATCCAACCATTAATGGATTAGCCTATCGCTTGGCACAAAGACTGGAAGTGGCACTCAAACTATTTAATTAGCCTGCCTCAACCCAGTGAAGAGAAAATACACTTTGCAGCACCTCAATTTAGATAAAAAAAAAAAAATTTTTGGCATACAACATATAAAATCCTGCAACCCTGCTGAATGAGATTTTTTGCATGTTGAGATTTTTTTTATTAAATAAATCTTGTTTCTTGCCGATATTGCAGGATTTGATGCCGGCTTTTTCTGAGCTCACTGCAGCTGCATATTTCCTGCACATGATATTCAAATGTCAGCGTGTAAAAAAGTGATGACTCAAAAAATAGCCGGTATCTATAATGTATGAACACAGTCAGGAGCAGCAGCAAGGTTTTAGAGCAGAGAGCAGCTGCGCTGTGCATAAAGACCATTTGAACGGTTCGCAAATATGATCGATAAATCAATTTGGAACAGATTTTCCCTTCATCGGTGCATTTAACATTTCTTTTGGCCGAGTCCAACATAAAGACCGCAGTCAGGCAGGACTGTGCCTGAAGCTGCCGAGCAACACGAGCTCCTCTGTGCTTCCCTCTTTCTTAAAAAGAGATTTGATTGTGTGCTTTGAACGCACCCTGAAGCCTCTGTGTCGAAATGTTGGGAATGTTCCCAGGAATAAATGATTACATTTTGGATTTTGGTGATGATTTATGGAATAATGTAGGGGGGGGGGGCTAAACCTGTCATCTGTTCCTAGGAGCATTCCCAACATTTCCTGAAAGTTCATCAAGATCCATCTGTAACCTTTTGAGTTATGTTGGTGGATGTAACGAGACTCGTCTAAGAGAGAACGACTATTCCAGGACGGTCAGGAGCAAACCTGATCTGATTAGACCATGAACAGAAGCTGAGGAGACTCTTTTTGTTTTCTGCTTCTGCTTCCCTCTCCCTTTCAGGCCCCCTCAGTGTTCATCTCCGCAATGTCCAGGTTCAGCCCACCAGAGTCCCCACAGCGCATCTGGTTTGTAAGCGGGGCATCAAAAAACAAAAGTGATGAATAATGCTGATTTGTTGTTTAAAGATAACTAATCATTCTGGTAAATATTTCCAGTTAGAATTCCTTATTTTTTTAATTTTTTTTTATGTAGCAACAGTGCAGAAACCAAAGTGAAGTCTTATAATAGCCTGTCAGTATTAATATTATAATTGATCAATATGCAGAAGGAGCAAAGTGCTATAGCAGGAAGCTTTAAGCTCATGGGGATGATACAGCCAATATTAGCAGACAAAAAAAACACTGATGGCAAATTGATCTTCAGGATAAAATGATGTATCATCAGTGTCAGTGTGGACAGCCCGGCTTCACACACACCGACTTTCAGCCCTGCATGGTGACAGATGACGAAACAGGATTGCAGGAAATTAAATGTTCATTTAAAGGGAGTTTGACAATCAAACTCCAAAAATGCGCACAAAACAACAAGTGTGCGCCACTTCAGCAGCCCCCAGTGACCCCGGCAGGTGTAGAGCTCCTATCACCTGTATGACGACAGAGGCGGGTACCTGTGAGTGGGTCGTAAGATCGGTCCAGCTCTCTGGAGTCAGACAAGCTCTGGTCCTGGCTCCTGGATTTCATGTTCGCTTCGGTTCTGATCAAACCCACCGCCGGATCCGAAGCTCGCCTAGGACTTCTGCAACTTCATTCCTGCTCCCATCTCTCTTCTGACTGTGCGGGATGCGGGATGCGGGATGCGGGATGCGGGATGCTGGATGCGGGATGCGGGCTGGTTGCGTGTGAGGGGCGTCGAGGTCCGTTCAGAATCTCTCCTCCCTGCGTCCTGCGCGTCCCCGTCCTCCCGACCCGCGTCAGCGCACACACACGTTCCCTGCGCGCTTCACTTTGAAAGGAGTGCGTGTGCGTGGGTTTTCTTTTTTTCATATTAAACTGTCGGCTGGAGGCGAGCAGGGTGAGGCAGAAAGAATGGAAAGTGAAGTAAAGCAAAGGAATCAAATACTCTTTGGATAACTTAGAGGTACTTGAGCCTGACCTGATGTCTGATCATTCTTATTGATCCTTCTGCACTTTTTATTCCATTACATTCAACTGAGAGCTTCAGCCAATATTTTGTTATTGTGGTTGCAAAAAAAAAAAAATACAATTGTGTAGTTTTATATAGTTTTATAAACCAGTATCTGTTTCTTGAGGATGGGCACAGCCTTCCATGAGGACACCCGTTCTACGACCCACCTCTAATCCAGAACTAAACATCCAGTGCGTCTGATAACAATACTGATTAATATTAATATATAAATATTTTAACACTTTCAGGATGAATATAAATGGTGATCTAATCGGTGGAGGATCCCTCGTCGATATTGTCCTGCACGATATCTGTGCCAGCACGATCTGCAGATTTAATTCTTTCCATTCATTTTCCCATTTTTGTTCCCACTCAATAAATTCCTGTATCTTTCTCTCAAAGTGCTGCAAAATCACGTCGTATTTTTGTGGATAAATCCTGTTCATAGGTCACTAATAAATATAAATCACAGTATAATCTGTGTAATCCCAGTGATGAAGTAGGGGCAGTGAGACAGACAGAGGGATGTGGGAGTGTATTATTGATATGGTCTCACCTTGGCTCAGGACTCAGGAGAAGTGAGATCAATAGCTTCAGCTTCACATCCTTGAGCTGCTCGACTAGAGTTAACGGATCTCTCTCTCTCATATTTCAGCAAAAGCTCGCACGAAGGTCAAGACTATTAAAAAAAAAATTCTATATTAAACCCATAAATACACAACGTGATCCGCGTGGAGAACGAGAAGACAACAGATCGATTTATGGGATAAACTTGAATATTTCCACATCTTTGTTTCCTATCAGAAACTTTTCAAGCACCTTTAACTATAAGAACTGAAAGGAGAATGAGGAGGAGACAGAAGGAACTGGGATGGTTGAAGTATATATCACAGTATTGATGGTGTTTATCTCCCAGGGGAGCTTAGAGGAGACAACATTGCTGCAGGCTGGAAAAAGGAGCTGATAGATAAGTAGTAATGGGCTCCGATTGATCCCTGAAGTTAAGGAGCAGAGAGACGATGCAGATGTGTTCCGGTATATCAAAGAAGCAGGTATCCAGGGGTGGGGGGGGGGTCGGTTCAGGGCAGTCAAAGCTGGCAAGCTCCCCCTCAAATGAATATTGGATGAGAAAGCTGATATGCTTAAATGAAACGGTATAAACGCACAGCAGCGTTGTCACAGCAACACGTGCAGGCTTGGTTCTCAGCTGCCATCAACACACACACACGCACGCACACACACACACACACTTCATGTTGATATACTGCACAATTAATATAGAACCAACTAAATTATGGGATGGAGATTGACCACCTTGAAAGTCTCCAGCTTTCACACATATTAAAGTCAACATGCCACAGTGTAATGTGTTATTCCCAAGAGGCCCATTATCATCTCCGGGAATGGATCCGTCCATTAAAGGCTTATCAGTTCACTCACAAGCCGCAGTTCTAGTTACATCTGTCAGCGTTAGAGAAATACAAAGGGGGGGGGGGGGATTTTATTCATGACTATTAACAGATTATTATTGTTATTATTGCAGGGCATGATAAATCAGCTTTAAATAAAATGACAGAATAGACAGATGGGGATAGATGGGGGGGCGGAGAGAGAGAGAGAGAGAGAAACAAGGAGAAAGGTAGAGGTCAGATATAGATATTTCGTCTAATTAACGTCACGATTAGCAGGGAAGCAGCATGGTTCCTCTATTTCAGCAGCTCTAGCCTGATGTTTATTCGCTTTTCAGATAGATCATGTATTTATTGGCATAAATATTTAGTCACGATGCGCCTGCAGAATATTGATCATCTACAAAGCTCCAGGTTCCAGACTGTTGGCTTTACTGTGACTCTAAATAAGATTCGGGTTTATATAACACGATGGGATTACCTCTCTTTCAGCGACTACATACGGATGCTTTTTCTAAGTTGACAGTGTAATGATGATAATAGTAGCGTTGAATCATGGGAAAAGTGCGTTTTTCATAATGTCCCCTTTAAAATTATTACTAATTATAGCGCAGAGCTCTCAATCTAAATAAAGGATGAGGCTTGATGTTGATTTTGTGAAATCGCGTGGGATGATGGGGGGGGGGGGGCGTTTCTTCACTTCATTGTTGAACTGCCAACGTCTCAGATTAAGAATTTTTTGCGACGACTCAGACAGAAATGTAACTCAAGTTTTATTATGCAGACTTTCTCCCTCGTTCTCTGACACAAGGGTGCTCTTAAACGAAATGCACCGGTACCTTGAATAACGGTACACTTCATCCAGACAGAGAAGTTTGAGCTCTCCCCATGGCTCACCGCCCAGCCTTCACTCGGTAATCCATCCTGTGCGACCGATGCAAAGGGTCAACCTACGGTAAATTTAACAAATTCAAAAGAGGAGCAACACACTTCCTTTGTCCAGATCCACTTAAGAATTCAGTGGATTCTCCAGTGGGCCGCGTCCGACCTTTCTGACAGGTGTCACCCAAAATCCTTCCAGTCGTTTGCATACAACGGATGGAAATTGGTTCAAAATCCCGGATTTCTTTCCCTGTCCGGAACCGGTTAAAAGCTCAGTGGGTTCTCCTGCGTCACATTCCCCACCCTTCCGAGTTTCATGGAAACCGAACGGGCAGACTTTGTGTAATCCATCGTTTACAAATGAGTTTGTAAACGTCTCCGCCCTAATAAGAGACAGTGGAAGAAAGGAAGCCGACCTTGATTTAAAAATAAACATAAACATCATCGCAGGAGACAAGAGATGAATCATGACTGAATTAATTTGCATATTTAAGAAATCAACATTTGAAATGTTCAGAATGAGCCATTTTAACACTTTAACATACTGATTTTTAAGGGAAAACTGATTCGGGAATGATGCTGGACATGTTATTGTTCAAAAAGAAAAGGCTGTGAACATTTCAAATATTTTTTTTTTTAATCACTTCAGAGCGTTCACAAAAATACCTACTGCCTAAAATGTTCCAGCCTTTACCGAAACTTTCTGAACTCGACTAATCAACATTTATTTTGACTAAACGCTGCAAAGAAACAGGCTAATCCTCGAGTCAAAGACAACCTTCGATTAGAACTCAAAGTTTCTCACCCACCATTAACTACTTGGTTAGGGACGACATGAAGATCATGTGATCGGGAGGCGGACATCGGCGTTAAAAAACATCAGAACACATTCTTCTCCTGCGTCATTTAACAGTCGGGCCAATACTGCAGATTGCAGACAAAGATTCAGTCCAACACAAGCGTCGTATTAAAGTTATCGCACGCACAAACGGCCACGGACGGTGCGCGTCTTTCAGGCCTTCTCTGAAGGTGCGTCCATCTTTGACAGGTTTCAATCCTTCATTTCCACAGAAGGGACAGCAAACGAGGGATCAAGACGAGTCGTGGAAGCAGCGATTGTGGATTTCCCGGTTCTGATGAAGGGAGGAGGCTGGGGGGGTGGGGGGGGGGCAGCTCAGGAGATGGTGGAGAACTCTTTGAGCAGGACGTCCTGACTCAGCGTGTTCAGAGATACGTTCTTCCTCACGTTCAGACTGATGGAGCGCACCTGAAGACAGGGAGACAGGCAGGGAGACAGGCAGGGAGACAGACAGGGAGACAGACAGGGAGACAGACAGGGACACAGGCAGGGAGACAGACAGGGACACAGGCAGGGAGACAGGCAGGGAGACAGGCAGGGAGACAGACAGGGAGACAGACAGGGAGACAGGCAGGGAGACAGAGAGGGAGACAGACAGGGAGACAGACAGGGACACAGGCAGGGAGACAGACAGGGAGACAGGCAGGGAGACAGGCAGGGAGACAGAGAGGGAGACAGACAGGGAGACAGAGAGGGACACAGACAGGGAGACCAACAGGGAGACAGGCAGGGAGACGGGCAGGGACACAGGCAGGGAGACAGACAGGGACACAGACAGGGAGACAGGCAGGGAGACAGGCAGGTTGACAGGCAGGAAGACAGGCAGGAAGACAGGCAGGGACACAGACAGGGAGACAGACAGGGAGACAGAGAGGGAGACAGAGAGGGAGACAGAAAGGGAGACAGACAGGGAGACAGACAGGGAGACAGACAGGGAGACAGACAGACAGGGAGACAGAGAGGGAGACAGACAGGGAGACAGACAGGGAGACAGACAGGGAGACAGACAGGGACACAGACAGGGACACAGACAGGGACACAGACAGGGACACAGACAGGGACACAGACAGGGAGAGGAATGTTTGCTGCCAGCAGTGATGTTTGTAGGAAAAGAAAACATTTGGAGGTCGCGGCCGAGGTTTAGAGTAGAAGTTCAAGCAGGCAATGACAGGAACTAGACCACACTGAGCTGCACCATGGGAAATGTAGGGGGGGGGGAGACACCCTTCTGACAAAAGCGGGAAGACATTTGTTTTATAGCCAATAAAAAAAGAAAAGATGAAAAATATTGACTCAGAACCAGGGGGGGGCGCCTGGTTCTGCTAAACCCACCCGCGGTGCGTTTCTTACCAGCTCCTTGAAGAAGGCCGCTTCTTTGGGCTGCTCCGAGTACCTCTCAAACTGGTCCAGGCCGTCCTGCAGCTTGAGCGTCAGCGTGTCGTAGTTGGACCGCACCACCTCCAGCACCTACCAGGAGGAGGATCCAGGGGGTGAATGCGTCTAAAGGACCCAGCTGTGGGCTTCATGCTTCATTACAGTGGTGTTATTCATGAGGGTTCATGAATAAACGGGGTTTAATCTGGTCATGCTTTTCATCCCGTAAAGATTTAAGGCAGTATTAAAGTGCGTCTGTAATCTGGAAGTCTAACGACCAAGCGACGCTTCTGGCTGCTTCCCTATCCTCACTGAACATACATGAACTCTTAAATGAGGTTCGCCACGCTTGTACTGATGAAGGTCGGCCTCGCGCCACTGATGATGATGATGATGATGATGATGAAAGAGACATTCGGACATCGTTCGGTTGCTTTTGTGACTAATTTCTCACACTGCGTTTGTGTTTATGGGAATCTGGTGTGGATAATCTGGTGTGGATAATCTGGTGTGGTCATCTGGGCGGCGTTGCTGAGAATCAGCTGTAACGGGTTCACGGTGCGCCGTGAGGTTCTGACGGTCGTCTAATCGCACGGGCAACGCCCAAGCGTTCCATCACTGCTTCACGGCTGGAACTAGATATGAATGAATAGACATTCCCTTAAAATAAACTAGTCTGCTTCTCCGGATTTGAAAACCCTGGCTGCGTTTATATGGACAAAATGTATTTCATCCGATCATAGCTTGGATTAAAATGATGTGTTCATGGACCCTAAACATATTGATCCGATTAGGACCTGCGTGTTCACGCATCACACTTTCGATCGCAATAAATTATTTTGACATGCGCAATTTTACCAAATATACCGTCACAGACATGCGCAGTAAGGACGGCTTGTACCGAAACATCGGAATAAGTGTTTTTATGCGCCCTGATCAAATCATCAATCGGTATAAACCACCCCTCTCGATCGGATTGAGCTTGAGCGGGTCAGACTAATCCAATTTGTGTGTGTACATGAAGCATTTTTATTCCGATCAGGCTTTTAATCCGATTAAATGTGTCCATGTAAACGCAGCCACTGAGCGGATTCCCCTAAATATTAACCCAAGGCTTCCTCTTTGGGTGGCGAGTGATGATTTCAGCCCAACTGGGCCGAAGGAGGAAGAACAGCACGGCGGGTTTACCTGTTCTTCCGACAGCTGGGAGATGTGGTTCACGGCAGCGTACGACTCAATCTTGGGGTTGAAATGGTTGATGATGGCCCTGAAAGACGAAAGCACAAACGCTTCAGGTGAAGCGGAACACTCCCCGAGATGTCGTTTGCTGTTCAAAGCCATCCTCCTTTATTGGAGGAAAAAGATCAGAAAAATCTGTCCTTTTCTGAAATCGACCACACCCCGCGTCCGTGCACGTGTGTTTAAGCGCAAATCTTAAATCGCGCAAAGCAAATTCTCTCTCGTTTTTGCGTTTAGAGTCGACGTCATGACACCCAACTCATTTCTACCGCAGCGTTTCCTACATCGTCTGAGCCCAGCAGGGAATCCAACACGCTGATCCAGAGGCCATGCTGTTCCTGGATTAGACTATATTTGGATTAAATAAACTGCTTTATTGCTCAATGATACAATCAGCAAAGCCGCGAGATAGGAGGGCTCCGTTTATAAATCACATATATTATGGCGGGTAAATCCATCTTCAGGAAGTGGGAAGGTCTCTGTGGGCTCTTCAAACCCCTCTGCCTTCATCCAATCCATCCATCCATCACTTATTTTCTGCATTACTGTTTCAATATCCTTCCTCCCACTCTGCATCGCTCGCCCAATGGAGTGGGTGAATCCCTGGGGACTGGCCTGCGCTCACTGGGGCCTCCATGCCAGGGTGACCTCAGAAGAGCAACTTCCCCAGCAGAGCGGAGGACTGACTAAAGGGCAGTGCGTTTGTGCACTGGAGCAGGCCTCGAGTGATGACTTGTGCTTACAAATGATTGAAGGTGGGGGGGGGGGGGGGTAAAAGTGGACTGGAAGGAGGGAAGCTCCATTACAGTCCAATGATTTCATCTCTTTAATTTGGTTTTGTTTCTCTCCCATTTGGATTTGCTTTCCCCTTCAGTCCAATACGACCGTTTTCTCCTTGTGTGTGTGTGTGTGAGTGTGTGTGTGTGTGTGTGTGTGCATGTATGTGTGCGTCTTTACCGAACATTGATCAGGGCATGTGTGACTTTGCTGGCTGCCTCCTTCCACTGGCCCGTGTTGGTTGATACTCTCAGAACTGGAGGACAACACATGACAAATAAAGGTTGGGGTTAACGCAGGTAATAATCCGGGGGGCGTAATCCGTCTGAATGCGGGATTAGAGGCACTCAAACACATGGATCTGTTAGTTATTCTACTGTTTTTAACCGTGTAAGAACCTTGAGAGCAGCTGTCTGACGGCAAAAGTCACACAGAGATGTTTTTGCATGAAACGTTTACCACGATTCAGCTTTGAGGATGGGAACAGGAGAAAAGAGTTTGGGATCAGGTGCGGGCGACTGACGTTCTGGGACAGATGAATGGCTTCATGGCGAAAGAATCTGAACGCAGGTGTTGCATATAAATGACCAAGAAGAATAAAATGTTCCAGTAATATTTAAGGTTAGCGGGAGGGTCGACTCTGATTGGATAAAATCTGTTATAGAGAAAAGCTGTGAAGGTTGGTGCGTATAACCGTTAATATTATCGCTCCTTTATTCTGGTGGTATTAGAGACAGAAATGCCATTTCATTTATAAACTACAGAAAACCACGCCCGAATCAAGATTTTGAACGCCTTAAATGAGAATTGGAATGACTCGTTGGTCAGGAGCACGGCGGCGGCGGCGACTTACCCATACAGTAGAGGTTGTCGAAGACCTGGTGCATCCGTACGATCTCGTAGTACAGCTCGTCGTAGCTGTTGGACGTGGGCAGGAACGTGTCGCCGTAGGTTATGAACATGTTGAACAGGTTTACAACCTGGATTTTAAAAAAAAAAGAGAGGAGCACATAACCCGACGTGCACATTTGGTGTCGCACAAAACGAACCCAGGAGGAATAAGATGAGAGTCAAAACAAGCCCACAATAGATCTTCTGAAGGGAAATCAAAAACGTTAAACTGCAGCTTCTACTTCGGTTATTTCTTTATTGTGTGATTCGAGTCAGACACAGTTGGAATCCATTGTTATCCGGCAGTTATCCGCGTCTGCGTGTTTTGTGATTGTGCGATTGTTCCTCACCAGTAAGACCAGATGAAAGATGTTATGCTTGGCGAGAAGTGTGGTCTCGTTTGACAGCAGGAACTTCAGCAGGTTGATGAGAGCTGTTCAGAGGAAGACATGCAAAGGCTAATGAGAAAGTATGGGATCGGCAGGAAGCATGTGGGAGCGCTCGGCTCTCCTTTATGAGGCTGGACAATGCGAATAAATCCTTTGACACAAACTGGCAAAGCAGCATTTCAGAGACGCCATTGGTTGAATTTTAGTCATTTCTTCTCTTCGGTCTTATTTGGACCGAGTGTCAGAAGGAGCGCATTTGTGTCGTTCAGGGATTTCCGCTGACTAGACGAATTTGTATTCCGGTGACACAAAAGCGGAAAAACAAGGCCACAAGTGCGGCTCGTTCTTTCTTCAGAGACTCGTTATCCAGTCTCCATTACGCAACTCGTTTCCAAGACAAGCCCGCTTCAGGGCAAAATGCTAACACGTTCCTGTTCACATTTAAATTGTCTGTCATCCAGATTTCTTTTTTTTACATTTTATTTTAATGGAAGAAGCTCGCAACAACTCCCATGTTCATTTCAGCAAAACCTTTCCGCTAAATATTTTTACGCGCGTAGCCAAAGAGCCCCTTTTAGAGTTTCCTCACCCGACCACAGCTCTCTCCAGGTGTAGTGCAATCGAACTCTGCACTTCTTCTGATAGCACAGGAGTTTGTGGATGATCTGCACACAGCGCCTGCACAGGAAAGGAACAACTATCACCGTGGCAACAGAGCTGGTTGGTGGACGAGAGCAGGAAGAAAAACATTTGTGTGTATTCTCACAAGTATAAATCCATAGGGAAATCCTTCATCATATGAGTGACAACAAACTCCACCATTAGATCTAGACGAAGGGACGCGGAAAGGAAACTGTTAGAAGGACGGATGGATTGAAATAACCTTTATTGTTAAATAGCGGTCACAATAATGCAAAAAGAATGTCAGACAGTTCAAGTTAAAAGCGAGAAACAAACCAATTTAAAAAAAACATGCTCCCACCAATGATTGGAGCGACGTCCAAACAGTTAGAAATATGCCTCCTACCTAGAACAGCACACACCAGCGGCCTTGAAGGGATGTTCTTCTCCATCGCTTTTTTCCTGTGTCTCATAGGCTTTAAAAAAAAAAAAAAAAAAAGTCCTTGTGAGCTATATTTGGATTATTTCATAGAGGACAGATGGATTAAAATAAAGTCCAAGATCGACACAATTACAAACATTTCATTTGTGCCTACGAGGCCGTGCTTGTTTTAACTCACAGAAACGTACCATTCTGTGGAGATTAACTCTGAAATTCATGTTGTCGTCGTGAAGAAAGGCATCGGCGTACGGGTCCTATCACACACGGGGAGAAAATGTCAGCACCGAGAAGGACCTGTGGACGGCAGCGCCCGCCGCGACGCACCTCGGCGATGCAGGTGAGGATGATCAGGCACAGTCTGGCACTGTTGAGGCGATGCTCTTCTGGAAAAACAAAAATGAGCCTCTTAGCCGGTAGAAACAAACAAAAGAGTGGTTGAAACACGTCCCCGTTCACCTTTCGTATCCTGCATTACAATGGAGGCGTACTTCAGGAAGGTGATGAGAAGGTTGCTCGTCTGCAGGTTGGGATCCAGAGGCAGCTCTGGGTTGTTCATCACTGCACAACACAGAAACAAATGCAGCGCAGTTTCAATCTAAAACACCAGACAGACAAAAACACTCAGACTACGCTGGAAAAGGAAATGGAGCGGAGCTAAAAGCGATGCCCCGTTACCGTCGTGTCTAGACAAGCATCTTCATCCATTTAAAAATCTCTGCTGGCTAAAACAGCTTGTTTTATCGATAAAAGACGAGCCGGTCTTCTCTAACTTTCACACCCACGAGTCACTTCCTGCTTCACACCACCAAAATGCAGGAAGTCATCCTGACATGTCTGCATGCAGAGTCCATTGATAACGCGTGCTGCACGCTGTCTATGGGAACATTCATCTGTCTTTGGAGCTGGAGTTTAATATTTTATACAGACAGAAACAAGCACCTCTTAGCAGTTACAGCAAGATCTGGAAAATGTTTCGATGAACCGAGGCAAAGAAGCAGACACTCTTGATAACAAATTATCCTTCTGCTCCAATTTCTGACCTTTAGATCCTGTAGCAAGATCAATAAATCCATATTTAACACATTGCAGTTTCTACATAACCGACGTCACAGACAGCAGCCGGAAGCCCAAAGCGGTTTCCCCCTTGGCCCGACCCTCCGTTCTGAGTGTGTCCCAATTCTTTAAGGGGTGGAGGGGTCGTGGTCACCACGTCAGAACTAACGACGTGACAAGCGGCATCCCATTAAGTAAAAATAAATTGCACAACTCACTGTCAAGGGAGGGTGGCGTTGTGCCAAGTGGTGCCGGAGGTGGAGTCGGACTCGGGGTGGCGGGTGCGGCCGGCAGGTTGATCTCAGGGTGGCTCTGTTGAAGGTCACCGCACATTTACAGAAAGACACCGCAGTCATTAACGCCGAGCAACGACAACGGGTTGCCTTTTAGTGGAAACCGGGAAAAGAATAATTACCGGTACTCCTGGCCGCAGAAATAATGTTCCGGTAAATTGTGATAATTTAGCAGTGGCCTGGGAACAGTCAGTCAGTCTGCAGTCTAAGTGATTTTAGCCATCTTCACTAATCAGAGCCAGAACAGCTCATCACTGTTTTCAAATCCATTTCATTGGTGCATTTAATTCAAGAAAGACAGGAAGACGTAGAATAAGTTGTCCCTGGTAATGCCATTTTGTTTGGAGTACATCATAGAAAGGAAATATATGTGAATTGTTTTATTAAAATACACAAATAAAAAGTTTTATTCCCCAAATATAGAAAGGCCCCTCTTCAGATATATCAGCTCACGTTATTTATGGAAGGATAAAAATGCTAAACTAAAATGCAGCTAATCGATGGGGGATGAGATTCTCACATCTAAATGTGGCTGGAAAGAAATAGATTAGCAAAAATCCCATCGTCAGTGCATCCAGGTTTAAAAACCTCAGGCTGCTTTCTTTTCAGTGACCATGAAGTTTTGGAGGCACGTAACCATTCAAATCTAATAAATAGGAAGGAGGAACAAAACCCCGGAAACGTCACGGGACCTACCTGAGCTAAAACGGTGATGAAGTTGCGGTTCAGATGAACAGCCTCATAAAGCGCCAGCAGAATCGCCTCATTGGTCCTCGAGAGGAGAGACAAGCAGGCCAGGATCCGTTTGTTCATTTACCAAACATGATCATCACATAACATCCAAGAAAAAAGCTTTCAGCAGCACCGCAGTCAAGGTCAACACAAAAGAGGACAGTCTGGTTTATTAACAAGCACAAGTTTCATTAACTATGTGTAATAAAGAAACACGTTTCTGTAGTTCCTTATGTTGCATGTTAATGCTGATAAATGAGTATAAAGACACAGATAAGATGTACAACAAACAAACACTGCGGCCTGAATGGATCTTCAGTCGGACTGAAATCACATGGCACTTACTGCACAGACAGTTTCTCATCAGCATCTGCAATAAACATGTTGCCCACCTGGGGACAGAAGAAGGATTCCAGCTATCAGCAGCTAACCGGTGTCTCACATCTGTTGCAATATGACTTCTGAATAATATCCTACCATACTGGTGAGGGTAGAGAAGAAGCCACCCTGGTTCTCCTCTTCTTTGTCTCTGTACTGCCTGAAAAGGGAACAGCAGAGAATAATGAAGATGTGGCAACAATGACAAACTGCTGACAGTTTCAGTCAAACACTCGGAACGTGAAGTACATTCGCCCAACATCTCCTTCTGCTCCCTGAAACCTATTATCTAAGGCGCCTTCAGTTTAGCACTGAAAACAATGAACTGCACGGAGACATCGTCCATCACTTTGACGCCTCTGTGTATGCAGACGAGTCCTTTCGCAAACAGCGCTTTCATTTACAAATCGTGCCTCATCCACAGAAATAAAGAAATAAATAGAACGCTGTGAAAGGAAACTGTCAGATATAAATAACTACAAATATAAAAGAGCCTTAGCGGGAGACATCAAAGTCCTCCGGCGCCAGCTGCTTCGGCACGACGTGCACATCGTTGGACACACGTTCCTCACACGAGGATATTTCTGGGTCTCACCTGTTATATTCCGTCAGAGCTCGGTGGACGACCATTCCCATTCCCTAAAAACCAACCAAGCACAAAGAGCATTTAAGTTAAACATTTGATCATCTGCCTTATGTGGAAAACAAAGTCTACCAGACAGACAGACAGACAGACAGATGGATAGACACTTACGTCAAGTGTTGGCTCATCATCCACAATAGAGAGCTTCACAATATACGGGTTTACAGACTAAGAGAAAAGATCGATGAATTGTTAGATATTTGACACAAATACGTGATATTGATATTTCATTGGCCCGTAAAGGACATTTCTCTACTCCTCTTTCCAAGGTAATCTACAGCAACCAACATTCCAGGAGATGAGCTAAGGACCTCTTAGTTTAGACAGTTATTATTATTTGGGGGGGGACAAACCTCACTCATAATAATTTACACCCCCCCCCCCCCCCCCCAGTCCCTTTTAGCCTCCCGGAAAATAACAGAGAAATGAACACAAAGTCATTTCAGAGCATGTTAGCTTCAGTGTCATAAATGTGTAAGATATAATTCTTATGTTTGGAGAGATTATATATATATATATACACACAGCTATAATTATACTACTAACAAATTGCATTACGGCCTATGAAGAATTATATTGTTTCTCTTCATAAATTTTACTCCATTTTTTTTATAGTAAAGTTTCTATTGTTTATTAGCGCTGAATGCTCGTTGTTGCAGCTTAGGTCTGAGAGAAACGGAAGTCCAACCCTCTGTGTGTCGAGCGCCGGCACATGCTGCAGAAAACCCGACTTTGGCTGCTCCCACTCCGGATGGAGAGAACAGGAATTATGCGCTCCACCCCCCCCCCCCACTCAAAAGGAATTACAAACGACCAATCGAGTCTAGTTTCATTGCTGTGTTTGTTGCACCTCATATTTCCTGTAGTTGACCAGCAGAGCCAACAGGACCACTGAATCATATCCATGCTGCCCTCTGCTGGACACGTCAGACAGAATCTGAAGAGGGGGGGGGGGGAAGAAAAAAGAAAACACAGATAACCGACTCGTGAAAACTAAGGCTTTAAATTTAAACAGGTACCACAACAATTACGGTCCTTTACTGATCACCGACCTGCAGAATAGCTTCAAAGATGCTGTTGATCATGACGTATTCCAGTATGGTGTTTTGGCTAATATTGTCCGTTACCTATTAACACATTATTCACACATATTTGTGACCTTATTCATCAGCGCTGCGCACATTTGTGATTGCGTTTTTGAAATGCTCTGCCTCACCGTCACCAGACACAGCAGCAGTTTGAGACAAAGACTCTTGAGACTCTCTGAGGCCTCTCCACAAAGAAGGCTGTCCAGTCTCTCCATCAGGTCCTGATCGGAGGCGCAAATATCAAGACGCGACGTGGAGGATTGTAAATCAGTCCTTTCAAACACACACACACACACCTTCATCCTTTGCTCAGCCTTGTCAAAGCCCATGAGCATATTGATGATGTCAAAGCCGGAGGCAGACTTGTTCTTCTGGTGAACCCCTCGGAAAAGCGCGCACAGAGTCTGGAGGAAGAGGAAGAGGAAGAGGAGCATTGTACAAGAGAGTTCCTAAATGATATATCTGCATGACGCGTTGAGCTTCAGGTACCTGCAGAGCATTGACCACTTTTATCTGGTGTTCCTCCCCCAGGGCCTGAACACAGTGGTGGAACAGAGAGTTGATATTGTCCTGGATCCGCTGAACCTCCTCGCCATCGACATTTTCCAACTTGGACTCCAGATACTCGAGGTTCACCTGGAGAAAAAAAGAAGAAAGCGTTTTTTTTAGGTGCAAAACAAAGAATAGATAGAGTCCGAAACTATACGGTAAATGCTTTGCTGGCATTATTGTGCTCCGTCTCGATTCGTCTCGATTCTCTCACCTTCATGAGAAACAGCTCATCCCAGAAGCGAGGGTTATTTTTGGCGGGATCTTCTTTCTAAATCAAAGAAACAAGGAGGTCGTTACACGAGTGCCATTTCTTTCCTTTCCAACGCTGACCCCCCCCCCCCCCCCCCGACCGGGATACTCACAGCAAAAATATCATCA
Source organism: Brachionichthys hirsutus (assembly GCF_040956055.1). Lineage (NCBI taxonomy): Eukaryota > Metazoa > Chordata > Actinopteri > Lophiiformes > Brachionichthyidae > Brachionichthys > Brachionichthys hirsutus. Next base: position 3,393,866 of record NC_090913.1, read on the forward strand.
TACATCAGCACGACCTTCTCCTTCAAGGGCTTCTTGGAGGACGACGTCCTCCTCAGCAGCCCTGCCTTCTTCTCAGCCTGAGACATGGCGGCGTCTGAGGACAGAGCGGAACGATAAGGGGAGCCGCATGGGTCAGCTTCCTCCCACAGACCATAATACCTGCACCGGCGGTGAACAGGGGGACTCTAAGTTTCCCTTAGTTGTGAATGAGAGTCAGAATGGTGGTTTTTCACTCCACAGGGCCTTCCTAGGGGTTTCCAGCGTGTTGCTGTCGCTCTCCAAATATCAGCTGGCATAGACTCCAGCAAACTTTAGCTGGGTTACAGATGATCAACGAAATGAATTGATTTTCCTAAAAGGCAGCAAAGACGGCTGAAACCTACAGCGGCATGTCAGCGCGCGTGGAAGCGACGAAAGGTCATCCGAGGTGACCCCGTTCACCATTCCTTCATTGCAACAATGTGACTCAAACATTTGTTTAAGATAAATTCAACCTGACTTCACTGAAAGCTGAACACAACTGGAGGCGATGAGATAAGTGTGGTGCCCCATCTTGTAAGCAAACCACAGAACTGGTCAGGTTAGCTAGAACTCAGCGTTCTCAGGCAATAATTATCCAGGATCAATCCCCTCCCCCCTGGGAAACAGCTCCTCGCTGTTCATACATGAACGAAGGAAACATTAAATATTAGCTTAATGCTATTAGAACGACTCGATGCATTCAACGCATGAATAAAAAGCTCAGCCCAGCCAGTAAAATGTAACACAAGCACCAGCTGACGGTGGCTACACGGTGTCAACAGCTAGCCTGGCGATAGCCTAGGATGGGCTGCTAGCTAATTAGCTGACATAAGCTAACCGGCCTAGCATTAACGCACTTTAACCACGTGCTTAACTCAAGAGAGCAACATTTAGCACCATCAGCCTTGTATTGCCCGGCTGAGGCACTCTATGGATACATTAAGCCGTAAATCCATGACATTTGGTCCTCACGGCTAAAGCTAAGCTAGCTAATGCCTGTCAGACAGCAACCGGAACGATGACACAACGCTAGCTATTGCTTTATGAGATTACTGACAATTTATCGATTTTCATTCATTAGATTATGCAAATCTGCGAGTCTGGGCTGCTCTTACCTCAATCAAAATATAAGTGCTTTCGTTAAATCTTCATGCAGCCTTATTACAAGCCTCTACTAGCAAGCATTAGCATAGTAGCATACTCCTCTCGGTGGACAGCGACTGGTCTCCTGGGTCCTAGCGCCCTCACTTTCTCAGGAAGTAACTACAGTATTAGTATTTGAGATGAATTTATCAAATATCAAGTGAATATTATTTTTGCACTGGGTACAGGCTTTAGTCGTTTCTGATATGTTTCATTTGAAAACATTTGCGACCTCCAGAGTTGCGGTAGATTTAGGGTTTTGTTGGCGTACCTAAATTAACCTATGCAGTACTCAGGACTGGGCGGGGCCAGAGGCGGGCCTGAATCTGATTGGTTCTTGTTTTATTATTGTTGTTCTTTATTTCCTGTTTATGTTTTTCTGTGTGTGTGAAAGAGCATTTACTTGTTAATAAAGTTTTTTTAAAAAGAAAGAGGATTTACTTGCGGCTGATGATGATGAATATATTTATTGGATAGAATGTTAGAGTACAAGTACAGTCACACAGTAGCATGTATTACAGTACAAATAAAGTCAAACATCACGGCTATTATCACCAGATAGTTAATTACTCTAACTTTGATAGTCCTTTTGTTAAATCTTATCTGTGCAAATGAGTTCAAATGTGTCTTTCAGGCAAATTGAAAGAGTTGGGTTTTAATTTTATTTTATTTTTTTCTATCACAAATCTCTCCAGTCTCAGGTTTTATTAATGCTGCAAGCAAAATAGAAGGCAGAATGTCTTCTATTTGGGTACTCTATATCCAGGCTCCATTCTGGAGCCAATTTGGTTGGAAGGCTATTTCTTTTGTCAGCCAAAGGCCAATGTTAACGCAATCTAAGAATGAATTTAATAATCAGAGAGCTATAATGTTAACACAAGTGCTCATGGGTTTGTTGTGTTTAATGCAGTCAGCAAGAAGCATAGATAACTTTTTTTTTTAAATCTTGCCCTCACCTGAAAAAAAATGCAGAATATCTACCCATTCGTGGGAAAATAAATATACTTTAGGCGTGCTAAACATATCATTCGTATTTGATATAAGTTTCAGACATGCAGTTAAGAAGAGGTACAGCCATGAGCCTGTAGGATATGTAGAATATGTCTAATAGAATATTGTCATTCAGCATGATCAAAAGGCATTGCAGTTTGGTGTCAACTCATTGTTAGACTAACACTAAATATTTAGTGTTTTTGTAATTCATTCATTTTACAATCTTTTCATTCTATTTTATACTTCTGAATCTGAATCCCTTACTGGAGAATTGCAGTTGAAATGGATCAAAGCTTTTTCTTTAGAACTGTTGGAGGGTTTGAATTTTTGTAATGTGATTCTAAAATATTCAAGCTACCAGTAGAGTTTTCTGACTTCCATAAACAAATGCTGCAATACTGGAAAATTATGTTCATCCACAAATTCACGCTGCATGGCGCCAACTTGTGGAACAACGGGACCATTGCTAGCAATAGAAAGGATTGATTCAAACAGGAATGGTGGAATAAAAGTTTTTTACATTGGGAATCTTTTAGGAAAGTTTGATTCAAAATGCTCCTGTAGACAATTTAAACAAATTTGAAGAGTCATTCAACTTGAAGATGAATATATTTATTAGATAGAATGTTAGAGTAAAAGAACAGTCAAACAGTAGAATGTATTACAGTACAAATACAGTCAAACATCCTGTCTAAGAGGAGCATTTCAAAAAAGCCCTTGCGGTCTTGTTTCCGTTGAAAGTCCTTAGTACATAAATCATTGACATTTAACCACACAAATAAAATAAAAATAAATTACTCCACATATGCAAAATAACAATAAATTAAAAAGACACATAATATGTACAACGTAGGTGGAGAAAAAAGGGGGTGGGGGTGGGGGGGGGGGGGGGGTTGATCCGGAGAGGGTCGTGATGACTATCTCCGTTTCTGCCCCCCTGAAAGGTGAATTTTTAGGGCCGTTTTGAAGGAGGCCAAAGAGGTGCATGTTTTGAGGGCAGGAGTCAAGCAGTTCCACCCTTGGGTGGCAGTATTGTACTTAAAATAGTACAATAACAGTACTTCCCTTAAAATACATGATAAATAATTTTACTGCCATAATTTTCGTTTACTCTTTATTGACTTCGAACGGACAAGAAGAGGTGGAAGTGATAAATAATATTCTTAAACATCCATGTGTGTCCAGCCAAACTGCCTGGATTGAAAAGAGGTGAAATGAAAATTGGAAATGGAAAATATTGAAATAAAATAATGTTTTGAAAGGGAAGCTATTCCCAGAGGAGAGAAGGCTACTAAACATTACATTGAATTTTTACTGAAAATTCTTTGCATATTATTGTGATTGTAAATGTTGAAAAATGACATGATTTTGGTTGTACATGTGGATTTCTGTGAGCTTCTACCAATGTTTTAGTTGCAATTTAAACAACACTGATTCAGATGAAGACAACTAGAGTTTGGTTTTTGCAGAAGATTTCCATCATCGTCCCGAAAGTCACTAAACCCTCAAGCATACAACCTTTTCCACCTCACTTAATGCCACCATGCTGGTTTTACAGCTGGGTAAACAACATGGTAAACGGTGACTCCAGGCCCCTCCTCTGCCTGTAGGTGGTGCTGTTTTCTTCTTCTTCTAACACAGTGGGCGTCCTTTCATTCAGCATTAAACTGCAGCCGTGCTGCGCCTCAGTTATCTCACTTTCGGTAACGCGCTGCTTCACCTGCTGCTGATAACCGGGCCGAGATGTTCTGCAGGCGGGCGTGGCAGGGAATCGGGCCGCTGGCGTGGAGGGCTTTCAGGCCGACGGCCAGAGTCGGTGAGTCGACTTGTCATTCACTTTATGCGTGTCCGTAATTAACTTTATGCGTGACGTGCGGTAATTACAGTGATAAAACGTGTTGCGCTTTTCAATGGCACGTCTGGATTCAGAAAACTGGATTGTTAAAAATCCAGTCGAACCACTAAAGGATTAAATCAATTAAAACTGTTTAATGTCAGTTTATGCAACTTTTCTCCCTTGTCCTAAAATCTTTATTTAGTTTGCATTCACATTGTGCCGCCGAGGTGTTCTTGTTTATTAAGAACACGCACTTCTTGCGCTTTAGTTAACTCATTTTTACCATTCGAAAATGCGCTTTGATGTGCTTTGATTCCTGGACACGAATATTCGAAAGCCTCTGTTCATTGCCTTCGTGCGCAGAAACAATCGTGTCCGTGGGTACACTCTGTCCTGAATGAACGCGCGGAAGACGCGCTTTGGCCCCCAGAGTTCAAGTGTGGAAATCACTCGAATGTCAGACATAAGTTACATCAACAAAACACACATTCTTCTGCTAGCTTTGAATTAAAGCCGCACTTTAGATGGTTTGCATATCAGCTGAAGGTAGAGTATTTAATAAGTACAGACACTGCTGCTGATGTGTCTGTACTTGTATGTTTTTTGTATTCTGTCATTACTGTTACATGTAGCACGACTTCACCGAGAAACATTCCTAGTTTGTGAACCCTCACTGAAAACGGCAATAAACTACTTCTGATTCTGAAGTCGCATTTGTTTTTACTAAGTTTTTATTTCTCATTCTCTGGATCATCCTGAGGACAAACTGCTGCTTTCATTTCCTGCTGAAGAAAATACATCAAAGCTGCACACACACAAAAAAAGCAATTTCAAGACCGCCTTTTCTCCCTCGTCCCTCTTTCATGTTTTCTTTCTGCGTGCATTGGCATCCAAAGGATGCGTCTGTCCTGTTGGAGAGACATGCCCCTTGACCCCACCCACTCTGACTCCCACGTCATGGCAGCTGACGCTTCATCCATTGTGCATGTCGTCTGCACACACATGTGTCTTCTGTTGCCTAACATGTGTGTCCGTTTCTTACAGGCTTGAGCCTCACAGCAGGGATAAACTGATTACCTGTATAAATAGGCTGGACTTGGCCTTGTCCCTCCTGCTGTGCTGGGGGGGGGCTGAGTGCTACCTTGACACAGCGATGTTATTCAGTGTTGTTTGGGCACTACTTGCTTGTAATTCTGTGGTTCCACAGTAAATGCTTGAAAAAAAAAAACCTTCAGCACATCAGTTGATGTGAGGAGTTATATAAAATGGATTACGGGGCAGCAGTTTAACGTTAGGCACTGAAATGTGCATTTGGTTGTTTTTATTCAGATGTTTTTAGTTTTAGTTTTGTCCCATATCCAGTTGAGACTCCAAGAATCACTGGATCAGCGACTTTAATAACGCCATGATGCAAAGTCTAATAGTTTGTTGCATTTTACGTGTCCGTGTAAGCTGTTTGTTGCCACGCTAATCATGTCATGGCTTTATACTATAGATATTAGCATTAAAGTCTAAGAGGCTAGTGGTGGTGCTAATGAATGATCTTTGAATGAGCGTTTGTAATGCGATGGTTGCTGAAACAGAAAGTGTCGGGACAATTTGTACCTCCTTTCTTCGTGCAAGTACAGAATTCAATATAGAAGACACAGAATGAGTTTTCATACACCGGAACACACACGGAACGGATAAGGAGTTTGTGCCGTGACTTGTGTAAGCCTACGTTTGTGTTTATTTTCAAGGGCGTGAAAGTTTAGGCCGAGACGGTGCTCGGGGTGTGGGGTGGACTTATTCACGTCCTCCTTCGCAGGCGCTTCTGGCGATCCTTTTAAAAAGGCACCGTTTTCACTGAACACGCAGGCTGCAGCTAATCACGCTTGCGTTTCCTGCCGGCAGGCCTTGTCTGATCCTCAACTAAGCCCTCGTGTGGCGAGGGACCAGTTCATTAGTTCAGACTTAGCGCCGTGATTCTAATGTCTGCCGAGTCTGCCAGGGATTTGACCGCTCAGTCTTGAGCTTGGCTACAAATGACCAGTGTATGTTGTGCAACTGGACTAATGGCTGAGGACGGGATGCTATCAAAGTTCAGTGATGTTTGTGTTGCACTTCAGCGGGGGGGGGCAGTTTCCTGATTAAAATGCAGAGGGAATCACAAATGTGTTGTCAATTCAGCTAATATTCAAGGTACATTTTTGAAGTCTTGTATATGTTTTGGTTGAATAAAGGTGCAAATAAAAGTCCATCCTATTCCAAATTTCTAAAAATAAAATATACATCTGCCTCTCAGCTCCAGTGAGACACTTTGGATTCGGAGTTCCTGGCGGTTCCTCCAACATGACGTACGTCCTTCTGTGTGGAGGAAGCCTCGCTGCTGCTGCCGTCTATGTGAGTACCTGCAGGTGCAACTTATATATATATATATATATGCTGCTGCTTATCATTTGATGTGTGCTGGAATGTGATCAGTTTGTTTCTGCCCTCCTCTTCTCTCAGGCCTACAAGACGGTCAGCGATGACGGTGAGCATGACGAGGACAGACGTTCCCGCTTGGCCTCGGCAGCAAAGGGTCAGTCGCTGCTACTTCTAGCAAGTTACAACAGTACAAAGAGAATGTTTTCCTGTCAACGCGTCTTTAATGTAGTGGTAGACCCAGACACTGCTTAAAAAAAAGTCGACGCTTAAATCACACAATGGGTCCTAATAAATTGTCCACGTTTCACGGTTTTGCTGATGCATGACGGTGATTGATGGCTGGAAAAAAACAAAACTTTAAAAGTGAAGAATAAATCAAAATAAAAACTCCGATTATTTAAAGAAACCTTAGGATAACTTAAATATCAGACATTAAAGATTTTAACTCATTGAGTGCCAGCCATTTTCAGCTCAGCTATATGCTGAGTGTCCCAGTTTTCACTCATTTTGCCCGAATATCAAGCCCCACAGAATATTCTTCACGATGACTATCCAAACACATAACCTATTAAATGAAAGATCAAAGTCTCTTTGGAAATCGGGCGGGGAAAAAAGTGTTCCTCCCATTTTCCATCCCGGAGTTATTGGCCGTTGAAGAGAGGCAGATTTCAATGTCAGTGTTGCCAGTGAATGTTTTGGTTATTTAAAAAAAGTCTTTGGACAATAATGGCATTGAATGAGTTAATTCCCCTCCTTTTAAAAAAAAAATATTTTTGACTTTCGAGCATTTCACAGACGATGGATCAGATCAGTCTTCTGTCGAGTCGTAAATACGAAGTCGTCTTTCGGTAGCATGACTTTCACACGAGGCCTTGTCTGTACAACATACGTGTCCTGATTTAACTGCACCAAAGTAGATGTAGTATCATCAGCAGCCAAATGCCTGTCACGGTGGACTGATCGCCCTCAATAGCATTATCTTGCCTGTCTTCCTTGATTTGTCTGAGGGTTTATTTTTTTTGTCTATTCAGCCAGCTAGAGCGCAGAGACATGATGGCTCGACGCCCAGAACAGCGACTAGTCTAGCCGGCGTTCGGAGTACGTTCTGCTCGGAGTTGTTGTTTCAGTCCCAAATGGAGCTTAGAGCTCCGCCCCCCCGACAACACGGGACGCGGTAGCTTGTTTTCTGATTTCCAGGATGCAGCTGTGATGCACAGCGCATGAAGAGATTGTGATTAATTAAGGGTTGGACTGTCTTTCCACATCACTAGCATGCCCTGCAGATCTTGTTGCGCTGCACGCAGGTGGATGTTGAGTATTATTGTCTGGGTCAGAGGACATTAGGCTGCTGTGTGTTGAAGACGACGTTAAAAGTGACATCTTTTCAGACTACTCAATCTTGTCATATTTTGGCGTAGCTGAAAATCCTGTCAGGATATAGTGGAACAGGTTTAAGTTTATTCTAATTCCTGTCTTTGCGACCTTTGGATTGCTGTCATTTCTGTTTTGCTCGTTTCCAGGGAACATTCCTCTCCTTCGAATCATCTTATATCACAGATTCAGGTCATTAGTGAGTTCATCTGTTCCTATCAGGATTGATAAACAACTGCCTTCCCTGATTTTGAGTATCTTTAGTTTATTTTACCGAATAACGAGAGAATCTGAAGCGCCTCCTCAGATTTCAGCTGGAGCCATTAAGCAGTATTAGAACTCAATCCCGAATGCTTTTAGTAGCTACTCTTTAAAAACACGAACAAATATTAAATTATCTGTAAATATCCAGACCCCCCCGCCCCCCCAAACTGCTGAGGCCAGACATATTTGGGCCTGTTTTTGTTTTTCATACACAGAACTAAAAAGGAGACACGGGACAATGGGGGTTCAGGGTTCAGGTGTTCTTACTCATCCGTATTTCATACGTCTAAATCTGCAGTACCAGAAGTGACGCCGCCGGCAGCTGCTCCTGTAACAGAAGAACCGGCTCCGACTGCTGAACCCACCCCAGCGGTGGAGGCGGCGGCGGCGGCGGCACCAGCCACTGAGGTCATTTCCGAGTCTGTTCCTGCGCCGTTAGAACCAGCAGCTGCAGCGCCGGCCACTGAAGTCGCTGCCGAGAGTCTTCCCGCTCCGGCGGAGGAGGCGCCAGCAGCCGCCGAGGTCATTGCAGAAGCCGCCTCTGCTCCTGAAGACACGGCCGTGGAGACTGACGCAGAAGATGCTGCTCCGGAGGAGCCGCCAGCGGCGGCCCTCACCGCGGGGAGCGACGGTACGACCGCAGTAGATGAAGTCGCTCTTCCTCCCCCCGCTGAAGCTGAGTTGCCTGCTTAAAACTGCCGTCCCTCTAATCTAGCCCTTTAGGTTAGTTGTGCTGTGCCCGTTCTTTCACCTTGGGGGGAAAAGGCTGATGAACCTGTGTTAAATCGGGGGGGGGGGGGGGTGTTGCTTTAGTGACTGTAAGTTGAGGGTTCAGGGTCCAGTTTTCAGGTGTCTTCCTTCCCGTTCTTCCCCTCAGCGTTCATACCAAACCACAAAATAGACCGTTTAGATTCAGTTTCGACAATTCAGTGTTCTATAGGAATTCTTGTAAACCCGAGTTTATTCTGGTTTGAAAGCTTTATAGTCGATAGGAAAATGTTTAGCTGGATCATATTAGCCATGTAATAAGGTTCCTTCTGAAGTGCTCTTAAAACGGGACGGCCCTGCATGTTACCGAACGTCAGCAGAGTGAATAACGATGAATAAACGCAGCCCGTTTGGGTTGACTTTGCATGGCGATGACATTTCTCACATAACCCTCACTGAAAGAACAGGAACGTTCTTGGAACAGACTAAAATGCATGTTCTCCATTATGACCTTCCTTCCTGCAGCCACTATCTAAATGACAGATTACAATCAATGTAAAGGTGCTGGTTCTTTAAAAAAAAAAAAAACAATTGTAACCCTGTTTTTCTGCTGAAGAGGGAACTTAAATCTTTCAGGGAACAGAGAAAGTTGTTGTTAGGATTATTATAGTTCAAGTGTTTAAAGAATAAGCCTTCTGTGTATATATAAAACAGATATTTTTTCAGTTGCAGTTTTTTTTTTTAAGTGCCCTGTAGGTTGGTTTCAGTATTTGCATACATTCTGTGATTGCGTAATGAAGAATCCTGGTTCCCGGTTCATGCTTCAGCACCTTTGAGGTGAAGATTTAAACGGGTTTGCCATCAATACCGTCTCACGAAGATAGTGGCACCAATCTCAGTTCAAATTGGCCAAGAGGCAGTGCACACCGGTAGAAAAGGACGACTGCCTGAAACGGATCGGTCAAGCACAGCACGTTAAAGCGATAACTGATCTCAGATTTGACATTGAACCACATGCTTCTATTGATCTTTCATTATTTAGAGACTTGGGATTTGCGCATTGCAAGGTCTCTGATGGGTAAAGTCTAATCCTAAATGATCCTCATTAGATATTCTCAGGGCCTTTTTTGGATACTCAGGAAAAAAAGCTATATTGTTTTTGCAAAAAATATTATTTTTCTTTCTTCTGCTACAGCAATTTGACCCCTTTCCCATACAGATCCGGCGGAAAAATATATATTTTGTCTAAACGGAGGCCCTGCATAAATGTGTCTGGGAATTTATGAATGTCGTTTGTTCTTTTTTTAAACAAAGTGTTGAATAAATTGACATTTGTTCTTGGCTTTAGCGCTAGAATTTCAAGCATGAGTTTGCCACATGCGTTATCCATCCAGAAATGTTCATTTTCATGAAGCGAGGAGATGCTTTAAAGGTTTTGCCTGCTGAAGAGCATGAACTGGGAAGGTAGTCTCCCTTTATAGAGCATCTCCTGAACCCGCGATGACCGTAGAGACCTTCTGATTTTAGGCATCCATTCAAGGTACCGTAATTCTCGGTGTACAAGCCGCTACTTTTTTCCAATATTTTGAACCTTGCGGTTTATGCAACGACGCGGCAAATTTACGTATATTTTCCCACTTTCGTTACGAGCCGTGTTTCGTTAAAGCCTATTTATTTTCCGCGAGAAGGGCCCGGCGCTCGTCCAGAGTCGCCGCCGCCGGACCGCCGAACCCGGTCCCCGCCGCCTGTCCGCCATCCGCTACGCGGCGTCGGACGCGCCGCGTAGCGGGGAAGGAACCCACCCCCTCGACCTCCCGGGCGTCCCCACCCCTGCCGCACCACGCTCCCGCGGACGGAGGATGAGGGGCACGGGGGCAAGGGGGACGGGGACACCCCGCCAGGCGGGCGCGCGCGCCGCGCAGCCTCCGACGGGCGGAGAGGGGAGGGCGACGGGGCGACTGCTCCCCCAGCCGCGGCTCGAGCCCAGCCCCGCTTCGCACCCCAGCCCGACCGACCCAGCCCTTAGAGCCAATCCTTATCCCGAAGTTACGGATCTGATTTGCCGACTTCCCTTGATCTAACATGCCAGAGGCTGTTCACCTTGGAGACCTGCTGCGGATATCGTTACGAGCCGTGTTCCGTTAAATATCATTTGTCTCAATGCACTTGCGGCTTACGAATATGTGCGGCTTATTTTAGTACAAAATATATATATTTTTTAATTCAGTGGGTGCGGCTTTTTCACAGGTGCGCATAATAGTTCAGCAATTACGGTAAGTGCAATTTGTAAGAACAATGCACCAAATTACCATGCACCCTTACTGAGATGCTGCACGGGGATTATAATTGTACAAAACTATTTAAGTTTGCATCATACTTGATGTAGTAGCACGCTTCAGATGCATGAAGTGCTCTTGTTCCGTTTCAAATCCCACTCTTCCACCGCTTTGTGTCCCTGTCTCCAGATTCCCTTCCAGATCCGATCACAGCGGTGAAGAGCTCGACGGGACCGACGGTTGAAATCGCTGCAGCTTCTGTTCAAGAGACGGGGGAAGATGGAAAAGGTCTAGATTCCACACTGCAAACTGTTGAGCTGAGGTCTGCCGAAGCTGATGCGCCACCTGCTGGAGAATACAAATCCATCTCTGTTGCAGACGCAGCAGTGTTGGAGGAGGAGGAGGCAGCTGTAGCTATTCCTGAGGCACAGGCGGCTTCAGCTTTGACAGCGGAGGAGGTGGCTGAAGGTGAGGATTGTACTTCGGCCCCCGGAGCAGCTCCAGAGGAGGTCCTCTCCTATACAAAAGCCTCGCATGGGGCTGCTGCCCCCACTGAGGAAACCCCACCAGCCGAGGAGGCCACGGTCACCGCTGAAGCCTCTGCTGATGAGGAGGAAGCTTTGGCAGAGGAGACAGTTGAGGCTGCAGAGCCTGAAGATGCAGCAGAGTCCCCGGTGCATGAAGGCCTCTGTCGCTGGGATGCATCGGCAGTGGAGGAGGTGCCGCCGCCTGAGTAGACGTTAAAGCAGAGGAGTCACTGCTGGAGGAGCAAAGATCATGCTGTGTGTTTATCCTCCTTCAGAAAGAGATTGCTTGACCTTCCTTCTTTTCCTATACACATTTACATACTGACCATAAATATTCTTATTGCAGTCACTGGAGCTTCAAAATATGCTCCTCAATATCTCGGTTGATTATTAACTGTTTACGGGATTTGACAGTCATGTTTGGGTCTCGATCTCGCCACCGAATTTTAACTGGATTGGATCCAGAGTGATGTTATGAAAAAAACGTTACATTTTAACGTTGAAAACCCCATTTACAGATTCAAAACTCTGTTAAATACGCATCAACTAGATTCACTTTCACTGTATAAAGATACCAAGAACGATTTAGAACCTTTTGATGATCATCCAGATCACCATGTGGAGGGGAATGAGCTGCTTGGCGGAGGTCTGCGCTCTCTGAGTGCTTTTCTAGTTTACTATGTAATGTACACTATTAGAGTGGTACACATGCCCGTTCTCCTTCAAACTCGATAAATAGGTAGAGAAATAAGTCGTGAACACTTTGGGCTATAGACGTGTCACGACGATGACATGAGACCGTGTGCCTGCTGCAACACCGTCAGCTGGAATGAGCAATGAGGACGGCATGAGGACACAAAGCTGCAGGTCTAACGAGCTAAAACACAATGTTTAAAGAATGTTTTCAGATTAAAACATGGAATTGTGATCTTGTGTATCTTAATTTCCCTTATGACAAATGAAACCAAGAAGATACATACAAACGAATGAAAACAGAACCGCACCAAATCTGAGAAAGTCTCCCTCTATAGCGTTTATTAACAACTCATTCATTTAGTCACCATTAAAACTCAGTCCCTATTATTTGGGAAACTGATGTTACAGAAGAAAACGAACTTCCTGTTCTACAGATTGTCCTCAAAACGTGATAAACTGTTCCCTATGACGCAAATCAGGGAAAAGTTCAAAGCAAATCTGTCTGCAACTTTTAGAGCGAAATAGGTTTTCCTAAAGATCAAAAACATGCAGCTGTCCCTTTATAGTCACAATTCGATGATTCATCAGCATGAGTGAAAAAAAAATTAATGTTTAACAAGAAACGATCCCATAATAATAACTGACCTCTGAGTGTCGTGACGTCACGGGAAAGCGGAGAGTAAACAGGACAGCCTGTCGTTTCGTTTCTCTGTCCGACGTCTCGTACAAGCTGACGTCACCATCGCGTTAGCTGACGTCACCAACCTGACAGCCACGGCGAGCTGACCAGAGCCGCGCGCGCGCGCGGGCGGCGGGAGTGGATGAGAGGTGAGCGAATGTCACCGCGCGCGCCTCCCGAGCGAACTCTCATTAGCCGGCCGGCTAAAACGTCAAGTTCCAGCCCGTCAGCAGGCGGTGACCGGGGAGGAGCGGAAAGGAGGATTCGTCGGTAAGTGACGTTAGCCAGCGTTAGCCGCGGTTCCGTGTTTTCTTTCCATGTCGGCTTGTTCTTGTCACGGTGCTAACTTACTTTGCTAACCAGCGTTAGCCAAGTTAATGTCGACATCAGTTTCTGTTTCTATTCCGGAGTGCGCGGTGTTAAAAACAAACGAACCCCCAAAGAAGCGCGTTCGATCAGTTCGGCGTTTAATGTACAGAACTATATGATAATGATAATGGTCGCTGTGAGCACGGTGTCGTGCGTGTCGTGCGTGTCGGTTGTCATGGTGAACTTCCACCCCGTCGCTCTGTCAGGTCTCAGATGTGTAAAGGAAGTCTGTGCCGCTGACGGTGACCAGATCAAACGGGGACGGGTTCGGCTCGTTGTCCCTCTGGGTTGATTGATAAAGTAGCTGCCGGCTGTTTTTAGCGTACTTCTTGTTGGGAAAAAATAATAGATGCTTAAAATTTCTTGCAAAGAACTGAGAATAAAGAGAGCTGTTTGCAACCGGAGCGCTGAGTCGGCGTGTTTAAGCGCTTACAATGAACAGGTGGCACACGGTCGGTTGGGAGTTTCGTACAGTAAAGAGAAGAAAAGGACACGCCCGATCCGGATAGGCTCAATCCTAAATGACAGAGGAGTAAATGTGCTCCTTGAGCTGCTCGACATTCACGAACTCGACCCTGAATGGGTCGGGTCGGTGTCTGATAAGTTCTGAGGTCACGCCCTGCCATGCGTTTGCTCTTTGTGGCATCACCCTGGGTAGAGGCGCCGGAGACAAGGCCGGGTCTTGTGTTTTTTTTTTTTACCAGTACTCCCAGTGACATGGAACAAAGCTCTTGCTGTGTGAATGTCATGTGACCGTGTGTCCCACCCTCGTCATGTGATCTGGGCTCAGGGCAGGGTCTGAGAAATGCTGAGTCGCTTTGAGAGATTCCTTCCACACAGGGAACAGGCAGGGAGAGGAGATAGATGGATGGATGGATGGATGGATGGATGCCGGGGGGGGGGGCAGGGAGAGCCTCAGCTTGTCACTCCACCCCTCGTCTTTTTCTGGATCTGGATTCAGAACAAAAATGCGACTCGCGGGAGCTTCTCTCTGGCAAGGCAAGTTCCAAGTCGTTTCCTTTTTAGCGCACGTGTCCGGTGGGATCTCGTCTGGCCAGTCGGGATGACCCTGCTGCCGGAGGTCGGCGTTTCACGACCGACCCGCCCTCGACGAGGAATCTTTGTTATTCATATAATCTGGCTGCCGACCAGAATTTACAGTCGGACGTGTCGCTCTGGTTCTTCTTCGGAATGGCATTCGTCACAATCGATACTTTCAAGTCCTTTTTAATTCCAACATCAATAGTAGGCAACTGTCATGAGTGAAGGTAGAACTGTTATCGGTTTTAGCGCTGTTAGCTTCGGGCTGCGCGGCAGCCACATGTTTGCAGTCCGCCAGCGCGTCCTGTTCTACTCGTTCCAGAGGCTCGCCGCCTGGCAGAGCTTCGTGTTTGCTTTCTGAGCGCACCCTTGTGGGTTTAACCCGTGTTTGGACTCGGCTTGCAGAACGCAGGGGCTCCTGCTTCAGGTCCGCTCCGTATGCGTCTTCTCAGAAAGATGTTTTTAATGTCTTAGTAAACCAGATCAAAAAGAAAAAGAACGGGGGATTAGTTGAAATAGAAAGAACCAAAGCGTTCCCAGCCGTGGCTTGAGCGGTTATTGGCCCGTTCTGACCCGTTCTGACCCGATGCCATGTTGGCAGGCACCACGTTGCAGAACGCACTTTGAGCCTCGCTGTCACACAGAACGCTCTCTAAAGAAAAGAGCGAGAGAGATTCCGGCGAGGGCAGAGCGCTCGAACGACCGGGCGAGACGGAGGTATTCAAGTCGGAAGGGAAGGAAGGAGGGTTGAAAATCAGGCAGGGAGTTTGAAGGGGTTTGGGATTCAAGATGACCCCCCACCCCCCCCCCCCCCTGCATGCACACTGCCGATCTGTGTTAGGCTAGCTCCTGCAAACCGGAGCACACAGCGCTACATGAGCGACTTCCTTATGACGGTGAACAATCATCAATGAACCCAGGAGTTCCAAGATGATGTCACGTCTGTGCATGGCTCATCCGCGGCACCGCAGCTTGTCATGATCAGTAGGATTGCATGCTGGGTAATGAGAATGCGTCGTTCAAAGGGTCAAATCATTAAATTAACGTTATTCTGAAACATGAATTTCTGCTTGCTGCCTGAATCCTGAAGCGGAATGTCGTGTCATCCGTCTGTGGGTGGAAACTCGAGTCTGATTAGGTCATGCTTCAAAGACAATGAACCCACAAGAATGAGAAAAATCCTCCCCTGAACGGATCCAGAGGATGAAAGTTAAAGCTTTGGCGTTGCCGGGAGCAACTCGGACTGATATCCAGCTAGCTCGGCTGTTTTCAAGTGGCAAAACTGGCTTCTGAGTTTGAAGGGAGTTTTACACGACGGCTTAGGACAAGCTTTTTTACTTTATTACATAAAATTAGCACTTCCACAAAACAAAACAACATTTTTTAATATGGCTTTTATAAAGTTGGACCCTGTCCCCAGGATGTCCCTTAACCATGACAAACCATGTTTTTTATTTTTTTTAATATGGGATCATTTTTTGATTGACTGGACCCTTCGGTCATGTGTTGGAGCCGGGCCTGGCCTTTCTTCCTTTTAATACCAGAGAACTTCCTGCAGAACAAATGCAGAAGCAAAAAGATGTAAGGCAATACAACAGACAGCTGCCTTTAATGCTGTTTTATTATTATTATTTATTCCCTCTCTCGTCTTTCCATGCCAGGTGAGCATGCGTTATGACCTCTGGGGTGCGGGTCGCTGATGGTGGGACAGGAGTGGAATATGTCCAGAGAGGACCCCCGGCAGGTGAGTACAAGTACAACCAACCAACCCATCAACTTCTTGAACTTCTCCTTTATTTTTTTTATTGTTTGTTCGACGCTTTTTTACTTCCTTGCCCTGCAGGAGGGGGCGTGGGGGGTCGACCAGCAGCTTGAGGGGGAGGAGGCAGGTGGCTTTCCAGCAGTCGTAGTGGAGGCGGTACCTGGAGCCAGCCTGGCAGACGGGCAAGGTCACACAGTCCAGGTGTTTGTGTGCGAGGATGAAACCCGCCTGGTGCAGGAGGTGGAGACGGACGGGGACACGGGTAAGACACGAATACTTCTTTTGGCATTGGAGATCAGTGGAAAGAGGAATATTATGGTATATGGACAGTTATAAGATGGCACATAAGCCTGTTTTATTATTGACCCCCCGTCTGTATCATGTTATCGCTATGATTGTATATGATCATAAGAAGCGATGATATTTTCTGCATTGGTTGAGATTGCCGCTGTTTTGTCTGCTGTGCGGGCAGCTGTTCACACACTGCCACCTTGTGGATGTTTGTCGGCTTGTCCCGTGAGGGGACACCACAGCAAATCAAGGTTCTCCACTTCACCCTGTCCTTTGCATCGTCCTCCCCAACACCAGCCACTCTCATGTCCTCCCTCACTACGTCCATGTGTCTTCTCCTGGGTCGACCTCTATTCCTGTTCCCTGGCAGTTCCATCCTCAGCATCCTTCTACCGATATAGTCCCTGTCTCTCCTCTGGACATGTCCAAACCATCAAAGTCTGTCCTCTCTGACCTTGTCTCCAAAACGTCTAACCTTCACTGTCCCTCTTATTGACTAATTTCTAATCCTAACCAACCTGGTCACTCCCAATGAAAACTCTGTTTTACTCCTGCTCACCTGCATTCCTCTCTTTTCTAGAGCAGACCTCCACTTCTCTAGATTCTCCTCTACCTGCTTCCTGCTCTCACCTCATCTGGTAGTCTGTCCATCACCATGGCAAACTAAAAGAGGCTCAGAGCTGATCCCTGGTGCATCTCACCTCTCCCCTAAACTCCGCTGTTACTCCTACTGCACACTTCACTGCTGTCGTGCATGTCCTGAGCTACTCTGAGATACTTCTCTGCCACTCCAGACTTGCTCATGCAGTAGCACAGTTCCTCTCTGGGCATTGTTTCTACAAAGACACAATGCGGCTCCTTCTGGCCTTCCCTGTACTTCTCCATTGCTAGCCTCAACACAAACATTGCGTTATGAACAGGGACTTAATCCTCCATTTTCACGCTAAGCATCCATTAACCACCATTAATAGTTGCGACTAGTGTACATCTGTTGTTTGTTAAGATACGTTGAAAGGGTTAATATTTGTTGATGTAGGACATCTTAATTAATTCATATTGTCCCAGTTTACATCTCTAAAATCAATGAGCACATAATCTAATTTACAAGTATCTGATGGTGGGATTTTTTTTAAATTAAGGCGATACATAATATGTACAACGTAAAGCCATATACATTAAAATAATACATTAAAATAAATAAACTGTTAATAAGTTTTGCAAGTGTTTATTATTTGTTGTTATTATTATTAAAATTAAATACTTGGACTTTGTATCCATCCACTTTATGCTACCGCTTTACACTGCAGTGAGGCGGGTGAAAAAGGACTTCCTGTGTCGGCGTGCGGAGGGTTATCTTTCTTTGTCGCGTAATGGGTCTCGTTGAATTCGAGGACATTTCCCACCACGGGCGGAGTGATACGAGCGCTAGTGGCTTCCTATACAATTCACTGAGAAGTCGGTGTGAATCTGCAGCGAGGGGGAAACATGGCGACTTCCCAGCATGACGGCCACGCGAACCAACTCGATCTACTCATCCGAGCCGGTAACGCGATTTTAAGCACTTAAACCCCCCCCCGCAAGCTGAGTTTACGGCCCGGGGTACGTTTTTAACCTCGACCGCTGCGCCCCAGCCCGCCGAGTAGTGCGGCGAAGCAATGGAGGGCAATCCGGAAGTGATCACCTTGGTAGCAAACCTGTCCGGCGCTGCTACACGCGATATAAACCCCGATCTGAGACGGACATTTTGTAGCGAGGGCTCCCGCTCCGCGTGAATGTTCGCGTGCTTGCATTGAGTGTGTTTTGCATTTTGAAGCGGGCGTTTGTCGCCGCGATGGGGTTTAGAATAACGGTCTGCAGGTCGGCTCTGCGCAACCAGGAAGTGCGAAGATGTTGTCTTCTCTGCGTGTTCGCCACGCTGTCTGAGTGGGGAGGACGGGTTTGTTTTTACCCGCATAAATCTGACGCGTACTGGTGGGATTCTTTATTTATATTTATATTTATTATTATTATTATTATTATTACGTTCGGCTGACTTGAGTTTGTCGCGTTAGCTGAAAGTACGGGAAGTAAAAGTCTTCGAGCGGCTCCGAGTCGGACCTGAATAGCGCCATTAATGTTTTTGTTGGGTCGCAGCGGGAGGAAAGCGGCTCGTTTTCACCGTCCGGGACTTTCTGTGTGTTTTTTCCGTGGTTTCCGTTGTCGTGTTTCGCTGCCGCTGACGCGTGGGGTGGCCTGGTGGCCGCGCCAGGTTCATTCGACCCCACTAAGCTCCCACGTTCGCGTTCCGTTTCGCTAGCTTTATTATCCATAATCACTTATGGCCCATTTATTTTTAAAACGCCACTTCCGTTCGAGCCGCGCACATCCGTAAATGTCCTGCAATCGATGGCGGAAGCATTGTCTCGAGGAGGCGGGGCTTGTGGATGACGGAGTTGCCCTTTGTCCAGTGGCGTGCTCGGAGTTGAAGAGCGGCTGTTACGAATCCAATCAGGGGCGGGACCGTCGGCAGCGAATCAACCAATAGGAGGCGAGGGCGGGTGCGGAGCGATGACGGATTTGGGAGCTTCTTCGAAGAGAACTGGAGGGAAAGGACGAGGACTGTAAACACGGAAGTGATTCGAAGTCGCACTACTTTTTGTCGGGACTCGCTGCAACTTGGCGCCGTTACTTTGTATAATAATAGTCATTTCGCTCGCGTAAAAATAATATTTATTTACGTCACCCGTTTAATGACCCCCCCCCCCCCATTTTGCAATTTTCTATATTTGATCAATTTAACAAAGAAAACATCCAACGTTCTGGACACAGCATAAATGATGAAAGTAACTATATCCGGTTTGTAAGTTAAACCACCTTTTGTTGTTGTTGTTGTTGTTGCTGCAGCATAGTAGTCTATCTATAGGATCTGCTGGGACACTTACCAGCACATCCTTATTGTTTTTGAGAGGGACTGAACGCGTGGCTCGTCTAAAGATAGTCCATTTCTCTCCCCTCCGTGGGACGGCCAAACATGGACCGTGTCTCGTGTTTCCCACCCGTTGATTGACGCGAGCAGCTTGTGCTCCGGGTTTCGTCTCGCAGGTCCAGACGGGACCGTTTCCTTTACAACAGGCCGAATCCCGTTTTTCATTTATCGTTCCGTTAGTCTGAGATGATGAGTAACGATTCCCTTCAGGTTTCTTCCGGTTCCCTGCCATTGGTTTTCATGAAGGCTTGTAATGGTGGGCAGCCTGAGGTTTAGTCTAGTCGGTTAACGGGCTGATGGTCAAGACCTTTCTCTGTTTCACGCTTCAGTTTCATGCCGTTGGCTGAAATTGCTGAAGCAGTGTTCTGCTCTGGATTTCCAATAGGGGGCGCCGTGTTTACGTGAAGCTGGGTGATGGACGTCTAACTGTTTGTGTTTCAGTGGAGGCCTCAGTCCACGGCAGCAGCATTCACTGCTCTGACAAGACCTTCGAGGCTGCGGAGGCTCTGCTACGCATGGATTCACCGTCCAGTCTCAGAGGAGACCGTAGCCCAGGTAAAACACAACGCAGTACTGGGTACACGGAAAACTTGTGTTTGTGATCTTCCATAATGGACAAAAAACCTTGTTAAATAATAGAGAAGATTTTCACACGTATTCTTCCTGTCGGCTCTAAATGTAGGTTTTACAGGAAAGTTTGACTCGGGTTCTTCGCCTCATGCGTTAAACCTTTACAGTAGAAAATAATAAAAGAAGAAACTTTAATAACTATGTTATAACCGTTCACATCCACCGAAGTGTAAAGCCTAAATGACTGGAATTCTCGCTTCACTTCCTCCTCCCAGAAGCTTTTGTCCCACCGTATTCAGCGACGCCGGACTTCCTTCACGCCGCCATGCGCCCCGACATGATTACAGAGACGGAGGTGGAGATATCGACAGAGGAGTGCTGTGAGGAGGAATACGAGGAGACGGGCGACCCAATGGAGGAGCCGGACCCGGAGCCTGGCCTGGAACCGGCCAGGAAAAGGAGGGGTAGGCACGACAAGCTCGTTTGTGATCATTCATCACTCGGTGAATCTCCGGGTGTTCAGAGCTAATGCTGATGCTAATTCTTTTTTCTTTTTTACAGCAGGCCGGAAGCCGAAGGCTCAGTCATCCATTTCTAACGGCTCGCCAGACCTCGGCATCAAGAAGAAGCCGAAAGAAGGGAAAGGTGCTTAACGGTGTTAATGCTGCTCCTGGTGGTTCACGGTGTTAATGCTGCTCCTGGTGGTTAACGGTGTTAATGCTGCTCCTGGTGGTTCACGGTGTTAATGCTGCTCCTGGTGGTTCACGGTGTTAATGCTGCTCCTGGTGGTTAACGGTGTTAATGCTGCTCCTGGTGGTTAACGGTGTTAATGCTGCTCCCGGTGGTTAACGGTGTTAATGCTGCTCCTGGTGGTTCACGGTGTTGATGCTGCTCCCGGTGGTTAACGGTGTTAATGCTGCTCCTGGTGGTTCACGGTGTTAATGCTGCTCCTGGTGGTTCACGGTGTTAATGCTGCTCCTGGTGGTTCACGGTGTTAATGCTGCTCCCGGTGGTTCACGGTGTTAATGCTGCTCCCGGTGGTTAACGGTGTTAATGCTGCTCCCGGTGGTTAACGGTGTTAATGCTGCTCCTGGTGGTTCACGGTGTTAATGCTGCTCCCGGTGGTTCACGGTGTTAATGCTGCTCCCGGTGGTTAACGGTGTTAATGCTGCTCCCGGTGGTTAACGGTGTTAATGCTGCTCCCGGTGGTTAACGGTGTTAATGCTGCTCCTGGTGGTTAACGGTGTTAATGCTGCTCCCGGTGTTAATGCTGCTCCCGGTGGTTCACGGTGTTAATGCTGCTCCCGGTGGTTAACGGTGTTAATGCTGCTCCCGGTGGTTAACGGTGTTAATGCTGCTCCTGGTGGTTCACGGTGTTAATGCTGCTCCCGGTGGTTAACGGTGTTAATGCTGCTCCTGGTGGTTCACGGTGTTAATGCTGCTCCCGGTGGTTCACGGTGGTAATGCTGCTCCCGGTGGTTCACGGTGTTAATGCTGCTCCTGGTGGTTAACGGTGTTAATGCTGCTCCTGGTGGTTCACGGTGTTAATGCTGCTCCCGGTGGTTAACGGTTAATATGAGATCCGTTCTGTTTGAATATCTCTCGTCGTAACGCCGCCCGTCAGTCGCTCGTGGGGTTAAATCCTCCCACAAAGACCACCGGAAGTGCATGAAACGAGCTCGTTCTCCAGCAGGAAGCACCATCTACCTGTGGGAGTTCCTGCTGGACCTCCTCCAGGACAAGAGCACCTGTCCCAGGTACATCAAGTGGACCCAGCGGGAGAAGGGCATCTTCAAACTGGTGGACTCGAAGGCCGTGTCCAAGCTGTGGGGCAAACACAAGAACAAGCCCGACATGAACTACGAGACCATGGGTCGGGCCCTGCGGTGAGGAGGCGTCGCGCGAGGCCGCTTGAGTTGCGTTTTTGGACGTCCTGCTAATTCCCCCCCCCCGTTTAGGTACTACTACCAGCGCGGCATCCTCGCCAAGGTGGAGGGCCAGCGGCTGGTTTACCAGTTCAAGGAGATGCCCAAAAACATAGTCATCATTGACGACGACAAGTCTGCCCCCGACGAGCCGATTGGCTCTGAGGATACGGCGTCTTACGAGCGCGTGCTGCCCCCGCCGGACATGTTGCTGCAGACGACCGAGCTGCCGTCCTCCAAAAGGCCCAACATCCTGCGGGGCGGGAACAGGGCCGGCGCCGCCGCGGCGGGCAGCAAGGCGGTCGCGGGCGGTAGCGCTGCGGGGGCAGTGGGAGTGCAGCAGAGGATGGTGACCGTATCCGCCTCGCCTGACGGGGGTCGGCCCCCGCAGCCTCACGCCACGATCATCTCCGGCACCGCCGGGCCCAGGTAGGCGAGAACCTTCCGGCGTTCCGGACCGAGGCGCCGACTGTTGACGCTCCGTGCCGCCTTCTCACCTTCTCCTTTACAGAACGGTGCGGGTGGCGATGCAGGTGCCCGTTGTCATGGCTACGCCGCTGGGTCGGAATATTGCCAGCGTCGCTGTGACGCAGCCGCCGGGCGCCGCCGGCCGCACCGCCCTCCTCGCAAACACTTCGGCCGTCGGCGGCGCCGCTGGGAACAGCAGCTCGCATCAGAAGGTGCGTGATTGGCCGGCACGTTTCCGGCAGCTCGGATGCTTCTAGCCGGTCTGGCTAATCTCTCTCTGATCGTGTTTGTTTGTCCCGTGGGGGGTGCAGGTCATGATCCAGACCATCCCCACCATGGTCCCGGCAACGGCAGAGAACGGAGACAAGATCACGGTCCAACTGGCGAAGATCATCACAATCCCAGCTCACCAGTTAGCCCAATGCCAGCTGCAGAACCCCGCGGGCGCCATCAAGCCCGGCGGCGGCGCCTCCCCGGCGGGCATCAGCATCCTCGGGAGCCCCCTGACGGTCCGGGCTCTGACTCCGGTCGGCGTCGCCACGGGAACGCAAGTGATGAGGCTCTCCGTACCGACGCAGGCGCAGCAGACTCTGGTGGTGTCGCGGCCGGGCGGCGGGGCGGGGCTCGCCACGTTATCCGCCGTGGGTCGGACTGTGGCGGCGCAGTCTCGGCTCATGAGCGGCGTCATTAACGGTTCGGAGCTGCTCATCGGGGCGCCGGCGGGCGGCGCGGCGGAGAAGCTGAAGGCCACGGGAGTCCAGGTCCAAACGGTGCAGGTACCCGTGGCGGTCCAGCAGAACCGGGCCAACCCCAAAATCTTTCCCAACATCCAATCAGAATCTGCGGACACTGAGGTGGTTATCAAACTGGAGACGGCTGATGTGACGGTAAAGACTGAAGAGCCCGAGTGCTGAAATGTACCGGCATCCATTTTGTCCTCGCTGCCAGCGAGGGGCGGGGTGTGAAGTCTGAGACTTTAAAGACTCCTGGGGGGCGGTTTTGGTTTTAGTCCCAAACTTGTCCTCACGTTTTTATTGTTGCTGCCTAGAACCGGGCTGAACTGAACCAGAATACAGAAACCTCGGGTTCCACAACGAAGGAACCCACATCCTGTGACGGATAAAGAGACCAATTTGGATCACTACAATTCTAAATGGACCTCTGACTCAAATTGGCAAACGGAGAGAATCTTGAAAAAAGCCTGAAACACTACAGAACGATGCAAATAACTAACCAAAATGAACTTTTGATTTATATATATAAAAAAGGATGCAGCAGGAGTGCAACTAAGATTTTGAAGAGACTTTCTTTAGAACTTTGCCTCAAAAGATGATAAAACCAGCAACTTATTTTTTGTCCACTCGTGTAAATCACTGTGCAGATGAAATGTCGGCGGTGCTAAGTGAGGCTGAGGACGAGAAGCTGACAAAAATGACATCAGACGGAGAACTATCCCGTGTGTACATGTATAAATATTATCTACTACAGTTTACGGAGCTAAAACTTAACAGAGCAGCCTTAGATTTTAAATTGGACTTTCTTTTTCGTGTATCGTCTGAACAGTAAGCTGAAGTTTGTTTCGCCTTTTTATACCTTGTACCAAGCACAGTATTATTGGAAGTAGGGGAACGAATGTTGGTATTATGATTAGTTCCTCTGTCTGAGTCTCACTGAAGCAACTTGTTTTAGGTCAGCAGTTTGACCAGCGCCTCTGTGGGGGAGGGGGGATTCTCCAGACTTATTCGAAAAAAGGAAGTCGGCTTTTATTTAATTTTTTTAACAGTAGTACGATCGGGCTGCATTGTAATGTAACGTGACTCCTGGTGCACGAGCGCTGAGCTGTGCCATATCTTTAAAAATAATCCAGTTAAGAAAAAGGGAATTAATGTAAAAATGAACTTTAATTGAAATGAAATAAAGGAATTAACATCTGTTTCATCAGATTTATGTAATATGGCCGTGAGAAATGACCCACTGTGGATCCCAGGTCGCTTTACGGAGCCAAACACTCTTTAACTTTAGCAGCGCTTTTGGCCTGGTCCTACATTTCATTTTTTTAATCTAAAGTGAGGGCAAATGGAGAGAAAGATGTTTGTGTTCAGACTGAACTGTTTGTATATTCAACATTTGAAGTATATTCTATTTTGCTGTACTCTTGTTTCAAAGTGCATTAGATTTTACTGAAATATAAAAAGACATTTGAAACCTAATACTTGTCATTTTTGAATTTTTTTCCAGATCAAGTTAAAAAAAAAAAAAGCAAATTCGTCATTGGGGGCGAAAAAAATGTTTTTCATTTCTAAAACTGGTCACAAAATGAAAAATAAAACCAGTACCGACACCCGAAGGAGAGAAGATGGAGTGAATGAAAGTGGACGTCGGTCAAACGGCCAATGAGGTGTCGGTTCCTTAATGTTGACTATTTATGCCATCACCCTTAGGCGTGTTCGTAGAGTCACTCCAGCACACGTCTTTATGAAAAACGCTTTATTAGTCGGTCTATATTACGTCAGCAGCAGGAACTCTGGATTCTCCGTGTCGCTTCTTCCTTGAGGGGCGCTCTGAACTTTATCGTCCGTGTTTCTGCGCCGGCTCGTTTCCTCGTTGCTCCTTAAAGCTGAAATCACAAACCAGCGAAAGATGGTCCGACGGGTAGCCGAAAGACGGAAGCCTGTCTGGTCCGATCTGCTCTTCGGTGGGCAGGTCCAAAACGGCGTCCACGCTCAGCGCGTCCCGACTGTACCAGATGTAATCCAGAGTGGCGCAGCATTCCCCGGTGGGCCGGATCTTCCACGTGGTGTAGCGCGGCTCGGTGGAGCCGTCCGGACTGAGTCCCTTGTAAGCCGAGTCCAGCCTGAGGGGCGACGCCGTGAAGCGCCGGTACACCTCCTCAGACGGGACAGCGTTGAAGTCCCCACATATGAGCAGCGGGATTCTGGGGGGCGGGACGCCCGCAGACGCGCCGGCGTGCTTGTGGATTAGATTCTGGACGTGTTGCAGGAGGTCGGCGCCCTGGGCGCCGCGGAGCCACTCCCAGCCCGAGCGAGCCTTCAGGTGGGTCGCCGCCACGCACAAGCGTCTCCCTGTGCTCTGACAACGGAGCATTGTTACCACGGCAACCTGTAGAAAGGGAGGCTACGTGTCAGGGCCGCTAATGACCGGGGGGGGGAGTAAGCGTGGCTTCGCAACGAGTCGACCCACCTGATTGGTTGGAATCTTCATGGCCGAAAGACGCACATTCACGCTGTCCAAGAGCTCAAATCGCGTCCGATTGAAGAAGAGCGCGCAGCCGTCGGGGCCGTTGTTGCCCTCCACGCCCAGGCAGGGGGACCAGGGCTTGGGGCAGAAGTTGCTGCTGTAGCCCAGGCCTGCCAGCAGCGGCTGGAGGGTGTCGTGGTAATGGTCGACTTCCTGCA
The DNA here is from genome assembly GCF_040956055.1 of Brachionichthys hirsutus. Lineage (NCBI taxonomy): Eukaryota > Metazoa > Chordata > Actinopteri > Lophiiformes > Brachionichthyidae > Brachionichthys > Brachionichthys hirsutus. The sequence goes on from NC_090913.1 coordinate 3,419,597, forward strand.
AGCACAGGATATGAGGTTGGTGCGTGAGGATCTCCTCCAGGATGAGGTACTTCCTGCGGGTCCAGCTGAGGGCCTCCGGGGGACACTGGACAAAACTGTCAAGCCCCTCCCCGAGGGCTGGAGGACAGGAGACAGAGATCTGACGTCAGTAGAGCGTTAGCTTCCACGAGCTAAACAACAACATGCTCCTCCCCCCAGTGCTGATAGGAGATGAGAGCGCAGCCTACCTTGGGCCAGAATGTTCCACTGCATCACCCTGATGGGACTGCAGGGGGCGATGTCTCCGTTACCGACGGGGTTGAACTTCCTGTGGAAGCGAGACGGTCTGTCCCCGAGGGCCTCCTCGCACTGCCCAAGCAGCTCCTCGGGGTCGCAGCCCCGTCGCTGCTGCGTGAACGAGACAGTTAGCGGTTGGTTGATTGAACGCCCCCCCCCCCCCCCCCCAGGAGGGCGTTTACTAAACGCGCCCGCTGTGACCGACTCACCTGGAGGGAAACCGGATCCGGGCTCGTGTCCATGCCAGGGCGGGGATCCAAACGGCGAAGGCCGGTGCCGCCGAGGCTCTGCGTCGGGGGGGCGTAGAGCTTCGTGACGCCGCCGCCCATTGGAGGACACACTGTTAGAGAGACAAGATGGAGGCGGTCAGGTCAGGCATGCGAGCGGAGATGGAGGAAGAAGTGAAACACCAAACGGTCACGGAGGTCAAAGGAGGAAGAGGAAGAAGCCAAAATGACTCAAGAGAGAACAAGGCAACCCCCCCCCCCCCCCCCCCTTTAGTCCTATGAATTTAAATCCTTTCGGGTTCGTACATGGAGGCAGACACGCAGAATCTCAAACAGAACCTTCTCTCTGTGCAGCTACACACAATCTATTCCGAGTCGCAGTTTCTCACCCATCGTCTCCATGGCTGATCTATCTGCTCCGAGCTTCGGTGAAATGCCTTCAGCAGGGTCCGGCGGATTTAAGCTTCCTCCCCGTTCAATCGTTTCAGCACAAACGGAGACGCGCCGGATGTGTTCCTGCTTGTGTGCGCGTGTGTGGAAACATGACCGCTCGCTGCCACTTATTCTGAAGCGTCAGGGAGGGGGTGGCGCTTAGTCAGCGCAGACGTCACCCAGAGCATCACACACACGTACCAGCAACAGGTTAGACGGGGACACGCCCACTCAAGTGACGGGAGAGAATAAACGGAACGAGTCCGGCGTCATCGGACGAGCTCGCCGTGTTTTTCCACATGACTTTGCGTTTTTCTAAATTCATGCAACCGACTGCATTTTATATTTTTGAAAGCATTTTTTTTTTTAACAGTATTTCTTCACCTGCATGGATATATCTCAAACACAAGCCCTCATCGATTACGTGCGTGTGTGTGTGTGTGTGTGTGTGTGTGTGTGTGTGTGTGTGTGTGTAGGTGTGCGTGTAGGTGTGCGTGTGACTTATATCCTGCAGACAACCTCTGCTACGAGAATCATTTACTACTGTGATGAGTGATGGTTGCATAAGATGGGAGGAAGGCAGGTCACCGTTTACCTTTAACAACCTGATTACATTACAGTGTGTGTGTGTGTGTGTAGGTGTGTGTGTTCAATGCTAATATGAAATGCTAACACACACAGAGCCATGTAATACAGGCTGTACCATCATGTTCAATGCTAATATGAAATACTAACACACACAGAGCCATGTAATACAGGCTGTACCATTATGTTCAATGCTAATATGAAATGCTAACACACACAGAGCCATGTAATACAGGCTGTACCATCATGTTCAATGCTAATATGAAATGCTAACACATGAACTGTTAATGGTGTTTCACTAATGTTTAGCTTAGCTGATACGCTCAGCGTAGTTGAAGAAGCAGAGGAGGCGGTTTTCAAGATATTTGATAAATATAAATATATATATATATTTATATTTATCAAATATCTTGATATATATATATATATATTTGGCAAAATAAAAATTAGACTTGATGAGACTCCGATATTACCGTATATTATGGTATGGAGAGATCTACCTACAAAAAAAATGACAGAATAAAAGTACAAAAATGGTCATCTTCCATTGCGAAAGTTCAAAATGCTGAATTTTCAAAATCTAAAAATAACAATTTCACAACGCATTCCGGTCGAGCGCGTAAAACACAACGAGCTGACGATTCAGCGCTACTCGGTGAACAGCTGCTTGTGAGTTCATCTAGAGACACGACCACGGGTATCACGGCGCCGCCGACTCACCGTCTTCACCGGACCGGACCGGACCGGGTTCTTCTGTTGTCGTTCCGAAGGATCTGTCTCGTCCTCTGCGTGTCCCAACGACGGGGACCAAGGGACAAATGTCCCCGTGCTTTTCTTCAGAGGGAAGCGCTTGGTTGTGTTGACCCGCTAAATGTGGGGCAGGGTCACAGGGGCAGAAACAGCTGGTACCGTCTGCCCTCTGCTGATAAGGCACACACACACGCGCACACGCACACACACACACACACACACAGGTTCTTTGCTTCAAACACGTTGATGAATATTTGTTCTTTTCCGTTTAGTCCTAACTTGACACATTTCTAAACACACAAATTTCACAGATTTCTGGAGATTCTCTAAAAACAAAAGCAGAAAACAAGTTGGTAAATAAGCACATAGAAAATGGCAGGAATCATTTGCAATCTGTTTATCCATGAATAGTCGAGGTATTTATTATTTATTTGTTTGTTTCAAGCAGAATAAAAATTAAAAAACAAAACAAAACCTTTTCGTGTACAAGAAACCATAAATCCACCAAAAACAAATACCCAACAATATGTCCAAAGCAAACACCAAAGTTCATGTACACAAAAATAGCAAATAATACATTACATAGTGCTTGAAAAGGAGTGGGAAGAAGAGAACTTATTAAATATCACCCCCAGAGGTAAGACAAAACAAACACGCATTTCATGCCAAGTTAAAGCAGCATGCTCTCCTGTCTATTTCATCTTTCCTATGGCAGCATGGCCGTTTTAATGAACTCCACAGAGTTCTGTTGGACGTCGCTGAACTTTGAACACGCCGTATTTTCCGTTTCAGCGTTTATTTGACGTCCCAGCTGGTTGCTAAAGTCGAGCATCAGCTGATGAAGCGTTGCGCCGATGTTTTCTAGATGTTCTCCCCTGCTCTTCATCTCGCCGCCCGCCCGGTCCAGAACAAGACGTCCCCCGCCCAGGAAGTCCCGAGTGACGAGGACATCCCGTCTCCAACCTTTGTGTAAACCGTCCAACAAAGCCTGGACGTCGCGCCCGAGCCGGAGACTCTCCTGCCGGTATCTGTCCCTGTCCTCTCCGGCTGTCCCGACGGCGTCCGTCGCCTGCCGGAGACGGAGACGCAGCCTGCTGTTCTCCACGCCGACCTGCTCCAGCTTCACCCTGCCGTTATAGACGCCCGTCTCCGGAGCTCTCAGCTCCGAGGCCTGCTGCTCGAGCACCTCCAGGTGGCGTCCTCGCAGCGCCTCCAGCTCAGACCTCATTCTGTCTCTGGGCTCCAGCAGGGAGCCGCTGTCCCCCTGCAGGCCCCGAATGGACAGCTCCAGGCCGCTCCTCTTCCTCCTCAGCTCGGAGGTCTGCGCTTCCAGCCGTTGGCGCCTGGATCGCTCTCCTTCCCACGTTGCCTCCAGTCCCCTCAGCGCCTCCTCGTTCTCTTCCAGCTCCTCCTGCTGCTCCTCCTGCCGCTCCTCGGTGCGTTTTGTCCGAGCGGCGCACCGCTCCGTGTCTCGACGCACTTCGTCCTCTCGTTCTCGGTACTCCGCCATCAGCCGGTCGGCGTCCCTGCTCTCGGGCTGCTGCCGCTGGAGGCCCGCCTCCTCCTGCTGAAGCTCCTGATATCTCCTCTTGGTTACATTCATATCAGAAGTCACCTTGAACACGTGCTCCTCTTGCTTTCGCCTTGCCTCCTCCACGAGCCTCTTTAAGCACTTCTTCTCCCCCTCAAACCAGCTGACATTCCTTTTCTCTTTGTCCACATTCGTGTCCATTTCCTCCCGGTCTCTCGCGAACGCGCGCTTGTTGATCGTCTCGGCCTCCAGGAGCTCTGCAATCTGTTTGCTCATCTTCTCAATCTCCGCTCTGTGCTCGACTACGGCGCCGATGTTCTCCTCCAGCTGCCGTTCGGATCGCTCCAGCCGCTGCGCCGCGTGGAGATGCTCCGCCCGTACTTCCTCCTCTTCATCACGCTGCCGTTTGAACATCTCGTGACTCCGAGCCAGGGCGTGGTGACGAAGGTCACTTGCTGCTCGTCGCTCCTCCGTCTTGCGTTCCAACGTGGACATGTCCTCTTGAAGACGCTGCGCAGTAACACTGAACTCCTCCCTCTGTGCACGGAGCTCTGCCTCCAGCGTCCATCTCTGCTGCTTGAACTCTCGATGCCTTGTGGTCTCCGTCTCCAGCTGTTCCAGATGCCGGCGCCGGGATGTGGCCTGCGTTCGTAAGTCGCCCTCCATCTTGGCTACGTGGGTATTGAGCTCGTCCAGGTGAACGTCGCTTTGCCGTTTCTTGCTACCGATGTGCTCCAGTTCTCCGCCGCTCCTCCCGATTAATCGCGTCAGCCGTTTAACCTCTCCGTCCACCCGGTCCTTCTCTCTGGACACGGCGTCCCGCTTTATAGCGAGCGACTCTCTCTCCAGCGCCGCGTTTTGCTGTGACGTTATCATGTTCCGCCTGACCGCAGCAGCGAAGGACCCGAGTTCCCCCATCTGTTCCCGTGTCTGGTCGATCTGCACCTGTACGCCGCGCTGGATGGCGATTTGATCATTCAGAGCACCAACGATATCTCCGTGTTCAACCCTCAGTCGTTCCCGCTCTTGGTGCAGCGCTTGGTTTTGGCTCAGGAGGGTTCCCTGCCTCGCCACGGTGGCGTCTCGTAGCTGAGAAGCTGCGGCGAGTTCTTCCTGAAGACTCCCCGTCTCCTCGGCGTTCGATGCTCGGGCTGCCGTGGCGTCAGACGTCATTTCGTGGCTCATTTTCTCTGCCGTGTATTTAACGCGGCGTCCTAACTTACTATTTTCTATGGTTTCCACTTCCAAGCGTTCATGAGCAGCACGCCTTTCTGCCTCCAGCTCAGCAATGGCAGCAGTGATCGCTGTCAGATGCAGACTGGCTTCGCGGAGGAATGGCGTTCCGTCTGCTTTCAGCTGCGCGTCCAGTTCTTTCAAATGCTCGAGAGCAACTATGACGGCCGGGAAGTCTGGTACCGGACAAGAGGCCATTTTGTGAGTCAGGTGTCTTTATTGCGAGCTCAGAAGTTTCTGCCGAAACCTTGTGTGGGGGTAGTCATAGCAACAAGTGCCCCAGAACGAGGAAGACAGCCTACTACGGCAAGTCGGAGAGGTCAAAACAGCCTACTACGGCAAGTCGGAGAGGCCAAAAAAAGCCTACTCCGGCAAGTCGGAGAGGCCAAAAAAAGCCTACTCCGGCAAGTCGGAGAGGCCAAAAAAAGCCTACTACGGCAAGTCGGAGAGGCCAAAAAAAGCCCACTCCGGCAAGTCGGAGAGGCCAAAAAAAGCCTACTACGGCAAGTCGGAGAGGCCAAAAAAAGCCTACTCCGGCAAGTCGGAGAGGCCAAAAAAAGCCTACTACGGCAAGTCGGAGAGGCCAAAACAGCCTACCACGGCAAGTCGGAGAGATCAAAACAGCCTACTACGGCAAGTCGGAGAGGCCAAAACGTTGCTAGCGGTGGCCAACTATGAGCTAATCATCTCTTCGTGCTAACTAGCTGTCACTAGTGTTTTCTCTTTTACAAGAGAATGTTTGCGATAGAAAATGTTGGAGTTTCAGGAACAAGGGAGTCGTTCTTACCTGTCAGTCCCCCCAAACGGCCTGCGGGGTAAATCATATCCTCCAAAAACCCCGTTATCGAGGTGAAAACGCAGGTAAAATAACACAACCGGAACCAGGGGAGAAACGCGCGTGAGCCTCTGTGTTGCCAGGTTTTAAGAATTCACGCAAATGGGCGAAGGCGGGTTTGAGAGAGGACCCGTTTCCGCTCCCTCGGTGAACTGGCGCCCCTCGCCAAAGATAATGAATGAACTACTTTACTGCGCGTTGCTCATCGTCACGATGGGAGGATTAGAAATGAGACAATAAGAGGGACAGTGAAAGTTCAGGTGTTTTGGAGACAAGGTCAGAGAGGACAGACTCCGATGGTTTGGACATGTCCAGAGGAGAGACAGGGACTATATCGGTACGGTTCAAATACTTCATAAAGCAACAAAAAATGACTACCAAGCCATCTGCAGCTCATGTTCACTGAGAGGGAAGGAGGATACAACTTTAGAGGGCTGAGAAATGTTAAGGTATAAATAAAATAAGAACTGCAAGAAAAGGCTTCTGTATCTGTGGTGTAAAATTATTTAATAACTTGGATATTGAATTGAAGTTGTGTCAAAGTATAATTATTTTTAAAAGAAAGTACAACTATGAGGTATTTTTAAAGTATGCACGTATTGATGGGTAAAATGGACTACCTACAAATGTATTTTGTTTGAATACCTACTGGAACACTGAGAGGTTGCGTTCATGGAGGTTTTTATTATGTGTGATTTTATAAGGTCACACTCCATCCTACTCCTTTTGAGCGTCTTAACATGTGTTTCTGAAAACGTGTTTATTTATTTATTTTATTTATTTTATTTATTTTATTTATTTTATTTATTTTGCTTTATTTTATTTTATTTTTGTTCATTTTGAGTTTATGCCTAATGTTTGATGCTCAAATAAATAAATAAATAAATAAATAAATAAAGGTCTGTTTCAGCCCGATCAAAGGTCTGTCTCTGCCCGGATCAAAGGTCTGTCTCTGCCCGATCAAAGGTCTGCGGGTGCAGAGATGACAGCCGAGAGCAACAGATTTGTGCGGGTTCCCTTCTGTCCCTCAGATGAGCAAATAACAGTGAGAAATTTCGACAACGAAACGACTTCTGGAACTGAAACTCGGGGAGGATGAGAAGGAGGAGCTCCGCTGGCTCTCATCCAAAAAGTCAGAGAACAATCTGCGCCTCGGTGGACACACAACACCCGGCCCAACGTACGAGGATCCGGGGAGAGGAGTTGAACCGGGAGCGGCCGAGAGAAGCGCGAAGAGGACAAACGCGTAAATACGTCCAGGAGAAAAGGTCGGAATCACACATTCTTTGGTTTCCAATACCGAGACAGACAACAACAAGAGCGCATCCTGTTGCGCCATAGCGCGAAGGACTAGTTTATAGATAGGGGGTGTTCCGTAGATGGTCAGTTTTACGCAATAAGATTTAATCTCTGCCTATCGTGTGCGTAAACGATCATCCAGCCTGCGTCGACGCGTAATCGCTCCAACCGAGCCACCAAATGAGATTCGCAGTTCTGGCCCGGAATAGACCCCATTACTTTGATAAGGGGACACACACAGGATTATTATTTTTTATCACAAAATGTGGTTTTGTTTTATCTCTTTAATTTGTCCGGTAGTTCGGGTTTAGTATCGATCAGCGTCACCATTAATGTTTGTCATCTGTCTGAAGATTTTCAAATAATAAAGAAATAGATGGAAACCAAATGACCGTCTGCAAAGGTGGAGGAAAAGCGTTGGCCTTTCTTAAAAATGTTCAGTAGAAATAGAAAGTTCCCATCCCAGAATAGCAACCGAGAAAAGTTTCAAATCCAAATGTGTCAGTAGAGTTTTGAGATCAATGACAGGAAAAAAAAAGAATGGTTCCTTCCTCTTTTCCATAATGTTTGTTCATAATCTGTAACGTAGTGTCCTTACTGCACCCCCCCCCCCCCATAACACGATATCTTATCTTTTGCCTTTCACAAGCAGTATTGATATGATTCTGGGATAGATTTCTTCTGTGATGGGGGGGGGGGCCTCGGATGAGGGGTTCTAGTCCATTGCTCAGAAATGTTCCGTGTTGCAGGCCATCCAGAACACGTCATGCTTATTAGGCCCGAGCGCCTATTCTAGGCGTAAGGGGCTATTGCTTTTGCAACGCAGAAGACAAGTTGACGAGCGTAGCGAGTCAACCCTCGACAAAGTTGACGAGCGCAGCTCGTCAACCCTCGGCAAAGTTGACGAGCGCAGCTCGTCAACCCTCAGCATCCAACCCACTCACGCCCACACACACGACACTCAACAGCACACACACACACCCCGACACTAAACAACACAAATGCACACACACAGAGATCCACAAACACGAGTTGACGAGCGCAGCGAGTCAACTCGTGTTTGTAACTGTCTTCCGATGGTTGACGAGCGCAGCGAGTCAACCATCGGGCGACCAACACACCCACGCCCACACCCACGACACTCAACAGCACACACACACACACCCCGACACTAAACAACACAGACACACAGACACACAGACACACACACAAACACGAGTTGACGAGCGAAGCTCGTCAACTCGTGTTTGTGTGCCCCCACAGACGCGTAGCCCTCGTCGAGACCATTCCGAAAATGTATTTTGTGTAGAAATCGCATACTCAGAAAAAAAGTTATATTGTTTTTGCAAAAATTCTTTATTTCTTCTTTATTTTTCTTTTTCTTTTTCTTTTTCTTCTTTGTTCTGCTGTTTAAACGGCAATTTGACCCCCTGAACATGCTCGAAAACTCACCAAACTTTGAACCAAGCTCAGAACCGGCGAAAAATTAATTATTTTATGTGTTTTAAATTTGTGCATGAAAAAGTGGCGCGCTAGCGCCACCTACAAAAATCACAATGCATTGTGCCTATGGGGGGTCCGACGCCAACTTTGTCGGACAGCCACGAAATTCGGTACACACATGCGTCAAGTCAGGGCAAAAAAAAAAAAAATTATGGCCACGCCCCCAGACACACAGGAAGGCGGCCATATTGGATTGAAACTTAAAAACTCCTGATGGCAGATGGCCATATAATCCAAATAAAGATTTGACTAAACTGTGAGCTACCAATGCAGCTCAAATCTAAACACTTGCGAAGCACTCAGGACAAAAGCGGCGTGCGTCGGCGGGTCAGCTCAACGGCCTGTCGGCCGGCGAGGGCCTACAACGCCGCTTGCGGCTTTAATTTGTTTTACTTTTGAAAGAGTTGCGTAATCTTGCAAAAGCAAAGGCAACTGTCCCATCAGCAAAAATCTGTTACCCAACTTCAACATCTTACAGTGTGTCAAAGGTCATCGGTGCCCCCATCTGCCCCGCCCCCACCTCGTGATTGGACCATTCATTGTTGTTTTTCTTTTCTTTCCTTTCCTTGTTTTTTTTGCCTGAAATCTAATAATGGTGCCTTGTTTAGTGTTTGTAGGCCTATGCTGCCCCCTCCTGGACTATCTTGGGGTTTTCATTTGTCTTTGTGTTACACACCTGGTGGTCACAATAGAAGGCATCTCTCTTTTGCACAACACAATGCCAGATATGTTGCAAATACTTGTATTTAATTGGGGTAGTATTCAAATTCTTCTCATAGTACACCTCAGGAAAATCACAGCCCAAAAAAAACAACTAGAAAAGCACTTGGAGAGCGCAGACCTCCGCCGAGCATCTCATTCCCCTCCGAATTAGATTTACACCATCCACACGGTGATCTGGATCATCACCAAAAGCTTCTAAATTGTTCTTTGTCTCTTTATACACCAACCATGAAAAGTAAAAAGTGAATCGGAGTTTATGTGTATTTGTAACAGATTTTCAAATACAGTAACGGCCAATGTTAAGATGAATTTTTTTTTAATAACTCCAATCTGGATCTGATCCAGATGAAATTTGGTGGTGAGATAGAGGCCCCCACCCTACATAACTGTGTCAAATTCCATAAACATCAGTCAATATTCAACCGAGATATTGAGGAACACATTTTGAAACTTAATTGACTGGAATGTTAACGAGAATTTAAAACTGATCCAGAATCCAAAATCTATTCTGGATCATCACCCAAATGTAATCATCTGTTCCTGGTAACATTCCCAACATTTCCTGAAAATGTCATATGGATCCCTCCAGACCTTTTTGAGTTATCTTGCTAACGGACAGACAGACAGACGGCTTTTACGTAACCTCCGCCTCACCTCGGCGGAGATAAAAATAAGAACAAGGAGTGGACAAGCAGCCAAATCAAATCTACAACGTACAGGTCATTGGTTTGCATCAAACAGTGTGACATCATCACCTCTATGGCTTTCTGAGGAGCTCTTTTCATTTTCCCGGAGGTTGCCACTTGGTCTCTCCTGATCTCTATGAAGCCATGGTTGAAACTCTGCTCTCTCGTGCAGGCGATGGCCGTGTCCGTCTCCAGGGATCTGACAGTGCAGGTCCTCGAGGACGTCAACGCTGTCAAGCTGACTGACACGCAGCAGGCCCTGCACGCTGCCATCCAGAGGGGAGAGCCCAAATGTCTCGGGGTCAGTGTCCGGAGTTATTAACAGGAATGAGAGATGATGTTGAGAGATGAATTCACTTATCCTCTATCTGGTGATTTGGAAGGCAAAAAGGCAATGACAGTCTTCGTGTTTGGTTTTAGATGCTAACGCTCTGTGTGCTTGTGTCTCAGGTGAGTCAGGTGATGCTGGGGCTGATGGTTATGTCCTACTCCATCCCGCTTCACTTCACCGAGGCCACCGAGGTGGTCAGCCTGGGCGTTCCTTGGTGGAGTGGTCTGACAGTGAGTGCGTGTGTGTGTGTTTGTCTGAGCCTCCTATCAGACTCTTAAAATGACGGAGAGCGTTTTCTCAGCGATGATAAGCTGCCATGACACTTTGCGTACGGATGCGCCAAGTGGATCCGGGCTGAGATGCGTACCGTGGTCGATGCCCTTCTTATTATTTGTGTCCATAAATGAAACAAACGTCAGAGGACAACCTGCAGCGGTCCCGGCCGTCGTTGTGCGATGCCCTGCAGCTTGACTGTGTGTTTGTGTGATTCCAGTTCATCCTAGCTGGAGCCGTCGCCATCGTCTTGGACAAACAATGCACGATGAAGACAGTGAGTCTCCAGAGGACACAAACAGCGGCCCTTCATGTTCAAACGGACTCTTACAGCCTGATAAGCTGGATTTCTGTCCTGCTATTTATTCTTCTCCATTACTGCCTTATATCAGGGGCTGCTACAGTTTTGTATGTTTAGTTTTTTACATACATGAATTATGGAGGTTCTACAGTATTTGTACCACTGTAGCTTCTGCACAAAGTACTCCCATGTTCCTGCCACTGTAAAGCATGAAATGCTGTGTGTGTGTGTGTGTGTTTTCAGCTGAGAGTGTGTTTGTTAGTGGGCATGGTGTCCACTCTGCTGTCAGTGATTGCCCTGATCGTCTACTTCGTGGACATGGACAAGCACCCTGACGTGGTCTGCACGACGGCGGACTCCTGTAGCCAGCACCACTACGCCCAGGTTGGTCTCCGCTTCACGGGTCGCCGCGCTGTCGCCACAGACGGCACGGCGACTGACACACTGACTGACGTCATGTTAAATAAAAGGGGTGACAGAGATCAGCACAGGGGAAACACACCTTTGCTGCTAGACCTGCTGACCGACCTAATGCCTACGTTGTGTTCATTCTAAGGACTGATTCTTGCTCTGTTCCCTTTGCAAGCAGAAGATGAGCAGAGGCGTGAAGGCGACCCTTCTTCTCTTCACTCTGGCCCAGACAGTCGTCTCCGCCGTCCTCTGCTTCCTTCTCTTCAGACAGAGACGCAGCTTCGAACAGTATTCGGTAAGGTTCCAACACTTTCCTGTTTATTCTCAAAGACAACCTCAATGGAGCTTCTAGCCCTCCGTTAGCATCATCCCCATTCCGACTAGGAGACAGGTTTTCCTGCGTCTAGCACATTGCTAGTTAAACAGGAATTGGTCTTCACTGACAGACTGATAGTCTCTCTGCAGATTGGGCCTTCCAGATCTGTGTGATGTCACAGAGGGCGAACGTGCACATGCATGCACATTCATTGCGTGCACGCAGCTGCGCACAATGAACTTAGTTTCAGTTTCTGACAGAGCTGTTTGAGACAGAAAAGAGGGACGCTGTCCTGCAGCATCTGTTTGCTATTTTGACAAAAACGTTTACAGATATTTCATATAAGTACTGTGGAAATAGAGTATAATATGTGATCTTTAAATAAGAAGGCTTTCAGAGCTACAACATCTTGTCCAAGTGGCTAAACTGCACTGTACAGAATAAAAAAGAAACAAAAAACTGTCCAAATATTTAAGGGCTTTTTTTTTATGAACTATGTGGATACTGATGCTCTCTTTCTGTTTTATTAGACTCTCTCTCAAGGAGCTCCTTCAACCCCAACAACAATCACACCCCCTGACCTGAACTGATCTCTCCGTGAACCAGTGCTCAGTGAATGGGTGACTGATAAAAATGCTATCGATCTACCGGTACTTGTATTTCTTGATCCACTGTGATATTTCACATCACATACTGAGGCGCACGTGCTTTTATATTGTTTTCACGCTGTCTGACAAGATCTGAATGTTAGGTTTTTGTTACTAATAATTCATGATATAAACAAACACTGTGATGTAAGTTAGAAAAGAAGAAAGTAATGAAGGAGTGGAAGAAATGTTAACTATTGGACTGTACTTTCTGAGTATAATAATATGAACAAAATCACTAGAGAGGTTTGACAAAGAGAAAAAGATTTCTTGTGTAAAAGCCGTAATAAGGTATTTTGGTTGTGAAAAGTCAAATGTATCTTGATGATGGTTGCAAACTGTCCTGGTGGTACCAGATGCAATGTGCAGCCCTTCTGCGTGAGAGAAGTGATGGGCAATGATTTTGGCTGCGCATTATTCATTCACTCCATACTTGGTGGAGGTGAAGCTAATACCGTAGCCACAGCTAGCCCGGGGCAGACTGACAGGAGCGAAGCTCCCAATTTGCGCCATCGGCCCTCCTGACCACCGCCGACATTCACCCGCTCACAACATTCACACAGGCAATGTGGGTGAAGTGTCTTGCCCTAGGACACAACAACAGTGGACACATGGGAATTGAACCGCCAACCTCTTGATCATAGGACGATTTGTGTATGGCACAAACTATACATAACATAGATTGTTGCCTTAGCGCAGGGGTACTGAACAAAAATTTGTCTTGAAGCAAAGGTCCAGAAGATCATAATATCAAACTATTTAGTGCGATATTTAAGTTGCCTCATTGTATCGCTGTATCTGCATGTAATCAATACCTGACTGTCACATTAAAAGTATTCAGTACAGTACAAAAACCTTTTGACAAGATTTATTGTCAGGTAACATAAAACTGAACATTTATGTATAATGTTCTCTCATTAACGAAATAAAAGTCGGGCTGCATTTCAAAATAAGAGAAAATAAATAAAATGTGAAAATTGTGCATGTTCAAATAAAGTGCTTAATTTCAGAAAAATAAAATAAAATTAGCAAATCTTTAATTCCCCTTTTACTGTTTCACATCTTGTCTCAATAGTCTCAACAAATGTTACAGATAATAAATCCCAAAACACATTTTAACAGTTGAACCCTTCACTTTCCAGGGCCATTCAACCAGAACGATGATAATTAAAAAATACAGTGTATAGATATATAGATAGATAACCTTTATTGTCCCATAGGGAAATTCATCTTCACAGTCTCTTGTTCTCACAACACAATATATATATATTTTATTCATAGACATTGCGTGGGAGACAGGGCATGCCCTCGACTCTCACATGCACAAGTTCACCTATATTACATGAGTTTGCTGCTGGGAGGAAGGCGGAGACCCTGGAGAGAACCCACGCAGACAGGGAGAGAACCTGCTAATTATTGTCTGCAGATCAAAAATGAATTTATAATAATTGTAATTGATAAAATAAATTGATAATCTTTCCCCCTATATTCACCATGAAATTGGATAGAGGGGAGAGGAATGTGTCCAAAAGGCAATTGATCGTGGAAGTGGCTCAAAATAAAGGCCCAAATCTATTTTTTGCATTTCTGTCAAACGCTGATGAGTGGAAATCGATAGAGGTTTATTTTCTGGTGAGTAAATGGGAATGAATGGTCTCCTCTGAGCGTCCCATGTTGTTTAAAATAAGGATCCACAGTGTTTGAAAGGATCGTTTCATTGATTGCTTATTATGATCTGTGTCCAGGACTCGGTTGCAGTTCATTGCTTGCTCTCTGTCATCGATCCATTTTATTGGCGCGTAAATGCACATCTTACAATGGGTGGAATTTGTTTTGCTGCCATCCCGGCCCAGGAGGTGGCACTCATTTTAGTCCTACTTCTTTTTCTCCGCACATCTGTTGCTGCTTCCCGACGTCGCTTCTCTGCAGAACCAACTTTTTACCTCCCATTTTGAGTTTTCATAGTTTTTTTTTTTTTTATCCTGATCCTGACATTTCGGCTATGTTTCCCCTCTTCAAACAAATTGCTTTCGTGCGCCTGTGCGCGCTCAGCGCGTCGTTGCTTTCTGTTTCGGGGGAGAAAGTGTTGGAGAGTCGCCCCGGAATGATCCAGGAGCTCCGGGCAGCAGTAGCAGACTTGGCCGAGCAAGGAAGGCGCTCCTTGGGCAGGCTGGCCGGGGAACAGACGGTACTGTCTGTACAAAAGGTGAGAACACAAAGCGTGTGACGTCAGCAGAAGCCCCGGCATGAGGCCAGGTACCAAAACTGTGACATTGATATTACGTCGGGAACATAATAATGTAAAACGCGGTTATCGTCCATAAACACCGTTATTTAAACTCATTTTATTAATAGACGTGTTTGAAAGGAACTATTTTATTTTAGCACCGCCTAAATGGGAGCTGTGTGACGTAACCTTATGTTGTTGTGGAAAAGTGAGGAGCGCGAGCGATTACTTCCGGGTTATTTTTTTTTCAAAACAAACAAATACACAAAGAGTGTATAAAGGTTACATACCAATTACCAGGGGTTAAGATGCAAAAACATTACTCAAATAATTTATAGGTGATACAGATATTTAAAGTTTTTGAAGCCTTTTTGTTCAATTAATCACTAATCAATTTTATATACGCCAAACTATCAGTATAAAAAAATTTGAATGCAGGTCTTTGCTTATTATATTTACATTTGTGGATATAGAACTTTGCTAATATAATTAAAATGTTTATAATAAAAAATCCTTTTGTTTGCCTTCTGAAAAAACAAAATACAATGTTTTCCCATTTTAAGGAGAAGTTCTTATAAAGTTTACGAGTGATAAAGCTTCTGAAGTCTTTCCAAAATTATGCAGAATATGTACAGATCCAGAAGAGGTGCTGGACGGTCTCAGGATGCTTTTTGCAGAAAGAACAGTTCACATCAATTTTTCTTCTGAATTTTTCCATGTAGTGGTTGGCAGGGTAATATTTATGAATCATTACATCCATCCATTTTCAGCCGCTTATCCGGGGCCGGGTCATTTTTTAAATAAATTTCTTTCACCTTATTTGCCACAAAAAACTTATTGGGAATTGAACATGCTTTCTTCCAGTTGATATCATTTACAAAAGAATTCCAGTATGAAACGTGTGGAAGAGACATACATTGATCCTTTCTGAAGGCTACTCTTCGGTGGCCGACGTCACTGTCTTAACCTCGCTGTTTCTGTCCTCCAGTCTTTTTCTCAGGTTCTGGATGTTGTGGCAGGAAGTTTGGCTGCAGGTCTGAATGTCTTCCTCCAGTATGTGTCGAACCTTCTGCAGGCCGCTGGAATCCAAGGTGAAAATCACACACATTAAAACCGAACGGTCCACTGCCAGCGTGCAGAACTCCCATTCCTACGGAACACGATTGGTTCGACTCGGCTTGACATATTTTTTTTTCCATTTTTAAATGAAAGTACCTGCTACCTTTTCAGGACCTGCGCCGTTGTGGTTCCAAACAGTCAGTACAGATATAAAAAGTACGGATCTACATCTCGCCGTATAGTTTTTTTAAATCTTTTTAGAAATATTGTTGTACATTCAAGAAGATGACGTTTGTCCGCACTCCAACATCAGTGAAGGCAATGCACACTGGTTACAACCTGCCATTCAACCAAAAGAAGTTACAAAATATTACCAAATGTGAATTTTTTTTAATTCAAAATTAAACCGAAAAGTGACAAAAGGAAAACAACAACTTTGTAATCACCTTTTCACGGATGTCGTGGTATTACTGTATTTATGAAGATTTAGTCATGATTGAAATATAATTTAGGTTAAATACGTTTTGCTTTTTAATCCTGAATGGATCAAAATGAGATCTAATTAGTTATTGCAGCAAAGCGTAGCCGTTGTCGTCGCTCTTCATCGTTATCCTTGTGTTCCTCTTTTCCACAGCCAGCTTTCCTACGGACAAAGTGACCCCGGAGGGTGTGATCTTTGTCGCACGATGGGTTCTCGTAGCTCTCATCGGCTACTGGCTGCTCTCCCTGGCCCTCCGGTTGGTTGCGTCCAGCCTGAGGCAGGCCCTGTGGCTGCTGAAGTTGATCTTGGCTTTGATCTGTTTTGGACTCATCCTGAGCGATCATGTTGACACAGAGACCTTGGCCATCCGGTTGGCTGTCCTAGTGCTTGTCTGCGTCCTGTTGGGCGTTGGGACTTCACAGGGCCCTAATGTGGCTGATAAAACAGCTCATCTGGAGCATCAGATAAAGATCCTGGAGAGACGACTGAGAGAGATGGAGAGATGGAGGAAGACAGAGGAGTGACGGGTCAAGGTTAGATTGATTGAATCTGATTATTATCTGTCTGTCTTATCTGATGTCAAATGCACAGATGGAGAACTTCTGTCCATGATATAATTTATGGAGCATCAGAGGGAAAACCTATTTACAGTTAAAAGTGGTCAAAAAGTATCCAATTTCTCAGTGGACTGGGTATTTGTAATTGCTGGATAAAGTGATTTGTTAGTCTGTGTGTTCCAGTCGTGGGCTGTCAGGGGCTGCAAGGCCTTCACAGACTGATATGAATTCTATTTTGTCCATGAATGCTTATTAAACAATTCAAAATGGTCTGTCCGCTTCCTGTCATAGCTTTCGCCCTGGTTGCGCTGCATCCAGATGTCTATATTCACATTAAAGCGTTCACATGTTGCAATGCGGAATGGACCAGGACCTTCAAGTGTTACACCTGCAAAATGATATTAATGATGAATAATTAAGCAGTCAACTGGAGCACCAAGATGTTTCACTTTATTCACCCATATTGAATACATGTACTTTATGAAACGCTATAAAACGACAGGTAGGGAATCAGATTTCAACCGTAGACGGGTTAAAGAGGCCTAAATACCATACAAACGGAGCAAAGTCTCAGCTACAACTACGCGTGTGTATATTATAGTTACACAATAGTGCAGCATGGAAGACTCGGAGAAGAATGGAAAGATTCATAGCGTCTGGACTTTAAGGGTTTTGTATTTACAACATTATTCCGTTCCCCAGTTTGCAAGCTAACAATTGTTAGCGTAGATATCAGTGTGCCTAGACTAGAGTACGAATATGTACTTGTATGTCTCTAATGTCTGTAATGATTGATCAGTTGGGACATGCCTCATTCAAGCATCTGCATTTTTACACACCCTTTCATTGCCTATCCAGCCCTGTAAAATATTAAATATAAACAGTTAATATCCAGTATACGTGGTTGGAACGTCCTTTTTTAGTCTTCCCTTGCTGCACTGTAAGTCAAGGACAGCTGTTTACAATACATTTACACACACAGAAATGAGTCGCGTGTTAAAACTCAACGATAGCTCACACCTCCATCACTATTACATCAGGATCCTGTACACGAAGGTAAAAAAAATAATAATAAAAAAACAGGCTGAGGAGGAAAGCTGTTTAGTCATCTTCACATGTGAGATGAAAAGGCACTCGCTGCGTTCAGAGCATCTGAGCGGCTCGGCATTAACTACTGCTATGCTTCCTGTTTGTGTTGCATGCTGCGTATGCAGCTGCACTCATCCTCCTGAAGGCCTGACTCTACCCTCTGCTCCCTGCCACACGGTGATTTAGGTCAGTATTTTGCAACGCCTGCCCATCCTGTTCTCCCAGTTCTGTCTTAATTATTTGCGCCAGTAAAACTATCTTTAAACATCCCCTCGGGTCTACGTCTCTGCATTTTGGGGTCTATATTCTAGTTTAACCGTCACAATAGCTCAATGATGATCTCCTACTTATCAGGAGGGCCACAGCAATGGATGCTGCATGGCATGTTCCTCTGCTGTAATAGTAGAGGCACGAGGCAAAGGCAGTCAGATTGGTTCTTCCGTTAGCTTTTAGTTGCATCAAATCATCTCTATTGCAGGACTGGTGGGTTTGGATTAAGTCGGTTTGACCATTGGCCACCCCAAACAGTCTTGAGGGTAGAGGTAGATTGATTGATCTGCATTATGGGAGGAATTCAGCTCCGATATTGGCTCATGGCGGCTAAATGAAATCACAAATAAATCAGTTGTTCAAAGGCACCAGAATACTGGAAATGATATTTGTTCTGCTGAATATCTACTGGTGAAGGGCCTTGATTGTCCTACAAATGGCCAGCGAGCATTTTTATTACTGCAGACTATGAGATGCTCCCGACTGAACTCGAGGTTTCAGTGAAGTATTCACACGTACGACCCTTTAGTGGCAGAACCGTGTCAAGTTGATTAATTAATTGGGATATTTAAGTGTTAGACAGAAATATGTACTAATACATACTATTATTTCATACGGATTGATTGCTTCTGCCTGCAAAATTATCACTTTGTTTGGAATTTACATCGCCCAAGAATATGTCTTCTTTATATCCGTAAACATGAACACAGAATCGTGTCACGGCTCCCTAGTGAACAATATTCAAAAATGTTTTCGCCTTCGTTGAGAAAAATCACTTTGTAGTTGTTGTCAACCTGAAAGACGGGTCTATTATAACAAGATGGCCCTGCTGTCGGTTCTGCATCCCTACAGGAAGTTGCTGGAAGATTTCTCTCCGTCAATCTCAAACTTGTAGACGCCTTCAGAGGAGGGGGGCGTGCTGGTGGAGGAGGGGGGCACAGGAGCTGCAGGAGAGGGGGCAGCATGTTCCTGTGTGGAGGACACAAAATGAGAATATTTTAGTTAAAAAGAAGACATGGATGTTTTCATTTGGTCAAATATTGATTATTTATTGATTAATCACCCAGAATGCAGAGTGACACTGATGTAAATGTTTTACATAATTAGATAAGTAGCGCTGCAACGATTCGGCGATTAAATCGCGTAATTCGATTAGGGAAAAACTTCTAATTCAATTCTGTTGCCTCGAGGATTCGCTTTAATTAGAATTGCATATTAAAATCATCCATAAACTGCTGCCGCGTGGCACCTGGAACGTTACGGCTTGTCTCCGCACGAGAGGGGAAGCCGCCGAGCATGTCTGTGGGAAAGCCAGCAGAGCAAGCAGAGCGAAAACAGTCCAGTGTGGCGGCGGCGAGCACGGATAAAGGCGGAGAAAAGAACGAGAATGAAGGAGTCCAAAGACGAAGTGTCCAAGTTTGTGACACTTTGGGACAATGTATTGACTTTTTCCAATCACAATATATACTGAAGAACAGAACCAGAAATAATCCAATGTCAGTTTATTTTCTCTCTGCAATGTAAACACCTAACACAAAATGTTTTGGTGTCTGTCCGTGTGTGTGTGTGGCTGAGTGTGTCTGTGTGTGTCTGTGTGTGTCTGTGTGTGTGTGTGTGTGTGTGTCTACCTTTGGCGTGCCAGTCAGTAACGGATCAGTAGGTGAGGAAGACATATTCTCCATTTTCATCGCCTCTTTAACAGGATCTCTCTCTGCTGCTGGTGGAGGAGTGCTATACATGGCTGGGGTATAGCCCTACACACACACATACACACACACACACACACACGGATGACAGTTTCATGAATGACAGTCTGGACTTTTTCTATTGCGGGAGAATACAATGATGAAATATTCATCAGACTTGAGGAGTCATGTACTCTCAACGGAAACAAGACCGCAAGGGCTTTTTTGAAATGCTCCTCTTAGACAGGATGTTTGACTGTATTTGTACTGTAATACATGCTACTGTTTGACTGTACTTGTACTCTAACATTCTACTCTAACATTCTATCAAACGGCAAAGCTCCAAGTCTGAAAACGATCAATATTCCTCTCCGGAATTCCTTTCAGATTAAGATATGGATCGTACCATTGGGGGGTACTGGCCGGACGGGGGGCCATTCCATTGTGGCGGCTGGGCGGCAGGGATCATAGCTGGGCCAGCAGGAGGGTAGACAGGATTCTGGGGCGGGTAGGTTGGGTTAAAGCCCTGCATAGGAAGAGAATCGAAATTTCAGTCCATAATCATGGAACAGAACGATTCGAAAGGGAAATGACAATTCACAAGACGAGACCAAATTCAGCCTGGAGTAAGAAACCATCCGGATGTCATGCTGAACAACATGTATGAGAGCAGGCGCTGCTTTGGGTTTTCTTTATTGCTTACTGGGGTCGGTGAGAAGCCAGGCGGCCCTGGGGGAGGATAAGCTGCAGGACCCTGTGTAGGAACACGTATGCATCCAGACAGAAGCAAAGACTTGCCTTAGGTTAGGGTTAAATAAATAGATTAGTATTATAATTTGTAGTTATTACGGTAAGTAATAAATGTGTTATGTACCATGCTGGGGTCATGGCCATGGTAGTACACCTGTAAACACAAGAAACGCTCGCGTTAATTCAAAACCACGTTCGCATTGAGACATTATGTCTGTCAGTCATACTAAGAAAAAAAAACCAGGCCAAAAGTTTGTTCTTACTGCTCCTGGTTGTCCAGGGGCGGGGTAGGGTTGTCCAGGGGCGGGGTAGGGTTGTCCAGGGGTGGGGTAGAGTTGTCCAGGGGTGGGGTAGAGTTGTCCAGGGGTGGTGTAGGGAGGACAAGGTCCAGCAGGACCGCTGGGTGGTGGATGAACTGCATCTATGGTAGTCTGGAAAGAGAAAAGAGGGAGATCTATAGAAATTATATGTGTGTGTGTGTGGGGGGGGGGGGGGGGGGTACAGCTATGCCCGACCAGTAATCAGATACCCCGCTGGCATAATATCCGGGCCACTGGAAGAGATACCAGCTACCGAAAACAAGACAAGAAAGCTGCTTATAATGCACGGAGGGTTTCACCCTGAGGTCGAGGACTAGAGAGCATCAAGGCCACTATCCAGCAGGAAACGACATCCCTCCAAGAGTACATCAAGAAAATGCCCCCCCAGCAACAACCTGCCAAGTGAATGCCTCAGGCAACAGAAGCCCAGCAAGGAGGGGGAGCCAGGGGGCGGAGAAAATGTGGGGAGTGAAGGCGACAGTGCTGCCAGTAGTGATCGGGGCAGTAACCCCCCCCCGAGCTGGGGGGAACGGCTCCATCAGATACCAGGAACAACGTCCGACATCTCCGTCCAGAAGAGCACAGTCCCAGAGACAGCTAAGATCCTGCTAGAACCCTCAAGGCCTCTGGTGGAGAACCCGAGCTTGAAGGGGACACCGGCCCGCCCGGGTGGGCGAGACGACAATTTATATATATTATATCTACATGTCCTGGGAGGAAGACTGAATTCCTGGAAAATCCAATCAAAGAGACATAAATAAACATTGACAGTTAAATTATAAGGACATATTGTAAAAGCCAACACTCAATGACAGCCCAGACTGTCCGCCATCACTAAACGTAATCATTGTTAAAAATAAAGAAACCATTGATCCACTGTTATTACGTGTAGCGTTGCAGCAGTGTTGGCCTTCTTCTTGAAAATCTTCTTCCGACAACAGCAGCAAATCCCAGCCGGGATGCCGAGCAACAACATCAAACCCAAGAGGGGGTTCGCCCCCGAGTAGTCATGATGGTCTGCAGTGGGAAAAAGAGGGGCGATAGGGGATTTGCATTATTGCGTATCACACACATCGACCCAAATCCAGGCTATCGCCTGTAGCCGATCTTTTATGTAATTACATAAAAGCGACTGCTTTTAATCATTTTCCATCTCTCTGCAAAACTACTTCTTCACGGATACCCAAAACTCTTGACTCGTATTTTGTGACTACTTTGTGGAAGCACAGGAGTATCGTCTAGGCTAGGGACTATTTAAAGATATAACACCCCACCTGTCAGGTCCATCCTGGTGACCGACACCACCCGGTTCCTCCGGTCTCTCAGGGTGTAATGACCCTCGTCAGAATAGTTGACCTTCCTGATCTCAATGTTCAGGGAGTGGGGCTTCACCCGGTCCCAGTACTCTGGGAGGTTCTGGGACACTGGAGCTCCGTCACGCACCTAAGGCAGACAAACCGCTGTCACAACACGCACTGTGGGATTCACAACGTCCTGAGAGAAGTTACTATCGGCAGCTGCTGCCGCGCCTCAGCGATTATCTGTGACACACTGAAATGGTTGGATCTCGGCGGTCTGCTTATCAGATGGTCGGCGGTTCGATCCCCAGCCCTGCAGGCAAGGTGCTGAGCCCCAAATTGCTTCCAGTGGCTGTGAATGGTTACTGCGGGTGGTCCTCACGTAGCGACGGAGTTACGTTCCGAAGACCGCGTCGTTAAACGAAACCCGTTAACCGACAACTTTGCAAACATTTTGTGTGGTCACATGGTTTTAGTATTTGCATACATATAGGTCATTTATACTGTATATATTGATCCTGATGTGTATATATATATCTATAGGATGAACATATTCTGCTGGGTATGCCAGGCGGTTTTTGTTTATTACTTTAGCTAACTTTGTGGCGTAGTGGCTACCGCTGCCGCTTAGCACAGTAAGACGGTACCGGTTAGAACCCAATCTGTGCAGAGTGTGTGTGGAGCGCAGTCGTTTCTGGGAGGGACGCGGCGTTTCAGAGGAACTGCGTGAGTGGCCCCCCATTCTGGAATCGGGAATTAACGTTCCCAGAGATGAAATACTCTCTCTCTAAAAAGGGGAGAAGAATGAAAACAACATTTTGTCACATCTTGCCTCCTCCCCTTGCTGTGAATTGTGGACAGTCGGTGGACGTAGCAATATGTACGTTCTCACAGCTTCACAGCCAGTGGGTTCCACCTCTTACTTTATTACTGTATGGCTTATTTATTGAGAAGGTAATAATTGGAAAAAAAAGACGTTTTGAATCCACAAACACACTTCCTGGCGGACATGTAGCCTTCATTTCCTACTGTGAGCCTGTTTAAGATACACAATCCTTTTTTGAAATAATCTTTAACAGAACAACAATGATGGTTTTGAGGCTTGAGCCAATACCCCACAAGCTAAACGCATCCTAAAATCCATCCATTGATTGATCTTCTAATATATTGGAAGATATTTCATAACACATATTTAAGATTTATTATGCAACACCAACAGTAAACCCAGGTCTTGTTCCTTTTCTCCACATCACTGTAGTTCCATGCCCACTGACGGAACGATCTGCCTGTGAGGGAAGTGGAATCTGTCACCGCTCCAGAATGCACATACAACAACAATGGACACACGTGCCGGACCTCTCGATCATAGGACGACCCGCTCAACCTGTGCCACCGTCGCCCGCTTTTCTTTTTAACATAGACTTAAATCACAACACAGAGGACGGACCCCCTCAAAATGTTTGTCCCTGGACTGACATCACAGAGCAATGCCCAGATATCATGTATTCATCCATCCATCCATCCACGGGTCTCTACATCTCACCAGTGTCACATTGGCACCCTCCCCAGAGAAGAACAGGTCGGCGTCAGCCAGGTCAATGCCCTCCAGCGAGATGAGGAGATTCTCTCCTGCCACACACTTCAGGAAGTTTTGTCTGGCTGGAATGGAGAGGAGAGGAGAAGAATTAAGAAACTGGCAGACGGGAAAGAAGAAGAGCGATTCATGGGATAAAGGTTTCTACGAGCACGCGACTCATTTATCACATCCCTGTCAGGGTTTGGCTCGGGACAGTTATTTTCCATCAGTTGCATTTACTTACTGATTTTTGGTTTTCTCTATTTGGACATTGCTGTTCTTTGAGTTTGTTTTTCTTTTGGCTGTGTTCTTTGTTTCTTATTGGACGTCCCAGCCCGTTCTCCCCCCCCAGTTCCTTTTTGCTGAGAGTTTTTTTGTTGTGCACAATTAACAGACTTCAGATTAATCTCCCGACTCCGTCGCCACATCCTGGGGTTCCTTCTGTCTGCTAGTTTTCCAGCAGTTGTATAACAATCCCGGGAACCTTGCTCATCATTGCTATACCCCAAATAACAAATCCCAAATCTACTCATAATACAAATACTAATACAAAATAGAGTAATACCTTGACATACGCGTATAATTCGTTCCGAGTTCGTAACTGAAATCACATTTTTCTGTTCCGGCCATCTAAAAACACTCAAATCAACGCTAATAACAATATAAAATCCTTCTTGGAGTCTGTTGCACTCTCTGAGTGCTGTCGGGTGCTTTTACTCCTCTTTGCTTTATACAACATTATACAGGCAGTTGTGAGAGAATAACTTCATGTTCAAATTTAAGAAAAGATCCAAACACAACCCTAATTTATCTCACGTGTAATTGCCACTTTGACGGTGGAGATCTCCTTATCCCAGTAGTCTCTCTGAAGATACGTCCCCTGGTCCTCATAAGTCACCTGACAACAACACACAGACCACAGAAATACATGAAAGTCTTGAGTCTCTGAATTTGAAGTACTACTGTAGTTCCAACGATAGCATGGAAAGCTGCCTACCTAGTTTTTTGTGTGTGTTTTTTTACCTTGTCAATGTACCAGCGGCGGTCACTGCCTGTGCCAGATACCCTGCCTTTGGTCGTCCTGCAGAAGATCAGACAACAAGCACATGGCAATCAGCCGCAACAATGCAGGAAACAATTCAAGGGCCTGTTGTCCCCGAGTGCTTCTGACCTGAGTCTGCCCCTCTCCCAGTACAGGAAGGTCTTGCTGGGTTCATCGGCGGGGATAAACTCCAGCTTCTCTGCACTCTTGGGCAGATAGATCTTCAGCTGGCGGCCGTGGCTCATCCGTTCATGGAGGTCACGGACAGCATAGGACTCTGAAACAAAGAAATAGTATCATATAAATATTATAGTATACCGGTACATGCATTCATTCATCTTCCTGACCGCTTTGTCTGTTACCGGGTCGTGCTGGAGCCTATCCCAGCAGTCAGATGGTGGCGCTAAATGACCTTCCGTTACTCGTCTCCTGCACGTTTCCCGTGTTGTGTTTACATTATTTACAGGATTTTGTCTGTATCTATTTGAGTATTTCTTATAAGTGATGGTACCAAAGAAAGCGAGTGGAAAGGATGCGACAAGAAAAGACGCACGATGACGATGGAGATGAAGCATGACCGTGGTGTTCACGTAAGTGATTTGGCACGCCAAGTACATAGATATGTACAATCCTCAAACGGAAGGATGCGATCAAGAACACAACGCCTTCCAAAGGCACAACTATTATGTTTAGGTTTATGTACATGGAATATGTAAAGCACAATTACTGTATAAAGAGTCTATGTACCGCCTAACTTTCGCTCTCCCCCCTCAATACTAAATCCACATTTTATATTAAAGCAATACTGCATATTATTTATTATATTAGCAATAAAAAACGTTTTTTCCATTGTTATTAGAGTTGATTTGAGTGTTTTTAGACGGCTGGAACAGATAAAAGGATTAGAGTTACGAGCTCAGTCCAGGAACAAAATTAAACTCGTATGTCAAGGTATTACTGTATATATATATATATATATATACATACATACATGCACACACATACATACAAAGCAAAGAGATAATACTCACCCACTTTGAGGGCAGCTGCCAGCAGGATCACAATATTCCATATCATCTGTAGAAAAAAAACAGAAGTGATTTCTGCGAGCCTTTTCAGACGGAGATCCACAACGGCGCCGGATCTTTATCTGTTCACACTAATGGAAGCGCGACAACAAAAGGAGGTGTGACGTATAACATGAGGATCTAGCGTGATGCTTTCAGATGTGAAATGGCTAAAGACCACTGCAAAATAGATATGTACTTGTGTGAAGAGTTCTGGGGACATCCTCCGTACCTAATGAGGGCAGGAAGTCAGATCAGAGGGCGATCGTTGTCCATAAAAACAGGGTTAGGGTCGCAAATTTGTGGATTTCAATTATTGAAACTCGTCACAAGGTCTGCATCTGTTGTCCTGTCTTTACCTGACAGTATAAAAGCTAAACGACACTCAGATAAATCAATGATCTATGATTTGCTAAAGTTGTCAAACATTTCTTGCGTTAAAAACACCTCATAAATTCAATGTTCATTTAATGCTGAGCGTCGCTACTTTTATTTCAACGTGTAGGATTATGTCTGTATCGTGTGTATATAATCGTGTGATTGCTCCTATCCCATAATGTTCACGAAGCCTTAAAAATAAAAGACGGACAGAGATGATAATAGGAATCACACACAAAAAAAAAAGACTTTTGGACACAACCTCCTATTCAGACAAATGGGGATATTTTCGACAGCACTTGAAAGTCTCACAGGCCCCAGCCCGGACCGGAGGGTGTTGCCCCCCTCCAGCGAGATGAATTCCCGGATAAATAAATAATTAAAAAAATAAAAATAAAATAAAAACGAAATTAAAAGAACAAAGACGGAATTAATTCACGTGTTATGCTGATCTTTACCTCCGTTCTGTCCACGTTGACCGAGGGGCGTGGCCAGGAGCGCCGATGGAAATAACACCGGATAAAATCTCCACCAGAGTGGATAATAATGATCAAGTCCCACGCGAACGGGAGAAAATGTTCGAATGTCCCACTGAAGCCGGACTCTCGTTACAAAACCGAGATCTTTCTAAAAAAATATCCCAAACAGAGTCGCTCTCCTCAGAGACAGCAGACAGCAAGAAGGCGTTGACGGGGTGGACCCAAACGCACCATCGTTGTCGCTAACGCTATGGACCCTACGCACGAATTCTATTGGACCAGTCCGCGTCCGATCGGGTCATTTATGGCGCTGGACGTGGAGGAGGAGTCCGAACTTGTCGGAAGACTTCGGCCTGTCTCACTTACCTTCAAGAGCAGCGAGTCCGACCTCACAAGGCTTTTTGCCCGGTTGCAGGGCGGTATGAACGCACTGCTGTGCCCGGTAAAACCGGTCTGTAGCACCGATGGGGAGAGGAGCGGCGGAGAATGCTGCCTTCACGGCCTGTCGGAAAAAACACACACACAGAAAGATGAATCCCCTTAGAACGAACATGGCTCAATAGATAGACTTTACCAAGACCCAAAGGTCATATTTATTTATATTAAAGCCTATTCCAGATTCCAAGTATCAACCTAACCCAATAAAGCTACATATAATAGCTGCTTGCTCTTGTGGGATTACTTGGGTAACTTCTATCTTTCCCTGCTGCACCTGTGAAGTGCCTTGAGGTAACGTTCTGTTATGATCTGGCGCTATAGAAATAAAAATGAATTGAATTGAATTGGAGGCCGGGTGGCGCAGTGGTAAGCGCTGTTGCCTTCCTGTGAGGAGGAGTTTGCATGTTCTCCCCGTGTCTGCGTGGGTTCTCTACGGGTTCTCCGGCTTCCTCCCACCACCAAAAACATGCAGCTCAGGTGGATTGGTTACTACATTGCCCACAGGTGTGAGTGTGAGTGCGAGTGTGTGTGTGCGTGTGTGCCTGATTGTCTGTCTCTGTGTTGCCCTGCGATGAGCTGGCGGCTTGTCCAGGGTGTAACCCCGCCTCTCGCCCATTGACTGCTGAGATAGGCTCCAGCACGACCCGCGACCCGGTACCGGACAAAGCGGCTGGAGAATGAATGAATGAATGAATGAATGAATATAGCCACCAGTGTTGCCAGAGCCTATCCTACCT
Source organism: Brachionichthys hirsutus (assembly GCF_040956055.1). Lineage (NCBI taxonomy): Eukaryota > Metazoa > Chordata > Actinopteri > Lophiiformes > Brachionichthyidae > Brachionichthys > Brachionichthys hirsutus. The sequence continues at coordinate 3,447,409 of NC_090913.1, forward strand.
GGCTATGAGCGAGAGGCGGGATACACCCTGGATGAGACGCCAGCTCATCACAGGGTGCACAAAAGACAACAACAAAAAAACACTCAAGGTCACCTTTACACCGATGGACAATTTATTACCTCAGCCAAGGCGAGGCGGAGGTTATGTAATCGCCGGGCTCTATCTGTACATCCATCTGTTAGCAAGATAATTCGAAAGGTTCTGGACAGATCTGGATAAAATGCTCAGGAAATGTTTAAATATTTGTTCCTCAAATTCTCGGTTGATTATTGACCGATATTTATGGAATTTGACAGGGGGGGCCTCTATCTTGTCACCGAATTTCATCTGGATCAGATCCAGAATGATGTTAGGAAAAAATATTTCCGATTCAAAAATCTGTTAAAAATACACATCAATTCTGATTCACTTCTACTTTTCATGGTTTATGTATAAAGATACCAAGAACAATTTAGAGCCTTTAGGTGATGTAAAGGTGATCCAGATCACCGTGTGGACGGTGTAAATCCAATTAGGAGGGGAATGAGATGCTCGGCAGAGGTCTGTGCTTTTCTAGTTGTTATTATTAATATTAGTAGTAGTAGTAGTGGTAGTAGTAGTTGTATTCATTAATCTTCTTAAAGATGAGATGATCGGAATCGTCTCATCTTTTAATAATACTGTCCCCATTAACAGTTTTATTTAAATATAAATGCAAAATAATATAGATTTCCAGTCATCCACTATCCATACCCATTTTAAACCATCAACAACGGTGTTTTACAATGAAGTTGTAAGGGATGAGGGGGAGTAGAGAGGTTTATCGTCCTGGAAACTGTTGTCCTAATCCGTTCTTAGAGGATAGAGGCTTAGTGAGGCTTCAGGTTAACTTCACTACGAGTCCTGAGAGGAACGTCGACACAACGAAAACCTTCTGTTCACAAATCATTTGGAATTATTCTCTGCAACTCCTCACCACTTCCACAGCTATTCTGTCTGTCCATTTGTCTACCAATCTATCTTCTCAAGATGAAGGACCGCCTGGCGCAGCTAAAGGAGGTGAGTAGAAATAATTGTGTATTGTGTTGGAGAACCTGTAGCCCAGTCACTAGTAGTTATAAAGTGTGTGCATTATCACACATTGACTCATTTAGACTGATATCGACACGAGATGGCATTATCCATTAACATATAAACTGCATTCACCATTTATATATATTGTATATATTTGACAGATACATGCAGAAATTAGTGTTTTGAACTACGATAGATAGATAGATAACCCTCAAGTTCACCTTTGACCCCCTCCTTAATGAATTTGTGCATGTTTTCAACAGAACAGTGATGCTGGAGGGGATGAGGTTGTGCTTCCTGTTGAGAACGAGGCTTTTATGAATGATTTCTTTGCTCAGGTATCTATTGGATCCATCTTTTGCTCACATTGCTCCCATGTTGTTTTTACTGATCTGTGTCCGTCTGCGTGTTTCAGATTGAAGATATCCGTACCAGCATTGACAAGGTTGATGAAGGCGTCGCAGCGATTAAGAAACTCTACTCCACCATCTTGTCAGCCCCAACGTCCGACCAGAGTAACTGATGCATGAACAACACAGCCGCTATTTGCTTCATTTCCACTTGCTAAAGTGCTGGATGGTAGCAAAAGAGCTGTTCCACTTGATCTTGATGCTTTTTCGGGCCTCTGTTCGGGGTCTTCTTGTTGTTACGAGTGAGACAAGCTGAGATTTTAACCCCACGCAAGAGTTCTGCCTGCAGTGGAAATAGATTCGGTTCAGGTTTATGTAGGCAGGGATGTGTTCAAGAGTATTATAATGAGAGAAGGAAACGCACACATGCACAAAAATATTCAATATCTTGTCACGTTGATAACTTCCTGCTTTTCCTTCTTTGTTTGACTTTCAGAAACACAAGATGACGTTGAAGCCATAACAAATGAGATCAAGAAGTCAGCCAACAATGCAAGAAACAAACTAAAGAGTCAGTGTTTTTTCTTTTAACGTTCTGTTCAAGTTCACTAATGAGAACGGTCAGGTGTTCAGCCATGTTTCTTTCAGTCTTTCAGCAAGATATCACATATTTTTTTTATTAACAGGAGCTTTATACAACAATGAATGAAATGAATGAACAGGTGGAAATAGGTTTTTGGATTTCTAAGATTTCTAAAATTCTCAAGTGTAGATGCCCGTTGGCCAAAGACGGGTTTACCGTGGCTCGGATGATGCTGACAAAACAGATGAGGTAGTCAGTCCAAGCCAGCAGACAAAGGGAGAGTTCCAGGAATCAGGCAGAGTGTACAGTAAACATACTTTAGTTGTGTGCTTGCAGTGTAACAATGACAAATAAACTGTGACACTTTTTCTGTTTTTGCCTGTTCCATAATCTTCCTCAGGCATTGAGCGGCAGCTCGAGTCAAACACCGATGAGAGAGCGTCAGCCGATCGTAGGATACGCAAATCACAGGTCAGACAACAACGATGAATGGAGTTTACCTCAAATTCTACTGAGCTCAAAGTGGAAGTGGGTAGAGAGGTATCTTGCTGTTGTTGTTTTTAGCAGGTGGAAACTGTTCCCACTTGTAGGACGTGATACCTATAGGAAAAACTGCAAAGTACTTACTTCTATTCCTGTAATACTTGGCCTGTCTCAGTCTTTTAATCAACCTGCGGGAGAAAGAGAAGAAAAATGAAAGAGTTCTTAATTAGCAGATCAGTTCTCGATCACAGTTTAACGTGAACTCGCAAAAGATTCCAGAACAAACTTTGCTAGTATGGTTTGAATTCTTTCCACGGCCCTGTATGCATTTCACATTCTCATAAAGTTCATAGCTCATAGATGGATATATATATTTTTTACAGTGCATGTTACATGGATTTTTATTTCCCCAGCATGCCATCCTGGCCAAGAAGTTTGTAGAGGTGATGACAAAATACAACGAAGCACAAGTTGACTTCAGAGATAAGAGCAAAGGAAGAATCGCCAGACAGCTGGAGATCAGTGAGTGGCGGCACATTAATGCATCTAACAATCAGACAGAAGGAAGACGTGACCATTTGGTGAAAGTTTCAATCTGGACACATATTTTGGCATTTGAGTCTTTATGAATTACATTTAAATTTTGTTTTCTTTGTATCATACAATACCAGAATTAAGTATCCAAAAATGTGGTGCTTATACCATTAGTGAGTGTAATGGTGGTGACTCCCTTTTAATCATTCTGCCAACTGTAATTTATAAGTATTCTTTGCAAATAATTGCTTCACTGCAACTTGGTAATTAAATGTTAAGGGCCTCTGCCTTTCAAATATGCCTGTCTGTACTTGTTTTATTATTCTTTTAACACAATATAGACTGACATGCAGGAATAGCTAAATTAAGCAATTAAATTTGTACAAATTGAGGCAGAGCACACAGTCAAAGGATTCGACTATACAATCACTGAGAACGCACTCAAACAGGGATAAGTGGCAACTATGAGAAGCATCCCTCCACAGGGCTCGAACCTGCTCTTTACTTGGTCTGCATACCTTGCGGCTGTAAACGTAATTTTAACAGAATTTTAAACATTTGTTATTTTTGCTCATCACAGCGGGGAAAGCAACAACTGATGAGGAGCTAGAGGAGATGTTGGAGGGAGGCAACTCAGCTGTCTTCACTGCAGGGGTAAGGCTAACTCCATTAGCGCTGTAAAGATGATGAGAACTGGTGTCCTCATGTAAAACCGCAGTACATTTCTAGAACAAAATACACAGTTCATGAATGTATTCTGGTCACAGTTCTGTCGGGAAACGACTCTCCCGTTTTGGGGCTCCCTGCCCCGAGTGGCCCTACTACCACGAGGACCACATTCGTTTTAAGCTTCCACATTAGTTCCAGCTGATCTTTCAAACCTTGTACGGTGCCTTGCTCAAGGGAACCTCGGCAGTGGTCTGGAGATAGACTGGCCCCTCTTCAGCCACCAGTCCACACTTCCACATTTCGTCTGGGCTGGGGCTCGAACCGGTGGACGTCTCCGCTTCCCAACCCATTGAGCCACTCCCCCCCCCGATTTATACATTGTTCGATTTGGTGAAATACATTCTGTATTATCCTTTGAATCCATTTTAACTTAAAAGGTTGCAACCATTGATTATTGGCGCTTTGTATTGTAAATAAATTGATTGATTTCACTATCTTTTCATCACTTACATCTAAATTCCATGATGGTCGTGGAAATTCAAAAACAAAATGTTATTTTCTACCACTGACAGTAAAGTGAATACATGGCAAGACAAAGAGCTTCGCTTGTTTGCTTTCTGTATTCATTTCGATCCCCCCCCCCCCCTTCCTCCCCAGATCATGGACTCTAAGATTAACCAGCAGGCCCTGCATGAGATTGAAGCTCGTCACAAAGACATCATGAGACTGGAAAGCAGCATCAAAGAGCTCCATGACATGTTTGTGGATATTGCCATGTTGGTTGAGAACCAGGTACACACAAGGACACACCACAGAAATAAACCACCAGCATGTAGCATTTAGTGTATTGTTTTACGCCACTGTTGTATCCATGTGGGCTTTCTAAACTTGAAACGCAGGGAATTGGGAACACTCAAATCTGTCGTGCACTCCTGCAGAGTGCTCAGTTTCTCCAAGTCTTAATAGTCCTCGTCATTTTTATGCAAAGCACGAAACATTCCTGGAGATAAAATCCCACATTTTGGATTGATTCAACACAACGGATTAAAAACAGTCCAACTATTTACAGGGTTAACTGGTTAACAAGTAATTCAAGTACAGTTGCTATACCATGCCTGTGCCTGAAATACTAATGGTTTCTGCCAAAACAGGAGTTCAGTTCCACCCGCAATAGTGTGAGTACTGTATATTCTGCATTGAAAGGTCCACGTCACAAGAGACAACATAATTACAGCCTTCTCTTTGACTTCCTTTTCTAACACTCTTATTTTTTGGATGATATGTTGTTATTTTAGTTGATTGCTTTTGACTGTTTTCTCCCTTTGCTCCCTGCTCACTAAAAAAACGAGCATTCTCAATGACAGCTTTCTTTTACCACATCGCTACAATGCTTACGTCTGTAAATCGCTTTATCTGTGCTCTCCTCCTTCTCTTTGTTCTGTCCTGCGCTGCCCTCCTCTAGGGTGGCATGATTGACAGAATTGAGGGCAACATGGACCAATCAGTTGGCTTTGTAGAGAGGGCAGTGGCCGACACGAAAAAGGCAGCGAAATTCGAGCAGGAAGCACGCAGGGTAAGATGAAAGGGTTTTGAATGTGGGCTTGTTTCATCTGATCACTTTTTTTAAATACCTGACTTAACTGTATTTATACGTCTGATGTGGGGTTTCCATGTCTGCTTGTTATCAATTATTGCTTCTAAAAAAAAATTCATTAACACATTCCAATTGGACATCATCTATCCTGGATTACTTTTGTGATTACGAAATATCATTAGTTTTCTTTTATTCACTTTTAAAACTAATTTATTATTATCCATCCATTGTTTTTTAAGTTCACCATTTACTGTACTTAAAAGTTCGATATAATTGTCACTACTGTAAAATATGTTTGTCGTCTGCCAACAATATTGATTTTAATAATTGAGATACATTGAAAAGATAATTTATATTTATATTGAATAGCTGATGACCCAACACTGACCCCTGGGGGACACCACAAGCAACACCAAGTTCTTCAGAAATATATTCTCCCATTTTTACATACTGAGTTCTTGTTTGAAATGTAAAAGAAAAAATATTTTTCCTGACCTCATTCTGGAACCAATCTGGTTGAAATTGTGTCAAATTTCCTAAACATCGGTCAATAATCAACCAAGATATTAAGGAACAAATTTTGAAGCTCCATTGACTGCAATGTTTATGAAAATTTCAAAGTGATCCATAATCCAAGATCTCTTCTGGATCATCACCAAAAATCATCTGTTCCTGGTAATTGGAAATTTTACAGTACCCAAGGTTTGACCCACCAGAAAGAGGTTTTGTCTGTCTCTATGTGGGGTGAAATTGTGGAATGGCAAAATACTTACAGATTTAAATTATTTTACAAACGCATGGTCTTGTCTCAGTACAGAGAGGGCGTGGCTTAATGTTAATACTGGTCTATTATTTTAAACGCCTCTTTCTTACCATTATTAGTATGTAATTATGATTATGATTACAGACCTATGCAAACTATGCAGGATTGACTGGATGGTATATTTACCGGTAGCTGTTTTTTGGTTGATAAGGACCCAAAATCACCATATTAGTGTAGAAACATGGGAAACGTGAGTTTTTCACACTATGTCACCTTTATTCTAGTGAAATACCTTAGTTGTCTAATATGACGTAAAAAACAGTCAACATTAATTCGGATTTTATTGAATTCTAGATCATGTTTGGAATGTGTTGTTGTCATCTGTTCTCCAGTATTCTGGGTTTGGTCTTGAGCACCTGCTCAACATGGACAGAAATTAAATGTAATTGTCTTCAGTCATGGTTTGTCTTGCATGGCTTGAAGTACACTTAAGAGTTGCGCAGTGAGCAACGAGAATCTATTTTCCATCATGCTTCCTTTTTCTTCTCTTTTCCAGAAACAAATGATGATCTTCTGCTGCTGTGTGATTTTGGCTGTTATCTTTGGCTCATTCGTCTACAGCTTCTTCAAATAAAAAGCAACCATGGGGCCGCAGAGCAGCCGAATTCACGCTCTAAAGGATGAAAGGGCAACAGAATGACCCTAGAATGCCCTCCTGTCCTCTCAATATTAAAGATTTCACAGATATTAGATGTTTTGTATGAATTGTCTTAGAGAGTCGTGATGACTATCCCCGTTTCTGTCCCCCTAAAAGGTGTATTTTTAGGGCCGTTTTGAAGGAGGCCAAAGAGGTGCATGTTTTGAGGGCGGGAGTCAAACAGTTCCACCCTTAGGGGGCAGTATTATAAAAAGATGATTTACCCATGTGAGTCCTATAGGAGGGGGTAATCAGGTTGTTGTTTGAGCTCCAGCAGGTTGGCCAGCATGCCCCCCAATCCCCAACGTTGATGCATCACATTGAAAGAAATGTCGTTGAAACCGTCTTACAGACTCATCGATGAAAGAGAGAGATGAGCTGAATGGACATAGCAAAGCTCTTTGGTTACTTACTTCCACAGCTGAGGGGGGCATCTATTTCTTCAAATTTCCTCTTGTTGCCTGTGAAGAATAAAGAGATTGAGCTGCGTCAGGACAAAGAGTCAATCATATGTAAATGCAACTCCTGTACTTATACTACTTATTGGTTTGGTGATGGCGACTCAACATCTCTCTGGAACGGAAACAAGAGGCCAGATTCAGCTTTTCCTCACTTAATTTGCATGCTTTGTTTCCTGCCTTCCTCCAGTCTGTCTGCGATGCGGTTGCGCTCACAATAATGTCGCTGTAACATTTAGAATAATGAGATCAGATCTCCTAAAAGTTAAGGACAGCAAATCCTAATGAACATACAGTGAAACAACGCACGCCTGTATGTTGAACAAGGCTCCTCAAATACTTTTAATCACAGTGAATCAGTAACTGTGGATCCACACCTTCCATACCTTTGGGGTAATTGACAACATACACAAAATCCCCCCCAGCCATTTGCCGGTGCGTGCAGGAAGCCCTCCAGGAGCCGGACCCCCCTCACGCACTGGGACTCGGGGCTCCTGTACCGCAGGCCGCCACCGACGACAACAGCACCGTGCCGTCGACTTCGGCTGGGATTTCGATGGGCTCCTTGCTTTCATTCTCAGCCACACAAATAAAGAACTCAGACATTGTTTTGAAAGTTTGAACGATGAGAATGAGAGTCAGTTGGAAGAGCTCACAGTGAGGGTCATGTTGCTGTGCCTGTTTAATTGTCTTATCACACACACCTGTGTCTGCTTCTCGAGCCAGGGACCTGCGGCGTGCTGATTGGCTGCGGTCACCCCGGACGCACCTGAGACGGATTGAGCCAAATCACCGCCAGCCCCCTTTTTTTTAAAGCCCATTTATTTTCGTTACGAGCCGTGTTTCGTTGAAGTTAATTTGTTTCAATTTACCGGTAGACACCCGAGGCTTATAAATATGTGCGGCTTATTTTAGTACAAAATAAATATTTTGTTAAAATTCAGTGGGTGCGGCTTTTTTTCCAGGTGCAATTACGGTATATACTTCTTGATAAAAACCATTATTTTACTACAACTAAAATCTGAATGTTTCAATTTAGTCAAAACAAACCTCTTGTTGCCGTCTTGAGCTCTCACGGGCAGTTCCGACATTCTGCTGCTTGTTGTTGCTCGACTCAGTGAATGATGATGATGATGATGAATATATTTATTAGATAGAATGTTGGAGTACAAGTACAGTCAAACAGTAGCATGTTTTACAGTACAAATAGTCAAACATCCTGTCTAAGAGGAGCATTTCAAAAAAGCCCTTGCGGTCTTGTTTCCGTTGAAAGTTCTTAGTATATAAATCATCGACATTTAACAATACAATTAAAAATAAAACCAATATTAAATTACTCAATTCATGCAATGGATGGATGGAACCTGCCCCCTTTTATGCTCCTGGTTAGATTGGGCAAAACCATTACAACCATTGGGGGTGAAACACATCACAGAATCCACTCAAAACAATGTCAACATACCCCCATAAACATAATATGACCCAATCCCTTCATGACATAAACTAAACCATAAACTCCTTTAAACTTATCCACAAAACCATATAATTTGTATGTTTAGATCTTCACCTGATTACATTTGATTAACATAAAATTTCTGCTTGAAGTAGTCAAAGAGGGTTTTTTTTCTCGTATAACTACTAGAAAAAATCAGGGTTGTTCTGCTCCTTGTAGCTTGCAGGCATCCACGGTGGATGTGTGATTGTCTCAGTAACAGCGGCTTTACTCTCCTATGTTTTGTAAGCATTTTGTCATAATATGTGTCAAGAATATACCATGAGAAGTACCGTGAGAAGACAGAGAATACAATAGGACACTCTGGAGTTAATGATGTCATCACCAGCATCAGCATCATGATTGTCCTGCGTTATGTAGCTCTGTAAGGGATTTAAACCACTGTGCTTTAACTATATCTAGCAAAATCTAAACATTAAAGATGATTTAAAACAGTTGTCCACTGAAGTCACTGTCCTCCGTCAGGTGGGACATGGATATGAACGGGTGCAGCAGGGCCTCACGGGCGGACATCCTTTCAGCGGCGTCCAGGCGCAGCAGGCATTTGAGCAGGTCAACAAAAGCCCGCCGGTCCCAGAACTGGACCAGGTCGCCTCTCGGGTAGACCTGGATGGGGAGACGGATTCAGGCCAGTTGATCCTCTCAGAGACGGATCATCAACAGGTACCGGTTCTGCAACAAAGAGCGCTCCCATCAGGCAGCCTGTCCAGAGACGGGCCGCGCCAGTCGCCAGATGTCCCGCCTTGCACGGGGACGTCGTTTGTTTTTGTTTTCAGAGGAAACAATCATATCAGAATTTGTTTTGTGTTTCTGTGTGTTAATAGGTGTCAATATTTAGCACAACCGTTTAAATTGTTTTCTTGTGTGCAATGGAGTGCATTTATGGGATTTCAGATTTCATCACATACATTTTATTAAACATGCAAACCAAAAAAAATTAAAAAGCTTTGACCTTATGGTGGATTTCTCAGTTACCGTCGTTTCAGTGTTACCTTGTGCTCTTGTCCAAACTTTTACCTAGTGACTTCCTGATAATATAATGAACAGACCTCATGACGCAGGCTTCTTTAAAGGTGGAACCCAAAAAGCTGTTTCCCCCCCAAGGTGTCCTTAAACTGAACAGGGTCAGCCAACTACCAAAATCCACCATCACACAACAGCTACACAATTAAATCCTTACAATAGTATTTTATTAATCATCTCCACCTCATCCACATTATCAATATAAAAAAAAATTCAGAAGTCACACATATGTTACTTTCACAAGAATAATTACCGGTACCCAATCTAAGTGTTGCACTTCCGACAAGGCTGAACTACTTTTAGCACAAGCGCATCCAGTCTGTGCCGGCAGTCTTCCTGCCTTCAGCGCAGACCTTTAGATTAGAAGGTGACACTTCAACTAGTCAATAGGTCTCATTTGGACAGCAACACGATTAATATCAGTAAAAGAACAAGCTGTTAACAGTTCTGCACTTACACGGAGGGGCTTTTAGCTCCAGCCAGGAAGTTAAAAGTCAGTTTAGGAGAGGTGTGGTCCTGTGTTCATGTGAACATTCATCTTCATCTCGTTGTCCAAGATTTGCACAAGCTGCTGCATGGAGGGCAGGTGACCCGACTCTAGTTTTGACCACACTGGCACATCTAAAAGGAAGACGATACTCACTGTAATGTTTCATTGCCAGGAAACTGTACTAACAAAGCTAGTAAGACTTGCATGAACTGCATCGGAGAACGTGAGATCACCAAATGTCTCATGCAGTGGCATAGCAGTTTGATTCGGTCCAACAGACTCACCGTTTAGTGTCATTTCAAATGCGCCTGTAGACATCAAGTGGTTTTCAATCATATTGCTGAGGAAGAACACCATCATGCAAGCGTATATCTGAAAGAAAGCCAAAATGAAAAGTGTTTGTTTGCCAATAATCTAGTTTTGCATTCTCCTTTTTTTATGGCAGTTATTTGTACTGGCTTAGTTTTCAAGTTGCCAACTGCCTAAAGACATTCTGGAGTGAGTTTTCGGCAAGGTTTAACCTAGTTCAGATCAAATAAATACATACCTGATACACAAGTTACTTGCAAAAGAAGCAAACAACACGCGTCAGTTAATCAGCGACGGCGTTCTGCTAGAAAATGAGATGTCCAACCATGATATTACTTTATTAGGAAATATCTGACCCTCTCCTTCTCTAATTCTGGGGTTAAGGAACCTGAGCAAAATAATAGTCAACAACACCAACCTGAGGACATTACAAGACATCCCAAGGTGCTAAACCACATGTGCACAGCTATATGTGTTCCTTTCCTCCAATTTTCATCTGTAACGATTCCTGTAAAGCTTATCTTATTTCCCTGGCCCCACTCCCAGATGCCAGGGGCTTGCATTCCAAAGAGAGCGAAGGGGTCCTTGCCAATAATTATCACCCCAATCAGCAAAAGTTTGAACAGAGACAGGAATGAAGAAATGTGTCTGGGGGAACAAAAAACATCAAATGTATTTTAATACATTTTAGACATGCATCATAAAACAGACAGTGGCCTCTGAGGGTATAAAATCAATTTAGAGGCTTCCACATTTATTCACAGCTCACACGTGAGCTCATATTTTGTCTTAAGTTGGTCATGTTCCATAAATGTAACTTTCAGGCCTGAAAGTTGGCCATATTTACTTTAATGGCACAGGAGCACAACTAAAAAATCCTCTTAACATCTCAATAGTCAGAATCAAATGTTCAAATGTATTTACCCGAGTAGCATAAACAGAACGCATTTAGTCAACTGTGTAGGTTGGCTGCCTCCCATACAAGTAAAATATTTTTTAGATTATAATAATTGTACGCTGGGATGAGACGCTGCCTCGATGATGCCTATTTACCACCTGTAAACATGACTATCTGGTCTCTAAGGGGTTTAAATAGAGCCCTCTCAGTAGACTAAGGATGATACTTACATTGCGTAAGAGAGACAAACAAACCGCTTCTTTTTTCCAGGTGAGACCAAAGTACCTGGAGATTTATGTGATAAGGTGTGTTGAAAGTAACCCCCGGTTTACACTGCACAAATCTGTCTGGCATTCAAGTAAACTGAAAGGAAAATACAAAAACCCCTTTATCGGTTTAGCAGCTCAGGATGACTGAAAGTGTCATCGGTTGATTAAGCCTGTGCCAGCCCCCCCCCCCCCCCCCCCACTAGAAATGAAGAGGTTAACTGAAGGTCATGCCATGTAATAAGGCTGAATGAAAGAAAAGTCCATTTGCCCGGTTGTATCATTGCTCACTGTAAACGGCTCCAATAGAAGGATGAACATAATCCGATTGTAACATGACAGACCAACAAAACAGTCCCTTTCTTACCGATAGATTGGTATTGGGAGATAGTTGTCCCCTTCGATGCGGATGTCCGGGTACCGCTGGTATAAGGCCTGCTTGTACTCCTCAAACACCTGCTTGTAACCTCAGGAAATACAGTGCAAAGACACACAAACAATGAGATAGACCAAAGATAGAGCAGAGGTGAGGATTTTTAGATTCCTGGGAATCAACAACACAAGAGAATCAGTTAAATTACAGCTTACACTTGCAATATTGGTGAGGTAGTGTGAGATTTGTTTCAATTTTGTGATGAATACTTGCACAATATATAGGACAAAGAAGAACACAGAAATTCACAACAATGCAATGCTATCAAGGCGAGTGAATTGCGTTTCGTGACTTCCTCTCGCTTGCCGTATTTCAAGCGTATCATACGTATATAAAGGACATGTCACGGCGACCAATCACAAGAGCCTTTGCTACATTTTCTAGCCAATCGACAAAAGCTTGCCCCCCACAGGCTTCCGTTTATGGCTCTGAAAGCGCTTCCCGGTGGAGGTGAAGGCTACAAAACGTGTTCCTCCGCTGCGAGGCTGTTGCGAGAGAAAACACTGGATGTAGAAAACATCATACAGGATAAATTATTGCGGCATTTGAGACTGGATGAGCCTGTGTAATATGGGGGTAAGTACTTTATATTTGAGTAAATTTTGTTCATGGGGCGATGATTTGTCATACTGAGTAATGGCAAAATGGTTGGTGCGTTGTCCTATCACATGATTGGACACTGCCCATGACTGATTGTCCGCTGAGCCAATGGTTATCTCTATTTGAATAAGCGTGCTGCTATTGGTGGGATCACTGTATTTTGTATGGCTATTGGTTCTTCCTGTCCTTTCACTTGAAGGACACTAGTGTAGTCCAATGAAATCGTTCCCGGCATAGTTGTGATTGGCTACTGAGTGGTTTGTGGGCGGGCTGTATGATGTTTTGTGATGGGATTGAAAATGGCGGCTGCTCGGAGAGCGCTCCTTTCTTGCAGTGTTTTGGGCATGTCTACCTATCGTTATTTTAATTAAGACGTGACTTTATAAAAAAAAATATGTATATATGTATATATCGATCGAGAGGCAGCTTTCAAACCTAGCTACATTAGCTGCACACGAAGCCCGAGTACTCATGTTGGCTTGATTTCATTATAATTTATAAAAGTTTCCATGCGACTTCATCTCGTATGTTACTCGGATGCTCTACATTAGCCGACATTGGTTCATCAAACGTTCTGTGAACTCAACAACGAACTATTAGTATCATGTTTAATGAGTTCTGGGGTTCTCTGAAGCGCTTGTTGCCATCGAGCGACTCGAAACTCAAAACAAGTTGCGCTACGGCGTAGAAGAGGGTGAATTCCCGATGGGGCTCCGTTCATCTAAATCGCTGCATGTCGTTGGAGAGAGGGGTGCTAGCCAGTGATATGGATGATTCCAATCCGCGCTGCAGCAAAAGACTGGTAAGATGCGTTTTATTCTGGAGGATCACAGCGGCGTTTCTGGACAAATGAAGTCCCGGATGTCCCAGAAGTCCTTATTTGCAGCCTGTCAACAATGACTCTGTTGATAAATTGTAATTCACTGGAGATACAGTGTGTGTCATACTTCATGTACATGGTACATTCATGCTTTCTGTGCTGTGTGCACTGACAGTTAATCCTGGGCCATGAAATGAAGCCCAAAAAAAACGTCTAGACTCTTCTGCCAAGACCGCTCAATGTCCCGTTCTGTCATTGCACCTAGAACCAACCGTCCCCCGGAACTGTGATCCTGATCATTTGACTTCTGGACCATAAAATATTCCCTTTAGAATCTGGCAGGTATCAAAAAACAAATACACATTTCACTGGTGTTTTTCTTCACGGTCCATATAATCAACTTTTGAAGAAAAAGATCCAACTGAATCAGTATTTTAATCTACAGTCTTATAATAATAATAAAGTTAAAGTCTGTTAATTGCACAGTGATTGGGAAATTATCTTAAATTGATCTTAAGTCGGCTCTAGTCGCGTTACGTGCTGTACTGGGATTCTCGTTCTCTGCGGCTGTGAGAGTCGGAGGATGTTACGCGATTTGTCCCATTTGTTTGCAGAATAACTCAAAAAACCTTTTGAATGGATTTCATAAAAATATTTTTAAAAGTTGCAAACCTGAGGAATGTAACATTATGAAGGAGATGTTATGGATTAGGATCCATCAGGGGAACCCTTTGCCTATGCCAAGACTTGCCCTACTCTGCCTCTGATTGGCTGGTATGGCCATGACGTCAGAAATGCTGCCGTCATGTCCAGTGATTTATTTATATAACAGTCAGCAGCATTACTTGGGCTTTAAGATCCAGATTCATCACCGCTAATTCGAAACGCATCCGATGTAGGGCCATGAGAAACTGACTCGAATCTGATTTTAAAATATTACATTTTTGTGATCAGCGGGCAGGTACCCGACGACGTTACCACGACGATGGCATTTCGGATGAGGAGATTGATGGAAGGAGAACGTTTGACCTGGAGGAGAAGGTCAGCAGCCAGAGGTTCAGCTCTATCCGAGTCCTTCGCATGGAGGGAAGAGGTCAGTGAGGTTTACACTGTTTGGATGTGGAAGTGAAGTACTTCCACATCAAATCAGTCGTATGGCGGGGTATTACTGTAATACCTTATTTCTTTTTTTTGTATGTCTTAGACTTCACATATGAGTTTGTCCAGAGAGGTGGGCTGAGGGACCCAATCCTCTTTGAGCAGCCTGATGGACTGGGAATCAAGTAGGCCTCCTCCCCCCCCCCTCCTCGTTCTGTCTCATCTACCTCACTGCTTAAATCGTTCCTGTCGAGTCTATTGTTTACACCACTTGTTCTTCAGGATGCCGGATCCAGACTTCAGTGTCAATGACGTCAAGATGTTTGTTGGTAAGATTTCACACACCCAAAGTGTCTCTATTGACTCGTCTGCAAAGCAATATGACTGTGATGAATGTTTGTTACCGATCCTCACAGGTAGCAGGCGTATGATAGACGTGATGGACGTGAGCACTCAAAAGGGGACCGAGATGTCCATGGCCCAGTGGGCGCGTTACTACGAGATACCGCCGTGTCAGAGAGAGAGGCTGTATAATGTCATTAGTCTGGAGTTCAGCCACACGAAGCTGGAGGACCTGATCAGGAGACCTGCGACGGTACGGACTCGCACCTGAAAGGACTCGTTCAGTAGTACGGATGGTCCTCGCTTAGCGACGGCGTTCCGTTCCGTTCGGAACAAAACATCATCTGAGACAAGTATGTAGGTAGACATTAACGAGCAAATAATGAACCAAAATAATAATAAAAACTATATATATACATGTTATAAGAAAATAAAATGTATTACCAATAAGAGAAAAAAATAATTTAAATAAAGGACAAATAAAATAAACAAAAAAGGAAATGTTTTGGAGTACGATGTATCTATGTTATAGTCTGTAGATGAAAAAAAAATCCAAAACGCATACATGCGCATAGTTAAAAGGACATTTACACATTGAGGTATTCTTTAACTATAAGCCATCTCTGATTAAACAGGTCCATTTTCATTCACCACTGTACACACCTAAGACCATGGAAGTGATCGTAACGCCCCAATTCAATGATTTGGATAGCTGACGAATACTTTTGGCAATATAGCGTATGTCCAAACAGAGTTGTAGCACTTGCCGGTCACAGAAAGTGGGCTAATGTATCGTCTGTCTTGTGTCGGTGTGTGCAGGTCGATCTAATCGACTGGGTTGACAACATGTGGCCGCGTCACCTGAAGGAGATGCAGAAGGACTCCACCAACTCCATCAATGATATGCAATACCCCAAAGTTCAAAAGTAGGAACTATTACTTCATCTGACGTACCTCATCTCACAGTGAGGTGATGGATTTGATTTGATGTTTCAGTTGCTGATCTCGCTTTGACTCCGCAGATACTGCCTGATGAGTGTGGAGGGCTGCTACACGGACTTCCACATTGACTTTGGGGGCACTTCAGTGTGGTACCACATACTGAGAGGAAGCAAGGTGAGTTTAGAAGGGGCTCAGGACGCCTGCTTACGAGGTGTTTTTCTGACATACTCGAAAGCGAGCGAGCGAATCGAGTGTACGACACTTTCTGCCGTCTCACCCACGATGGAGGAAATGGTCTCTTTCTGCTCCTCATTTACAGTTTCATGATGCAGCATAATATAATTAGGATAATTTAACATGGGCCGACTTGGAACCAAGTTGGCTTACGACACAAGCCTCTGAACCGCTCGTAAGTCGAGGGTTCCCTGTACGACTAATGGATGAATGCTGAATTTATGAATGAATGCAGTCCGGGTTTGAATGATTTCTCTCTAAACATGCTTTATGAATGGCAACACATTGTGTGCTGATGCAGGAAGTGGACTGTTTGAATTCCTTTTCGCTGTTTTCAGGTCTTCTGGTTGATCCCTCCCACCCCTCCGAACCTGGAGCTGTACGAGAACTGGGTGCTGTCGGGGAAACAGGGAGACGTTTTCCTTGGAGACCGAGCATCTGACTGCCAGAGGGTCGAATTGAAGCAGGGATACACCTTCATCATTCCCTCGGGTTGGATTCATGCCGTCTTCACGCCTGTGGATTCTATGGTGTTTGGAGGGAACTTCCTGCACAGCTTCAACATCCCGATGCAACTCAATATCTGTAACATAGAAGACAGGACGAGGGTAGGCTCACTTTGAAGGCACAATCTGTTTTTCTGCCTGTAACTGCTAAAGGGCTTCTCTCCCTCCACCACAGGTTCCAGTGAAGTTTCGTTACCCCTTCTTTTATGAGATGTGTTGGTATGTGTTGGAGCGCTATGTCTTCAGCCTGACCAAGATCTCCTACCTCACACCAGAGTTTCAGAAGCACTCCCTCGGCATTGGTATGAGTACAAGCCAAGGAGATTATAAAGTGGAACCTCGGTTATCGAACGCAATTCGGTTTGAAAACAGAAGCTATATTTCCCGTAAGAAATAAAGGAAACTCGATGAATCCGTTCCTACGCACCAAATTAATGCCCATTTCCATGTTGCATTACTATACGACCGGGCCTCAGGACCATAGGGCCCCATGTGTGACCCTTCATTTACTTTACCACTATTTTTAATGAAATCGTTGAATATTATGTTGAACTTAAATTTGAACTCAAAATATACATAATCTTAATTTGTTAATTAATCTCTTTAATGAAGAGAGAAGACTGAAATATGCACTGCTAAACTAATGAGGATTAGAATCAGAGGGCATCATATTACCCAGCAGATGATTGCAGTCTTTATGAATAGTCAGCTGTTTGTGATCAGTAAATGTTTGTGTTCAATTGAATTGAAATTGGTTGTGAAGTTCTTGTAATGTTTTTATATATTTCGGTTTTTGTCATTAAGAGTCATTTTCACATTTCTGTTGTTTGGTTGTTTAATTTAAACGAATGGGTCGATGCCGTGGAGGATTATTCGGCATGGGGGTGGGAGGGGCCAATACGGTTCCTGTTGACGGCCTCATTTGAGGCATTTTAAACTCTTTTTTTCTTTCTTCAAATACCGGCTGTGGCTCAGTTGGTAGAGCGGGTCGTCCAGTGATCAGAAGGTCGGTGGTTCGAATCCCAGCTCTGACTGTCTGCATGTCGAAGCGTCCTTGGGCAAGACACTGAACCCCAAATTGCTCCCAGTGGGTCTGGCCGCACCTTGCATGGCAGCAGTCGCCCACTGGAGTATGAATGTGTGTGTGAATGGGTGAATGTGAGGCCTCATGTAAAGCGCCTTGAGCACCGCGAAGCGGTGGAAAGGCGCTATATAAGTGCAGTCCATTTACCATTTACCGAGTTATTCGCCTACTGAGTCGTCCGAAAGCCGCGGTTCCGCTGTAGTTGCATTCTCCTTCATCGTGGTCTTTTCTTTAAACGGAATGTGCAACTCATTGTCAGGACTGAAGAAGCCGTCGGGCTCAGTCACAGCCGATGACGAATCAAAGGAGGATGAGGGGAGTGACAGTGACGAAGAGGACTCAGAGCTGCAGTGTGACGGGCCCCCAGCTAAAGTTCACCTGACGCCGCTGGAGCTGGAGGGAATTTGGAACCTGCTGGGAAAACTGGAGAGTCTGCCGTCTAACAGGAAATGGGTCCCAGCTGGGATCCACAACGCCGCCGCGCTCGTGATACACATCAAGGTCCGGCTGGTGTTGGGGGGGGGGGGGGGGGGGGGGAATCTTTCTGTTCACTGCTTTCTCTCTAACAGCTCGCTGTGATGTCTCGCAGGCCCTACTGAAGGAACACGCCAGTGACAATCCCAAATCGTCCTACACAGGAAAACCCATCATCAAGTGGCCAAAGAGAGTAAGTCTGCATTTCTCACAGTGGTCGTGATGATAATGGCGTCTTCTGACATGGTAAGGCAAAGGCAGCCGGTCTCTTCTTTTTTTAGGGGCATACGTACGTCTGTAGGGCGGAGAAAGCTTCACTTGTTTTCCTAATCAAAGGTTATTTTTCTAAATGTTTCGGGGTAGTGCAGTGATCATTCTGACATGCAACCCCCTCTCTCGCTTCCTCTTTAGATGTAGATGGATGGATAGAAAGATGGACTGATCGATCAATGGGCAGATATGGGAGTTAATATTTTTGACTGTACCCATCAATGGGTCTGGTCCCGCTTTCCCGGTGTCACTGTAGTTGAGCTTGCTCTTTGTGACGGCTTTAGTTTAGCGAAGCTTTCTTTAATGTGAACAAAGTAGCATTGCCCAGGAAGGTGTAATAAAATAATTAGTATTAAAATGAATTACTGTGACTAAAATGAATCCAGACACATCATATAAAAAAAGTGGAAAATAACATCTGTTTGCTGTTAAGCTCCATCCATTCTACAATTTGCAGATGCTGGGCAAAATGAATCAAAGATGGAAGAAAATTATCTTCATTTATTCAAACACTGACTGCAAATTATAGCTTAAAGTGCAGCAACTGGCGTTCTTCGGCAGCGTTTTTAGCTCGATACTCCGGGTGGTGACGTTTCAGGTGGCGTTTGTGTGACACAGCTTGCAAACCGTCGTACTTCTGTCCAAATCTTCGCTTTCCTTTGTTTTTAAACCTGCTCGCACACGTCTGCTTTGAAGCATGCAGGCGCCGGATTCGTACTCGCCGCCATTCACCTGAATCGCTCGGCTCTATCCAGAAGAGAAAGACGTTGCCCTTCTGGGTACCTTGCTAGAAATGCTCTACAGCGACATTAGCGGCTGGCAGACCTTTTGCTCTTCCTGATTTGATGGTGCTTAATGTATCGATACTCGCTCTAGTTGATATCTACTCCTTTCTGCTCTTGTTACACTGACTAGCTCGTGTTTCTTCTTCATTGTTCTGCTGTTCTCGACCAGCCCTCGTGGTACCAGCCTCCTCCACTGCCGCCGCCTCCCCCTCGTCCCAAATTGGCCTCCACTCCTGTCATCCCACGTCCACAGAAACCTGCGTCCTCCATGTCTGTGCTGAGACGGCGCAGGGTCAGGTGTGTGTGTGTGTGTTTGTGCATGGGAGGGAAAGGGGTCTATTTGATTGTCCTGTCAAAATGTCCCAGTTGTTTGACGATACAATTTTAAGCCTATTTTGTGTTTGACATTCAAAAATGACGACTTTTTGTGCAGGCGTAGAGTCGACTGTTTTCAGAGAGAAACCATTATGGGCTTCTGTTATAATAAAAGTAATGCTCTTTGTTTGTTTTTTTCTTCTCTAGATGTAAGCGCTGTGAAGCTTGCGTGAGACCAGAGTGTGGCGAGTGTAACTTCTGCAGAGATATGAAGAAATTTGGAGGACCAGGGAAACTCAAGCAGACCTGTGTTTTACGACAGTGTCTTTCTGTAAGTCTAATAAATGTTTTCCTCCATAGATGATGAATGCGCCGGTTTTGTAACTCGCCCTGTGTCTCGTCCAGCCGGGCCTTCCTCTGTCTGCAGTGTGCGAGGTCTGCAAAGAGCCCAATCAGGAAGAGATTGGAGACTCGTCCCTTATGCTGATGGAATGTTCCAACTGTGCACAGATAGTCCATCCTGCCTGCCTCACGGTAATATACACTATGCAGCAGCAAACTACATCCCTCCAAGAGTACATCAAGTACATCTGCTAAGTGAAAGCCTCAGGCAGCAGAATCCCAGTAAGGAGGAGGAGCCAAAGGGGCTATCGTGGAAGGACACGCCCCTGCATGGCATGTACTACCGACAGATGGAAGCGGTAGCCGACGTGGGAAAAACATACCGGTGGCTAGAAAGAGCAAAGGCCAGGTGGCCGGAACTGATCTTGGTCTGAGCTTGGATAGTACGCGTGTGTGTGTGCGCGTGTGTGTGTGCGTGTGTGCGTGTGTGTGTGCGTGTGTGTGCGTGTGTGCGTGTGTGTGTGTGTGTGTGTGTGTGTGTGCAGTCTCCGTGACACTGAAGGAATTTTGCTGCGTATAAATATTTAACTTGTGTCTCTGTCTCTGCCTGCAGGTCCAGGGTGACGGATTGGTGAATAAGGACTTGCCCAGTTGTTGGGAGTGTCCAAAATGTGTCCAAGGAATCACTGACCCAGAGGTAGACATTTTTTATTTTAATGCACCCTAACATCTCTGAGGCGAAGTCTTTGCTTCCTGCTTTTGCTGGTGGACTGAAGCTACTGCTGCTGACTGGAGTCTCTTCCCAGAGACCTGGACGCTCTCTTGAGCTCGGTGTCAGAAACTCTTGGTTGGTGTGCGCTAATGGGTTATTGTGTCTCATTATTTGTTCATTTTTATTTCTTTATTTTGCTTTTGGTTGTTTTATTTTAATTGACTCCCTCAGTCGTCTGGCAGCGATGAAGCTAGTATTGAAGCCAGAGAAAGAGCAGACAATGTTGAGATTCACGTTTAATGATTCCCCACCCCCCCCCCCCCCCTCCCCCTCTGGCAGGCTAGAGACAAAGGTGAAGGTCCTCTATTGGTAAGTGTGCACTGTGGCCATTTTGATGCGTTCAGTTTATTTCTGAATGCCCTTTAAATTTAAGGTGTGGCACAAATCCCTTCTTTTTTCTGTGCATGACCAGAAGCGGAAGTCGTCCACCCTACTGGATGCTCGTATGGCTAAAATCTACCGACAGCAAAGACACAGCCGTGACGACGAAGACTCCGCCAGTGATGACGATGACGAAGGTCTGTCGATGATGCATTTACTGATGATTAACAGGGAAGTGGACATTTTCTATGCTCACTTCAGACCCGCCCATCGCTCTCTACAGTTCCTTACAGAAGTCGAGGGGGGTCCCACTCGTCCAGGAGGGGTCTCGGCGCCCACAGAAGAGGCCTGCTGAGAGGAGGCTCCGCCCACAGAGGAAGCAGAGGCGGACTTTTGGCTCCTCACTCCTCCCTGAAGCGAGGGATGGGTGTGAGGGAGGGCGGACGCAGAGGTCGTGGGGTGAGGCTGCGGGGAGGCTCCAGGATACAGCGAAGAGGAGAGGAGTCTGAGGACTCGGACGATGATGATGATGAGGAGGAAGAGGAAGATGAGGAGGAGGAGGAGGAGGAGGAGGAGGAGGAAGAGGAGGACAGCGAAGATGGCCATAAGGAAGGACGGTATCGTCAGCGTCGAAGGAGGCGCAGAACAGACGATGACTATGAAGATGAAGATGAGGACAGTGAGGGCCAGGAGTTTGACCCAGAGGAGGAGGAGATTGACACACTGGAAGATGAAGAGGAGGAGGATTTTGAGGACGATGGGCACTGGGATTCAGACCTAGAACCTCCGGTCCTCCTGGTGTCTGATCTGAACGACGACCTGCTGAGTGGCTCGTATCTGACTGTGACTCTGCAGCAGCCTCACAAGACCAGGAGGCAACCCGGTGCGTGTAGTCGAGAGCCGCTGCGCCGGCGCCCGGCGTGAACGGGCGCCATGTCGAGCTTCAGCCGTCTTTGTCTCTGCTCAGGCTCCATCGTCCCGAAGCTGGAAGCCGCCATGGGGCCGAGGACGCCGGCCGCGGGTTTCACCGCTCAGCAGGGCTTCGTCCAGAGGAAGGCGGCTCTGTCCAGAACGCCCCGACTCAAGTTTACCGACTCCACAGCTGAGGGCGTGACCCCGAGAGGACCTGGCAGGTAGGGTGAAACACGGGGGGGGGGGTGTCCTAATCCTTTAGATTTCGCTGACTGACCGGACGGTAGCACGCTCTCTGCAGCTCCGGTGTTTGTTTAGTCAGTAATATTTTGGGGGGAGGATAGGTTCTAATAATTTTGACTAATCATTGTTTGATCTTGTAGGCCACGTGTGCGGGGTAGCCATGGAGACCGAGGCGCTGTGGATCGCTCTGCGTCGTCTTCAGAGGAAGAGGAGGCCGCTCCTTCTACACCTTTATCTCTGTCTCCTCCGTCCCTGCTGTCGCTGCCGTCTTTCAAGCACGTGGGCAATGAGAGGGGGGGGGACAAGGAGGTTTGGGTGTCCGTGTTCAGGTTCTTGAGCAGAGCGGAGCTGCTGGCCTGCATGATGGTCTGTAAGGCCTGGTACAAGTGGTAGGTCCCCGGATCCATCAGCGTTCTCAGTTAGCTGCTAACCGCTACTAGCATGTGTGTGAAAGCGTGTTGCTCGTCGATCCGACGTTCTAACCCGATCATAATTGATCCTGTTAATATGTCGCGTTCAGCTGCAGTCAAATAAAAGTCTAAAGCTCACATGTTCATGGATCCTAAAAACAAATGTTGACTTTATGGTGACTGTCAGATATGAAGACGAGGCGTCTCCTCCTTTTGCTACAAGAAGGGATTTGATCATTTAGGAAGTGCTTCTGTGGGAAGAATCTACAGCAGGACATGCGCTCGAGTCTGGAGACGTGCCAGTCGATGTTCAGGGAAACTTTATTTCTGTTTTGAAATGGTAACATTTTCTCAGCTGTGCAATAATCAGGAATTCCGGTGTGTCTTTCTTTGGTGGGGGGGGGGGGGATCCTGAATGGTTCCAGAACAGGAAGTAAGCTGAGGTGAAAGTAGCATTTCTTGGCTTGCGTTGACCTTGACCTTGACCTTGACCTCTTACAGGAGTTGTGACAAACGTCTGTGGAGCCACGTGGATGTGAGTCGGTGCAGCCCACTCACTAACCAGGCCCTGGCAGGCATCATCAAACGCCAGCCCAACTCTCTGGATCTGTCTTGGACCCCCGTTGCCAAGAGACAACTCAACTGTCTGCTCACCAGGCTCCCAGGTGCAGAGACACACTAAACGCGCACACACACACACGCACACACACGCACAGCTGCGTCTCTAATCCCGCCTGTGTGTTCAGGTTTGAGGGAGTTGAGGGTGACGGGTCTGTCCTGGGCTTGTCTCTCCGCGTTGGTCTCCCCCACTCTGCCCTGCCTGCGACTGCTGGATCTGCGCTGGTGTGAAGGCCTTAGAGACGTCCAGATGAAAGAGATGGTCGTCCCACCCGGTCAGTAGCAACAGGAGTGAGCCGTGCCTCCGTTACGTATATGTATATATAAACAAAGTCCTTCTTCTTGCCCCTCCCCTCGTTCCTTGCTGTAGGTTCGGAGTCGTCTCGCAGCAGACTGAGGAACATGGCGTCTCTGCGTCTGTCTGGTCTGGACATCAGCGACTCCACTCTGAGGCTGCTGCAGCGTCAGATGCCCCAGCTGGAACGGCTGGACCTGTCCCACTGCAGGGACGTCACCGACTCGTCCATCGCCCTTCTGGCAGCGGCAGGAACTCACACTCGCAACAACCTCACTGAACTCACGCTGGCAGGTGCGGTTCTAAGCCGAGTCACGCCCCCCCCCCCCCCCCCCCCTTTTCATGCATCTGCTTCTTTGGCACCTCCGTTTATCATTGATGCCTTTTACTGAGTCAGAAGCAGAATACCAGATCTCCACGTGTCTGTCTGTCCAGGATGCAGCGAGCTGACGGACGGCTGTCTGTCCTACCTGAAGCGTCTCTCGTCTCTGACTCTGCTGGACCTCAGAGGCTGTAAGAGCATCAGCAGACGAGCCTGCGACGCCTTCATCTCTGACCTGTCCCACGTCGTTCTCTTCTGTATGATGGAGGAGAAGCTCATCCAGCGCATAGACTGATGCCTCCTGACTGAACTTTGTCAAGTGTGTGTGTGTGGGGGGGGGGGGGGGGTATATGTGCCTGACCTTTTCCAGAAAACAGAAATGACTCCAGAGTTAACACATTTCATTGTTTTCTGATTCAGTGTGTAAATAAAAGTTATTTGTCAATTTCATTTGCGTGGTGTCAAATCACAGCTTAGGTTTTAAAGAAAAGTACTTTCTCGGCTTTTAGAGACACTAAAGTTTTGCAGCTTGGAGCTTCGTTTTATTCAATTGAATCGAGATCCGGGCTGTTTGGTGGCCATGCCATTCACCCGTGTCTCTCTTGAAGGAAAGTTATCACATCTTCTGTTACGTGGAAAGACGATGCAGCTTGAGAAACGGCATCAACACATACCGGCTGGTTGGAGAGGAATGTCCCACCAGGCGGGACTGGGGCATGCCGCATGGGAGATGGAGTATTACGTTATCAGCCATCCAAATACAGTAATAGCCCAAACACTCGCATGTCGAGGTATTACTGCATGTACTCTAGACTTTTGTTTTGATACCTGGCTCACGTGACCCAACACGGCGTGTTTTGACATTTGGCTGCAAACCTCCCCTGAACGAGGTTAAATGAGAAACTTACCGAGACACAGACGCTCCGATCGGCTTGTTTATTACAAACCAAACTTCTTTTATGTATTCAAACCGTGTACAGTGTGAGTCATTTGGTACAACAACAAGCTTGGTGTTTCCGTCTCTCTAGTAGCTCCTCGTAGTCTCGTATGAATCGGGGAAAGGGAGGCTGACGTGTCCGCTTCCAGCCACCAGGGGCAGTATTCCAGCGTTGGGAACGACGTTCCATGATAATGTCAGAGTGATGTTTTTGTTGGCTCTGTGGATGAGATATGACCGAGTCACACGACATAACAGAAGCGGCCAGTTAAGATTCTAAGTGATAATAACATAGCCAAGGAGGGGGACCCGGGGCGTTCCCGGGCCAGCCGGGCCATCCGGCCGGCATCAGAACCAGATGCCCAACCCTCCTCAGGCAATCTCGGCTTCAGGGACATTTTTAAAACTTGTTACCAAGACTATAATAACGGACTCCTAACTCGAGACAAACCAGCTAAGCTACGTCTTCTGAAGCAAGAAGCTAAGCTAATGGAATGGTTTCACTGTTCTTCACTGGGATGTAAGGACTGGGATCACGGGCAGATGAGCCGAGTGCCATCAGATAATGTAGGGCAAAGTGTGTGTGCGTGTGTGTGTGCGTCTAACCTGAGTCCATTCCCATCATCAAAGAAGAAGTATTTGGACTTCATATCTTTGAGGTTCAGTTTGGTGTTGTCGCCTCGAAGGACAATCTTATCCCACAGCACCACCTGGTTCAGAGACTGAAACGCACACACACACACACACACACACACACACACACACACACACACACACACACACACACACACACACACACACACACACACACACACACACACACACAACGCTTTCAGTGATCAACAGCACCCTGAGAAACATCTGTTGCACCCAAACATTTAGCATTAGGCCAAATGTCGTCATGGAAACCGCCCAATGCAACAGTAATTAATTCCCCATCTAATTATTCTAAGAACGTTTTGGTTTCGTGCTTCCATGACTGATGACATCATTAATTTGCTTTCTTTTGTGCATAGATTGTCCTGCAGCATCTGTTTGATGTTTTGAACAAAGACTGGCACAGATAGTTCATCTAAGTACCTGAGAAATGCATTAACTTGTGGAAAAAGGGTAGAATATGGGACCTTTAAGTAGATTCCCTCACATTACGGACAGAAACACGCTCCGTGGGGTGTGTGTGCGTGTGTGTGTGTGTGTGTGTGCGTGTGTGCGTGCGTGCTTACGTTGCTTTTTGTGGCGTACTCGGCAGACAGGTAGAGAAAGAGCTGTTTAACATTCCAGTCAAAGATTGGCTGCAAATGTAGGAAAAGCTAAGGAACAACGAGAACGTGGGATTCCCTCTGCAGGTCGGTTCCTGTGGAGCCGGAACTGAACTCCAGGATCGATAAACATCATGCATTCTGAAAGGATATCAGCGGAGAGGTCGAAGGTGATGAAGCCCAGATCACTGCGCTCCCTGGGCCCGGTGAAGTCATCGACGTTCTTCCTGTTGAACCGGGAGAAGGAGAAGAAAGGAGCGTTAGAGAGGAAGGGGAATGTCCAAAGCATTGGTGCTACATCTTTAGCAATGCTAGCGAGGCTAGCGAGGCTCACAGCATGACTTTATCGACGTGTATATCCACAGGAACTCTCCGGTCTTTGAACGCTGTCGTCACGAAGCAGCCGAACGTTAAAGCCGCCATGACGCTCAGAGAGAAGGCGAACAGCGAGTTGGCTCTCGACAGAACGGTGTTCATCTTTAAATAAGAGCTGCGGGGATTCTAGGAATAACAACAAGGAAGCGATAAGCGTAATACACGTCAGCTAGCTAGCTAGCGGCGGCTGCTGCTGCTTCTTCCTCTGTGGTTTGGCTTCCCGTTCCCGGTTGGCAACCAGCTTTGAGGCGCATTACCGCCCCCTACCGGACGGCTGAAAAGGCGTTTTCTGTGAAACTTTTCCACCCAGGTCACGTCTTTTTAGTTCCTCACTGCATTTCTTGCATTCTATTAGCGTGTAAAAGTTTATTTTTGATAAGAATGTGAACCCAGGTCTGCTGGGAGTGTGCTTCAGTTCTCACCTCCAGTCGGGGCTGGAGTGGGACTCATTTCCAGCCCTGGACCTTCATGCCTCAGACCGACCCACTTTAGATTACAACCTATTATTATTATTATTAAAATCATGTAATTATAACCTTACATGTTAAGACTACAATAGCACACTGTTCTGCAAAGCCTTGTAATCCAGGGCAGGTAAGGGTTGCTTCACAATGTAGATTTATTTCAACATGAGTGCACATCTCCAACATTATGCTCTATAACACGTCCTTTTCAACAATATCAGAATCTATACTGTTAAAATAACTACTATTTCCACTGTATATACTAGTACTACCACATGATCCATTGTTCTTTCAATGTTAATTTATGCTTTAGAATAAACACTGCTGCTCCTGGATATAATTACTTGACAGAAAAGTGTTGACTGTTGCAAACTATTGTCCATTCCCATACCGATTTGGGTTTGTTTTTGGTTTTCTGTAACACACAGAGGGAAGCAGAGGGGTACCGTGCTGAGGGGGTTTGTGCCACCTGTGATGACGTTTCAAAAAATAAATAAATACATAAATATATACAGCCTCTCGCCCATTGACTGCTGGGATTGGCTCCAGCTTGGCCCGTGACCCGATAGCGGAATAAGCGGTGAGAAAATGAGAAAAAAAAAAGATAAATATATACATAAAGGGCAAAATATTTAATTGAATCACATTTAATACGATTCAAAAAGCTACTATTTTGTCTTAACAAAAACTGGCCAAAGCTACAGGAATGTATTTTGTCTGTTACATGAAATATAGACAGTAGTTCTGTGTGTGTGTATTAAATTAAGTCTTTTGAAAATAACAACACATCTCAAAAACTGCTGGACAGAAATCGAGTTTGTCGAGGCCGTAAAGACGTGCTGCATCTCACAATAACAATCTAAGAAGAAAGAAAGACTCGACACAGTTTTAATGTCAATTCTGTTTGTTAAAAACATTTTATTAAGATATTCAGATTTTTCTTCTTCTCATTTTTAATCAGTCTGGTTTCTTTTTGTCTTTACAGTAGTTAATGTGCAATTTATTACTGGGTCACAGTTAGGAATTCACACAGTTATTGGCACTTGGAACACATGGGGGGGAAACACTGGGCGGTGCAGAGGGCTATTGGGCCGATCGATGGGATAGGGTGGGGTAACAGGGCAGGACTGGGGGGGAGGTAGGGGGGGGGCAGCGTGTATGTGGCAAATCGTGGGTGGGTATTTTTGTTGACATCGTACACTCTACTGCATTGTTTAGATTTTTTTTTTTTCCTCTGATTCCTAAAGTTTAGCTTTTTCATTTTTCTTCATTGTGAATAATAAACAATGCCTCATGCTGCGAGTGCACATCAATCAGACTTGGATAGTGCTTCTATGTCATAATGTACAGTTTATATATTTATATATTTATAGTGGGGAGAGAGAAAAAAAAAAAGCTTCTGCAGAATATTTTTCACCCAGCAACACCAGAGACGAGGAGGAGAAGAACTCAAAAGCGTTTTCCATGGATGCTGTGATTACACAGAAGCACACATTCTGAGGTAAGACTGTGTCGACACGGACGCTCAACTTCTGCCCCGCTTGTGTAAAAACCCTGCGTCGTATGCATTCATATGCTCTGAGAGGCTGCTTCCTGAAAAACAAAGATGTACCTGCTCGGTAGCGGCAGCGGCTCAGAAGCTGCTCGCAGCGCTGAGATATCTGTGGAGATTAAGGTCGGCTATGGCTGAGAGCTCCCGAGGTAAACTGGTCCGTCTTGAAAACTGCATCGGTGATACGAAGACACACACACACGCCCTACAACATCTGGAGTCCGCAGACGTGTGTGTGATTGCTTCTGTATCTCAGAGGTTTGCCCGTTTTGTATTCATTTATACATGTACAGTATATTTATAGATATATATATCTGAGTGTGTTTTGTCTCTGGTGTGTTGGGATTGGAGAAAGAGGAGTAAACGTTTCTGGACAGAAGACTGCACACAGCAGCACAACGACTTGGGGGGGAAACGATCGGGTGGGGGTTTAACGCCGGCACAGCATCCGAGACGACAAGGAGTAGGGCAAATGAGCGGCGAGGGAGAGGAAGAGTGATGAAGATGGACCTTGGGATGTTGATTTCAGAAGTATCTCGGATCCGATTCTTTCACCTCCCAGCTTTTCAGAATTTCTACACACAACTTTCCTCTAGATTTCAGCTGGGTCGCCACACAGGAAACGTTTACCATTTGTGGTGAATGTTTGAAATGTGTCGCTGCATTCACACGCTTTGGCCACTCCTCATTCACTTATGAATTCACCAGAATGCATCACCTTTCCACGAGAAACAGCTGAAACATAAACGAATGTTTGACTTGCATGCATCCAGATCAAACTAATATTCTTCAGTGTTGGTCAGGACGCATTGGACGTCCCCCAAATAAGGTAAAAAAAAAAAGTGAGAGAAGATATAACAACAAAGAAGAGCTCGCTAACGCCACTGTCAAATATTTGATTGTCTAATTATTATTATTTTTTTACTGGATTTTAAAGTTTGTCAATGGATGGAAAATATGACCTGTAAACAGTTCATGCATCACATGTGCCACAAGTCAAACCAAACATTTTGGACATAACTGATAGATGAAATGTCCTTTTACTTCGTTGACTGAGACATTGGAACTTTCCGCAGCCCTTTTTTCACCAACACTTCTTATATTGCTCTCAAAGTTTCACCCTTTGATCAAATCGTGAAATGTTTGTCGAGCGGACATACTTTGTGATTTCGCTCGGCTATAGACCTCAAAATGCTCCAGAATTCAATTTGATTTCTGTGTAGGAACCCACATTCAATCCCATTTCACCCCTCAGCCAACTGAACGTTGAACTGGGCCCCCACCCCAATTCTGAGGAGCGTTAATTCCCACTCTGAACTTGGGGTCGTAAGGCTGCCGAAGGGCATGTCATCATTTTTTACAGTAAACAAAATGTCAGAGAGAAAACAAACATACAAAAAATGGAATAATAGTACAAAATGATTTTTAAAAAAGAACTTAGATAAAGAACCATCCCATTCCGTCTCCTCCCTCCCCCTTCGCTAAAGTCCACGTCAGACACAAAGCGTCCAAACCTCAAAGAGGAAGTGACAGAGTGCGTTCAGAAAGGTGCAGAGGGCTCTGGCTCCCCCGGGACGGTTCGGCGCTCGCCCGAAGGTGCTGTAGTTAAGATGATCCACTCTCTCCTTGCCACCTTCTGCCCTCTTTGTGGTTTGGCAGCTGAGATGAAGATCGGGAGTAAAACAAAAACAGAACAAATTCATGGATGGACGAGTCAAAGCTCAAAAAAAAAGCTGCAGGGCTCTTTTCTCTTGGAAATGTTTACAGTAACTTTCAAACCTACGCACAACTTAGTTTGGCATCTTGATCCACATGGGGGAGACATTCCTATCAGGCTTGCGTCTTGTGATTTGTGAACTGAGCAGATTCCTGCAGGGCTCTGCTGCTAAGGTGCCTTCATGATTACAGTGATCGAGACTCTTAATTACAATCGTAGCTTGCGTGGGATCACTGCCTCTGGGGATGCTGCCCTCTGGTGGAGCTGGCAGGTTCTGTGGCCACTGAGCCCCCCCCCCCCCCCTTCTCGAAGCCACATCAACTGCATTTAGCCACCAGGGGCAGTCTTAAGGGGGGACGAAACATTCAAGCAGCAGTAGCTTATTCTTCGCAGAAAAGCGGATCAACAACCAAGTCAAGTAAACTCACTTTGGGTGTTTGAAGTTTATGTAAGTTTGGCTGAAAAACTATTCAAAATCGACACAAGACGGAGAGAAAAATGTAAAAAAAACTATTTAAACAGACATTCAGACTCGTAGCCTTAAAATGATGTAAGCCCGACAGTGTTTTGTCTCGACTGTCCATTCATCCATCCACGAGTACGTCCGTCTCTACGCTCGACTCAATCCGACAACAAGAAAAACATCTCGTCCAGCATTCGAGGCCCGACCGTCTTCCCACCCGGCCGCAGAACCTCAGCGGTGTAACAATCCCAAAAATACGTGGTTCTCTTTCTCTAAACTATTTTACAGCTAATCATGTGTCCACTTTCTCTTTTCGTATTCCTTGCACATCTTGGAAACTCTACAATCTGGTGTTAATGTTACATTTTTAGTAGCAATGCTCTTAAAAAATAATAATACCTACAGTACATTAGCTAAAATGTTGCCAACGTAAACACACGGCAAAATGCAACAGAAAAAAATAAACGTGAATGTTTACATACAACAACAACAAGAAAAACGTTGAAATGCGTAAAAAGATGGTCTTCGATCGGTCTCGCGTTGCTCTGGAGGCAGAACTCTTCTGCTCTAGCTCCACTCAACCTCAAACTTAGCTTCCCTGCAACTCCCGGGCCGTCATTACGGCCGTAGCACCAGCACCACCTGCGCCGGTTCCCCCGTAACGGCGGTGCATTGTTACCGTACCGTACCGCTACGGTCGTGGAGAGAGGGTTAATGTTACTGCTTTGACCGAGCTTTAGGGTAGAACATAAAGATAAGTTCTCTGATGTGGTCGTCCTCTCCTTTTACCTCATAGTCTTACTCCGCTGCTGACTTTAGAACATGTTCTCCCGATCACAGAGGAAACCAAACCAACACAGATCCAGGAAATACCTCTTGCTTCGCTCTTCACACTGTCTGCCATGTGTTTTCCAAACCGTCTGCATAAGTTACCTAATGAAATTCCAAATATTCTTCGTCAACTATTGATTATCATTTGCGGCTTTTGTCATGCTTTCTTAATAATTAAGCAAAAAGACAATGAAGCCGTTTCTCATGCTTCACCAACAGTCCAGAAATCTTTAGTCCTTTTTACAGAGAATGCCAAATTCCACTGCAGCAAACCCTTCACTGAGCTTTCTTAATGCTGCGAACAACACAAGAGCGGCATAGACAGCCTGGTGTGCCGGATGTGCAGCTTTGACGTCTCATTTTACCGATGCATCCAGCAGTGTTTCCTAAACAATGACACAACATGCTAAAGACAATCATGAACCATCTCTGTGGTTGATCTAGTTCAACACTTCACGCAATGGAAGTGGCAGCGAGCGATTTTCACTCGTGAAAACTTTCATTTACTTTTGACAAGCCGATAAAATTCAGTTACGGTTGTTAATGAAATTAGCCAGCCTGAGAAGGAAGCAGCCAGATTTGAAAAATCCATCATTTTTCCTGACCACTATTGCTCCTAAACAGATGAGGATTGTTCCACAGAACACAAACTGACAACAAACGGCCCGACAAGATGAAAGTGTGACACTGAAAATCGCACCTTTAGTCGCAGCACAAAATGTCTTCACATTGCTAGATCGCAGTGCGTGAGGACAGGGGGGGGGGGGGGGATAAAACCGGTCAACCAAATCTGTTTCTCCACCGTTTTACAGATAGAGTGCAAATTCATAATTGTTCTGCTCATTTTCTCTGAGCAGGCTTTACTCCGTCACCGTTATCGTTCAGCGGATCATTGGCTGGGATCATTTTGCTTATTATTATTTTTTATTCAGCCCATCCCTCTGCAAAAAAAAAAAAAAAAAAAAATGGCACACAACATAAATAAATAAGCACGAAGGTATTTATCTTGCTGGAACAGGGCCAGAGAGAGAGAGACAACCGCCCCCCCCCCCCCTTCTCCCTGTCATTAGCCCCCCCTCACTCGTCTCTTTGTCTGTTCGCTATTGTGACGGCAGACTGCCGCAATGCCTCATCTGTCCTGTGAGATTCTTAAACACATCTCTTTCACAGGAAGACCAGCACCTCCTCCTCCTCCTCCTCCTCCTCCTCCCCTCACTGCTCAAGTCTGGAAGGACTGCAATTATTATTTTTTGACCCCATTTGGTCCCCTGGTTTGACAGAATTGGCCGTCAGAGGAGGGCAGGGACGGACAGACAGACAGACAGACCTCCCTCAATCGCCTGATTACTCAAGGTGCAGTTACACAATTTGTGTAACAGTGTCCCATGAGAGGAGGGGTGGGTATACACACACACACACACACACATAAACACACACTGTTCAGCGCTTTCCTGTGTGCTTGTCAAAGACACAGAACTGTATAGTTAATGAAGATATGAGCAAAAAGAGAACAAAACAAAGACTATATAAAAGAGAAAGAGACAGGCAAAGGAGGAGGAAGAGGAGACTTGATGAGGAATAACTGAGGAGGATGAACAAATGGTGCGAGTGTTCTGGCTGCAGATGTTCTGCTGTCCCATGCAGGAAGGCGTCTGGTCCAACCACGCGGTGACAGAATATCTATGCAGAGAATTGAAGTGTGAATAAAGTGAAAGGGAGAGGCAATAGAGGTGTTGATGGGTTGAATAGTTTGTTCTACGCCAAAATGATTTGCATGAAAAGTTTGAGGAATAGAAGGGCTGCAAGGCATGATGGGAAATACAGCTGAAATGCATATGCAGCTACGGCACAAAAACGTACAGCCGGAGTTCTGGAGACAGATATGACTCGGCACAATGTGCGCGTGTGTGTGTGTTAGGCAGCGGTGGCAGAGAAACAAAAACAAACATCGACTCATCTCAACGTCTGTGAACGTACCGCCCCCACACACACACACACACACACACACGAACAGACCTTGCAGATCTGAGCGCCCAAACCGCCCACACACAGCGGCAGACATGCGCAGTCGTCATACGAAGCCAGACGCACACGTATGCAGCACATATATGGAGATGCAGATTCAGCCTGGCATAAGCATGCGCATCACACACACACACACACACACACACACACGCACACAGTCAAAGGCTGTTTCGAGTGAGAAGGCAGACATTAAAATGCCATAAATGGAGATGGAGAGAAGCAGTTGGGGAGAGAAAAAGAGCCTGCACACATACATTAATATGCGCAGAAACACACAGAAACACACTTGATACTCGCATGCCCCCCCCCTACAGGGAAGCTGAGACCGTCCTCTTCTCTATCTTGTAATTTGTTTTTCTCATTTAAGGCGTTCCTATTAAACAAAGCTTTGGAATAAAAAAAAATCTTTTTTTCAGAGACGATATAACAAAATGTGCAAATGGCTCCCCATGTCCCCGCCTCCTTGTTAACCCCACTCGCTTCTCTCTCGCTTGTCTCTCGCTTGTCTCTCGCTTGTTCTTGCCTCTGTTCTCAGTTAATGAACTTGGTGAAGTCTCCACAGATCGTATCATGTGCTCCAGAATCGACGGTGGGGAAAAGAAAAAGAGGACGCCTCCTGCAACCTCCTTCTGTGGGACCTTTAGACGCTTGTATCCGGACAAAGGCTTGGATTATTAGCCTTTACTAACAAACAAAATAGGGCAAAACAACAACAAAAATATACGTGTAAATATAGTTTTTTTTAAAAGCAGTTATGTAAATAAATCTCCTTTAAAGCACACTTTTTTTTTATAACACTGGTCTACGAAACAGATTCAGCTCAAGACGGAGCCTCAAAAGCGGTTTTTGGTTCTTGTCTAGGGCGTTTCAACACAAAGCGCCATTTCTGCTGTTTGCTTCAGAGACGCTTGAACAACAAACCCGCTAACCTTGAGAATTTCTCTGTGTGTGTGTCTGAGCAGTGAAACAAAGCTGCGACACAGAGCAGTTCACCGCCTCCTTTCTGATGCCACACTCAAGGCTGCTCCGATAGTAAAAGGAACCTAAACAGGCCAAATGTAAACCCAAACGTCATTCCAGTTCGGTCTGTTACATCGACCTTACAGTAAGAAAGGCTGATCAACGTCTTCCACAAGGTGTGTGTGCCTGGTGACATGTCCGGGGTGTACCCCGCCCCTCACAAGATGTCAGCTGGCATATAGGAAAAGAACATTTCTGACAAAGTTGGCACCTCTTCTCTCGTTTTAGAAAGATATGTTGAATTTAGCTTGGAAATAAAACACTGCATTTAACCAGACCATGCGGTTAGCTAGGAAGAACCCGACTTGAATGCTAATATTTACCGTTTTAGCTAAAGGATTATAAAAGATTTTAACATATTTCCTGGCTCTATTCGCAGCTAGATGATAGAATTGATCAATAATTGTCCTGCTGTGTTCTTAAACTAATGCTGCGCGTGGTTTGCTGACATCACAAAAAAAGCATTTAGATTTATAGCCATCGAACTTCAGTCGCGTGTTATGCCCTGCTGTCATTATATAAATATCAACTTTCAGGGTCGTTTCTATAGCAACATGTCCTTTCAGTCACTCCAGGATTTTAACCTGTCAAACTAACAAACTTCTACCCAGTGCGGTCAAAGTTCGCCTTTCGCTTAACACATCATAAATGTAATGTCAATGCGCGTTCTTAACAGCTCCACATCACTATGATTCCCCTTTAACTCCCATCATGCCTTGGTGTACTGCAGCTGATGCGGCCGTCTGGCCTCCTGCTCTCATTTCTGCTGTGGGAGGCACACAAATGGAGTGGCCGTAAAACACACACACACACACACACACACACTCACACGCACACACATGCAGCGCCTTTCTTCACGCCAGCCGAGCACACATCCAGGTCGCCAAGCCTGAGAAACTGCTAACTTGCTGGAATATCTGCAAATAGTCTTTGTGAAGATTTTTTGTTAAAAACAAAAGAACACCGGCGTCTATTCGCGCACAAGTCGCTCCCAAGTCCACGAGGAGAAATTAGCTTTCTAGACTTTCCTTCAGATTCAAAACGCGAATAAATTGCCTTTCAGCTTGTGTCTTCTTGTTTTGTTGAAACCCACTCTCTTCCCTTTCAGATACTTGCACACAGTTCGATTGTACTCATACCGTAATAACACGCGTAATAACGCGTTTCTCACGCGCAAACTCTTTGACAATCATTGGTAACAGTTTATATCTCAATCAGGAGACGTGTTTAAAAAAGAAAAAAAGACACTTAAAAGTAATAATTAAGAATATAAAAGCACACAAAAACAATTAAATGGTTAGTTTTTACATTTTAGGGCTAAAAAGTGGATCCGCTGGGGGGAGAAAGGTTTTTTAGCCAA
Organism: Brachionichthys hirsutus; assembly: GCF_040956055.1. Lineage (NCBI taxonomy): Eukaryota > Metazoa > Chordata > Actinopteri > Lophiiformes > Brachionichthyidae > Brachionichthys > Brachionichthys hirsutus. Next base: position 3,483,233 of record NC_090913.1, read on the forward strand.
GGAAACCACCTTCTCCCATCAACCAGCATTTCTACGAGGATCCGAGAACAGGTCTGGTGGGACTGGGGAGACCGTAACCCGTCAGTACACGTATGGATGTTCCTTTCAACCCCCTCCCTCACTGATCCCACACCCAGAGAAGCTGCGATGTTCAATATAAAAACAACAACTCACTCTACCTCCGCTGGTCCGGATGATTCTCAACGCATACATTCATTATCAAAACAACAGTGTTAACCGGAGTACAAGAAGGAAGCGTCACCAGGACCCCCCCCCCCCCCTAACCAAACCCCCCCAGGGAATGTCTGTGATTGATCATGGTAAGAAAATGGCCTCGATGACAGTTCATGCTTTAAAAAACAAAAAAAAAGACAAATATTTAATCATCAGGATTGAACGGTGGCAGAGGACTGATGAGATTGGGGGGGGGGGTCCTCTGCTACCTTTCTCTCCACACTGAAAGCTCTCTCCACCAGAGGAGAGGACCGACAACCAGACGAGACAGACAAAAGTAGGAAAGCAGAGCAAACTCAAAGAGGTGTAGAGGAAGAAAGAGATCCCACGACATGTTGGCGAGGAGACAAGCGACCATCACGACCACGGGGGGGGGGGCAACATACTCATCATCATCACATCCCCTCCTCCGTCATTCCGTCTGTCCATTCGTCTGTCCGTTCACTCCCTCAAAACAAAGTGCTGCCGTCTGCTCCCGTCCCCTGGAGGGTGTCTGCCGCCATGGCTCCACCTCCAGCTTCGCTAGCGTTGGTGGCGGCGGCCGCCGCCGCCGCCACGGCTTCCAGGGAGTTGGTGTCAAAGCCTTGCTCCGTGCCCAGCACGTCGGCCTCCATCTTCACGCCGTCAGCAAGGAAGGCGGAGTAGGCATCGCTGTCAGCCATCAGCAATTTGAGCTTGGGGATCCAGCTCTTGCGTACGACACGGCGGGCATTAGTGCACATGTCGGCCGCAATAGCGTTCATCTCGCTCTCCTTGAAGCTCGGCGCAAAGTTCTGGCAATAAACTGGGAATGCAAAGGAAAGACAGGAAGGAGAAACACCACAGAAAAGGAAACAAGTACAATTTATAATGAGCGGTCGGTCTTAAGATGCATTTCAAAGCTGTCATAGTTCAGCAGGCAAAAGAGATGACGCACACACACACACACACACACCAATGACCAAACCACGGGCAAAAGTCATAAGAAATTTACTGCACAATGGCAATAAAATGATTCTGATTCTGATTCCCAGTGGCTTTTGTGGCCCCCCCTCCCTTGTTGATTTGGGCCCTGCGGCACAATATGTGAAGCCACCGGCCAAATCTATGTGTTACTCACATTTGACGGCGTGCAGTACCCTGTTGTCCAGGGGTTTTCGACTGGGGTCATTGGTTGATGAACGGATGCCGGTTCCACAGCTGTTGGCCAGAGTGCTCCTGAGCAAGGACAAAATAAATCCTCACTAAAACTCACAAACATCACATCAACATTCGGATACAAGATAAAGCATGACATATTTTTTAAACCGAGTTTCCCACGCAGACTTCAGTTGGAAGAACCATTTGATCACTTTCACTCCCACCGAGGAGGTTCTGTTTTCACCCAGCTCCATTTGCTTATTGTTTTGTTTTTGTTTTTTGTCACAAGGACTACAAAAACCACAATGTATTCACTACAAAACTACAAAACTACAATCCCAGAAGGATGGGGCACGACCCAAGGCCGTGTCTAAAATAAATAAATGTTGCTACAGCTCTGGAGAGAAGGGCAGACGCAGGACTCTTTTAGAACTTTCCTTAACAGTATTGAGAAAAATCTTTAAATAGATTTTGACAAAACATACTACCCCCCCGCCCACACACACACACACGCACACACACACACATTGACAAACCAGATGTTAGCCAGTGAAATGTGCCGAACACTGACCTGTCAAAGAACGCTGCAAGCAGGCGTCTGAGCAGCACTTTGTGGCGGGTGCCTGCGCTGACATGGCAGTTCATGAGCTGGGCGCGTGAGATAAACACCGAGGTGCCGCTCACCAGCTCCAACTTCTCAGCCGGGTCGCCCTCCTCGTACAGCTTCGTGTGGCAGCGGTTCCCAATCTGGCTGATGAGCTCGGCAGGCAGCGACGCTAGCTCGGGCCGACATCGGCCCCCTCTGGCCCCACGGCCGCCGCCGGAGTCCGGGCCCAAGTCTGAAAGAGCCTCCACGCGCTCCCCGACCACTGAGGACAGAACGAAAACAGTATCTTACTAATGGGAGTGCGAACATTTCTACATTACATACATACATCCAGACCCTGAGCGCCGTAACCTTCAGACTAAAGAGGGAAAACATGCTGAGGTGCCAAATGGCTACGTTCACTGGAAGGAATTCTCCCAACTTAATCCCTGATCAAATTGTTAAAACTATGTCATGTACATTTCTCCTGAATTATTTATTTTGGTGTCTTCAGCCAAACTTGAACAAGTCAAGGAATAAAATGTTCATGTTCAGTTAATTTATACAGAAAGGACACATAATGTCCTAATTTTTAATGGAAATGAACCCGATTCTGGTGCTGGATGTGAGTTTAACTTTTAACAACCGTCGTGACGGGCAGTCGGCGTGAGAGGATCTGCACTGGACTGGTTGAGATCATATTTATCTGATAGATTTCAGTTTGTACGTGTGTATGATAAATCTTCTACGTACACAGATGCTGGCCTGCTCGTGGTTCCAAAAATTAATAATTCGTAGTAATCCCTCTCTCTTCCCCGCAGTCTTGTGCTCTCTCTTCCTCTGTTTGTCCCTCTTTCTGTCCCTGCCTGCAGGTCCTTCTGTCCTGGACCTGTGACCCTCAACACTGCCTCCGTTGCCAAAGTGCTTGCTCTTGTGGGTCAAGTTGGATTCCGTCTTTGTCTGCGTGTCTGAACCCCTTTTTGTTTGCTATAGTGATGGATAGACTAACAGATAAAGTGAGACAGGAAACTCCTTGGAGTATGATGTTTGCATTGTGATCTGCAGGTAGAGGAGAATCTAGAGAAGTGGAGGTCTGCTCTAGAAAAGAGGAATGCAGGTGAGCTGGAGTAAAACAGAGTTTATGTGTGTAAATGAGAAGGTCCCAGATGGAACAGTGAAGTTAGAAGGAATAGACGTAAAGAAGGTCGAGGACTTCAGGTAGCTCGGGTCAGCAGTGCAGAGTGATGGAGAGAATGTGGAAAGGAGGTGAAAAATCGTGTGCAGGCAGGCTGGAACGGGTGGAGGAAAGTATCAGGTGTGCTCTGTGATAGGACGAAGGGACAGGTCTACAAGACAGTGGTGAGGACAGCCATGATGGACGGCTTAGAGACAGCGAGGAGAAGACAGGAGGCGGAGCTAGAAGTGGTGGAGATGAAGACGCTGAGGTTCTCCTTGGGAGTGATCAGGTTGGACAGGATTAGAAATGAGACAATAAGAGGGACAGTGAAGGTTAGACGTTTTGGAGACAAGGTCAGAGAGGCCAGACTTTGATGGTTTGGTTTGTCTGCTGTCAGAGCTCACCTGCCGCTCCAGTGTTCAGCATGCTGTACATGGTGTACATGTTACAGATCTGCCTGTAATGCTCCTCGGTGCTGTCCTCTGCCATGTCGTCCTCTTCTTCGTCATCGTGGTAACTAATCGGAGAATCACTGGTGTACATGCTCAGTGCGCCCGGGCTGGTGCCTTCGGGAGTCCCACCATTGTTGTTATTGTTGTTATGATTGCTGTTGGGTCCGGATGCCCCCGCTGAAGGGGCGTTGCCGCTGCTCGCCACAGCGGCATGCCCACGCCCGAGAGGATCCTGGGTAGTGTTGTTGGAGGAGGAGGACGAAGAGGAGTAGGAAGAGTAACGTGCGGCCTTCCTCATGCCGCCGGTCCCGCCCCCTCCTGACCCCCCTCCCCCCTCACGGTTGCTCCCCTCCCACAGTCGTTTGGCTACAGGGGTGCAGACCACGGAGTAGGCGGTGCCCTCCTGCTGCGGGAGACCAGGGAGAAACAGAAACAACCGTCAGTAGACACCACTTGATACGTTTAACTAATCGTGGTTTCCCTCATGAGCCAGACCAGCATTTTTTTTTTTAAAGATAAATGACACTTAACTGAATCTGTGTCATTATTTATTTTTGCTTTTTTCACCGTAGGAATATTCTATGTGAGAAAAGCTTCGTTTTTGTAACCTGCCTCTTCCACACTCAGACAGCCTACCTGCTGAACCTGTGGGGCGGCTTGCGGCGTGGCATTCGTCTGTTCTGCCTTCACCTTCGACACCAGGGGAAGAGGCGTCAGGCAAGGGGTGGATCTTCCCGCAGCTGTGGCAAAGACGCCGCCGCCGCCCATCGTCTGGGTGACGGGACTCTGAGGCTCTGAGGTTGGGGTCTCCTCGTTGTGGAGACCCTGGGAATCGCAGCTTGGAGACGAGACCTAGAGACGAGGCGATGGAAAGAGCGGTCAAAGTCCAGCAGCTGCCAGCACCACCGTTTAACACCCGGAAAACAAAAGATCGCTGCCTCGGAGTGCGATTTAAATACAGCTGGTCCTCACTTAGCGCTCGACTTGTTTAACAACGATTCGGAGTTACTGAAATATAAAAGTATGCGTTTAGCGACAAGGAATCTCTGGTACGACGTGCGGAACGCGCCGTCTGCGGAGTTGTGAGTGAGAGTTCACAGAAAGGGGAGGAGGCAAGACGTGACAAACAGTAGTTCATGTTCTCCCATTTCAGGTAACAAATCGAGTCACTGCTGACTTAAATTGCTTTAAAAAAAAAAAATGTCCTTGTGAGTTACCTTGAGGAAGAACTCTGTGCCTTTCTCCATGATCTGTTGGATCTGGAGGAAGCCGGCGGTGTACATGAGCAGGAACTGGTCTCCAACGTTCATGCTGAGGCGTCCCGTGTAGCAGAAGGCCAGGATCTGCTGGAAGCTCTGCGGCTGAACGGCTGGAGGCAGTTCCACCACGGAGCTCTTGCCCCCGGCGTTGAACAGATCCCGGAAGTAGGAGCTGCTCGCTGCCAGTACTGCACGATGAGCCTGCGGGGCAACCAGCAGGGAAAGGTAAGTCATACGGGGGGGGGGGGGTATTTCTAAATTAACCTTAAAGGAATCATTTCTCATTATGCTTGTTATTCTATTTTCTAATTGTAGCCATTTACATTTTTAGTCAACAGCTGGAAATCCAAAGATGTATTCGTTTACCACGTGGCCAAAGCAGCGGCAAGCCAGAGGCAGCAAATCAGAACAGTGTGCAGTGGTTAGCGCGCGTTTCCCATCTATTCGTTTGACTCATCCCTCTTCCTTGTCTACTCTCGGCCTGTCGTCTCAAATAAAAGAAATCCTTTTAAACTGCGGTCTGCAGTTCGTCACCTGGACATCGTCCTCACTCCGCTTCGCTGCAGGCCTTGTAACCAGCACTAGAGGGGTCAATGAAAAATTACAACAAGTCCTCTGAAGATGACGTGTCCCTGACCCCCACAAACAATGAACACAAAAGTCCATCAGGACACGATGAGTCCTCTAGTCCTTCAGTGTCACCTTAAAGCGCCCATATTATGGAAAAACTCACTTTTCCCATGTTTCTACTATTATCAAGTCTGCTGCTAGGAACTGATATTTGTAGCTTAAAGACTAAAGTAAAAATGTAAACATAATATAAATAGAGACAACCTTTAACCATTAGGCGTTATTTGTGGTATAGGTAACAGTTAGAAAGGGTGTGGACCTTGAATGCGTGGCCCTTGACGACCACGGAGACATCGCAGTAGAGGCCCTGCAGCCGCTGCTCATTTAGACACTCCAGGATGTTGTTGCCAAAGTTGGGGATTGCCATCTGCAGCGTCTGAGCCATAACGCTCTGCCCAGCAGCACTGGGTCTGCAGGAGACAGAGGTGGATGTTAGAGCATGACCTTTCGTTCTTTTTATTTTGCCGAACATAAAACATGGCAGGGCCGTTTATCTGATGTTTACACATCTGGTCGAGGGAAAAGTACTTTCTGCAGTTCAAAGTAGGCCTTTGATGAAGCATTTTCCAAATTCAGTAACAATAACCAAATCCCTACTTATACAACATTCCTCCAAACTCTAAAGTCGTAAACTTTGCAACCTCTGGTTGTAACTCAAATTCTCCTTGCAGGAATACGTCTCTCTCTCTCTCTCGCTCTCTCAAAACAGGGCAGCACGAGAGTAACAGCAAATAAACATACTGGAAAAGCCAAACAAATAAACGAGGAGGAAGGAAACTAAAAATACAGAAACTGGGTTAATTGAGGGTAGGATGATTAATAAATGAAGTATTTGGTAAACAACTTTCATTCAAAACTAACTTCCAAATGAAAGAGAATTTGGGGCCATCAGCGACTGTTGCATAAACCCTCTTCCTCTCAATTCAATCATAATTTATAGTTAATAATCCATGTTGTGTATTTTTAGCCTCCGTTATTTTTCTAGACCTCTTTCTCAGTCGACACGATAACTGCTTACGTAACACATCTCCTTAACTCTTCTTCATCGCCCTCTGACTAAAGTGGAATAATTATTAGATTGTAAAAATAAATAAGGAACGTTTTGCTCAAATCTGAGGGCATCACTATGGTATGGACTCTTTTAGAGTGGACACTGATGCAAAGCATGAGGGAGCAACAATAGCCACAGAAAAAGCGAGTCACCATTCCACTGTAAAAAATACATGTAAAAGAGCAAGGAGCTGGCTCTGAGAAGATGATTCTGAGACGGAGTTACGTTCCAAAGTCCAAAGCGCCCGCCGCCAACTGATTTTGTCGTTGAAAGCCCCGACATTTTGTGTGGTCAAAAAATGTACGCTTGCATACGTGTATATTCCATTTATGCTGTCCATACGTACGTTCTCACCCACAACTCCACAGCCAGTGCGTTCCGCTCTTCATAACAGCGATTCATTGTCACTAAACACATACCGGAAAGTCGGTCGTATCTCCGAGTCGTCGTTAAACAAGTACCTTAAGTGACGACCACCCGGATAATGTGTACACATGTACACATACACGTAAAGTCAGTTTTTGCTGGTCATTGTACTTTTACACATTATATTGCTTTTGACATCTTCAGACAAAGAAATTGATCTTTGCATCTCATTAACTTAATTATCATTCAACTGAAGTTGCACCATGCGTTTCCTTTTCTTTCTTTTTAAATGCCTGGTGGATCGTACCCTGGATCTGTTGGCATGCGTCGCTCATCAGTATGCAAGCATTACGAGCATAATTGTAATGTATAGTCTTTTGTCTCATTAAACAGATTGAAGAACGCTGGAGCAACCACAGGATTAAGGTTAAATTCCGAAAACTACATGAGCTGCACTGCCTGCTACCTAACGAGCAGGCCTTGGGCGAGCAACTGAGGGTAAATTATAAATGGACCCCACTTATATAGCGCTTTTTCCACCTCTGCGGTGCTCAAAGCGCTTTACATTTGGCCTCACATTCACCCATTCACACACTCATTCACACTCGTGCTACCATGCAAGGTGCTGCCAGGGTTCAGTGTCTTGCCCAAGGACACTTCAGACAGTCGGAGCTGGGATTCGAACCACTGATTTACTGATCACTGGACGCCTGCTGAGCCACAGCTGCTCAGTTTGTGACCAATCATAAATAATAAGCAGACGTTTGCAAAATGGAAACTGGACTGTCGTTAGTCTCACCACACGGGCTACAAGACAGGCTAGCATTCACCCATTCATACAATCACCCTCTTATTAGGGTCCTTTCACAGGATGGCTCACACACCAGTGCAGCAGTCATGGGAACAGCGTCTAGCCCAGCATGTCGACTGCACAGGGATAACGCTAATGGGATCCACTTCCCAACTGATGTCTAATGGTTTTATTCCTCTACAAAAATACGTCATCAAAATCCGTTCAGAACTTTTTCTTGTAAACTCCAACAGACAGAAAACTATAAAATGCTGTCAAAAATGGACAACGGATAAAATCCTATGCTCATGCTGATATTCATAGGATTGCATTATATTTATATATATATATATATATATATATATATATATATATATATATTCCTCACTTTCATTTGGAATCATAAAAGCATTTTAACAGAGTTTGATGACAACACAACATCCGAGGGCATCCTGACAGCCGGTCTTTCTCTCATCACAGGTCAGAGGTCACAAAAACTTCCAGGAAACATTAAGGGGAGTTCGTTCACACCACTTGACCCTTGCACCCCCCCCCCCGTTCCTATTTTAGACTGTGTGTGTGTGAGAGAGAGAGAGATCTACTCCACTAGTATCAATAACTCACGTTTACGACCAGTAACGCTCCAATGTAACTCGATCACTGCGATCAGCTTGATGACGCAACCCGAGAATCAATGCTTGTTGTGATGTGAACATAAATCACGAACTAATCAAACGTTTCCTGGTTTAAGAAGGTTAAAGGTAGCCTGTTAGCAAGTAGCAAGCTAAAGCTAACATTAATAAAACGCATCTAAATATTTATAGAAAAACATCATTTCAAATTAGACGCGATAAATTGCTGCGGTTTTGCGGTTTAAACCTGATGCGACTCAATAAACCGACCGTGGAGGGCAGACGCGCAGCAACATATCGATCCGCCGCGTAGCTCCCTGGAGCTCCGAGAGCTGAAACTTCAAAATGACGTCATTTATACACATTAATTATGGATTAATTAATCTCACATCAAAGTCAAGCCAAACCGGTAAACGCCTCGAGAGAGCCCCCCCACCGCAGGGGCAGCAGGGGGGGGGGGGGGTGTGGGGGAGTCCGCCGGGGCCGGGAGCGCTCTGTGCCCCGCCGCGCGCCAGGCTCGATGCCCGGGAGAGTCCGTGGGCTGGCCCGGGCCGGTGCCGTCCGCGGAGGGGGGGTCGTAGAAAAGCGACAAAAAGAGAGCCAGCCGCGGGTTCCACTCCCGCAGCACACGCACGGTTACCGTCGGGAGCGGGACGGGATAAAATGTTCCGTGTTCTTCCGTGCCAGAGCGACGCGATGGCCGCTTAGCCCGCCCCCCCCCTCCGCCTCTCCACCGGCCGAATGGCAGCTACCGACGGGACAGACCCGCGTTGTGGCTTCTGGTGCGTCACGTCGAACACATTATTCATTTACGGTCCTAAATCCAACCGAAAGGAAACTCAAACGGGTTCACCGCGGGGGGGGGGGGGGGGGGGGCGGCTGGCGCTCCATCTCTAGCCGACATCAACAGGTCATCCCGGGACACGACGCCGCGACGTGGGCGAGACAGGCGGCTGGATCCGGCATGGCGAGGGGGGGGGGGGGGCGTAAAAGCGTAACCCGTTTTATGACAATCATTTGAGGCGAATCGATGCCCCCCCCCCAAAAAAATGCAAAGTCCTGTTTGATAAAGTTCTGTAATGCGGGAGAAAGAAGCGCGGAGCGGGGGGACCCCCCGAGCACTCACCGGGGGGACGCGAAGGACAGCCCGCGGCGTGAAGACGCTGAAGTGGTTAAAGTTCGGTCCGCCTCAGCGAGCCCATCCCCCACAGGAGCAGAGCAACTTTACCCCCCCTAAAAAACCCTAAAAACACAATAAAGCCACAGCAGCGTCATCACCGCTGCATTCTAAATGACCCCCCCCCCCCGTGGATCGCGACTCACCCCTAGCTCGGTCCGGTGTCTCCCTCCGCCGTGCTACGGGCAGACATTCATTGTGACTGTGTGCTGCTGTGCACGCACTCTATTCACGTATACGCGTGCACGTGGAGAGCCCCCTCACGCACGCGTGGGACACAGTTGACGAGAATGAGCGACGAGCTCTGGAGGAGCGGAGCGGGGATCCTGTGAACTCTCCGAGGGGCTGCGGAGCGACCGATCCGGTGTCGGTCCCGGTATCTCCGCCGGCTCTCACGCGGAACTTTGGGGGTTTTCTGGGCTGGAGAATGTTCTCCTCGCGTGTGAAGTTCCCTGTTTGTTCTCCACGCACACAACCGGAGCAGGTAAATGAAGGTGAACGCACCTGAGCGGTTATTACGTCACATCAGGAACTATTTCTGGGGGTGAAGTTAGGCTCACGCAAGTTTAATTAGTTTTACACAGTATTGATAAATAACACGAATGTGCTGTTGTCTTCCACATGGTGAGGAATAATTTACTTTCGTAGAAATGGGCCTTCAGATTATTCACACAATGATGAGATAAACTGATCGATAAACCTATTCTGGGTATATTTCACATTTTTTAAAATTGTTATCAATTTTGGACCTTATCATGTATTTATAAATACAACAGTACCTTTGTGTAATGTCGCGAGAAAACAGGTCTTATAATAAGGGTGATGATGAGATTCAGACGAACGAATAAGCAGGTTCGATTCCCGGCGAGGCGGGCAGACAGGCAGCGTCCCCAGACGACCCCCCCCCCACTCCTCCATCCCAGTCACTACTCACCCGAGTGTCTCCTCCTTCGCCCGGTGGAACCGCACAATGAGCCAGCGGTTCGATCCGCAGTTTCAACGTGCGTGACAGTGCGTGTCGGGTGCGTGCAGGTGAAGCCCTTCGGGGCCTTCGGGCTGTGCGCACAGAGAATACTGAGCAGGATGAGACTGCATCCAGGCACTGCGCTCCCCGTCCTCTCTCCCTCTCTCTCTCTGTCTCTGTCATACCAAATACTATTAACTCTATAATTCTCCCGTGTCAGATTCTATAGCGCCACGCACGCTCTCTGGGCATTTATTGTCACAGCGCCCCCCATCCAGATGTTCCAGACGCGGGAGGATTGTTTTTCTATGGAGAGAAATTTGTTTCTTTTTATGCAATCAACCAAAGAAAAGATTTGCAACCAAAAGTAATGGATTTGCAATTTTAAAAAAAATATTTGCAAACAAGGCTATTATTATCTATCAACATCATTATTTTTGGTTGCAAATTCATTTTTTGTTTGATTGCATAAAAAGAAACAAATCTCTCCATAGTTTTCCACCCGAACTCATCCTAGTTCGGTGAGATTTACGCAAACGGCACAATAAAAATGGCGTTATTTTTTTTAAAAAAAGCTTAAATACAATATATATTTCCCATGTTGTGCATCATAATTGTACTTATTTAATTGCATCTGAAGTGGAATACACACCGGTACTTATTATGACTACAGCCGCGTTACTGGGGAGAACTGGATTCTGATTCTGATGTAGTTTTGCACAGGGATGTAAAAACACAATGTTTCTGTGGGTGTTTTTTTGTTTTGATTGGCCATTGATGAGACTTGGATGCGCTGGAGAGACTAGTCTAACTGGTACAAGATGGATGGATGGATGGATGGATGGATGGATGAATGAATGGATGGATGGATGGATGGCCTTAATGCTTTTTTGTTGATATTTGCATTATGTTGAAAAAGGCCAAATTCTCTGTTGCTGAGGAAGAAATAGTTATTCAGTATCTCAACCCATTCACGGATTCACATCGAAATGTAACACCGCCTCTCCTTTATTTAGATATCTGGCAAACGAAGAGCTAAGCAAACATTTGCAATCACAAAAACAAAAAAGAAGAATAAAGAACCGGTCCAGTTGATTCTTCCTTTTTGTTCTTTGTGAGAACCTACAGACACCTGTTATTGGCAATCACATGATCTCTTTTAACTCTTCTTGGTATAGAATAGTTATCTATTTATAACAAACAAAAATAAAAACAACAATATAAATGCATGTCCAAATTGTTTATTTCAGATGCTAAAGAGCGCATTTTGCAACAAAGTGTGGCAGATCTCCCTTTTCCTTTGCATATGCTGGTTTTAGCTCTGGAGTATATTGGTTACTATGTTTAGTATTTTGATTAAAATGCATTAAAAACTTCAGAGACAGCGAGATTAAATTATATTATTCATGAAAGCAGTGTTTTCCGGGTGTCCTCGTATGCTCGCTGCGGGGAAAGTAGGCCAGCTTGTGCGGCGGCTCTTGCTTTTACGTAACGCCGCGTCACCTTTTTGGGCTCCGCGTGTTTCCGTAGAGACGCTCCAACAATGGCTGCCTGCATGTGGTGCTGAGAGAGAGCGAGTTTCGCTGCAGCGAGAAGGAAAACATTCACCGAAACGCCGCTTGCGTCGACATTGCATCAATTTTAAACCTCTACTGATTCCTCGGCGTAGAATCGCAGGTAAATAGCGGATCCCGACTCCTGCTTGTGTTTCTGAAACTGCGTTTTGTTTATCGATATGACGAAATGCAAACTAAAGTCGCTCGAAGGTGGTGATTTGCTGCCTGTTTTTAAATACTTGTAAATATAATACAAGTAGAATATTTGTGTTGTTTTATAGTGTTTATAATGAGCACGTTGAGATCGGAATCTTTAATGAGTGTTTTTGTTATTACTGGAATATTATTTGCAGTAACGTATTATAAAGCTATTGTTACTTGATTACCATCAAGTATTCAACGAAACTTTATTTATAAAGTACGTTTTAATTTTTTTGAATGGAATTCATAGTGCTTTACATGAGATTGGTGAAATTAAGATGACTAGAGATGTATGTAGTCCATCTAAAGACAAACAACAAACTATTATTTAATATAATGGAGAGATGAAAACTAACATTATTAATAGTAAAACAAACACCTTTTTGCATCCCTTTTTTTATATTGTAAAACGGGCCCATTACTTCATTTGATTTCAATATTAAAATATCAAAAATCTAAAACATTGAGATCTTCAAACAAAATGATTTTTTATAACAAACTTGGTATTTTACATGAAGAAAATGTGTAGCACTGTGTGTGTCAAATACTTTGATTATTTAAATCATGCCACTCTTGCAGCATTCTAACATGCGCTTGTCTTTTTACAGCAGTGGACCTTCATGCTGGTGCGGACAGCGTGTCTCGCTTATAATCTGCACTCGTCCGCTGCCCGTTGCGTCACACAGAAGCTTTTCTGGACTTCAGGCTGTGCCGCTGCCAGTAGGCAGCCAAGAACTATGGAACCCCTAAAACATGCTCAAGACCCTGAAACCCGTAATCCTCCTCCTGGACCTGCTGAAGGTTCAAGCCCAGCACTCGATGACGCCGCCGGGGACGAGGAGAAGACACTTCCTGTTGGACTGCTGCCTGGGGAAACGGTGGTGAAGGAGGGCAAGGCGGCCATCTTGTTTCCCAATGCTAATGAGGTGTTTTACAACCCGGTGCAGGAGTTCAACAGAGATTTGACGTAAGCATTAACGTGGAGACAGGCTTACTTTTCACCATGGATAGGACTTTATATTGATTCACTTTGAGGGGATTTACGACAGTGAAGCTGGTCGTCCAATATATTTCAGTGCTGTTTTCCACTGGACAGATAACAAATAAGAAAAAAATGAACCGGTAGCATTCACAAAAGTATATCGCTCCACTAAGGCAGAACAATACTGCAAATAAAATATACACTAACACCAAAACCTGTACTATAATGATCTACTACTACTACTACTGTAATATCTGCTTGTCCCGTGAGGGGTCGCCACAGCTCTCATGTCCTCCCTCACTACGTCCATGTATCTTCTCCTGGGTCGACCTCTAGCCATGTTCCCTGGCAGCTCCATCCTCAGCATCCTTCTACCGATATAGTCCCCGTCTCTCCTCTGGACATGTCCAAACCATCGAACCTTCACTGTCCCTCTTATTGCCTCAGTGTCCAGGATGCTTTGTAGTTTCTGAAGCGTCCTTCTCTCCATCACTGTCTCCACGGAGTCCAGTTTCACCCCCACAATATCACCTGTTTGTTGAGTCTGTTTGCGTCTGTCCCCTCAGTCTGTCTGATAATTGGGAATAAGTGATGAAATGTCTATAATGCCGCCGCTTATTTTTGAACTTGTGCTCAGTTGAAAGTAGAGAAAGAGGAAAAGTATATTTACCCCTCTCATGATAAAGGACTTAAGTTTTGAAACCATTTTTTCCCCAGGTGTGCTGTGGTCACAGAGTTCGCTAGAGATGTGCTGACTCAGCGTGGCATGAATGTGGTGGTACCCGGAGAGAGAGAGAGGGAGGTGGTCTCTGTGTCAGAGGAGACAGATGAGGCAAACGCACCGACGGAGAAAAATGGAGCAGAAGAACCAACCGTAACAGCCGGGGAGAAATGCGAGGTATGCAGAAGTCATTTGGACCATAAAGTCCCCACTTAAATCATTAAGACATGGAAATCCTCTCAGAAATACACACATGAGGCTAATCCAGTTGAGTAAGTGGATCAATGTGGTAAACTTTCCGATCTTTCACTATGTTGAATCAACTAAATGTCAACAGTCGGTTTAATCCTGTTTATATTTACCGATGTGGCAATGGTGTTCAGGTATTGTTTTTGCTGGATAGAGTGATCAGGTTTGCAAAAGACAAAACTTCCAAAACCATTATAAGATTGTCCTTTCTAGAGTATCGGCGACTACTGAGCAACATGAATGTGGAAAATAATAATTCAATCAAATAAGGGTTGATTAAAGGATTATTACTGCTTTCAAATCGAGCATCAAGTTCAAGTGTTGTACTGATCATGCCATGTGTAGCGAATGGCATTTCAGAACCCATACCAGCTACAGGTGCTGCTGCTCTTCTATCTGACGAACATCTTCAGCTCGGCGTGAACATGGAACAGTTCATTATGGGTCTCTAACGATCAACACCGAAGTCTCGTGGATTCGCTTTAAACTGCGAAGGAACCAAAGGCCTGTAAAAATGTAACCTACTTAGTAACGAGCATAGCTAATGTGATTAAAAATAGATATACAGTATATAAATAGATGATTTTGTATTGACGTATGCAAGTAAATGAATGGCCATATGAAGGGGGAAGTTATTCTGATGATGCAAACAGAGTTTGGTGAGGGATGCGAGGGGGTCCTTTACCATTCTAGATTCATGGCCCAGGATCCCAAATCAGTGTAATGTAGTCAGTCAGGACGCTCTGATGACAACCGGCGGCGATGAGATGTCTCTCTTAGGTCTGTGCAGGGAGTGGAGGCATTGCAGGGCTTGCTTGTTACCATTGCAAAATCCACACGTTGGTGGAGTTTCTGTCAGGACTGCAATCTGTTGAAGAGAGGCAGATTTCAATGTCAGGGCTGGCAATGATTGTTCGGGTTATAAAAACGTCTTTAGACGTTAGTCGCATTGAATGAGTTAAATTGGCACGAATAAAGTCCATGCCTAAAATGAAAATCCTGCAGGTGAGCAATTTGTTGCATCTTTGTTACTTACAGACAACAATGCAAAGTAGCTTCAGCATCTCATTAGCATGTGGACGCCATACTGCCCAAACAGGGATGATGATGGATTCTACCGGGACAGCGAGTTTATCATATTGTTATTTTTATAAACGAAGAGCGTTCTATTGACAGATTCTTTCTGCAGCTCTTACATTGTTTCTTTAACCTTCCATTTCAGCATGGCCTTACCGTGTTGGAGGGTCTGGCGGCGTCTGGCCTACGTTCTGTACGGTTCGCTCTAGAGGTCCCTGGCCTGCGCAGCATCACCGCCAACGACCTTTCTGCAAAGGCCGCTGCGCTGATCGCGCGGAATGCCCAGTACAACAAAGTGAGCCACCTGCTTCAGGCCAGCTGCAGGGATGCCAGGTAGGTTTAGTCGGCAAATTCTGGAAAACACTTGGCTTCCGATCATGTATATTGAACAACTATTTCTTTTACATGCTTTCTTTTCACTGCCCAAACATTGTCAGAGTTTGTCTGTCTGTTAGCAGCATTACAGAAAAACTGCTGGATGGATCTTGATGGAAAAAAATCTGAAGATGGGTCTTGGTCTAACTGTCTGGATACAAAAAACACATATTTTCTTTAAATTTTGTGAAATATGCATTCATGTCACTCACCAAAATTCAGTCATAAAGGCGTCCGATATGCACCATCATGCTAAATTTCTTCCAGATCTGATCCAGAATGAGGTCAGGAAAAATATTAAATATTAACATTGAAAACCCCATTTACGGATCAGGTACAAGTGTGTGATTCTCATGAAATCAAGATTTAGAAGATGTCAAGCATAAGAATTTTTAACATGCCCTTGAATATATATTTTTTTGTACATATAAGATTATGGGGTGAACTAACTAAAAAGTATATTTTCAGAATTCCTATGTGTTTATCGACATTTTTTAAATGAAGTCCATAACAAATTATCATTACCGCAACTTAACATTACATGAAATATATGGTTAAAAATGATTATTTTTTGGTCATTGTTACAGTAGACTATTATTACTCACGCTAAAACCTATATATAACTCTTGAGAGATACATTTTAAAATGTTTTAATTTAATGTAATTTCCTATTAATTCTCATTACCGAAACATTTGTGATTTTTTAGATGAAGTCCATAACAAATTATCATTACCGCAACTTAACATTACATGAAATATATGGTTAAAAATAATTATTTTTGGTCATTTTGTTTAAGGACAGTTTATGAACACAAGCATTGTGAAAGGTGTAACAACATCATGAACAAAATTAAGGGGGGGGGGGGTAATTTTCAGTTTACCATGCATTGCCAATGTCGTTTTTCTGCTCCATTTCTCCTTGTCTTCATGCTTTTCTACTGAAATACTCTAATTTTGAAAGTCTGTTACTCACCTTGGTTCTACTCTTTATTTTTCCACCCATCTCTCATCCTTTTTAAACTAGAAAAGCACTCAGAGAGCACAGACCTCCGGCGAGCAGCTCATCCCCATCATAATTAGATTTACACCGTCCACATGGCGATTTGGATCATCATAAAAAAGTCCTAAATTGTTCTTGGTATCTTTATACACCAACCATGTAAAGTAAAAGTGAGTCAGAGTTTCAAACTGATCCATAATCCAGGATCTCTTCTGTATCATCACTAAAATGTAATCATCTGTTCCTGGTAACATTCCCAACATTTCCTGAAAATGTCATAAAGATCCGTCCTTAACCTTTTAAGTTATCGTGCTATAACAGACTTGGATCTCTGTTGTGGCATCTGTTATTTACAATGATGGGGGTTTAGTATAGCCATAATAAATAGTTGAGTTTTCCATGGGAATGTTAAACATCTTCTCCGTTACTCTACTCTAGGCTCACCAACTGCAGATGCAGTTGCTGTACAGCGTTTTGGGGGTGTCTGGTTTTTGTCATCTTCAGGCGATCCTTGTTATTCTTGCTTCAGTATGCTGATGTACGAGATGCGCGGGAAGAAGGACCGTTATGACGTAATCGATCTGGACCCCTATGGAAGTCCTGCCGTCTTCTTGGACGCTGCTGTACAGGCCGTCAGCGAGGGGGGTGGGTCGTCCCGTTGTTCAAACATTCACCCAACCATTTTGTTTTTGGTTCTTCCCTGTCTCGATTTAGGGGTTTTTTTTGGGGGGGGGGGGGGGGGGGCAGAACCAAAAGGATAAAACCAGAGCTTCCATGTTGGTGACTCACTCGTGTTTTGTGATTCTCAGGTCTGTTGTGTGTAACATGTACAGACATGGCAGTCATGGCAGGAAACAGCGGAGAGACCTGCTACAGCAAATACGGTTCAGTCTCCCTCAAAGCCAAGTATTGTCACGAGATGGTGAGACGCACAAAATGCACGTTAAGTACATGTACAGGCATGAACTCACTTTATTCTTTTTCAATGAGTGTGCCACAGGAGGTGAGGCGCTGCACACAGTTTCAACCGTCTCATTTGA
Organism: Brachionichthys hirsutus; assembly: GCF_040956055.1. Lineage (NCBI taxonomy): Eukaryota > Metazoa > Chordata > Actinopteri > Lophiiformes > Brachionichthyidae > Brachionichthys > Brachionichthys hirsutus. Next base: position 3,500,871 of record NC_090913.1, read on the forward strand.
TTTCAATTGGATAAAACCGCTGCATCACAATTAACCAAAAATAAAAATCCTTAAATGACACACAATAGCGCATCTACTCGGTAAAGGTTTTTCTGTTTTGACAGTAGCAGACGATACTACATCAGGAAAGTGTGGTGGATGCTGAGTTTATTTGAATTTCCCAACCTTTGCTTTTCATTGTGCAAGCAGGAAGCATGCATTTTCTATAACTTGTAAAAGAGAGACCTGTCTTGATTTTTACCACGTCGGAGCATTTTGCATGCTTAAAGTGAGGGAATACTTAAACATTACAGTAGTCCCTCGATATAACGCGGATCATCTTTCGCGTCCTGCACAAAAACGTAATGGTTTTCTTTTTTGGCTCATGCCATGTAATCCCACTTAAAGCCATTGGTCTGAGGAGGTCAGGCCCCCCCGCACCAAGAAAAATAATAAATCATATTTCTCTCTTCTGTCTCCCTGCAGGCTCTTCGTATCATCCTCCATAGTTTGGACCAGAGGGCAGGGGTGTACCAGCGATATATCCAACCTCTGCTGTCTGTCAGTGTCGACTTCTACATCAGGGTCTTTGTACGCGTTTTCACAGGACAAGCCAAAGTCAAAGATTCAGCCAGGTTCTCTCACTCGCATGCACACTCTCTCTCTCACACACACACACGTTTTCTAACAAAAGGTTATGCTAAATGCTTCGTTACTAAGAGTAGCAGGCCAGCAGGCACAGAGATTGGTGAAAAATATTTTTTTAACAACGTCAAATGTAGAATTTGTTGCAGTTGTGTCTTTGTAGATCTAGAGAAAGCCTGACGGGATGCCCAGAGAGGAACTGTGCTACTGCATGAAGAAGTCTGGAGTGGCAGAGAAGTATCTCAGAGTAACTCAGGACATGTACGACAGCAGTGAGGTGTGCAGTAGGAGTAACAGCGGAGTTTAGGGTAGAGGTGGGATGCACCAGGGAAGTGAGGACAGTGAAGGTTAGACGTTTTGGAGACAAGGTCAGAGAGGACAGACTTTGATGGTTTGGACATGTCCAGAGGAGAGACGGGGACTATATCGGTAGAAGGATGCTGAGGATGGAGCTGCCAGGGAACAGGGCTAGAGGTCGACCCAGGAGAAGACACATGGACGTAGTGAGGGAGGACATGAGAGTGGCTGGTGTTGGGGAGGACGATGCAAAGGACAGGGTGAAGTGGAGAAGGCTGATTTGCTGTGGCGATCCCTCACGGGACAAGCCCAAAGTACAGTAGCAGTAGTAGCTAACTGTAAAAAATGAGGACCAACCTTTCATGTTTCTCAGTTTTCTCAGATTTCCCATCGATCTCGGGGAAGCCAGAGGGAGTAACTCAATCATGAAAAGCCAAAATAAAAGCATCTCAACCAATGCACACGCACACACACACACACACACACATCGCAGAATTGTGCACGTACATAACTGACACAAGAACAGAACATTTTTGATATGTAGTGGCAAATGATCTGTAAAATGTTAACTTTAAAATAAAGATAGATTTGAAGGTGCATTTGAGCACGTCCCATATCTGTCTGCTTCCGTTCATCTCTGGTAGAGGTTATGATCTGATCGCTTCAGACCAGTCGTGTGTTTATATCTAAACCACATGTTGCTCGCTTGATGCAAAATATGAAATTACTCCCCGTCTTGTGTTGCAGTAAACAGGCTCTGGTCTACAACTGTGTCGGCTGTGGGTCTTTTCACCTGCAGAGAATGGGCAGGAGAACGAGCAACGGAAACCAGTAAGACATACGTGAACTGGAAACATGAGCTCAATGTGTTGCCGACCTTGGACGATTTTAAATATGTAATTGAAAATAATAGAAAGACAATATGTCAAATGCCGAAAATGAGAATTTTCATTGTTCACACATATATTCACACAATATGAGTGCATTCACAAATGATAGTTGAAATTCCACTGAACTATATAAACCCGATTCATAAATGTTACCTTCACAGCAACACACCAACATTTGATGGTGTCACACAAATATTGTACTTTTTTCCCGTAATGTATCTAATAGACTCATTGATTGACTGTGATTTAAATGAACATTTAGACTCTTTTATTTTTTCTCACTGTCTTCAGTTGCCATCGATCCTCCTGTTACGCCATAATCGAATAATTTATGTTTCGACATTTTAAAGAAATTTCTCCTGTTTTTAGTTTTGATTTAAGTAATTAAATTGAGCAGAGTCTTGTATAAAAAGATACAAACCGTAACCCATATAATTAAATACACTTACCACAAATAAGTGTCTCGCCCTCTGTTGGAAGTCGGGTTCTCTGAACCTGCTCTGATTTCCAGTATGAAGTACTCTGCTGCCACTGGACCCCCAGTTGGACCAGAGTGTGAGCACTGCGGACAGAGACATCAGGTAAGACGCAGCACTGGCGCTCGCAGTAACCCTTTATCGCAGCTTGTTGGTCGGGACCAAGCAATATGGACCCCTATTTAGTAGTATAAATGAGGCCAGATATTTCACTAGTGTGCCATTAGTGTATTGGTAACCAAAGGGAGAGATGTCGCAATTTTGTAGTACAGATACAATGGTATATTTTAAAGTCAGTCCTCCAACAGTCTGTGGTTCAATTCCACCCATAGCCGTTTGCTACATGTGAATGAATGAATGTGTTTATTAGATAGAATGTTAGAGTACAAGTACAGTCACACAGTAGCATGTATTACAGTACAAATAAAGTCAAACATCCTGTCTAAGAGGAGCATTTCAAAAAAAACCTTGCGGTCTTGTTTCCGTTGAAAGTCCTTCGTACATAAATCATCCACAATTAACAATACAAATTTAACAATACAAATAAAAATAAAACCAATATTCAATAACTCAATTGATGCAAAGTAACATTAGAAAAATAAAATGATTTTACACCACCGATGCAAACAAAAAATAAATTCTTTCACGTACGTCCCCAGACCTCTTTGGCTGTCTCTATCAAATAATGGCAAAGATGCCAACATCAGTCCACTGCTGGATTCAAGATTCAACATTCTTTATTGTTATTATGCTAACATAACAAAATTGTGCTTAAGGCACACAGAGGAACATAAAACGAAAAACAAAATCTTTTAAAACGACGAGATATATACACATCAATGGAATCAAAGGCTGCTTAGAGGAGGATGGGGCCTGTTGTGTGGCACAGCTCAATGTATTTCCCCGAAACACACTCTTTACTTTATTTGGAACAGATATTAGCAGACACAGCACATCTGAAAATAAGTGGGGGTGCACCGATTGCAATTTTCTGGCCGATCATTTGCTTTTACAAATAAAAGGAAATGACGAGGCTTGATGTTGTTAATAAAATAACTATCTACAGGACAAAATAACTAAATAACCTGTAACACCAATAAGGTTTTCCTCAGTTTTAGCTTTTCTTTCTTGTCACGTAAAACTTACCAAAGCCCACAAACATTCCACAAGAAACAGTGCAGCATGTGTAATGTTTCCGTACGCGTCTCTCCTCTCTGCAGATGGCTGGTCCTCTGTGGGCGGAGCCCATCCATGACTCAGCATTTGTCCAGCGGGTTTTGTCAGCTGTGTCGGCGAACCCGTCTCGCTTTGGGACGTCTAAGCGCATTGAGGGAATGCTCACCATGGTGGCCGAGGTATCCAATTAGCTTTGAGATGCTCTATTACGATGTGCATCTTCTTCCTGATAGGCTAACGCAGTGTGACCTCTGACATGGCGCTCGTTTCAGGAGTTGGAGGATGTTCCTCTTTATTACACCGTGGACACACTGAGCAGCACGATACACACCAATACTCCACCCCTGCTTCAGTTCAGGTAACTTCACACGGGAAAATCAACCTGACTTGGGCTGCGTTGTACATTATACTGCATCGTCTTTGTTTGCAGAATGTTATATAAAATCACGCACGAGCGTGGCGTCTTTGAATACAAACAGGCATCACTATCACACAGTGTCTGCATTTCAAAAACGAAACCCCGATCGATCCGGCGCTGTCTGCAGGTCTGCGCTCCTGCATGCGGGACACAGGGTGTCCCTCTCTCACGCCTGTAAGAATGCCATCAAGACAGACGCTCCTCCTGCAGCCATCTGGGACATCATGCGATGCTGGGTAAATGATTTCAAAAAGATGCAGCCTCACTCCTGCACACATTCTAGCTTGCAATTATACATTCATTCATTCGTTATTTATTCACATCTTTTGGTACTTAGAAACGTAAAAAAGGTTTCTGAAATGGCTGTCTTGAATTAAAAAAAAATGGCTTTAAGGCTAAACTCGCATTTCCCACATGCGTAAATACAAAGAGTTTTATTATATGACAGTCTCAACATTCATAAAGACTGGAAAATAATAAAGGTACCCTAAAATGCTCACTTTAAATGGGAAGATAACCACATTGTGTGGGATGTGGATGTAGATAAACTGAGTCGTCCCGGCAACGTGTTCGTCTGTTTTGAGTCGGAGGGTAACGTCTTGAGTTACTTCCGAATCCCCCGGTCTGCTCTTTACACTGAAATGCTGCGTGTAAAATCTGTGCACTCTGTAAAGCATTCTTTTTACTCACGCTTGGTGAACACAGGAGAAGGTCAATCCCGTGAAGAGAGAGAAGCTGTCAGAGGCGAGCCCCGCCTTCAAGATCCTCTCCAGCAAGCCCAGGTGAGACCTCATCTCGGGATCGATAGTCCTCCCAGTTTACCGGTGCACCACAATATCAATTGATAGATGACTCATGGGCAGGGCCGTCAACAGACTTGCTGGGGCCCCGGGCGAGCAGAAACCATATGGGCACCCCCGACGCTGAATAATCCTACACCACATCTACCCATTTGTTTAAATCAAACAGAAATGTGAAAATGTTCATTGTGTGCTCGCGATGAATCCCTGGATCTTTGGTCCAGCTGCCTTTAATGTATTATCGTAGTATTTTTTGGCACTCAATATAATATAGCTACAGAGGAGAAGTAATATCAATGCATAACCTGCAACACGAGTTACTCCACCCCGTGCTGTGTGGGTTTGCATGTTTCCTCATTAAAAAGTTACTTTGGAGTAACGTTTAAATATTTTCTGTTAAATCTGTGGAATTGAAATGCGTAAAGAAACAACGTGTGTGTTTGTGTAGTTTACAAGCCTGTTTCACTGTGAGGGAGGATGCCAACCCTCAGTCCCGGAAACTCCGGCTGATGCGGTTCCAGGAGAATCCTCAGGCCTTCTGGGGACCCAAAGCTCGTGCCAGAGCTGGGTAATGAGCACAATAACCATGATCCACAACACACACACACACACACACACACACACACACACACACAACAATAATAAACAGTCAGTTTTGGGACCATTTGCACCTGAAAGTCTGGAAACGTTTCTAAAACTCACACCAAGCAGAATATTCTTAGCATTTTTAAAAGTGCTAAGAATGAATCAACAATAGGTGTCAAAATATAAAAGTAATTCGAGTGTAAATGTTCATATTAAAGGGGTGTTTTCTAATGAAATGGGATTTATGATGCCAGAAACGCCTTGAACAAGTCAACGCAGTGATTTCCTTACTCTTGATTGATCTAATTTCCTGTCTCCTTTCTGTGTTTTTTTTCCCCCGTCCAATCTCATACTTTCCTGAAACCACCCCTCTTTGTTTGTTTATTTTTATTCTCTTGTCCATGTCCTTTTTTAGTGGTGGCATTTCTACTGAGCTGCAGGACAAAAGGAAGAAGTTCCAAAACAAGAGAAAGAACCCGATTCCAGACTCCTCTCAGCTAAAGGACTTCCCGTGCAAGAAGTTCAAGCAGGTAAGAGTCACCTGGTAGCCCTCAGCCACAGGCAGGAAATGGGCCTGCCTGTGGCTGTCTGGAAGCCCTCGTTCATTTGAAAGTAGCAAAACCTGTACAGGGTTGGCACATGAGATCCCAACGCAGAAGCCGCTGCTGTCTTTTGTTCTTTCTCAGGGAACATGTAGCCATGGAGACGGATGCTGCTACTCCCACCACCAGGAGGAACTGGAATAATTCTGTTCCTGATTTGACCTCTGATCTGTGGAACCTGTTCACGCGTTGTGTTGAAGGACCATCAGCAGTAGACGGCTGGAAATGTCCATCTGAAACCTTCAGGCTCGGTCTGGTTAAAACGCTTGAAGGATGCGCTTGAGCTCCCCGACCCGTCCGGGTGAACAGAAACATTCTTTGAGAATCCTCGGGTGTCGCCAGGCTCGATGATGGATTAGGACTTTAATCACGGCATCTTTATCGGTTACGGTAAACGCTATGATGCCGCTTTGTCCCTTAAAAAAATACTCAGTTTTGTGAACTAAGAAAAATACTCTTACTCGCTCATCCTTGTAAATCTTCTAAGTTATTTATTTCTGTTTTACAAGACGTTTGTGTTTATTGACTGTAATGGGGTGCAGCGACATGGAGACTTGCGTTGAGGCGTTGTAATACCGAGCGTGAACAGATGGAGCCGTCTCCGTGTGGCTGATGTGATGCCAGCGCTGAGCAGGGTCCGTTCTAGATTCCAGGTTCTAGAAAGGGTTACAATGCGTTTGTGTTATACATGTTTATATTGTCAGAACAATAAAGTCCTGATGTTAACTATAACCAGTGGGGAGTTCTCGGCTTGTTCTACTTTCAGAGTGTGGCTGCTTACAGGTGGAAATCAATCCACTTCATTTTTATTTTTTACAAAATGGCAGAAGCGAAAATAATTTCAATCTGTTACATGAATCTATTATTCATATAAAATTATTTGAAATCAATTTCTGGCTTGATTTCACACACACGACTCGCGATGGAAGCCTTCCTGACGATCTGGCCGCTCATCCCTTCGCTTTCAGGCTGCAGGTGAATAAAAAGTGAACTCAATATTTGTACATATTCAGGCAGCCGGGGAGAAGGAAGTCTGGGCTTCCCTGCTTCGGCTGCTGCCCCCGCGACCCGGCCCCGGAGAAGCAGCTGAAGATGGATGTCTTAAGAACAACTTTTAAATTTAGATGGAATATAACGTTAAAACAAAATGACATTTACATTATTCATTCATCTTCTTGAAGACTGGATCATCATCTAGTCTTCAGCCACATAGTGGGTCACAAGTCTGCTGGAGTCGATCCAAATCAAAAACAAATCCACACTCCTCGGTGACATTTCTATTTTAATGTCCGCTAGATGTTTTACAAATTTGCAATTTACAGGCACAAAAAGCACAAACCTTTAGCACTGAAGCATTTTTCCATTGTAGTCTTAGCAAAAGGTGACTTTCACACTCCTGTACATCCCATTATTTACAGCCTCGACACCTGGCTCATACACTGATGAAGGAATGAATGCAGCTCTATAGACATGATAGCAGGTCGTATGAATATTTGCATCATTAGTTGAGGAGAGCTCTGACTAAGACACAGTAAGTTAAAAAGAAGAAATACAAATCTGAGCCATGTGGTACTCCAGTAAAGTATTTGGTTGTGGGGCAGATGAGTTGAATGCAGAGGTTAAGATCAGTTTCAATGTTTTATGTTCGCTGAATGATCCTTGAAGATGCAGAGGAAGCTGAAAGAACTGGTTTGGGTGGAAAGAGGGGGATAGTTTTCCTCTTTTGGCCATTTTTTTATTTCTTTGCCTTCCCCTTGCCCGCACCTTTCCCTTTGCCCTTTCCAAAAGCGTCCGTCTTCTCTTTATTTGACTGCTTGGTGGCTCGAACCTTCTTTTGCTGCAGGAAGGAACAAAACAAAAGATGAAAATAACAAATTTTCATAGCATCAAATGGAATCGCACATTCCCGTCCCATTCTGGATACTCTTACTTTGATCATGGCATCCGTTTTGAAGCCCTCAGTCTCCTCCTCGGACTCTCGCATGTCGTCCACGTCCTCGCCTCCCAACGCCGGCTCCACGCCGCCGCCACCACCGCGACCCTTCTTTACCGCTTGCAGGGAGTACGGCATCAGGTGAGCTTCTTTGTTGTAGGTCCGCGTAAATGCCGATTTCACCTGGGAGGAGACCAAACAATCGTCACTGGAGGAAGGAGTCGTGTCGATTCAGTGAAACCACAATCTCCAAAACCCTCCCGCCCCCCGCTGACCTTGGAGTCCAGTTTGGAGTACGGGTCGGGCTTTCCTCCCCAGATGCCAATCTCCATGATGCTGTCCACGTCCTCCCTGAGGAGCTGGTAGTCGTCCAGCAGCTGCACGGCTTCCCCGGCGCCGTCTGCTCCGTGCCGCTGCAGCGGGCTCAGCAGCAGCTGCTGCAGGTAGTGCAGGTAGTCCAGGTTCACCGCCTGTCGACTGCTCAGTGTCCTGCAGGAGCCCAAACACACACCTGTGTGTGATTCTATACGTTTCTAACCAGTTCACACGCAGCGTGAAGATCTGCTCACTTTAAGCTCATGTGCGAGGCCAGCTCCTGGAGGACGCGGGAATGTTTACTTGCGGAGGAATTCTTGCCCAGCCAGCTGGGAAAGGTGGGAAACTGATTCATGTAGCCCTTCATGAGCTCGCCTGGAAGCACGCTGGCGTAAATGGCCTGCAAGCACGCAAAAAGGGCAGCACATCAGTGTGTGTGTTTGTGTGTGTGTGTGTGTTTAAAGGCACTGGCTCACTGAAATTACCTGCTTGGGATTCAACATCAGTGCATTTACTGGAGTTAATGTTATTAACAGTAAATATGTTATTACCACCGCCGGCGTCCGTCCGTTAGCAAGATAACTCAAAAGGTTCTGGATGGGCCTCGATGAAATGTTCAGGAAATGTTGGGAATGTTATCAGGAAGAGATGATTAAATGTTGGTGATGATTCAGAAGAGATCCCGGATTCTGGATCACGTTGACATTTTCGTTAACATTGCAGTCAAAAGCTTCAAAACTTGTTCCTCAATATATCAGTCGATTATCAGAACTGGATCAGAACCAGAATGGAGTCAGAGAAAAATATTTCATTTTAACATTTACAGATTCAAAAATCAGTAAAAAATACACAAACTGATTCACTTTTGCTTTTCATGGTTGGTGCATAAAGATACCAAGACCAATTTAGAACGTTTTGGTGATGATCCAGATCACCATGTGGACGGTGTAAACCTAATTAGGAGGGGAATGAGATGCTCGGCGGAGGTCTGAGCTCTCTGAGTGCTTTTCTAGTTTAAGTATTAATGTCAGTGTTTGTCATGAAACAGCTAAATAAAAATTACGGCCAGAAAACAGTCGCAAATAAATATGAGGATATGTTATATTGAAAAAAAGGAGCCACATCTGAGACCTTTTGTTGTTTGACGAGGCGAATGTAGACACACAAAGACAAACCCTCCTTTATTGTGTTCCCGTTTGTGTGAGTCTGTTACCTGTGTCGGTAGGAGCGACCAGTTCTGCCCAGAGCGGATCCGTCTGTCCACCAGGTCTCCCTCAGAGATGGAGTCGGCTGCCTTGCTGAGCAGAACGAGGTGAGACTTCATATTACCTCTGTAAGAAAGCAGAAGTTTAAAGGCGTTTTTCTGTCTGTAACAGCAATAAACGAAGGAAGAGACGAGCTACCGGTACTAGATAAAGACTGGAAGCACCTCTTACCCAGCGGCTTGCGGTCGTACATGAGGGTAATTCTCTTGAACAAAGAGCGGTGCGAGAGAGTAGTCATGGAAGAACAGATCGGATTTGTCGATGAGGCTCATGTGGGCGGTCTCCTCCCCTGATGCAAACACCTTTCTACAAACATCAAAGGGCCCCATCTTCATGTCCTTGCGGGCTTTGGCTGCGTCGGTCTTACACTGGTCGTAAGACATGGCCCTGTCTTTGGCTGACCACATACTCAGATTGTGGATCACCTAATGGGAAAACAGCCAGAGTGGAAGGAGAGCAGAGACTGAGTGTGGCGAGTTCAAACGGAACTTCATTATGAAAGGATTTTGGGCAGTTTTCAGGTATCAAGCTGCTTTGCTGTGGAATCAGCTCCCCCCAAAAAAACACATCGAGTTGAATTACCTGTCGGATATCCTGATTGGCAGCTAGGATCATTTCATTAACGGCCGGGGGCGGGATCCTGATTCCCTCCTTGAAAGCGATGGACATTATAGCGCCCTGAAAAAGGAAACAGATTGAGCAATATCACGTTTCCATAAACATCTAAAGACTTACTCTACATGTACCGGTAGTAGCTGAATTCATTCGAGAACTCCACGTTTGATGTATTCTGAAGTTGTTAGTGTTTAATTTTAGTCGAATGCCAGAACGCAGGCGTGTGTCGGTACCTTGATCTGTTCCACTCGCGGCCTCTGGAACCGGAGATCATAGCAGTAGTTGGCCAGCGACCTGATTTTCATGTGGTTACGGTCGTTGCACATGCAGATGATGGGAATCTTTGAATTTTTGATCAGGCCAATCATCTCCTACAGGAGGGAATCGCTCCGAGGTCAACATAGTTAAGTTGTTTCAAGGATACAACATGATTTAAAAACACGATCTGGCGCTACATAAATGAAATTGAATTGAGGACATTCGTTTGCTCTACCTGGATTCCTCCACGGTCCTCGTTGCCCGCCATGCCATCAACCTCATCCATGATCAAGATATGCTTACTGCTCACAGTCTGAGACGTGCCTACAAAACACGACCGACAGTCAGATTTATTTTTCAATTCCTGTGAGAATAGTATGAAAACCTTGAGAAAACATCAGCACGCTGCTTCACATGCAATGAAACGACAATGTGCAGCAAAAAGACAGATTTCTTTGCTCTGTGAGCTCGTCTGGATTTACTTCGTTAAAATCTTCTGCTGATTTTCCTATCAAGAAGCAAAGTGCATCAACAATTTATGCTGGTGTCAAGTAAAACATATAAAAAGATTCCATGACAAAACAAAAACTAAAAAAAGGTTCACCTTTGTAGAAATTCTCAATGCTGGTGTTGTTAAGGGATTCCGCAACGACTTCCTTCAGGTTCTTTTTGCTGCGAGTGCAGCTGGCATTCATCTCCACGTAGCTGAAGCCCAATTCCTGGGGGCCGGCACACAAGCATAAACCAGCTTGAGATCATGGGTGTAAGAATATTTAAAAAGGTGACCCTTTCTCCACAAGTTAATGCAGTTCCCAAACACTCAAGATGAAATATCTGTGCCAGTCTTTGGTAAAAACATCAAACAGATGCTGCAGGACAGCGTCCGTCACTTCTGTCTCAAACAGCCCCGTCAAAAACGCTCTAAACCCGGAAGCAAAAGTACGTTCATTGCGAGCGTTGAGCATTGATTGCAGAACGACCCAAACTACGAAGGATTGGCTGGATGGTTTATTTAGCTGTTTTTGAGATAACAAGGACCCAAAATCACCATAATAGTGTAGAAACATGGGAAAAGTGAGTGTTTCATAATATGTCCCCTTTAAAATAACACACTGAACATGGGAAAACATACAAAACAAAAATACCCAAAGACGCGTCTGTTGCTCACACTGACCTCACAGACCAGGGCAGCTGTCGTGGTCTTCCCGACCCCCGGAGGTCCAGAGAGCAGAGCAGCTTTGCATCCTGCTCCATCGTCCTTCCCTCCTCCGAACTTACCAAACCGCGCAGCTGCCAGAGAGAAACGGGACAAATCACGCACCCTTTAGAGACGGAAGCAGCTCTCATCGCTCCACCGTCTCAGCTCGACCTCCTGATACCTGCTGGCTTAGAAGCATTCCCGCCATGGTGTCTGTACCAGCTCTGCAGCCAACGTAATAGCTTGTTAGCACAGCTCTGATCTCCCTGCTGGCCAATAACGGCCTTCAGAGAAAGTGGCCGGTACTTGTCAACCCACAGCAGACTGCCAGCTTCTCCAGTCGATGACGACGACAAAGATGAAGAAAGTCCCAGTTCTCTCCTGGCTGTGTGACCCGAGCCTCTCCCAGGTGGCGTGCCGACGCCTTTGGACTTGACAGCATGGCCTTGCACCAAGCCAGTCTTTGATGGACTGGGGGTGTGCGGAGATGTCGAGTTACCCTTGGAGGGAGAGACCTTCTGAGATTTGGGAGTGCTCTTTGAGGTCTTACTGGGGGGAGCCCTCGTCTTTGAGGCTTTGCTCTAAAAAAAAAAAAAAAAAACAGTCTGACTTCAAATGAGCCCAACGCAATAAATGACCTCACAAATATCACCATTAAAGCAAAACGCCAACCTCAGCCTCCGCAGCAATCACATATTTGGACTTCTTTCCTGGTTTTGTCCTGATTAGCGCCAACAGACCATCCTCATCCAGGATCTTGGTGCCGAAACTCTGCGCCTGAGTGTCGAGTTACGTGTACAAAAAGAACATAATGCATTTGAGATAGAAGCAAAATGTACGGAAGACGTAGCACTGAGGAAATATAAAGCCACAAGCTGGTCTCTAATACGTGACTGAAGCTGCAGGAAAACTTCATACGTAACATTCCCACCGACGCCGTTCGTAGCCGGGCTGTTTAATTACCTTGAAAGCAAGAACTTTAAAAATGAATCGTACGACGAAACTATTGTCGTGGCTTGACTCGGTAAAAGCAGACGTGGAACGGGAGATAATAAGAACCGAAGAGGACGGTGGCCAACGATGTTAAAAACACACTGATTGAAGGTATTAAAAAAGTCTGTATTTTGCCATACAGCTGGATGAGACGACGGACGTTGCATGAAAATGACGGCACCATGACGGTGAAGAGAGCGCAGACACAGGGACGCAAATCTTGTGCACGTTGCCCGGCTCGACGTCAAGCCGAGAGGAATTTCTCCCAGACACGTTCCAGGAGGTGATTACAGACCTACCCAAACTACGCAGGATTGACTGGATGGTTTATTTTGCTGTTTTTTGGGTTGATAAGGACCCAAAATCACCATAATAGTGTAGAAACATGGGAAAAGTGAGTGTTCCATCAAATGGGACCTTTAAGTGCATTTTCAAACAAGGTTGAATTTCTTTTTTTACTACAATGTTTACTTAATTTTCATATGCAGTGCATTTTAATTGATTTATTATTTTCAGATTTTAAGCACCCCGTTCCATCTGTCTATGATTGTTACAGCGGCCAAAAAATATGAAACAAACTTGTTAAATAAAACTTTCAGCTTGCTGTTCATGAAGACTTTGGCCTACAACGCTACTTTACGTTAATGTTGGTCATTAGGTGGTACTTGTACTGAGTATTTACTCAGGTGGTACTCAGGTGGAACCACTGCTATAGGGTATGCCGTAAAAAAAGCAAGTTATAAAAGCATATGAATACAGAACCCACCGCAAAAAACAGCCGCATCAAGAGAGGATCCACAGATCGTTTGGGACAACCCACACCAGCGTGACTGATATCACCGTCAGATGAAGATTTGAATTAGATTGGTCACCTTTTCTAGCTTTGACACTCCGCTATCTCTGCCCTGCACCAGGTAGCTGGTCTTCTTGCTGATGCTGCTCGTCAGTTTGCCTCCGTAGCGCTCGATCAGGGACTTGGCTTCATCCCTTTCCATTGACTCCAGGACTCCGGTCACAACAAACACAAAGCCCTCCAGACAATTCTCTGCACCCTGGAAAAGACACGAAAACCCCCCCAAAATGATCAGTGATGTCCAGAACAAGAAAGCGGTCAGCTGAAGGATGGCTGTTCTCTGTGCAACCTGTGGAATTTCCTTGGAGCCCAGAGCTCGGGGCCCATCTCTGCTGAGGTAGTTCCTGTAGGCTGATGTATTGAACGTCTTCGGTGCATCATCGGGACTTGTGCTCTGAGACAGAGAGAAGATGATTGGATTCGTTTTTAAAGAGTTAAGCTGTGCACACTGTGTCTTTCAGTTTTCATTCAGGGATAGATACACCGACTCGCCATTTTTAGAATGCATTTTAATTGACAGAAAGCCATCTGCTCTGTTCACCTCTGGTTTCCTGGGAGAAGTTCGAACTGTGATGGGCGTCATTCTCGTTTTGGGTGTGACCTTCGCATCTGAGCTCGACGAGGCAAGTGGCTCCTTTTTGGGAGAGATTTTTGTTTTTGCGAGCAAAGCTGATGCTTTCATCTTCAGACCTTCATCTCCCTCCTCAGCACTCTTCTTCATCAGAGCCAGTTTGGCGCTGGTTTTGACCTGGACGGCGTTCTTTTTAGGAGACTGAGGCATCACATCATCCGACGCGCTGCCCCTTTGACTGTTCTTAGAGGAGCTCTTTTTGGGAGTTGTGGCAGGGACTGCTTTATCGTCTGAGCCTTTACGAGCCTGGATAAAGACACAAGAACATTTGCAACATTTGCATTACCCTTAACGACAAAAGTAAATGCGCCTTTATGTTGTGGCTTTTTAATCACCTTCTTTGCTTGAGGCTCCTTATCCAGCATCGCCAGTGTTCTGGCAAACTCCTCGTTCTCATGAACCTGCTTTTCTAGCTGAGAGAAGAGAGATGACATGGAAAAAGCTCAATTGTTAACTGAATAGAATCAGTGTTAAGGGTTTAAAGATTTTGTAACATATTCTGAATTTCCCCTTTGATTTATACATTAAAATATTTAAGGACACTTTCAATCACATTTGTAATGCTTTTTATTACACCTTACATTCCTGCATGTAGTCATGGCGACGTAGGTACGACACACTAACCTCACATTTGATGAAGCTGATTATTTGATAGATTCATCATTTTGTCACAAACAAAGTGGCCATTGTGATTTCCCAATATCCAATGTGACATGGCGAAACCGCATATTTTATCTAACTGACTAATGATTAATGAAGAAGGTAAAGTATAAAAAGGAGAGTTAAATGATTTTGTTTAATAAAATGTTATAAAATGTCGATTAAAAAAAAAAGAAAAGTCTACCAATATCAGTCAAGTATTTGTACAATTTTCTCCCAGTTGACTAATCAACCACCGTTTAATAACTAGTGCAAAGAACACAAATATCTACCTCCATGTCCTCATCCATCTGCAGAGTTCTGGCAATTTGTTCATCACTAATCAGATCATCCGTGTCCTCCGTTGGCTGCAGAGAAGAGAATCTTTTGGTAAATTTAACAGAAAGGTTGAGTTTGAGTTTATTTAAACAGGAACAATACATATTGATGAACGTTTACATGTAAATATGTAAGATTATAGTCAATGGCTAATTTCCATCTTTAGATGATTTTGTAATGACACTGGAGAAAATGTTCAGTGAAGGTTTTAGTGGTTTAAGAGTCCCTTGATTTGACAGGCGTGAATGAGGAAAGTAGCAAAGTTGAAAAGCAGGGAACAATAGAAATCCACCACAACTTACAGCCTTTCGCTTGGTGCTGGCTACGAGCTTCTTATCAGAGCGCTGAATGGCTGCACTGCCAAAGTATTCGAGTACGGAGGTGGGGGTCTTTTTGAGTGGAGGAGGGGCTGTCTTTGGGGTCACAGGAGATTTTGCTGTACTTTTATTCTGTGTGGAGGACGATTTTCCAGGAGACGTCAATGTCTTTCTTGCTCCACGAGTGCCCTTAACGTCTGACTTTGATTGTCTTGCCGTATCATTCTGCTTAAGCTTGGAGACATTCTTCAAAGACTGAAAAGTGTCACTGTCTGAGTCTGAAAAAAAGAAGATGAAGATCTTATCAAAACATAATATCCAGGAAATCCCCGGAAAAATATTACTCCTTCAAAACAATGAATTAAAATTCTCAGAAAAGGTTAAGTGCTTACAATTAAATAAAGCAATGACAAATCACACAACAGCTGCAACTTGAATGGCAAAAACAGAAAGATTAGCACAGGTGTATTCATTTCAAAATGGCTAGGCAAAGGCGCACATCTGCTCTGTCCTATTACCTGTTTCAGAGATGTATTGCACAGGATCTTTTTTGGAAGGTTGCTCAGTCTTGCTCATCTTTGATTTTTCTTGGGGGGATTTCTTTGACTTCCGTGCTAATACGTCTTCATCAGAGTCTGACGAGGCAGAAAAAGACGTGCCGTGAAGAAAACATGGAAGAAAAGGTCCCCAGAGGTAAGTGCCTTTTATTACGAAACAATATTCATCGCATTTTTCTTGAAAAAATAAAATAAAATTCTGAAAGCCTGGTTTAAAGTAACACGTTTCTGGATTACTGACTTGTTTTAAACATGTTTCTGTTACTCAAATAGAATAACACGTGCCACTTATGATTAGCCTCGGGCTAATTATAATCACTGCTCATGGTCCAAGAAAGCATAAAGAACATGGATACCTGAATCTATGACTCGATGCTTCTTTCGTTTTTTGTCACCGACCTTGGATTTCTCCTCGGGGTTGCTTTTGACCTGAAGAAAACGAATCAAAATAAAACCCCAAAAGAGAGAACAGAAGAATCTCAACAACAAAGCAGACTTCCTTACCCTGGTCCCTTTCTTCTTCTTCTTAACTTCCTCGTCTGAAGAAAGAGGATTCATCTTCTTCTCTGGTTTGATGTCTCCTTTTGATGCTGGTTTCTGCACCGCAGATTTAGCTGAAGTCGGTTGGAAGAACCGCCTGATGTCCTGAAGGCAAACATTCAGCGTTCATTAGCCTAATTAGGACAGTTCTTCGTGGAATAAACTGTTTGGTTATTGATCAAAACTGGCGCAACGCCGCTTATCCAAAGTAACCTTATAGAGAGAAGACGCCCAACAGTTTGGACATTTCACTTTGGAACATTGAGTGTCATGCAGGTTTGAAACGTCATTAACAAATCAGCACGCAGATGTCACATCTGAACACGATAATAAATCCGAAGTTGTTCGTGTTTCTTGCTAATTTTAACCAATAAAAGAGTTTCCTTTAGCTACAGCTAGCAGTACGCACTTGAAGTTTCAACAGCAGCGCGACGATTCAACAGGACAGATGAAACAGTTTCCCCTTATTAAACCACTTTCCCTCGAAAGATCGAATGAATATTTGGATCTTGTAACGTACCATTTTAGCGCAGGGTAGTGCTCAAAAAAAGTATCTTGAAATCCTTCCACGGCTTGGCGCGAAGCTTGGAGTTGTCGCTTGGAGATGACGCAGAGCCGAGTCGTTTGTTGACATCCTGTTTGTCTCTAAAAAAAACCCCTTTAATCTGAAAAATTAAATAAATAAAAAACTTTTGTCTCTGAAAAAAACACTTTGCTCTCCGAGAAATAAAATAATAGAAAAAAATGTTATTTCTATTTATTTAATTAATTAATATTCAATATTAATACATTTATATATTGTTCAATGGAATGAACAAATGGAGATTTTATATGGAACAGATGGAAACCCGCACCCAGCCATTGGTTCAGGTAAGTGGATGACACCTGGGAAAAAAATCAGGACTCAAGAAGCCCGACCAGCATCTTCTTTTGATTCCATCACCCACTGCAGAACAGGTTATGGGTCACTGGAACCCTGACGTCCCATAACTTCACTCCTTTGAGGACAGTAATGTCCAGGTTTGAGCCAGTGAAGACTGAGACAAAGCCATTATTATTATTTCAATCTCCCTCCTCTCTGAACAGACGAGGAAGATTAACATACAATCTAAAATCTGTCCCCAGAAACTACAACCATCCACCCCGGAGTAGCTCGATGTTACAGCTCACATTAGGGTGGGGGGGGCAGCAACACGAGTGGCTGGTGTTGGGGAGGGCGATGTAAAGGACAGGGTGAAGTGGAGGTTGATTTGCTGTGGTGACCCCTGAAAGGTGCTGGAGTCTGACATTTTCAGTCTCAGAATAATCTCTCAGTACATAGTTCTGCTGCACTGTTAAGATAAATAAAACATGCTCTTTACATTTTCTCACAATTAATGGTGATCTCATTTTACATTAGGTGGCACGGGGCCTTAGTGGGTAGTGCTGTCATCCCGCAAGGTTCCGGGTTCGATTCCTATCCATGGGGAGTTTACGCTCTCCCCGTGTCCGTGTGTTTCTCCAGTTCCTTCCCACCTCCAAAAACATGCCATTTAGCCGATCGCTCCAAATTGTCCGTGGGTGCGAGGCCGTCTGTGCGACCCCACGATGTGCTGGAGAATCATTCGGGGTGCACCCCGCCAGCTCTGAAAGGCTCCCGCAGACATTCCAAAGGATCTGAGCTGGGCCTGGTTCTGTAGTCACAGCCTCTCATCCAGGCTGGATGAGAGGCGAGGTGCGGACGGTTGATGCTCACTGATTCATTTATCATGCATCTTACTTGGAAAAGGGTGGCAGACGTAGTCTGTGTATAAATTGCTGATGGGCGTCTCGCTCGCCTGCTCTCTCAGCATTTCTGAACTCATTCTACCCAGGGGCAAAGCGCAGAAAGACAACAATGTAGTTGGAACAATTGGTAGTTTATTGGTAATCAGGAGACATATTGAACATAGTGATCTTTTTGTTGACAAAAAAATGCCATCAGCAAACTTCTGTATGTCCTTTCTGAACAAGGCGGCCAGTTGGAATGAGGCCACTGAAAAAGAGAAGACAGTGTGAAGGCAAAACTTTGTTAAAACATGAAACACAACTGAGCACATCGAATTTTAGATAAATGCTGAGTTTAGGATTCGCTTCAGATCTTAAATTTAAGTTTAAGCACAATTTGGAACTGGCTGGACCAAACATTTTGTGGAACCTTACTGAGCTCATTCCCGTGGTCCATAATGAAAATCCAGAAGCTCACTGAGCTGAAATTTCTTGAACTACAAGGTAATGATGTTATTTCAGTCCTAACCCGAAACCAACAACCAAACACAAGGACGAAGATGTCAAAAATATTAAGGAAGCTGCAATTGATGACTAACTAAGAGAACTTGCATGCTACTCTTATTTGTTAATTCGAGTGTAATTCTCTAAGTAAATGTTTTTAAATGTGGGATACTATTAGGTTTTTATATAAAACATGGAGGAAATATAGAGGCTAAGTGATAATGGACAAAGTATTAGCACTTAGATAATGTAAACGTAAAAACAATGTCGTCTTACCTCCAGGTGCGGACAGACTTTTTACTGATCCCGATCCAAGACTGTTCCCTTCTCAGACACGTAAATACCATCCAAGAACTTTCTGATATCCTTATTTTTGACTGTGGTGGCCTGTTGGATCAACGCAGCTGGAACAGAGAGGTTGTGATGATGAGCAACCGGTCGCATCGCACGCGATCAATTATACGACAGGCTGGATGAGAGGCGAGACGATGACTCGCACCGAGAGCGAGCGCCGTTCCAAACTAAGAGCCTCAAACCGAGTGCGTCTGGTTGGAGAGGCTCTGCCAGAATCAGGCGCTTCTTCTCCCGAGGACTTTCCCACTGACCCAAATGCAAATGTACTAGAATCCAATCATCACTTCACCAAGAATCCCTGATGTCTGAGCGTTCCCATCAGGAAGCCCCGCCCTAGAGAATGACCAACAGTCTAATAACACTGAATGGTTTACCTGAGTTAGACACCAGCTCGATGTCGTTACCCTCCAAGATCAGCTCATCCTTCTGGGCAGCAGAGACTGAACAATTCACACCTGAGACAGAAGGAAAAATAAATAAATCATGTTTACGATTCACAATGAATACAAATAACTATCACACATCCTCAAATCAAATACAGTTGGGAGTAAAAACAGATTTCACTTTGGTGGGACTTAAGGAAAAAGCACTGAAGGTCAAAACTCACGATATTGGATTAGCTACCATGATCTAGGAGGGATACTTTACTGGCTGCAGACACGGATATAAAAAGTGAATGATGTGTCAGTTTTGGTTTTAAACTGGAAAAAAAGTGCGCCATTGTACTAGAATTTTAAAAGTTGTGGCACTAAAGTTCGCAACGGAGAATTGGCATTAATTAATAATGAAACCCGGTGCGTTGATTTGCTGTTGACAAGCCGGAAGAAGTAAGAGCGGAAAACAGCATCGATATGTACGATCCTCAAACAGAGGGACGCATTACATTACGAAGGAAGTATTGCTGTTTTATGTTACAGTAATACTTTATATCATTGTGTGCATCTACATAGAAAGTAAAACGTTTTTTCTTCGTTGTTATTAGTGCCGATTTGGTTGTTTTTAGACGACTGGAACGGATTAAATTGTTTTCAGTTATT
The DNA here is from genome assembly GCF_040956055.1 of Brachionichthys hirsutus. Taxonomy (NCBI): domain Eukaryota; kingdom Metazoa; phylum Chordata; class Actinopteri; order Lophiiformes; family Brachionichthyidae; genus Brachionichthys; species Brachionichthys hirsutus. Next base: position 3,520,833 of record NC_090913.1, read on the forward strand.
TTATATCAAAGAATGTATTAGACATACGAGTGATTTGAGTTACGAGCTCGGTCCAGGAACAAATTATACTCTACTTGTACATGTCAAGGCATTACTGTATTCAGATCTGAATATCCACAATTAACAAACCTCAAATTTACTGTCACATATTTTAAATCACAAGCTTCTGATCGGTTTCTGATTCCGTTTCAGTTTCTCATAACTAAAATAGATCCAGAACTTATAAACTCACCAGCCCTCATCCGAACACGCCGGATGTACTTCTCTCCCAGGAAGTTCCTGATCTCCACCAAAGTTCCAGTTTCCTGAATGACCACGTTGATGGGGAAATGGGCGTAGACCGAACGCATTTTGTACCGGAAGCCCTGCAGCCACACAGACATCAAACACCGTGAATACCAACACTGAGCAGCTGCATCGCCGTCGAGCCACACAAGAGAAATCACGACGAGCAAATACAGCTGGAGCCGACAACGCCAGAGTTACATTCCTGACAGCATGATGGGTCTGTCACTAAAAGGTTTCCTCGCTAAACCAAACACCTGTTGATTTTTTATCCGTTTACCACGTGTTTTTACGACATACTGGAAAGCGAGCGGGCAAATCGAGTTTAGAAGTTTCTGCCGTCTCACCCACGATGTCTACCGAGAGGAAATTGTCTCTTTCTACTCCACATTTACAGAATCATGACATCATAATATACTTACGGTCATTGTACATGGGCCGACATACGACCAGACCGGCTTACAACAAAACCCTCTGCAGCGATTGTGGTGTTAAATCAACGACCCCATGTACGCATGCACGTACATTAATACCTCGACATACAAGTGTTCCGAGACACGAGTAAACCGGAGAGCAATATTTTCCTTTAAGATACGAGTAACTTCCGGCTGCTGACACTAAATGGCCGAACGCGTTTCACTCCTTCAGTTCAGGAATTCAGCACCTTCCGTACTCTCTCCTGAAAGAAATTATCTACAGCACGACTGTGGGGTCCGCATAAATGACCTGGCACACCAGTACGAGTGGAGTACATAGATATGTACAATCCTCAAACAGAAGGATGCTGTCAAGAACACAAAGCCTTCCAAAGACACAACTATGCTTAGGTTTATGTAAGTGTACGTGTAAATGTACAATTATTCCTCTACATACTCCTGCTTACCGCCACCGTCTGTCTTGAAGGTGAAACTCATTAAACCACATATAATATTGAAATAATACTGTATATATCTGTGTGTGTATCTATAGCAATTAAAACTCATTTTCCATCGTTATTGGTGCTGATTTTGGTGTTTTTAGACGACCCGAACGGTTTTCAGTTATTTTATATGGGAAAAACGGATTTGACATTGTGTGATTTGAGTTACGAGCTCGGCCCAGGAACGAATTATACTCGCATGTCAAGGTATTGCTGTACTCACAACTCCGCAGCCAGTGCATTCCACTCCTCGTAACAGCAATACCTTGTCGCCGAACACACTTTTTAATTTCGGAAAGCCCGTCGTAACTCTGAGTCGTTGGTAAGCGAGGACCAACTGTAAACAGTTCCCACCATGGAGGATGGACGCAGAGCTTCTAGCAGTGTCTTACCAAAGTGACTCCCTTGATCATGTTCTGGACGTGACTACAGATGGTGCGGACCGTGGCCAGCTCCTTCCTGTTTCCCCACCATTTGTCCACGCGCAGCTGAGAAAGACATCACAACAGCTCAGATCCCAAACACTTTGAGCCTTAACAGAAAAGACACGGGACGATACTACTCAAATCATCCTATGAAGGTTTGCAGTGTCCACAGGCGCCCGATTAGCAATGGCGTGCTCCTACGACGAACACTATTCACAGGGTTCAACCGTTTTCAGATTGGAACGGTCTTATGACGACTGTTAAAAAGAAATTGTTGCATTGAGAGTTTCTGAATATTTCTGCTTCCAACTACAGAAAATTCAACCGGCATGAGACCGGTCCATGGCAGGAAGGTTTCGGACAATAATATATCTTGCAATAAGTGTTTAAATTATTTTTTTTTTACTATATTTTTACGGTTTCATGTTTCTTAGGCTAGAAAATGCTTATATCAATAAAATAATGGAAATCTAAACAGTTACACATAAATACCGCAGAATCCCACAATAGATAAATACCCATGTTCAGCAAAATACTCCGCGATACACGACTGTGTATACTACACACGTTTCCCTTACCTTTTTCTGTTTCTTTCCCAGAAGGCTGAGCTCCAGGTTGATGTGGTTGAACTCCCGGACGAGTTTCCCACGGGGTCCCTTGACAGTCACCGTCCGGCCCCTCAACCGCACCTCGACTGCTCCACCACACGGAACGGAAGGAAGGGAAGGGGAAAGATTAAGCAGCCGCACCGTCATGAGTTCCGTATTGACAGCGGGGACTGCAGAGAAGGCGCATATTCACCATTGTCGGGGATGTCGACAGTCTGACTGCTGAGAATGGTCTTCATTCTACAGAATGATAAAACATTGCACATTTAAGACTTTGAAACATATTTAAATCCATTCAGAAAAGTGTCAGATTCACCATTTAAAGCTAGCGCTACAGCCGGTTTAAATCGAACTATCTGAATATCAACTAGCATTAGCGGTAATGCTAACGCAGGACTAGTGGCCTAAAATATACAGTTTAACATAATCGATATAAGCCGCCGATGAAACCATACAAATATATATTGATAATCTTGTTCATCCGGTTGCGGCCCTCAACACGGACACTATATCAGCGTCATCCCACCTACGGTGGAACCAATGCAAAACGAACGTGTTTTCTTATACACCTTTAGGAAACAGGAACTATACACGTTATGTCGTGATATATAACACTTTCCACGTCCGATGGTTGAAAATGACGACAAAAACACGTTAAATCGCCGCAGATGAAGTTAGATGAAAACTCCAAAGCAATTTCAAGCTACGCTCACCTCGCCGGTAGCAGAGGAAAGGAGGACGGAAGTACGTCATGACGCAGTTGTAGAGCACGCACAGGCCATCATCAGGCATGACGAGTCAACTGTCGAGCTCAATGACGGACACACGTCAGAATCGATTTGGTCTCTCTTCTTTGATTAAATACATATAGGAGTGGCAAAAATAAAATAAAATCAAGAAATATTCTAGAATCACTGTCACAGTTACATCGGAATGGAATATTAGTTTTTAATTTCGCGTTTAAGAGGAACAATTGACTTGCTATTTGTTTGTTATTGTAGTAGCAACCCTTTCCTCCTACTCCGTAGCGGACGTGAATGCAGCGCCAGACCAAAAGAGTCGATCACAGAGGTTTGTTGTCAATGACAGTCTGGCGAGTATTATGGCGCTTCTCAAACAACGTTCTTGTGCAGCTGGTCGTGTTCTAACGAACCATCTATGGCGGAGTGCCAGATGCATTATACACGTGAGTAGCCACAGTCACTGCTCGGGTATTCTCCCACCGACAAATAGTATGTGGAATCAGCTAAAGGCTCATGTGTATGTCCGGACACGGGCCTTCAAACAATGTTACGTATGCGTCGCAGAACTCAGCATAATGACAGCCAGGGTGTTTGTAATTGATCATTGATCATAGTAAGTTGTTTTGGCAGAGACTCGTCAGTGTCGAGGAGAACCTGAACTAACCCGCAGTCCTTCGTTTTATAGGGATATACCAGCAGCCTGTCAACTGTCACCAAGTCTTCCCCAGAAAGACAGAACAGGAAAGAACTCCTCGGCGATGGCGGGCCTGATCTACAGGATTTTATTTCAGGGGAACTATCTGAGAAAGGCAAGTGGGAAGAGTACAAAGGCAACCTGAAGAGAGAGAAAGGAGAAAGGTAAGACAGCAGACATGCAAACAGGGCGAGGAAAAAGATGCATCAAAGGCACCGGAAGTGGTTGGAGTGAATGTCGGGAGCAGGGAAAACTGGTAGATGCACATAATCCCATCCAATCCTTTCTGAAACGAGCTAAACTAAAGTCAATATACTGCAGCTCATTGACGTTTGTGAGCAAATTATTCAGTGGAACCGCTTCAGAGCTGTATGGATATTCAATATTTTAGAATCCTTTCAAAAAAAGGATTCTGGTTATTTAATTTTGAGATGGCTTTTAGGGTCATTTTCGTTTTTGCATGGAGAGGAGACCACTATTGCACATGTACAGTAGTGGAATGGCGCTGCTGTTGTGTTTGTGACAGGCTGCGACTTCCTCCATGGCTGAAGACAGAGATTCCCATCGGAAAAAACTACAACAAGCTGAAGAACACACTGAGAGACCTCAACCTCCACACGGTGAGTTAAAGGACAAGTCAAAGCAAATATACAGCCATCCATCCGACAATCGTCTCGTCTTCGTCTCGTGCTGCCCCATATCAATGACATTTGATTCATAACTCCCTAGAAGGGCGGCACGGCGGCGCAGTGGATAGCGCTGTCGCATCAGAGCTAGAAGGTTCCAGGTTTGATTCCTTTCAGTTCGGGGTTTGTATGTTCTCACCGTGTCTGCGTGGGTTTTCTCCGGGTTCTCCAGTTTCCTCCCACCTCCAAAAACGTACTCGTACGTGTCATCTTCTGCTTATCCAGATCCGACTGGCGGGGGGCAGCAGCCGTAGCAGAAAACATACACTTTCGATGAATTGATTACTCCAAATTGTCCATAGTTGTGCGTGTGTGCATGAGTAGTTGTCTGTCTATAAGTTTACAGCGCCCTAATTGTTAAACTAATTAAATCTTTAATTTATCTATTATTTACATGTTTATCTATTGCAATAAATGGTGACTTATGACACCAATTTCTTATATAAATTACTCATTATTTAAAAGTTTTTCCGAGAGATCATCTTTATTCTATGACGAAATGCTTCCAAGCGGATCAGATGATGATTCCTTCATTCATAGACCAAGATGGTAATATCTTTCATCCATCCACGTATTCATGGCATTTTAAACAGTCTATCTGCGTATGTCTTAATTTTTCCCAGGTGTGCGAGGAGGCCAGGTGCCCTAACATCGGGGAATGCTGGGGGGGAGGAGAGTATGCCACAGCCACGGCCACTATCATGGTAAGTCTGCTGGAACACTGAGACGCTGTCGCGGAACTGAATTCACAAACACAGATAGAAAAGGACACAGAAAAAAGCACCTCGATATCATCGCTGTAGGTTCACCACAAAAGCTTAGAGGCAATTCAATGCGTTTAGCGTTTTACCTCGTAAATGTACTATTAGTTTCACATATCAGTAACAACAGAGAAGGTTTTTAGTCACGTGACTTTATGAATTATCCAGATCTACAAAACAGGTGTAGCAAAGTGCAGTCTCTCTTCCTGTCTCTCTCTTTGTATAGCTGATGGGGGACACATGTACACGTGGATGCAGGTTCTGTTCTGTGAAGACCGCCCGGAAGCCCCCACCTCTGGATCCAAATGAGCCGTGTAACACAGCCAAGGCGATTGCTGCCTGGGGGCTGGACTATGTGGTTCTCACCTCAGTCGACAGGGACGGTAATGGATTGTTAATTCAGTCTGTCTAACTAAATGCGTCCAGGTGTGACTTTACACGTTGCTAGTAATTAATTTTTTCAATGAAAAAAAGTAAGTCACAAGCAAGAAGAATAAAGTGATGAAATGTGTTTTTATTGTGGATTAGTATAATACAGATATTTGTGTGGGGATATTTGTGTACATAGTATAAATTACTATTTGTCTACTCCACTGTACTCAGTTGTGTCAATGGGCTAATCTGAATAATCTGACAGAGGGAGATGCCTCTGTCTTTCTGTTATTCGTGAATAAATGTTTTCTAACTTCAAGAACACACGTAATGTGAGAAACAGACTCTAAAACATGACCAAAAATAAACTTAACCTGCTTTGTTACATTCAATTTTTGGCTATGCTGTTGTTTCTGGTTTCTCTGTGGTTTCTAGTTAATTACACAATTTATAAATCGGGAAAACGTACACCATATTCAAAACGTACATATATTTTAACAGAATACAAAATTTCATACAGATACATTAAAAAAAAATATTTAAACAAAATTGAATAGTTCACAAATCCGAGAAGAAGAAAAAAGATTCCAGTGATTCAATCTGTCCTGATTTAAGATTAAGATGATCTTTTATCGTCATTATGTTTTTACACTTTTTACACTGCAAACACACAATGAAATTCCATTCTGATTCCACTTGTTCCTTTATTTTGCAGATGTTGCTGATGGAGGGGCTGAGCACTTTGCTAAAACAGTCTCCATCCTGAAGGAGAGGTATGATCGTACACTCTCTCTGGATTTAAGTGGATTTAGTATCTTAATGTCAGAGCAAAATGAATAAATCTGCACTTTTGTCATCTGCATCAAGGGACCGTCAGATCTTGGTTGAATGTTTGACCCCTGATTTTCGTGGCGACCTGGCAGCAGTAGAGAAAATCGCCCTGTCAGGGCTAGATGTGTATGCCCACAATGTGGAGACGGTGCGAGAGTTACAAAGGTACAGACAGCCATATATCTTCTTATTATGGTAAAAAGTGTCTTTTGAATGTAATTTCTGTATTTTGACAAGATGATAACATGTTCAGAGTTAAACGTTAAGTGTCTAATCTCTGTGATTAAGATTTTAATCCTTCTCTTTTATTGATTTTACTCGTCAGTCAAAAATCTGCTCACACTGGAAAATATGCCTCGTGATGCTGTTTTATTTATCGAGTGCAAAACATTTATAATTCAGATATCTGGTATAAAAAATAATTTATCTTTTTGTCTTTATTAATGTACTTGTATAAAACTGAATGGCTGCACAAAGCTCACAAGACGGAAGTCAGAGAGGACAGTGACACAAACACAGAGACCTGCAGGTGGAACAAGAAAGTCATTTCCAGACTGTTCTCGCAAATGCAAAAGGAAATGTAGAAATAGAAGCAAAAAGATGCCAGATTTGAGGAGTGGTCCTTATTGTTTGCAGTACATGATCAGGTTAATCTGAGTATATATATTTGGTATTTATATGTGTATATCTATATACACATATATACATATATATTCTGTTACTTCTAGGCATGTGCGTGACCCTAGAGCGAACTTTGACCAGTCTCTGAGCATTCTGAAGCATGCCAAAAAGGTCAAACCCACCTTGCTCACCAAGACGTCCATCATGTTGGGATTAGGGGAGACCAACCAACAGATACTCGACACCTTGACCGGTATGTACATGTACCGTATACAGTACTTTAATGTGAAGCGCACCCATCTTCTGATCGCACTGTTGTTGCGATGTTGCAGAGCTACGAGAGGCAGGAGTGGACTGTCTAACACTGGGGCAGTACATGCAACCCACCAAACGCCACCTAAAGGTACGAGTACTACACTTTTTTTCAACACTCCATAAGAAAACTAAATGCTAAATGTAGTTTTCCCCCTTACCTTGCCCCCATTCCACGATTCCACCCTTTTTTCTCCACCTACGTTGTGCATATTATGTGTCTTTTTAATTTGTTGTTTTGCATCAATTGAGTAATTTATTTTTATTTTTATTGATATTGTTACATGTTGATGAATTATGTATGAAGGACTTTCAACGGAAACAAGACCGCAAGGGCTTTTTTTTAAATGCTCCTCTTAGACAGGACGTTTGACTGTACTTGTACTGTAATACTATTGTTTGACTGTACTTTTACTGCTCTAACATTCTCATCATCATCAAATGAGTGCAAATGTGTTTTTGGTTTTAGGTGGAAGAATACATCACTCCAGAGAGGTTTGCCCACTGGGAGAAAGTGGGGAATGATATGGGTTTTGTGTACACGGCCAGCGGGCCACTGGTGCGCTCTTCTTACAAAGCAGGTAGGAAAGCAGGTTTAACGGTTACTTCATTTAATACTCAAAGAATTTAAATATGTTGTGATTTGAAATTTTTTGGGATAGATTTTTTGGTATGAAAATAATAAATATTTTGTTCATTAACTTTCAATTATTAATTATTATCAATCTTAAAACCCATTAATGTAGAGAAGCCACTACAGGGGATATTAATGAAATGCATGAGTTTTGATGGCGTAGTTTGCATATCAACCACTAGAGTGGGCAATATTACTTGGAGTATATCACAGTACTTACAGCAGTCAATGGGCGAGAGGCGGGGTACACCCTGGACAAGACGCCAGCTCATCATGGGGCCACATGAAAGACAAAAAGGAATCAAATCCACAGAAAGGAATCAAAACTGGAACTTTCTTGCTGTGAGGCGTCGTCTCTACAAACAGCACCACTGTGCTGCCCTAATTCTTCCTAGTATTGATTTTATATTGGGAAGAAATTATGACAAAGCACACAAGTTTACTGAATACTACAATTCATAGGTTACAATAACTATGTTAGTGTTGCGGTTTTTCAACAACCGCAAATCAACTTGTTTTTTGAATGTAACTCAGTTTTCGTATAAAAACAAAAATATGGATTGTTTTTGTTTTTTTTGCAAAAGTTTTTTTTTGTGCCTAAAGACGAGTAAAAACACTTCGAAAACGATAATAATTCATACACGGGATTAATTTAATCAGTGAGAAGAACCCACTGGCATAAAAAAAACCCGAACTAAAAATGTTTTAAGCACCACGAAGCTCTCCAGGTGGGGGCACACTCCTCAGTCAGCGCTTACCAGAGTTGCTGCTCAGACTGGGGAGGACTTTCCACTCTACCAACTCCTCTGGAAACCGCACACACACAGGAATGTTGCCCTGTCGTCACACAATCAGTGCAAGGCTGTCAGACCTGTAGTTCACCATACCGCAGATGATTTATCCTTTTAATACAGACCTATCATAGAATAGAATCCTTTATTGTTGCTATAAACATTGTCACCAACATTTACTGTGAAAAGCAGTTTAGCAGCTCCACCCAGCAGGAAGGCACACAAGAAAAAAAATAATAACACAAGAACAGTAATTCACGCATCATGTGCTGCAAACGGTTTCTGCCGCAGGCCGCATGGTGCAGGTCCGAACCGGTTTCTGAGGTGCAGTGGGAGGACATGTTGATCGTGATTCTGGTTTGTTATAAAGTGATCGGTCAGGTTGCTGGCAGCTTGACCTTCTTCTCCCTGCATAACGCTGCCACGGATGCATTAGAGTGGAATGTTGAACATTGGTGGTATCGGCGCATTCCTGGTCACGCTGCCCCAGCCCATTCTTGCAGATGACATTTCCTCATCCATTTTCATGCCTTTTTATTGGGAAGGGTTGTTTTAACAGAAAGTAGTAGCCATTTGGTATTAACTTGATAGAGATTGCAGCTATTCCTCTCTCTCTCAAACAAAAATAAAAATCAGACTGAAGACTAGTGTGAAAAAATAAATGCTTCAAGAATTATCAGAGAATCTGCCTCTGTAATGGGTTTCTCATTGAGCAGTGTGTTTTTGGAGTCAGTACCGATACCTCAATACCCATGGTCTTGTTGTTGTCATTGTTGTCCAATATCTGACACTACCAGGTATCTTCGTTTGTTCTAAAAATCAACATTTGAACATTTTGCAGCAGTAATGTCTTTCAAGAAAGTGTCAATACACCAATAGGATTAATAATCCGCACGGAACTCAGTGTAACAGTTTACAAGTGTAAAAGTCACGCTTGCGATGCATCGCCATGCCTCCTGGTGAAAATAATTACCACGAACAATAATTTGTCGTTTGATTAATAAGACTAACAGAGACACCGTTTCTGCATTGAATGTTTAAATACCGAGGAATGATTTTAATAAAAAGCTCATCGTTATAGTCAAAGTTCCACCGTTTTTACGGTGTTTCATTCATAACAGTCAGAGAATATTATTTTAACCCATGCCTGTTTATTTACAGGTGAGTTCTTCCTGAAAAATCTACTGAAGAAGAGAAAAGCAGAAGTCTGAAAAGAAGATATTTATGAATAAAGTCCGGAGCGTTCCGTTGCACTTGTCATCTGTGCTTCATTTGTGACCATCGCTAAGGGTCTAATTTAAATGGGAGAGGGGAGAAAAGAGAACAGGTGGAGCTTCCTGCTTCAGAGAACCGTCCATACGTTCCTGCCAGAAGAAAATCCAGCCTGATGTTGGTAGAAGCCGTCGCCATCCATCAGGAACTCTTCCCTTCTGGGGCCTCAAGCTTCTGACCTCTCACCCCAAGCCGTTTATTAGTTCTTTGATGCCTTTTGCTTCAGGACTAGGACTGATGATTTGATAATGAAAAGGTTTCTGTGTCTGATGGTTCTTTATAATTGATGTATGACTTGAAAAAGAAATCTATGCTCAGTTTTAAAGTTGCATTACTAATGATCTGAGCCTAAACTGGCTCTTTATCAGATGCAGAAATATAAATAGACGTTTTTTTGACGTCTGTGCCAATTTGTTTTCTTTTTCTAAAATGGTTACATTTTGACACCTGGACAAGAACAATGCATTCTTAGACACTGATTAAAGGAAAGTGAATATTTAAAAATGCACATTAAATGAAAACTTCAGGACAACATTTGCTGGTTTGATTTTTTTGTTTTATGTTGTTTTGACCAACAGGCACGAGTTTAAGGACATCGCATTTTATTGCATCGACACCTAATCCTGATTAACAGAAGATTTATAAAAATATTCTTTAAAACAGTATCAAACTTAGCAACAAGCTGATTACATAGATAATATTGTGGGAAACCGCATGTATGCTAATAGTTTTAACTTGGAATAGACTACATGTGTGGTGCATTTATGATTGCATGATTTACGACTGAAGGACCGACTTCTCAATCCCATTCGACCAACTGCCAGGGCGTAATTAGTCAGCCTTTTGTTCATTAGGTATGCACCAACAGCAGATCGAAATGTCTCACCAGCAATAAAAATACTGGAAGAGGAATGTGTTGCAGTGCGTGGGGGTGTGGTGAGGATTAGACTTTGGCTTTCTTGTTGGGAGGTTCACTTTCAGGGATACGAGGACAAACTGCGGCCGCAGTGAAGGGCATTCGTGTTGCAATCACCTTCTTACCAATGGTCTCAATCTGCAGAAAAAGCATCAAAATAATAGAAGGTGAGGAGCAGTCAACAAATTGCCTGCCGATTTTCTAAATGCCACGTGTTAATTTTGACGTCATTTCAGATTTGTACAGTTTGTAGCTTCATTCCTGTTTGGTCACCTGGAAGCCGATATCCTGCAGCTGTGGGTGGAGGTGGTCCAGCACCCTGCGACCATCAAAGATAAAGGCTGGCTTCAGCATCTTCTTGTAAATTTTCTCATAGTCCAGTTCCTATGTTGGAATTAGAGAATTTATGACTTTTGTGGGTTTTTTTTTAAAGAAGCAAATGATAAATAGTTGATAATAAAGGAAAAGTGGATTTATGACCTTGAACATGTCCCACTCAGTGCAGATGACCAATGCATGTGCACTCTGGCAGGCCTCATAAGGGTCTGAGGTAACAGTGACCAGCTCTGGTACTAAGAAAAAAACAAAATAATGACTTCATGAGTGAGGATTCTCATCTCAGCCACAGAGAAGCATTCAGAAGAAACATTGTGCTGAAAGCCCCATTTGCCGCTTCACAAGGAGGGGTAAAAGCTATGAGGAAGCTATGAACATGTTCTTCAACAAAGATACATTTTTTAATCCATAAATGTGGTTTTCAATGTTAAAATGAAATATTTTTTTCTGACCTCATTCTGGATTAGATCCAGAAGACATTTTGCATGATGGTGCGTCAGACCCCTTTAAGATTGTGATTTTTGGTGACTGAATTGAATGCATATTTTACAAGATAGGGAAAAAGTCTCAATTAGAATTAAATGGAAAAATACAAAATATTTTGTATCCAGATTACTTAAAAGATTTTATGGGATCTAAATTAGACTAAGACCCATCCAGCAGTATTTCTGTAATCCTGCTAACAAACAGACACACGGCATCATAAACATAACCTTCTTGGTGGAGTGCTAAGTGACTTTGCAACCTCTGCAGAGCTGCAGTTGAACACAAACCTCTTTCTGGGTTGTCCGCGGAGATACTGGGCTGGGAGAGTTCATGGATGATTTGTTCCTTAAGAACTTTGGGGTCATAGATAAACAGTTTGGCTCCCTCATCCATCAGATACTTAGAGACGTAGATGCTCGATGACTCCCTAGAGTTTAAACACAAACACACACTTATTAACTCTGATCAAGGCCATAGTTCACCTCAGTATGTTGGCAGGCAGTCAACATACTGTTTCGTATTTACATATGTTACACAGAATGATTCAAAATGCTCTTGAAGGCATCTTACTACTGAAAAAAAAGAGCATATTCAATGCTTACAAGACATTCTGATTTCTCCTCTAAGGATTAAGAGGTGATAAACGGAAAAGGTTGAGGGAAAACAACATGAAATGAAACCAACCTTGTGTCACCGGTGTCTTTTTTGAAGGAGAAGCCCAGCAGAGCAATCTTTTTGCCAGTAACAGTGTTGAAGAGACAGTCAATTATCCTGCAGGCAAACCGGCGCCTTTGGTATCCATTCATGTCGATCACCTGTGGAAGACATGAAGAGAAAGGAAGGTGAATAGTATGGAGACAGTTTCTGGAAAAAAGAGAAACACCAGGCTCAATGTTGTCTCACCTGCTGCCAATAAGAGGCGACCTCAGGCAAGTTCAGGGCCTCGCACAGGTACACCAAATTCAGCACATCCTTCTGGAAACAGCTTCCACCAAAACCTGACCAGAAGCAGAGACAACAAGGAACACGTTGTCTGCATTTAGCCGATATAAATTGTCCATGTATATTTACTTTTAATACTTCTGGTACGTTTCTTACCTATACTGGCTTTGAGAAACTCGCTGCCTATTCTCTTGTCCATACCGATGGCCTTGGCTACCTCCTCCACATCAGCCCCGGTGGCCTCACACAGAGCACTGATACTGTTAATGCTGCTAATTCGCTGTGCAAGGAACGCGTTGGCTGCCTACAAAACACACAAGTTGTTTTAGATTTTAGAGCTAAAAAAAAAAAGAGAAGATACCGTTCAAAGAAATAAGTTTCGTTTGAAGTTTTCTTAAATTGAACAAACACTTCCTGGTTCAGATCTCTCCTGCCCATATGCCCCTTGAGACATTCTAAAAGCATATTTGAATATTTTCTTGCATGTTATTGATAAAATGATTAAATACAATGCAAAGAGTAATGAGAAATGTTATTTGTAAAAATATTATTAGTAGCATCTTGTACTTATACTCACCAGTTTGGAGAGCTCAGACGACCAGGTGTTGGTGGTGATGATTCGAGATTTGGGGACCCAGTGTTCATAAACTGCGCACAGTGCTCTGATTGCCCTTTGACCTTCGGCTGTTTCATCCCCACCAATAAGGACACGGTCTGGGTCCTTCAGGTCCTTCACGGCTGTTCCCTCTGCCAGGAACTCTGGATTGGATAGAACCTGAAGCAATGACCCAACTTTAGAAACCCGAGGAACGAGAGATGACAGGACGGTCCTCAAACATGACTACGCACTTGTAGGTTGAGGCTGGGTTTGGTATTGGCATCAAATATCCGTCTAATGCTCTCAGCAGCTCGGACTGGGACTGTGCTCTTCTCTGTGACAATCTTGTAGCCATCAGAAACTTCCACAATGCGCCGAGCACAAGCTTCAATGAACTTTAGGTCGGCTGCACGACCCTTGCCCATCCCATAAGTCTTGGTCGGGGTGTTCACCTAAAGAAGAAGCAAAATTCAACTCATGCGTCATTGCTCTTCTTCTTCTTCTGCTTCTTTGACTGGAAACCTGTGTCATTACGGTACTCACAGAGATGAAAACCAGGTCTGCATCCCGGATGGCTGCGTCTATGTCTGTGGAGAAAAACAAATTTCTCCCTCTGCATGATTCAACCACCTCTTTCAAACCCGGCTGGGTGGAGAGACAAGAGGAAATGACGAACGGGGCGTCAGTGAATGTGTAATACAAACATCGCACAAATAGACATGCAAAATGAGTCCTCCATGATTGGCTCCAGATTCTCTCTCTAGTCATGATGATGTAATACCATGTGGTTAAACCGGTTACGTTTGACGTAGAGAGGTTGCAACACTGAGAGGTCTGGAATTGATGTGTAGTTTCCATCCATCTCAAATTTAATTCATGACCCCCCCCCCCCCCCTATGAGCCTATTATAAGGCAATAAACCACATTAAAGTCTTCATTTCATTTGATTAATTACACAGATAGGATACCTCGTATATGGGCAGAATATCCGAGTTCCAGGCTTTGATGCGAGACTCGTTGATATCCACAACGGTCACCACGATCTCTGGACACATGCTAGCGATAACGCTACACGTTGGGCCTCCTACGTACCCAGCACCAATGCAACAGATGGCCTTTATCTGAAACATCTCTGAAAGCAAAGAGCACATTATAAAAATAACCACGACACAGCAGGAACATTGAATGGAGAACTGTGGCCAAGGTACATCAGAAAAGTGTAAAACTCGTCATAACATTTTCACGGTGGTCAGATTATGTCAAAGTGCAACTACTTCAAGATGACCTAAAACCTTGTAAGAGATTATTCGACATTATATAAAATACTGATGGAACTAATTAATCAGTCGGTTGATGAACAAAAAGGCTCTTACTTTGAACAATCGATAATTAGTTGAAACTGTTAACGTAGTAATAATAAAACTTTAGATCTTAGATCACTGATAAAACACAGAAATATATGAATCAGTTATTCAATGCATCATTCTAATCAATGAACGTACTGATCAATGGGATTCTATTCGTGATTAATGGAAGATGAATTACTACTGCGACTATTACCCAGTAGTTACAGCTCCATTCATGCACACTCTACACTCTACTCAGTACCAGTCGAACCTGCACAGCCCGCTGGAGAAGAAGGAGTCTTTCATGGAGGCTTAGCCACGTCTGGTAGAGAAGACCATGAATAATCTCTTTTACTGCTCGACCACATTAGCAGCGCTACAGACCGAATGCCGCTGCTCGTGCGGGAAGATGACGCATTTGCGCCATCGCTTGGGCTTTCTGTCAACTCAAGGCCGGCCTGACAATAAAGGCTTTCCATTCTATTCTAACGCCTCAAGGCTAGTCCTGCTGAATTACATTGCTAGCAACAGTTAGCTAACACTGTATTTATTAGCTTGCCACCTGGACACTCTGTGAACTTCAGCAAAGAGCTAATTCTGCTACCTCCTTTCTTTAAAAGTAACTTAGCATGACACCCGTATCTTCCGGCCGGAATACTCTTTATTTATTATATATAAAATCAACAAATAAATCAGTGTTGGCCGAACAGACTTACCCTTTCTGTAATCTGCAGCACTTCTGTCGTGGTCGAACTACAAAGTTTGGCGAGATACATCCGCCTTCTTTGAGAGAGGCGAAACTGATACTTCCGCTGTGATATTTTCAAAGTAAAAGCACCAGACCATTCCTTTGCTTCGGCAAAACCTAGCAGAAGTGTGTAAAATGAATACAAAACGTAAATAAATCATGTAAATAGTCTGTAAATTGTAAAATAAATCAATTTTGTTTATTTTATTGTTGTTCTATCTATCTATCTATCTATGTTTCTGATTAATAATGAACATTAATACATTAATACCCCATCCAGACAAAAAAAAGAAACAAAAATGGGGAGAAAATGTCATTTGAAAGAAGTTGGTATCGATTCTCACTGATCCAGGTCCTGCGGAAAGAATAGCAAATATTTTGCGGTCTTGTTCACGAGTGAGGGAAGGATGGAGAGTGACAGACGGACCGGTGCAGCGGCTGCAGCGATGCAGTCGGTCTGTCGTGGTGAATAGGAAGCTGAGCCAAAAGGCAAAGCTCTCGATTTAACAGTCAATCTACGTTCCAGCTCTCACCTCTGGTCATGAGCTTTGGATCCTGACCAAAAAGACAAGTTTTTTGAAGCAAGCGGTCAAAATAAATTTCCTCCACAGGCCTGTTAGAGACAGGGTGAGATGCTTAGTCACTAGGGAGGAACTCGGGGTTGAACTGCTGCTCAAGAGTGGGCAGCTGAGGTGGCTCGGGCATCTATTTCAGATGCCTCCTGGATGCTTCCCTGGAGAGGTGTTCCGAGCACATTCCACCGTGAGGAGGCCTTGGGGACCGCAGGTGAGGGTAGGAACGGAGATCGACCGGTAAATGGAGAGCTTCGCCTTTCGGGTGGCGGATCGGCCCAGCGTCAGGGCTCGCTGTCTGTCTCCCGCTGCATAAAGCAGTCTAGTTCAAAGAGTTTACCACACAACATTTCCTTAACAGCATTGGAAGCATGACCCCAAACAGAAATATACATGTTTTTTTTTTATTTTCAAAATCTAGTTGCGAATATAAACTGTAACAAAAACATGAAACCAAACTTCATAAAACTTCAAATGTAACATACAGCAATCAGAAATGTTTAGGGTGTAATGTTACTTTTTTAATTGTTGTTTTCCAAATGGTGTTATTTTGTTAGGCGGGCTCCAAGGTGGAGGTGGACTGAGTATTGCTTGTATTCGCCTCGCTTCTCGCTGTCTTCTCTCTTCTCGATCTTTCTGTACCTGTTAGAGACATTTTTATTACAAGAAAACAACTCCTCTATTATCCTTTACTAAAAAAAATAAATAGAACAGAACTTTGCTGCCACTAATCACTGGTCTAACAAGTAATTCATTATATGGTACTTACTATCCACTTTTCATACGCCTCCAAAGCCATCAGATCTCTCTCTTCTTTCATGTATTGTTCCTCTTCTGCTTTGTTTTGTACCGCCTTACTCTCCATTGTGACTTTTTCATGGAGACCATCTTTCTTCTTTTCACACCTTTCATATTAGATGAGAATTACTGGTGTCTTTAATAAAGTGCATTTATCCAAAGCAGATAAAGCATAGCTTAACATCTGGCTTTGGCTGCCATCTAGTGACACATCATTTGGACGGCTCTTTTCGGGGTTGAATAAACTGTTGAGTGTATTTGAAATGCACCACATCTGAGTTGTAAACGTTTTCATACTAATTTTCACCACAAAATATGAATATTGAAAGTACAACAGTGTTGAGTCTAAAAAAATGCAACATTACACATAAAACTTTGCATTAGCAGAGGTCAGTGCACAGGTGGATCATGTTTTATCACTCTTTATCCCTTTATTGCCATTTGATACACATGGCCTTTCAGGATTTTGAAAAAGCTGATAGATACAATCCAACACATGCATCTTGCATTTTCCATGAAAAAAATTCTGGATTTTGCAAAAGTGACATAAATTAGTGCACCAAAATTTTTTTTTGACTAATTTGTCAGAAGGTCCCATTAAGACCTTATTTTCCCAAAATTAGAGTGTTCTAACGATTATTTCATGGTGCGGGCTTTAAAGGGTTAACTATATAAATAACAATGAAAAAGTCAAGACCGTACACTCACCAGTTAGAAAAGGCAGATATGCTCTGTCTTTTTCGTTCCGCCTCTTGTTCTTGCTTTTTCAACATAAGATGATTTTCAGCTTCTCGCTGTTTTCTGTGCTTGTCTTTGCCTCGTTGATCATTCTGATGTTTCCATTGTTCAAACACCTGTAATTTCCACTTTACTCATTAACATACATCCTCCCACAAAAGGATTTATCATATCTGTTGGAATAATTCACTCAAACAATTATTATACCTGTTTAGCAGATTGTTTTTTCCCTTCTTTCTCTTGAATCCTCCTTTGCTCTTTTTTGATTTTATCTTGCTTCTCTTCGGATTTCCCTTTAAGACTCTCCGTTTTAATTTCCTTCCATGCCTCGAATGCAGCAGCAGCAGCTTCCCTCCTCGCTTCTTCTTCCTGGAAAGCAGCAGGCATGAACATAACCTGCATGTATTTAATAATGTTCTGGACGAGTTTGGTCAGGTGATCTCTAGTCCCAATTCATAGAAAAGAAAATTCACCTTTTTTTTAGATTCCTTTAGCATTTCTTGTTTCTTCTTCAGCAGCATGTTCTCTCTTAACTCTTCCTTATTCTTTTGAAGCCAGTTCTTTTAGGACAACATGGTATTTTAATTGAATAATGATACACAGAACAAAGCGCTATACAGTATACATGTGCAATATATATATATAATATATAATAATAAGAAAAACTAAGTGTGATTTATGCCTCCAAAGGCCTGGAATGACTGCTTTTGGAATGTAATGTTTACTAAGAAAATATATTCAAATCATAATCAACTTTGAACTACACCACATCTCAAAGGAAAATGGTGCCCTTTTAACTCCACTGAATGGAAGCAATCCTCTGCTAAATGATAAGATAGTACAGTAATACCTCGACATACGAATGTTCCGAGACAGGAGCAACTTCCACTAAACGGCCGAGCGCTGCAAGCGTGCTTCACGCGTTCAGTTTAGGTATTCACCACCTTCCGTACTCGTCTCCCGTGTTGTTTCCATTATTTACATGGCTTTGGCTGTATCTGTGAGTTTTCCTTATAAGTGATGGGTCCAAAGAAAGCGAGTGGTAAGAATGAAAGTGAGAAGAAAAAAATGCATGATGACGATGGTGAAGGTGAAACTCAGGAAACCAAATTTTATATTAAAATAATACTGTATATCATTGTGTGTGTATCTATATAGCAATTAAAAACACCTTTTCCATCGTTATTGGCGCTGATTTGGGTGTTTTTAGACAACCCGGACGGATTCAATTGTTTTCAGTTATTTTAGAAGAACTGATTTGACATCCGAGTGATTTGAGTTACGAGCTCGGTCCAGGAATGAATTATACTTGTATGTCAAGGTATTACTGTATTCCTTTATCGGTACTAAGTACTGCCACGGAAAATGCTTCCTTTATTTATTTTAACTACTGGTACTTTAGAAAATGGTACATTTCAATTCCAAATTGGTTCTTTAGAATACACATTTTATTTGCTAATAAAGACACATAGTATAATGTAGTCAAAAAATACATTCTTAATTGAGTGTATATCAGAAATCCCAACTAATAAAGACCATATTCCATGTATCCTACCAACATAAGGTGTAGCTTCTCTGCAGTGGGTATAGGAGAACTGTACTGATGCATATACTGTTTACCATAAAACACAGGACACAGTAAAACCTTTACAAGTGTTTTCCTCCACTGAATGTTTTATATCCGATTGTATAAAAGAAAAACAACAACAAAAACACAACACATTCATCTCTCACTGACCTGATATACGTTAGCTCTGAGCGAGTTTGCTGTTTCTGTCTCATGCTGGGAGATTTCACTATCCAGAATTTTGAGAGATCCCAGATATCTTGATTCCACTTTCCTGGAGCACACACTCCGAGGCTTCTTGGAGGTCTTCAAGGGAGATCTTGATATCCTAATTAATGTAAAACAATGTCCAGTCAGGCTTTAATCATTCTTATCCATAAATATGTAGGCCCGTTAGCTGCTGTAGATAATTTACCTACCTAGTGTCGCATAGATTTTCATGGCCATGAGAAAGTTGATCTGAATCATTGCCGATGCTTCGCTGAAAACAGTAAAGCAGCTAATGAGTGAAAATAAACAGATGAGGACGCAGATCGTATCAAACATGAGACAACCACAATCACATAAGAATGAGTGACTTACATTTAATTCTTCAAATGATGTGGAGTACTTTCTCTCCTGCTCTTTACTGTCATCAGAAATTAAGTCATCTAAAAAAAAAATACATTAAATAACAAGCAGATCCAGGAGTTAAAAATAGAAAAAGAACCAAAAAGGCTGAACATCCCGTATCTCACCTCTAGATGCAGACTCGGCTGTGGACTTGGTGAAGAGCTGCAGCTGTTCACCCTCGCTGGAAGTTTTCCTGAGGCTACATGGAGCTGCGTCTTCCCCCTCTGTGAGCTAAATTATAACACAAATAATTGGAAGATGTTTCTTTATTATCTGCCGTTTAAGATTATGAATAGCC
Source organism: Brachionichthys hirsutus (assembly GCF_040956055.1). Classification (NCBI taxonomy): domain Eukaryota; kingdom Metazoa; phylum Chordata; class Actinopteri; order Lophiiformes; family Brachionichthyidae; genus Brachionichthys; species Brachionichthys hirsutus. The sequence goes on from NC_090913.1 coordinate 3,540,744, forward strand.
GATCAGCGTGACATACATTTGGACTGGAATTCCTTATAGCAATATGGCTGGACGTGTCAATGGATGCAGAGGAAGTCTGCGGTCTGCCATCTTTAGCAATCTCGTTCGTATCGTGATTCCTCAATCCAAGAGTTCTCTCCCTTGGTCTCGGCATTGGCGGCTCCTTTTCAGGAGCCCTACCTGAATAATAACAGTGGATAAGCAACATGGAGCGTTTATTTCTGTCCATGAAACATTGAAAACAGGACCTGCAGAGGACATGTTTTTGAGCTCAGCTGTCGATTAAAGTGGGGTCTGACGACATTCTTCTCACCAGAATCTGGACGTTCCATCCCGCTGTCGTCACATGGTAAAGCAGGTAAAGGCGTGTCCTTTGTAGTATCCTCTGATGTTGGGAATGAACGAGATTCGTGTGCACTCTCTTTAGCAAAATGAAGATCAGCGGGCTCTCCATAGCTGTCTTTGAATCGTGTGTCGTCCTTGGAGTGTTGTGAGGAAAGAGAGTGATTACCATCAGCGTGTCGAGAGACGGATGGGTCAGGAAGCTTGTTATCATGTGACTCTGATGTTGCCGTGGCGTCAGAAGGAGAGCGGATTCTTTGGGATTTCAGAAATGAAACTCTTTTTATTCTGTCGGGGTCGCCTTCATCATCTGAAACATCAAAGTCGTTGGCTCTGGTTTTACTCTTCTTAGCCTTCAACGCACTGGCCTTCTTTTTTCTCAAGTGGAGGAGTTTATTCAGAAAATCTGTGAAATACAAAATATATACCGCAGATAAAAATATAGATACTTTATCAACAACAAAACAATCTAAAGCAAACATTTTCTACTTCATCTTTGCATTTCTTCTTATATGAATGGTTGAGAACCGTGGAAAATTTGGAACTTTCTTTGTCTCCAGAAGTAAATGTTAATACTGGAAAAATTCCCTGACATCTCCATTTAAGTACCATTAATTAATGAAGAAGGAACATCAATGCCGGACAGAGTTCTGTGGTTATGCCAGGCGCTGCCTTACCATCTTCATCTTCATCAGAGTAGAAGTGATCTGTTGCGGTTTTACTTGCCCTGGCTGTGACAGCAGCCTGAAGTTCATCCTACAAAAACACAAATTCAGGTTGACGTGATACTTCATGGGGAGTGGGGGTGACTCTATTTCTCTTTTGTTGATTGTTCAGACTGCACGATCTGGGTTTTACCTGAAATGTAGTCCTTTTCGATGTTTTGGGGCTTTTCGTGTAAGCCAGCGTCCTAAAGTCCTGAGATGTCATTCTGAAAACTGAAGCTAAATGAAAGAAATTCAAACGGAGCTATAAAATAAATAGTTTCATTTGAATGCGTTCATTGACATTGGTTCGTTTGGTTCGGCGTGAGCTAGCTTAGCTACTTAGCTTCTTATTCTACCATTAACACAGTGTGAGAGGTTTTGTTTTCCTTATGGTTGTTGTCTGGTTCGATGCATACCGCACTGTGTGCGCTGGACTAGCTTGACTTGTGTTTTGTAATGGCTTCGAGTTCAAAGACTGACAACCGGTACTGAAGCACAGGACACAACACCGCCATCTTCATAGCTGTTTACAGTAACCACGGGAAACGCAAAGGTCACTGCGCATGCGCAGAGACAACGCAGCGCGAAACCGGATACTTATCAGCATAACCACAGAGGAAGAATTATTATTATTATTATTATTATTATTATTATTATTATTATTATTTTGAGATTATTTTGAGATTATTTTTGGTGAGCAAACCTCCACTGGGGCCTCTTAAGCATGAAAATAATGAAAAATACAAGAAAACGACGCATAATCCATTCAAAGTGTCGACTTCCTGTTGCATTTTTATCATGTCAACAAAGGCCTTTTTTTGCAGCTCTTGAAGTCACACACTTTTAAAAACATTTTTATGATAAAGTGTCTTTAGTAACACCTTAGACTAGAATTCAGTTGTGGTTAACATGGTTTTTTTTGTCAGACATAATTTCTACTGAAAAATAAATTATGTTGTATGTTTATGTTGATGAGGTTATTCTTTTATTTATTTGTATTCTTTTAAACTAGCCAGTTGAGTTGATGATGATAATTTCAGTGGATGTTCCCTTTTTGAAATAAGTTTTTTTTTTTTTAACTACTGCAGTAGACAGCAGCATAAGGCCAGTTATTTTAATCTATTTACCTTCATTAAATGTTTTTGTTGTCACAGAGAGGAAAAAGTTACAATGTACCAGATTATTTATGTTTAAACAATGTATCAAGGTTTAACATGAGAGTGGCTGGTGTTTGGGGAGGATGATGCAAAGGACAAGATGAAGTGGAGAAGGTTTATTTGCTGTCAAAAGTACAGTAGTAGTATCAAGTTGTATCAAAGGGTAATTTTGTAACACAGTAATTTTGTGTTTTCCAGACATTCAATTGATGAAGGTAGATGGATGGATGGATGGACAATTGATGAAATGCATACCCTAACCCTAACCCTAACCCTAACCCTAACCCTAACCCTAAAATATAATTTAAATGTAAATATTTCATTATGCACAATGAAGTTTTCATAAAAAAACTTGATAGGTTTATATTGTGGCAGGATGAGGAATGGCTCGGAGACAAAAATGCTCTTTACTCGTCAGTTGCCAAATCAAGAATGATTGAATAAGAGTGCCAAAACTTTATGGGTACAAAACCATGCCCACTGGGTGAGAGACCCGTTACCAAGTGCTCGCCACAATATACATTTTTTTGTAAGTGTCTTACTTTTTTTAAAGATTGTATCTAAAAGCAGATGCAGTTCCATCTCCTTATGATGAGGTAACAGCTGATGTTGAGATACCTCTTTCCTTGCAATGACTTCTGTGATAGTTCATCATCTGAACTAACGTGCATGACAGGAACAGTTTGCTACTGGGCTCAGCTTCCTCTTTACTGGTCATGTGACTCGTAAAGCACTAGATGGCGTTGGTAAAACAGACGACAATTCTGACAACCCCTTTACTACGTGAATTTCTGACTTGAGAATCATCAGTTTAAAGTGCTTTCTATTATTTAGTTTTTTTTAATCTTGGAAGATTCACTTTTTTTGTGTTATTCACCTCACATTACGAGGTGAATAACAAAATGCACAGCAGACATATAGTAGAGAACAAATCCACCAAAACTGGCTTATTCTATTAAATCAAAATTAAGTCAAATGTAAAAATGAAAAGGAGTGTAGAGTTATATAAATGTATTGTAGACAATTAGGATTATTTAATTATTCTTTCATAAAATAAAATACAATAATAAATACAACTAATTATAATGAGGGTTTAGACACGCACTGTATCCGCTTCAATTGGCTGTTATGTACAACCATGTAACTCCTTTTAATATGATTATCACATTTTCATTTGAGGCACTTCACTATTGATCTTGTTGGTAGTTGTATTTCTGAATTTGATTTACTGTGTGTATTTAGATGTTGTGATTTGATATGTTATATTCTTCAGAGGGACGAGGGTGTTTGGAAGACACAGACAATTAGACTTTGGAGCTGGAGAGAGCCCGCTGATCAGAAGGCATATGGACGCAGAGTATTGTTTAAATAAAGTAATCCAAATGTTGCCAAATATATTAATTATAATATTTTACATCATATTAAAATTAAAAAAAAACCGATCCATTTTGCTGGAACTTCATGGCTGTTAAAAACACTGGACACTCAGTGAAGCAAAAGAAGCAAATTCTAGTATCTACTGCAGCACTACTGCCAAATTTCGTTGCTTAGCCTCACATAAAAAACAGCTTTTAGAAATAAGTATTTGTCTGTTGGTTTTATTATAAAACTTTAAGAATTTCTGAAAAAAGATGTGAAGTTGTCAAGCCGACCTTCTCACAGAGGAGGAACAAATAGATAATCCACTTTGATGTCACTGCCCTGCAAAGGAAAGGTCAAAATAATAAATGTAGGCCCAATTGATGGATCGGCAGGAGGGCAACAAAGGCTTCAGTGCTGCTTTTTGGATGAATGCTCCATTACAGTCATAATGAATTCATACAGTCAGCCAAGGCTGAAGAGGAAAACAGCATGGCCCCTCTTTTTATGAAAAGGGTGATCTAAATCTGCAGACAAGTCTGGCTCCTTCTTCACACTCATTCTCAAACACATCACTATCGTCTCTCACTATTGTCTCTCACTTCTCTCATCACATGCACAGGCAAAAGCAAAAACTCCTCCACTGCAGATCATCTTTTCCTCTGGTCCAGATTCCTCTGGTCCAGTAGGTCAAGGGGTATCAGTTAGGAGGTTAAAGGCTTCGAAACTGTACCAGATCTGCTGGCCTTTGACCTTTTGCCAATACACACTTATTGTAGGTTTAAAAAAATAAAATTATGACTCTTAGAAAATACGAAATGTGGTTGAATAAATAATTATTTATATGATTTATAATTCACAACCTCTGAGCGTCGGGGATCTGTCCTAACGAAAGAACACTCAGATAAACCTGCATATGATTATTTTCTGCAGACAAAACGCAATTTCCTGAGATGCGCATTCACGCTGGTTTCCTGCGAGGGAGGACGGAAAAGCACTCCACTCAATTACATGCGCAGTCCTGCAGTGAATCACACATCACCACGGCAACCGGCATTCACACCAAGTCCTCGTTGGCTTCACGTTGGTCCGATTCCGTAGACAGACAAGACGGCACGGGAAAACCCCGGTAAGTTATTATTCTGTCTTCTATTATCACAAAGGAAAGCCTGTGATGCTGCGCAGTATCTCCACTAATCTATATATTCTTGTCATGATTAAATGCGAGTAATAAATTTATATGTTACAGTGAATAAACAGTCAAAAATGACATTCATACTTTTATTATGAAATCATATGTCTCTAACCGGTTGAACAGGGTTATTTATACCTAACGACTGCGGAACCCTGCAGAACTTGAGGAATAAACATGTCTTCTTTCCTGCAAGTTGGTAATCTAGGACTTTATTAAATTCCAAAAATTAATGGTTTATTTTATAATCATATAATTCTTGTGATGTTGTTTAATAGTGAATAAAACATACATTTTAACATGCCATTGGCAGCCTCAGTGGCGCTGAATGTGTTTGACAGTAAATCCCAGTTCATTTGGTCATCATACCTTCAGGATGATTCATCATAGGTATACCCACAATAAACTTTTGGACGAAAAATAGTGGCCAGCACAGAAGAACATTTAGCAGCATGCACCCACTCACCAAGGACACCAACAGTCAAGAGTCTTTTTTTCATTGATCAGAAGCTGCTCAAACAGATCAAGCATGACTCTGACAGTTATTTTATGGCTGCTCTGCTATAAAAATCTTAAATTAATCTTGATATTAGAATTTAAAAATATTTGTGAAAGCGCATTTCAGTGTTATTCTAAAAATCAAAACACCCATTTTCTTGGTCAAGAACCCATTTCCTTTACTTTAGGGCTTGATGCTGCAGAGTAAATACTGTAGTTTCTTTGCCCTCTGTTCTGCGTAGGCCATCATTGTGGGGTCCTTAGCTGAGGTGTTGCACCATGTGACTCAGATAGGTGGATCCTCACCTCCTCCTCCAACATTTCATTTGATTGAAGAGCGAAAATAGAATCATTAATGAAGGTGTGGCGTGTCAGTGATTAACCCTTTGACTGGGCTATATGAGATCGGGTTGAGCTATACAAGGTAAATCCCACATGTTTAGACTGTTGGGTTGAATAAACCACTAGCGATTATGCTTCCCTCCAAGGTGATGGCAAATATAGCAATCTAAATTCATTATTTTATGATCAGTGATTACTTTCAAAATTGATTCATGTCATTTTAATCCAGCGAGTGTTTGCTGATAGATGATTGATAACCCACCAGAGGGACTGCTAGGTCATTGCTGTCTCTCTGTAGGACGTTATTCACTATAGATATACTGTATGAACTAAATTACCATAATTCAGCTGATGTATATAATGTAAAACTGTATATGTGTAACGTGTTTCTCGTGTACCCTGTCTCTCGCCCGTAGGCTGCTGGGATAGGCTCCAGGGCTACCCGCGATTTTATGGATAAAATGAATGAATGAATGAAAGGCATGCGATTTTCGTGCCTCAAGGTAGAGGGTGCTCGTGATCCCGGGGATTCTAAGCATAAAGTGAGACTGCTGTGTCTACCTTCGCTTTCATATGTCTCTCAGCAGCCTTCACAATGCAAGCACCTCTTTGAATGCATAATGTACCACAGGATTATAGTTTGGTCAGAAGAAGCAATCAGCAGTACAGACTGTTCCATCGGCTGGTTGGATGTTAATGTTGATGTCAAACACAAAGCTTCCAAATGTATTTTAAAGCTTTGATAAAGAATAGATGCCTTTGCAACTGATTGCAATTTTCAGTGAATACAATAAAGTATCTCTGGACCCACAACGGAAACATATTCCAACCATAATTTAAAGCAAATAACAATTTGCAGCTTCTTTTTTTCTCCCTCTGTAGATTTACATTGACATTGTTTCTGCTTCAGGTCATCATCAAGACGTCAACACAGTATGAGCTGCAGCAGAAGAGGAAGAACAAACCCGGCGTCAAGAAGCCGAATATCAACTTCTACAGTGCTGTTTCAGATGAGGCCATGGTAAAACAGAACTTTGGTCGGGTCATATTTTAAAATCTCCTTACTGTCACAATAACAAGGATTGACTGTTTATCGAAAGCCAAAGTACATGATTTACTCGTGTGTCATAGAGAGACAGTATGTTGTCCTAATGGAATCACATCTAGTCGTCCCCTGTTGCAGTCTAGAATTCTAAAAACACTTTTAAATTGATTTTTAGCATTTAAAAGAAGAGAGAAAAAAATATGAAGCATTGCAACAGGCTTTAGTGGTATGTCAGTGTTTGTTTACATAGAGAATCCCTCCATCCATCCCTCCCTCCAACCCTCCCTCCATCCTTCCTTCCATCCATCCCTCCATTTATCCCTCCCTCCATCCTTCCTTCCATCCATCCCTCCATCTATCCCTCCCTCCATCCTTCAATCCATCCATCCCTCCCTCCATCCTTCCTTCATCCATCCCTCCATCCCTCCCTCCCTCCCTCCATCCTTCAATCCATCCATCCATCCCTTCATCCATCCCTCCATTTATCCCTCCCTCCATCCTTCCTTCCATTAATCATGTCTAATTAGGTGACTTGCATAGCATTTTCATAACATCACAATCCATTGCAGGGATATGTGTGATTGGAAACACTCTGTCACAAGAACATTTAGAATTTATGTTTTTGTTCTGTTTTAAAAACAAGAATGATTTAGAAATATAAGTGTAGGCTAAAACAGCCTCTACTGTCCTTGTTTCTGGTTTCATTTAGGCTGCGCTCTCAATCCTGCAACCCTGTTTTCTTTTTCTTTTACCTGCATTAATCCCAAAGCAGGCAAAGACAAAGAGAATCTCCCATAAATTACATTATACTGTATTTTTTTATTCCTGATGCAGCAGACAACACTCATCCATGATAGACAAATCAGCAACACAAGAAAACAATGCAAACAATGAGAGTCCGGTTGCATTTTGACTGTAGCTGACTGTTAAGGTTTAAATGCATTTCTTCATGATTGCAGCCCGAGACCTCTATGTATAAACCGATACTGAGATCTTATCAATGTTAATGCTCAACACATCATTTTTAAAAACACAAAATGCTCTCAGCTTCATGACACAAAATGTATTTTTATTCAACTTAAAAATCACGTTTCAAACTGATTTGTCTGAAATATTAATAAAAATAAAAGTCATTTTATTGTCGCATTATATTAATATGTCATCTAAATTGAAATAGAACCTTTTGTCTTTGTGTTGTAACAGCAGAAGCAACATAACCCAGCTGCTCTGGAGATGTGCTACACAGATCATCATCAGCAGCAGCAGCAGGAGACTGGCCTCCACAGCAGCACCGGCGTCGGGCTCTACAGCCACCTCAGCCAAGTCAAGAGAATGGAGCCTAAACTTCCAGCACCGCCGTTACCAGCCATCTCTGCACTGAAGGACAGTGAACTGTCCAAACACAGCAGTGAGCCGTCCAGAAGGGAGGGGCGTATTGAGGCAGACAGGAATGTGTTCCAGAGTGTTGGAGAAGGAAATGATGTTGGGAACGAGTGTGTGTGTTTTCCTCCTTACCTTACGGTATATTAAATCAGTTGTTTATTCGTGCTCCAAAACCTTAAAAGCATTTAAACATCTAATATCAGCAATGAAAACCGCCAGATTATTCAACTTTAATCAAGTTTTTTTGGGTCATAGCTGTTACTCATCTGTGGCAGTGTGTGTGTGTGTGTGCGCACGCATTTTGAGTTGTATTCAGTTATGTTATATTGCAATAATGTTCTCATACATGCTCTATGAGAGTATGTGTAATGAATAAATGCGTATAGTCCTGTGCACTTTGTGTAGCTACATTTGTGTCGTGTACTTGTGTGAGAGATTCAGAGGTGAGAAAGAAAATGAAGGCGACAGCACAAAGTGAGAAGTTTTATTTTAATGAGATTTCTCTGCTTCTCTTCATGACTCCGTTTATTTTTCCTCACCATCTTTTCATTTAGTTTTAGATAAAATCACTACACTGAAAAACTGAATGCAACACGTTATAAATCTTTTGTGTCTTAATATAGTTTATTTGAATAGATTTTAATGTGTTATTAAATCTCTCCTCTGTTTTTTTTAATTAAATGTAAAACTGACCGCCTTTTGTTAGAACAGCTTTAAAACTAAATTAAACACGATTAGAATTTTTTGTGTGTTCTTAGTTTTCTACATACTCCTGCCATCACATGTGAGAAGCTTGGCAGCAAAGAGGAGTGGCGGTTAGCAAGCAATTATGCTCAAATCCCACCTTGGGGCCTTTCTGAGTGGGGTTTGCATGCTGTCCTGTGTCTGTGAGTATTTTTCCATGATTCAAAGACATGCAGTAAACATGAATTATTTACTGAAATAAAGCTAATGTTATGTATATTTTGGGTTTTGTGTTCTTAAAAGTAAATCTGCATGGATATATGATGTTCAATCAGTTGACATCATAAAACCAAACAATTTTAACAAATAATTTAAATGAATTGAGCATACATCTAATTATCTAGAGTCAGAGCAAATTCGTTTTTCATAACAAAAATTTTATAATTTCAAATTTCAAGTTTGCAATCTGTTATATTCTCACTTTTTATTATTTTAGATTATTTTAGATGGTAAAAATTTGAACCTACATATATATATAAATCTTCTTTAACTATTATTTATTGTATATAGAATCAATAGCACTAGTATAGCTTAGCGGTTACTTGGACTACTAAGACTGAGACGTTCTGTCCCTCCGTGGGATCGGACCACAGGCGCTGTCCACTGTTTTTCTGGGGTGGCAGTAACTCGGTCCACACAGACTTAGCTTGGGAACCAGAGGGGGGTCCAGCATGGACCAAATGGAGTGTGAGCTGGTAGCTAGAGAGGTGTCAGTTTGCTTCTTGAGCACTGCCGAGGTGCCCCAGAGCAAGGCAGCAATCACCACAAGCTGCTACGTGGCTGCCCATCACTCAACCATCTGCCTCTCCAATGTTGCATGTTTATAAGCCCTTGGTGTGTGTGTGTGTGTGTGTGTGTGCGCTCAGGCCTATATGTATGTACTGTATACACAAGAGTGTAAAAGCATCAAATAGTATTCCATGAAGTGGTAAACAAATGAGCAAACCTCAAGAGGTCACTACGATTATTATTTGAAGTCTCTTTTTTTGTTACATAATGTTGTCAGCTACTGAGTTGAATTATGGATAAAACCCGACGTCTTTCAATGAATGACTACATAATAATGCAATACAACTGCTAGTTCGTGTATGTCAGTGACGCTCCATATCTTAATGCTGTCTTTGATTTATGTTGCTCTGAGTGTTCTGTAACGTGTCTATAATTGAGTTTGTACTGAAACCACAGGGGGAACTTATCATTATTTTGATATGAATGTATGAGGCAGGTTCTTTTTTGTGCCGCAGATGTATTTCATATTTATATCCACTACCTAAAAGCTTATATCGTCTTTTAATTTTGTTTTAAATTAACAATGCATTCACGTGCATTTAATGTCTTTCAATGGTGGTAAGCCTCACAACATACGCATATTGTTTTTAAAGTCAAACGTACATGAAAAATATTTTTCTTCAAATCTTCTGCTTTCTTATTCATCTGCAAATAACCAAGATTTCTTTAACAAATTGTTTGAAATCTCTGCCAGACATTTTCTTTTTGTGTTTCACCGTATTTGTTCGTCTCTTTAGATTCAAACTGAAGTTATTTTTTGCCGGAATAAATTCATGTGAGTGGAATTAATGTAGGATTATAGCACAGCTTCCTGTAATATTTTGGCTCTGATAAAGGATAACTATGAGCTTTCCATCAATCCATCCATCCATCCATCTATCCATCCATCTTCTTGTAGATGAGACGATTGAGGTTGCTGACTATGGGCGAGAGTTGGGTTACACCATCGCATTGCAGGGTTATTAAAGCTTTAATAAAGAAATAAATACAATAAATAAACACACACGCACATACAAACACACCCTCGCATGCCCACACACACACGCGTGCAGGTTTTATATGTCATTGACTTTTATATTATTTAAAGAAGATGTATTTTAAAATTAATATGAACAATTTACAATTTAGTGAGTTAAATCTAATGCAGTAAAAATACAATATTATCTTTTAAACTTTAATAGGCAAATAACGTATAAGTTACTTAAAAAAATACATTAAATGTAAACACGCTAATAAACATGCTCATCATTTTGTTCATGAAAGTCCCACAGAATTTAGCTAACATGCTGCAACCTTTTCCACAAATACATTTTCTTAGTCAGCTGTAGCTCCTATAATATTCATTACAACGTAAATGATTTCCATGATGATTATATATTAATACAGTAGGTATAATGATGAAATAATTCATTTTAACAGTAATAATTAAATAGGGAGTTATTAGACGTGAGATTTTTGTAATCAGCTGCTGAGCTGCTCACAACTAATAAAAAACAATTAACCACTAATTACCTTTCACCTAATGCAAATCATCTCACTGAGAAGTTCCTCCTAAACACCCAGTGATTATCTCACCATTACGTTTCACCACTTCAATTAAAATAAAGCTTCATCTGACAAAAGCAGCAACTGCATGTTGACTGATAAGTTCAGTTACAGTGGCAGTTCTTCATAATGGATGAATGCTTTTGATTTTTTTTTGTAAAACTTGCATACTTCTGAAAGTTTTTGAATTTATATCAGTTTAAAAAAATATAATTACAGTACAACTTACATCATATAAATGTTTGAGCATTTCCTTTCACCTACACATTGATATCCTACACTTATGGGCTCCAAAGGAAATAAATATTTTTTTTGCGTGAAATCTTTAAAGAAAAAAGATTTAATACATTTAATGCAAAATATGATTCCTTCTGCCTCAAACTTTAGTTCAGAAATTCAAAGTCATGCCACATCCTCTCTGTCTCTCATTCTGTTGGCTTCTCTGCTGTGAGCCTGTCGGCATCTAATTTACACACGCACATATTTTCACACCATCTCTATAAACCTGGGTATATGTGGCTTTAAGTTTGTGTGTCCTGCCTTGTCAGAAGTGTGTGTTTGTGTATGATTATAAAATAATATATCTATGTTTTTTTAAGTTTGATTGTGTTTAACTGTTAGTGTTTTTTGCATGAGCATTGCTTTGTGATTTTGTCTCATTTTCTGTTTTCACATGCTTGTGTGTTTTTGAGATAGAGAGAGAGAGAGAGAGAGAGAACCCATGCTTAGCCTGTTAATTAAATCTACATTATGCCCTGTTAAGCCTTTCATTTTTTTTTTCTTATTCTTTTCATTTTTACTGGGTGACATACTTCAGACACAGTTGGCCCAGGGCATGGAACTAAATAAAGCGCTAAAAAAATTATTAGGGAATTTACAGATTGCATGCTTGGTCAAGACATGACATGTTGTGCCAAAAAGACTTAGATTAAGTGCTGAGGGAAAATCACATAAAATCAGCCGAGTAGTCACGTAAAGGCCGCCAAACCCCATTTTCCTGCTTTATAGCATCACCAGATCTGAACAGTAAAATAGCAGGTTGGCTTTTAAATTTGCCCTGACCATTTGGAGTCCGCCCAAAGCATTCCCCCCCCGTAAACTGAGGGAAGCCTGTGCCAAGAGTCATTAAGCAAATAGCATCCTACTAGAATTGTTGTGCGCCCCGGTGTCACTCAAAGTTTGGAGAAGGATTGAAGCTTTGTGGATATGTAAGCTCTGCCTCGCTGTGTATCTTAGTCAGGAGGTGTTAAGATCCACCTTCCTGTGATGCTTCATCACTCCTGCCTTTTACACAGCCTGTTTGGGGCAGATCTTTAATGCCTGACGATTATGAATAAAAGTCTTGGTGGAGCTTGTAATCACAACAATTTGACGTCAACACGCAACCCATCAGGACAGGAGTCTGAGGGTTTATACAATCCTCAATGTAAAGATCTACAAAGGTGCCAGCTCATGTTAGCAGCTAAGTAACAGAAGAAATTCAGTTGAAAAATAAAAATGTCTCCAAATTTGTTTCCAAGTATGTAAATTCATCGCAGTAGATGACACTGTTGTTTTAAATATCATAATTTATTTTGCTCATGGAAAGTTTGCACGTGATTTAAAATTGTAGTCTTTGTCTTGAGACATGTTCCCAAATGACTAAAAAAACAACATTGGGTTAAATCTAAATGTCAGAGCTACATCAGCTGAAGTAATAAGGAATTGCATTATGCTACTTTTGGGAGTGGTCCAAATACAAGAATAAAGTTTATATTGATTATATTTGCATTAGTTTGAGGTATCACTCAGTAATATGTTGGGAGTAAAAACTTGTGTCTAACTTGTGGTGTCTAACTGTTTTAATGGCAATATTACAAGTATGATCACTTAAGAGGTGCTCTTAAATATTTCTCCTACACTTAGTTATATTGATGAATGTATTTTATCAGGGAACATTTATACTCTTGGAGATAATGAGAATGAAGAGTGTTGCTAGGAGAAACAGACGAAAAGATGATCAAGGGGGAAAGAACAGATGAGAGACGGTCATGCCTGGGAGGGGAAGGTGGGGGTGAGGGTTTGAGCAGAAGAAGAAGGGGCGGAGGAGGCCAAGAGGCATGGAGGTGGTGGTGGAGGGGAGGGTGAATCCAGGCTGACCCCTGTGTCTATGTGGGTTGTTGTGTGTCTCAGTGGGTTTCCTCTGCCCTGGCGCCAGCTGGAAATGCCTCCACTAAGCAAAGGCAGTACACACACCATCCTCCATTCATCCCCGTCCAGTTGCCTTTGATGAAAGTAACACTATACATGCCCAGTGCGCCTCAAAGATCCTATCAAGCTGCCATTTAAAGGGCAGCGGCAGCAGCTGATCATAACTTATCGAGTGTTCTCATCTAGTTTTGTTGCCCTGCAGAACAACTAAAAATGTGGATAATCAAGGAAGTTTTGTACTTGTAGTGATATTGTTGTCATGGTGACTGAGGTTTCATTAGGCACGCTGCCTCCCAGGGGTCATCTCCAACGGTTGCAGAAAGGAATGCCTTCTCCCTTCTTCTAATTTTGAACCACGAGTTTGATAAAGAGAATTTTAATGAAGTACATTTTCCTTACAGCCGTTTAGGTCACAAAAAAAGCCAACATGGAGACGTCTTGATGCCCTTTACTCTTTACAAGGTACTCGTATACCTTCTTAAAAAAAGCTCCTATCAGATTAGTCACAGTTGCTCTTTAAAGCTGATCCTTCTCATGGTCTTACTCAGATGACTCAATATCCATGAAATTAGTCATTAGTCTGTTATCCTGTCATGATGTTTCCCTCATTCAATAAAAAAAACCCCTCATCAGTAGATCTGAGTTACATGAGGTAAAGACACAAATCTGCTGGCCAGACATGCCGAAAGGAAGACAAACAACCAGCTTTACATAGTTTAGCTTTCATTTGCTTTGTAAGAGCCAAAATATTGTCATTACTCATAGACCAAATTATTTTACAACATCCTGCAATTAAACTTAGACTAATAGTTTAATGACACAAATGGAATTGGATGCTGAAAGATGGTTTTTGTTAAGGATGGCGGTGCAGGAAACTATATCAGTGGCGTGCTACAGATGCGCACAGTCCTTCACGCTACTGCTTTATTTATTTAACCCTATATTGGTGTCACACACGCACGCACACACACACATGCACGTACACATGCACACGCACACACGCACAGTACAGACTGGTTTGATTTAAGTTTTGTGGTCCTGGTGAAGCCTCAGCAGACAGCACGGACCAAAGCATAGTAAACCCCAGTTGAGCCTGAGCCTGGCCGTCTTTGCTAAACTTCAAGTTGAAACTCTCCAAATTGGGTTTAATCTGTGTTTTGCTTTGCCAATTATCAACCCGCAGAGCTGCATGGCAAATGGGGATGAACGAGCTTTAGATGGGCCTGGTTGAGAGGAAGGTCACGGGGTGATTAATGCTGATCTGTTGAAACCATGACTTGGCTGGCTAAGACGGCGCACTGCATGAATTATTAGACAATGAGCTTCTGTTGGAAAAGTTTTGGGGCATGATGCAGCAGAAATGTAATCTGAAAGTGAATTTGAAAAAGAGAAAATTTAACGTATATATTTTTTTCTCTCAAACTGGTTGATACATGTACAGTATGTTTCTGTGTAACCTGATTACAGTATATACATACTCTATATATATATACTGTATATATAAGCGGTAGCTGACATGGGAAAAACGTAAAAACATACGAGTGGCTGGAAAAGGCAGCACGGAGGCAATAATAATTATTAATCCTAGAATATCTACACTCACCTTCTTACAAAGAAGAAGACAGAGCCAAATAAACACTGCCTTAAAATAACGGTGAAATGCTACGTTATCATTAGCATGTAGCATCCCAGTCAGCAGGAAGCACAGATCTTTGCAGGAGTAAAATTGAAACAGACTCTAGACACAATCCCTCACTGAGACGTCTCAGACCAAAATTCAGATAAACCGCAGTAGCAGCATTCAGTTGGAAGACAATGACGTTCTGTTATTAGGGTGGATCTTTATTAGGATCTTTATGATTTCAGAATTCATATATTATATTTCATCTCCTTCAGTAGGAGATTGACAATGTCAGGGTCTATTTAAATTTGTACTCCTGTGGTGTCTGGTTTTTGTTCTGTGGTCTCAAATGTCAATAAAATGTGGGACGCTCTTGTATATATTTTATCAATATTTATGAGTGTTTAATAAGATTCTTCATGACAGACATGGATGATTATTCTATGAATCTCCTTATGACTTCACCATGAAAAGGTAATTATCTTGTGATCATTTCACTTGCCATAACAAGTCACTGTTTTTTTTTTCTTTTTTTCTATGATCATAACCACAGAGAAATACCTTCAAGAAAACACAATACATTTGCAAATGCTAATGAGCAACTGTTGACAAATAATGACATTTATTATTCAAATCCAAAATGACCCTCTTGCCACATGCCTTTCATGAGGGGGGCTGGGGAAGCCAAGAATAAATTGCCTGTCTGTAGTGATTTCAATGCAACATTTAGTCATGATTAATGTGAAAGCCGAAAAGCATTATGAGAAAACATTTTCCAAGTGCAACAGCTTGCAACAATTTACATTATATGGGGGTAAAACCGCTGAAACAAATATTTGACTGGCCTCCATAATGTAATGGATATATTTATACATGTTGAAATGAGTCAAAGGCTCTTTAAGGAACGCATGACTTCACCGACTGACCACTGAATTTTTGTAGTAAACATTTTCTGATCCTATAATGGCTTCGAATGAAAGTTATCAGGGTCATAATTCTCTCAGTGGGCCAAGAGATAGAAATATAATCCACATGAGTTGAGGGAAATCAACACCTTGTTTCCATCAAAGGAAAACAATTATATATATTTTATGTATTTATATATATTTTGACATTGCAATTTTCACAACCCTGGCTCAATGGGAAGGACAAAAACGGAGACCACAAAGACAGTTCCAGTAATACATTGAATAATTTAGTTTATACATCACCAAAAGAGAATCAAACAACATGTCTCTAATCTGTAAAGCAGTAGTGATGGTAAACCCGATTCTTTTTACTGAATCGAGTTTAAATGAGTCACTCACTAAAGTGAATCGAGTCATTTGAGTCAAATATACTTGTGAATACAAGTTTCACCTGCTACCAATTGATGCTACTAGAACGGCTGATTGAAACAGGGAAATAATAAATTTCATTGAGGGTAAAAGAGTGAAAGATCAGGACTTCTCAAAGGGAAAACATCAGAGAAAAATGTGTGTTCAAACAGTGCAGCATTAGAAGAAAAATAAATACATACAATACACTTGCGCAAAAATAATACATAAAAAAGTTGTATATCTTTATTTTTATTAATTATGTTTCCACCAATATTCCAAAAATATATTTTATAATTTAAATTATATAATAAAAAGGCGGAACTAAATGGCCAGCATGGTGGTGCATTGAGTTTCCTCTGGGTCCTCCAGCTTCCTACCACCTCCAACAACATGCAACTTAGGTGTCCACAGGTGTTAGCGTGAGTTTGAGTGGTTGTCTCTCCTGTGGCTCTCAGACAGGCATGGCTTGCACGTGTCATTTATATTAGTTATGCCAAAAAGTCCATCCATCTGTTCCTGGCCCGGCCCCTCTGTCAAAGTATTGAACCCATTGTGGCCCGCGAGTCAAAAGGTTTGCCCACCCCTGCTCTAAGATGAGCTGGTGCTTCATCCAGGGTGTACTCCGCCTCTCGCACATAGCCAGCTGCGATAGGCTCCAGCAGAGCCATGACCCGCAAGGCTGATGAGCGGCTGTAGACGAGACGATTGCGATCATCTCATCTACAAGAAGATGGATGGATGGATGGAAAATGACTGCGGCAACAATAAATCATTACTCATAGTGCCGAACCCAGTTCCAAAGAATGTTTTTAGCATCTGCCAGCTGATAGTTTTCATTTGCTCACATGTACTTCATTAAGTGCAACAGTTTTCATGCATAGAGAGTATCTATATACTGTTTCATGCACATAAAATAAAATATCTATAAACTGCACTGTACTGTACATGCATCAGACGGACACCAAACTATAAAGGCAGTCAAATAGCCAGAACATAATGAACGTAATTGAGCACTTATTGATCAGATATTTCTATTGTGCGTACATGGAGAATGAAACGGAGCTAAAACGAGAGCTAATGAGACATTTTTCTCCTTTTCTGCTGAATGTAAACAGCTGTTGGACAGAATTAAACACAATGTCGAGGCCAGTCTGTTAATGCTACGTTCACAGCTTGTTCCATTGCACATAATTGGCAGACATATTGATGAATAAAGGTCTGTGTACTTTTTTGGCAAGTAGCAGGAACAATACAAAAATGTTCAGCCTGAGATTTTGAAGGATCACTTAAGTTAAAAAAATGAACAACATTTTGTAATAATGCTGGAAATGCACAAGACCACCACTACTATCGTACATCTATCTCAGAGGAACAGTGCACTTAATAATGGAATTAAATCATTATCTTTAATAATACAGCATTCCTTTATACAACTGTGAAACTGTGACTCGATAAAGAAAACCTAAAATCAGTGCAAGATTTCAGTGCTTCTGGAAAACTGGATTATGACCCAAGAAGTTCCCACTTTCTTCAGTTGATTGGGAAAGTGCTGTTTGGTGTGTAGCTCAAGTAATATGAACGCACTCACCGTCACTTTAATTAATATGTCACAGAGAAAATATTTTAATGACTTACAAATGGGTTGAAGTACACTGCCCTGCGCCATGTATTTACTGTGAGGCTGAGACTTACTGGCATGAGGCAGCACATACAGCAAATTCCTAGACAACTAAATTAGAGGGGGCCTGGAGCTTCAGATACATGTGTGTAACCCCTGTGGTCTCCAAACCCCCTACTTCAAATTTGCGTCTTCCCTAATCAGTGCCAAATGGAGATTTTCTTTTTCCTTTTTCCCAGCTTGGGCGATACAAGCAGCAAGAGAGAGGAAGGAAGTCATTGTATTCAATGAGAGCCTTCCATTTTTATTTTTTATAGCCGCGTCACATCCCCCCATATAAACGCGGCAACTCTTACAATTACCAATGCTTTCATGTGTTCCAGTCAGTGGGGTGGGGGGTGGGGGGGCGGCAATTGCTTATATTTATGGGAGATTTGTTTTGGAGCTGCGGGATGTTAAACTCTTGATTCACTTTTTTCCCCATATAAACAGTAGTGCAGGGTAAAATCCTAAGAGCAAACGCAGTACCTAGCTTGATTTTAACGTTTTAAACAAAGACAGTGTGTTAATTGCTCGGAACTAAAATGTGACCATGAACTTAAAAGACAAAAGGACAAATTGGATGTATAAAATGCATGCATGACAACCATTTGCTAGATAAAGGACACAGTCAGGGTGCAAAGTGGTAGGTACAGATAAGTTTTACTTAACATTGTAGTCAGTTTGCATAATTTATGTCTTTGCATACATTTATATCTAAATATAATTCCCCACTAAGGCAACTCGGTTCTTTTCAAATGAAAGCAGTGGTCCAGTAACAGTTTAACTGAGGGTCATGATCTGTTAATTGCCTTTTCACCCATGCTCACACCTGTTCTGTGTTTTGCTTCAGGGATTGGCTGTGGACACCCCAGATGCACCTGAGGCTGATCCCCATCATCATCACCAGCCCTTTTAGTCCCTGCTTCACCTGCATTCCCTGTCGGACTATTTTGTGGTTTTCCTCAGGCCATAGTGGCTATCGTTACTGTACTCCAAGTATTTATCGCCGCATCATCTCTCCTGTGTTGGTCACAGTCGTCCTCCATTCCAAGCCTCAATGTAAACATTGCGTCTGTGGTACTCTTCCTTGGAATAAAGCCATACTGCTGCTCGCAAATACTTACTTCTGTCCTTAGTCTGGCCTCAACCACCTTTTCCCATGACTTCATCGTATGACTCCAACTCCATTCCCATTCTTCATCTTCTTCATTGCCTTTCTAACTTCACTCATGCTAACCTTTGCCACTTTCTGGTCCACAACAGGTGCCTCTACTATCCTTTGATTGCTCTCAAAAGTGAACATGTTTAAATACTGCAAAAATCTGTAAAAAATAATTTACAATTAAGATCATTTACAAATTATTGTATTAAAGAAGTTGGCACTTTGGGCTTGAGTATATTGTACTCTGGCACATGTCATGAAAAAGGTTGGCAAACTTTTCTTAATTCAATATCTGTGAAAACATAAAAATAAGTGAGGTGGCAGGAAGGGATGAAGATTTCACATGTATGTTTTACATATGTATTGAATGTCACTTTGCAAATAACAACTACATTTGTTGTTTGCAAAGTGACATTCAATACATATGTAAAACATTACTGCCTATAAAATGCTGGTATTCATTTAAAAACAAAAAACAAAAAAGTCTGCATAGAGAAGGGTCTCTTTGTAAAGAATGGCTACAGACAGATAGACAATGAGATAAATATATTACATCACCAGCCGTAAAGACATAAATGATCTTGTTTACATAATTGATCAAAAACTATCTGCTTCAGTTTCACTTAAATCCAAGATAATTAATCTATGTGGACTGTATTTCAGTAACAGTTCATCCTATGAAGATTCATTCTGCAAAAACTTTATCTATGTGGACTGTATTTCAGTAACAGTTCATCCTATGAAGATTCATTCTGCAAAAACTTTATTGCTGCTTCTGTTTCAGCCAAGTAGTTGTATGAACAGGAACTCATTTTCTCTCTGCTCATCAGTAGGTGGATTGACAGAGATGATTTCTGCAACAACACTCTGCTCAGCTCTGTGTTAGGGAATTGCAACCAGTGCTGCCATTTGGTCTTGCTGACATTGCAGAAACCTGTCTGGGTCACAGAGTCAGCTGGCACCAGAGCTAATGGACCTGGCCCCAGTGTGTGTGTGTGTGTGTGTGAAGTGGACACACACATGTTTTAGTTGCATGCATGTCTATTCAAATTAAACTGTGTGTGCCTGCAGCTACACATTAACTGTTTTGTGTGAGTGTGTGCATGTGCATGTGCATGTGTAAGTCCCCCCCCCCCCCCCAGCCCTTTATTCCATCCACAATGAGCCCTGCTCTGAAACATGGAGCCGCTTGATGACAGGCCGATCGGTGGGGGACAATGTGCTATAATTTGTGAGGGGCCTTGCCTCAAGAGGATTGATGGGTAATTAAGAAGAAGACACTGAGAGACACGGCAGGGGCTTGGTGACAGGTGACAGCCAGTGACTGTGTGTACTGACAATCGAACAAACCCCTCTCTGGTTCTTCCACAACAGACTGGTCCCCTGCTCTGTTTAACACACACACACACACACAAACCTGACCAGTCAGGTCAGTAAAGTGTTGTTATTTCTATGACAAAGTATCAGACGTTACAGAGTGGGATTTTAAACTGCTTTTTATCTCTGAAAGCAGCATCTAAGATCAACAAGCAGTATTTATATATTCTGTTAATCTTGAAGCATTTCCATAACATGTCATGTAAAAAAGAGGCATTTAGTCTTCTAGTAATTCTCCTTTTTTTCATGCATTTCTACTCCTTCTCAGAAACCCTTTTCATCTTATTGAGGGTTCACTGCACTGCAACAGGGACTGTAAGCCACAAGACCAAGTCCTCAAGGTACACAAAACATAGACTCCATTCCCACCTATTTAAAAATCCCATATCAGTCCATGTCTGCACATCGCTCCCTTACATCTCCCTCGCAGCCAGTAAATCACCAAAGCTTTCTCCTGGCCCTGCTGAATAAACTCACTGGAGTTGCTGCCTAATTGATAGTGTTACAAACTGAACTGGTTTTTAGTGGTTCTAAATTGGAAACAGGAAGACTTGGGGATGCTATAGTAAAGAAAGGGAAGTAAAGCTTGTACCAAGATGGAGCTCAATAGGATATTGGGAGGAAAGAGAAGGATGGTGAGGAAAAGGTTTTTATGATGGAGAAAGAGAAGCAGTATCCGAGAGAAAGAAAATGAGGTAAACAGGATGCTGATAGGAGAAAGGGAGGAAAGGCTGCTGAGAAGGAAAGAAGTAGAGGCAAAGAGTTAAAGTGGATATGAAATGTTGTCGAGTGGGAGATTTTTCAACAGAGAGGAGTTGTAGGAGGAGCAATAAAACAGAGCATTAGTCAGGACAGGATGTTTTTGTAATTTGAATAAATATATCACACTAAGTTTTCAAAGCAATAAAAACAGAGACATCTTCTTCATTTGCCAGCCCTTAACTTCGTAAAAAATGTCCAGCATTGTTTTCCATTACTGCGGTTTCCCTCATCTACAGTAAAATGCAACATCTTCTCACAGGTGCTCAAATATTTTTTAGTTCAAGGCACTGCCCATAAACTAAAATGGTAGGTTTGACTTCAGTCCAGGACTTCAGTCATTGCTCATTGCTCCCTCTCTCCATAGTTTTCTTTTAACTCTGTACTCTTATTTCTCTGACAGACACATTAAAATATTGATCTAGCCTGGAAAGTATTCATGAAAAAGTTTAATTTTCGATTTTCAGATTTTTTTTTGCATGGTTATTGTAGGAAAAATCAAAGCAAAAGACACACTTGCAAATGTGGAATGTGGATGTACTTGATGAACAGGGAGAGAGAGAAAGAGAGATACACAGAGAGCTGGATGAGGTGGAGGAGAGGGGGAGGAAAGGGGGCGGAGAGGGGAAGGAGGGGTTGTCTTTGATCTCAGTGCATGTCTGCCTTGCTGTTTTCCTTCAAGGCTTCCTGGTAAGTTTCAGTAGACACCAGTGGGTTCACTCTTGGGAATAAGACACTAATGGATAAGTTAAAGAGGCCTATGCTTTATGGCCGGGCTAAGTGTTATCATCTGGGGTTAAAGACACTGACCATGGAGCAAAGTCCCTCCAGATAGCCGCTTCACTAGGGGATTACAGTAGGGCCTTTGCCAAAGTAAGGAAGCAATTGAGGGAAAGTGATGCTCAGTCCTTGTTTTGATTTGGTTCATGTATCTGTCTTAGCTCTCTCTCTCTCTCTCGCTTTGCTATTCTGTTTTTCCCTTTCTGTTTTCCTCTTTCTTTTTTAAAATGTTTCTTGTTCTCTCGACAGACCCTTATCAGGGACTAACTCTCTAAAGCTTCATGGTCTCTGTTTGAAACCATTTGTCAATTGTGCAAGATAGAAAACTGACAATGAATTCCAGAGGTTGAGGTGACCCCTTTCATACAGCAGTTTATCCGTGGGACCTGTCAGCGCAGACTGTTTCAAATACGATGCAGGGCCCGTCAGATAAGAATCACAAAGACAGAGACATGCCTCCAAAATGTATCATTCTCTGTCTGTGTTTTAGTTAAACAAGCACACCAAGGGCTGGAGTGACAGCTCATAGGCTTCCACTAATTGGATGTGATAGATTCAGTCATTAAGTTAATTGGCAGCTGGTTTTGTTTAGGACCTGTCACATTCACTCTGAGATTTTATGGCATAATTTTTGGAGTCAATTGGGAAAGTTGGCCTCAAAGTAAAAGCCAGGACTGTGGGAATGCACCAGACCTTTCAGATGTATCATTCCATTATGTCCTGTTAACAGCATGTGCTGGGCCCATGTGATGCCCCTGACACAAAGGCAACATGGGCCAGTGAACCAGGCTCAAGTTAATGTAGTCTGGTCCATATCAGTAAAGAGTTGCACACTTTTTGCTTTGTTCTGTATTTTTTGAAAATGCAGAAATACAAAAACTGTCAAATTTAATGGAAATATATTTAATCCATTTCAAAAACCATTTGTTGAATAAAATTAGTTTTGTAGTTCACAAATTCACTGAATACAGGTACAGCAAAACCAGCAATGACCTACTTCTACTAATAACCTGTGGCGTCAGACAGATCTTTATGTGGGTTGTTTTATTTATGCCTTTGTTTTATTTATTTATTTAACCAGGTAAGTTAATTGAGAATTAATTATCTTTTTCAATAACGACCTGGACCTACATTGCATGTTTTTAGTTTATGCCTTTATACTGTTTATAAATTAAGGAGCAATGTCATTTGAATATGTGAAATTATTATTTACAGAGGAACATTTTTGTTAGTGTTTTGCTTGTAAATCATTTGTCTTGTTTATTAATAGTTATTAGATGGGAGTGTCATTATTAATAATATTATTAGTAGACGAGAGTCAGAGGTGAGTTGCGTGAACTTTTTATCTCCACTTTGTAGAATACACTGGTAGACAATCAACACACATATATATAAATATGCATACGGTATATACAGTGGAAGTGACCTTTCTCCCCTAAGCACCGCCCCTTTGGTAAATGTCCCTACCATTGTGGGTCACCACACATGTCTCCCCAGACAGGACAGTCACAAGAGACTGCAAGGCCAGGAGCACCCCAGAGTCAAGATGGAGGACACCTCCAATTATGCCCACAAAGCAAAACAAACAAAGAAGGTGTGCGTCACCTGAATACATACCAGGCCACATTCATCCGGTTACATATGCACTAAGAGACTATTCATCACATAGATTGTTTCAATCAATTCAACCCTAAGATATTTATTTTGTTCACCCTGTTTTCAACAAATGTTACAGTGTAAAAAAAAAAAAAACTTACATTTCCAAACACTTTGAAGAAAATCACTCATGTAATTTAGTTTTGTTCAAATCATTTATCTTTGCAGTGTATTAAAGCTTCACATTTTCAGTTTTACATTCTCATCCAAATCCAAATTAAAGGGCAGCTAGTGGCAACTGAGAGTCACCGCTTCACATCATGATTTTGGACTGTTGGAGGAAACCAGAATTCCAGGAGGGAACCATAAACAAACAATATTTCCAGCTTCCCTGAGGAGACCCCAGTTCTCAGGTGGATTTGAACCCAAGACTTTATTTCTGTGAGGCAGCATTGGTACCCACTACACCATCGTGCTGCATAGATTAAGAACCACAATACAAACTGTTAGGACATATCATGTTTAACTCAAAGGAGAACAGGATACATAAATTGTCAGATGAAAAGTAGAACAGGGAGAAGATGGCCTTGTAGAAGTTGTCCTGAAGAATGTTAAAGGTCTTGACCCAAACTCAACAAGGGGCCCACTCACATCCACTTAAAATGGTTGCATTTTTGCTGGAAATATTGAGGCAATCTTTACACAAAAATAAAGATTGCACAGTTGAGCAATTATTTTTGCTCAGTTTGAGTAAAAATCCTACTAAGGCCAGTAATTTCAAGTTTAAATTTCGACAGTGATGTAGATAATAAAGGATTAAATAATGACAAGCAAAAACAAAACTGTAACAAAATAAAAATAATTTTTGATTTCAATAATTATTATATATTGAAAATTACTCTCTCGTCTGTGTCCTATAGGAAGCAGTCAAGCAGTTCAGTTCAGTTTATTAATTTGCTATGAACAGTCACAGTTCAAAAATCATGGAGACTTTTTAAAAAGAAGTAGAAAAGGGGACCTGTCGTAAAAAAGCTAATAACACATGTTTCAAATTGGCCATTTGTTATAGATGGTTTACTAGACTGGTGGGTTATCGACCCAGTGGCATTTCCCTGTGTTGATAAAGCACATGGGAGCTGTGGGTCAATTAGCTTGACACAGCAGAAATTCCTGCAGACAGCCAATTTAAACTCTTTGCTAAAGCCATGAAACATGTTCTTCCTGTTGATGACTTGAGCCCCGGGCAGCTGCTCACCACCTATGCCGGTGTGAAAACGTATTCTAAGGCCAGCACAATTATGAGAGTACTTTAGGAGATTTTCATAGTTAGCTGAAATTACCGAAGCCTGAGGCATGCGTCCCTGTGAGCAGCTGGCGGATGTTTCATGGAGTACAATGCAGTAATTGAATTCCTTACGTTGTGCTTTTAAGTCTCTGGAAATGTTTTTGCAAAGAGATAAACACAACATATACCAAATAAACAAAGTCAAAAACAGTTAGCATAACTATCTCATCAAAGAAGGAGCAGGGCTGAAAGTACAGGCAAGAGATGACAGGGGATGATTGCAGGGAAACAATTTTCCATTCCGCCCGCTGAGACCAAATGTTCTGCAACATCTACACTCATGTCTTTATCCCTTTGCTTCTGAGTCACCTTTTGCTGTCAAAAGCTTTTTTTGTGAAAGCTTTTGTTCTCATAAGGGTTGCAAATTGTTTTTGGAATGTGAACGAGACAGAACAGAAGAGTGATCCATTGTGGCGATCACCAGATTCTTTCCTGGAAGCCAGTCAGAGTGACAGCGTAGTCATGACCTGATGTGTGTGTACGTGTGTGTGTACGTGTGTGTGAGTGTGTGTGTGTGTGCGATGGCACATTAAAATGAACTCCAATCTCTGGTCCTGTGCCGATCATTATCCCAATGATAGCCCGTAAGTAAAGACAGAACCAGGGATCCAAATACAAACATCTTCATCACAATCATCCATTTTGCAGTAAAACTTCAAAGATGAAGCGTCTAATTCGATCAGATTCGGTCACACACTTGAAAGCTGTCTGGTGTGAGTGTCTGTGAGTGTGCCAGGGGCCTCAAATGAAGCAGGATGGGTTTCTGAGATCACTATTATCCTTGCGGCAGTGACTACATGCATGACCACTTATAATCTCTTACAACAAGCCTATAGACACAAGTTGCATCAGCTGATCCGCGCCAACGGGCACAAGGAGCAGCACCCTGGGAGAATCCCTCTTTAAAGTCCAATTATCCCGCGGAGCTGATGTTTTTTCAAAGGCCATCAGAAGAGACGTTGGCTCCTGATAAAGGACACATGTGTTCCATCACACTTAATTGAAGCAGGGTTGTCTGAAAACAAAACAACCCCACAGCAATATGACAAAACAAACAGATTTAAGGACATAACTGTATTTGCAATAGGAGCAATATTCATGGCACAGGGAAATCTCTTTTCATCGGGCATGTTTCTTTTCGCAAATGTCAAAGTCAAGTTCAACACAGCAGGGTGAACATATACATAGTTATTTCTTTCTGTCTGTCTTGGAGAGTACACCATGATGACAAGCGCTTTCAAACGTACAAAATTGTATTCAGCTTCTGCAAAAAGTTTGAGCAATGTCAGGACAAGCATGAATATTTAAACCTTTGTTTATATATACAAAATGTTCAAAATAGATACGGAAAGAAATAACTTATTTGGTGTTTAATGTGAATAGAAAAGCAGAATGTAGTACATTTTACTACTTTCTGAATCCCAATTTTGGCAACCATCACCTTTTTGTGTGAGCAGAACGTATTTAGGTTGAATCTCTTTATTGCAAGATTGTAATCTTGGGAAACAAAATTATGAATCATAGATCTGATTACATCATTTTTTTCTGTAACTTGATTGGCACATTTACCTTTGTTTGATCCAAATTTCATAATAATATTCCATGTATTCCATTATTACAAAAGCCATGATTTCAGACATATACTGGTAATATTTAACATGACAATTCATGTGCCACAAATCATTTTTCAGTTTTTAATTTATATGGCAAAAAAAGGTAATTTGTGGCATTGTAAAGAAAGCCCAAATTACGTAATATTTATAGTTCATTGAAAATAAGACTAAGATTCAGTGTTGATGCAATTATTTCTAGTTTTTATGCAACCCCCCCCTCCCCCCCGCTGACTCGCTGAGTCTTTTCCCATGTTCTGTAGGATGTATTTAGTATTTACAATTTCACATTTATGGGGATATCATTACCTCGCTGGCACCGAGCCTTGTTTTTTTTGGAATTTCTTCCTTTAATGTTAAATCATGTGGACATTAAAGTCTTTCCTTGACTTACAAGACATGACATTTCTGGAAACATACAACCCAGGTCAAAGATGGAGCTTGTTAAAGGGTTGGACACAACCACAAAAAAGGAGATGAAGAGAGGGCGGGGGGGAATGTTTAGTTAATGTTAGCTTCACTCGGGGAAGCCCGGCGGTGTCTCTGCCCATTGGAGATAAGAGACAAAGACAGTTTTGTGCAGACTTCTCAATCAGACGACTCTGTTGTTTTCAGTTTATCAAAGAAAAATTGTGTTTGCTGTTACAAATGGCTTTTAAAAAGCACCCCAAACCGTGAGGCCGACTGCAAGGACATAAAACCCTCAAAACAGGGTGCACTGCACCCTCTGATGTTTAATTAAGACCATGTTTTTTTTAATGGGTGGATATGATAAAAAGCTGATGCACACACAAACCGTCTTCCCATGTTTTCACTAGTGCCCGATTAAGACAGTAACCATCCTTTTCTCATTTTTGCAATCACAAAAATCCTCTCTTCTATCTCTAAAAGGTAGCAATATTCCACCTTCAATTATTGTTAAACAAACTAATAAAAAAAACACAGGAAATACACTTCATTGTCATTGTCGTCAATCATTGTCACTCCAAGTGCATAAAGAAAGCTTCAGATTATTTGTTCAGTCGTCACAGCCGACATTCAGCCAGCTATAACTACAGTTAACAGTTTGTCTCATTAACTTCCGGCCAATCACAGAGCTCACATGGTTATCTTTAATTAGACTTTACAAGCACCTTTAGATTGGGAAAGGTTATTTCTTATGTCTTATTTTTCTGTTGAAATCCAAAGGAGGAGGCTACAGCTTGCTGAGAGAGGATTACATGTCCCCAACTAGCCATTTATCTGATTCGCTTCATTTGGAGCATTTTTTTCCTCTGTGATAAAATGCCCAACATCATGATACAATTTGGGTTTTATAATCACCGTTTTAGCAGTTACAGCAAGCCAGTCGGATTTCCTGCAACAAAAGTGTGTAATGCCATTAGAGCAAGTAATTCAGCACAGCAGGCCTCCAGTTGAGCATGTGAACAGATGAGATGCAAACAACAGGCTTTACAGTGGAAAATCTGAGCTCATGTCTTCAAATGTCTTACCTTATTGTGGTTGTGTTTTTGGAAAGTGACATTTTATTGCTATTATGCAAAAAGATGCACAGATGGGTTGTAGTCCCTGGGTTCTGTTCTTCTGCTTTTGTGAAAAAATTATGCTGAATTTTCGACGTGTTTAGCTTTATTCCATCTCGCATGCAATACAGAAACATGTTGCAGTCCCTTAAGATTTCCTAAACGTGTCTGGAGGAGTGCTCGATAGCTATCACAAGGTCAGCGGTGAGTCATGGAGCTGCTGTCAGACCACTGAGGAGTGTGCTGCAATGTTGGTTTGCTACTGTGTCATCGTTATATTAGGAGATGTCAAGGTTGAGCTTTTCAAGTGGTCTCACAAAGAATCCTTTCTTCTCTCTGTGTTGACCTGCACAAGCTATTTTATTTTATGCAACATGGAGACAATGCTCTTAGTTTCAGCTTACCCGGTACTTATTTTAGTGCAACACAGAAGTCCAACCAGTGAAGCCACACAGCAGGTCAGAGATAGGAAATCTTGCACATGGACAGAAAAGCAAAAATAGAGCGAATGTCTGTTGTGTTTGAAACTTTGTCTTATGTAAACGTAACCAGGGCTGGGGTTATATTTGATAAAATAGATCAAAATTACATTATTGTTTTTTATAGCCGACTGAAAACATAGCCCAAAGGTTTGCTATTTGGCAGAGAGCAGCTCGTAATATGTCTAAGAATTGTTACCATCTGGCTTGACTGCAGGGAATGCTTCTCTCTTAAAAACCTCAAAGTTAAAATGATACATGTAAAACCCAGCATTCATAACCAGGTTGGCTTTTTATGGATGCCCGTCGACATTGATTTGGCTCCATAGTGTCTTGAAGATAACTCATGCTATTTAGAAGTTGTTGTTTTTTTTTGTTATTTGTTGTAATTTTTATAAAAGGTGAAACCCACCCTTTACCTTTTCTCTTTAACACGATAGCATCTGAAAACAATATTGCAGACAAAGCAAGGCAATTTGAGCCTTAAAGAGCAGTTATTTACAATTTTTTGCTTTTAAAAGCAATTTTGATACTATAGCAGTACTTTATGTTAAACAACACAAATCACAATTTCATCTCAGCAGAGGAAGAACGGCTATGAAGAAATGCAGCCTGTTGTAGGGACAAGGAAGAAAATCGTATCAGTTGTATGTTTGCCTGGTTGGTTTTATTCATATCCCCCCCCCCCCCCCCCCCCCCCCCCCCCCAAAAAAAAACACGGTCTAGAAATGAAAACATTATCCCTGACATTTTAACCTCTTTTTTCAGTGCTGTATCCGTCTAATAGCACTCCTGTACAGAGTTTGAGCCACCATTACCCCATTATAAGATTACAATGTCAAGGTGCTCAGAATTGTGACAATTACAGTCAGTGATGGAGTAATTTTCAGCATTAAATGAGGTCTTTGTGTGCTATTTAGTTTGGCCTGTTGTAGTTTAAAAAAGATCCGTTTGGCATGAAATCAAAAGTTTAGCAGACATGCTAATACAGATATACTGGAAACGTATTATGTACGCAAACACACTTAAAGTCATTGACAAGTTGCCATATAGCAGGACTCCTGTGTGTGTGTGTGTTTCTGTGTGAGTACTGAGGTCTGTGGATATGAAACACGAGTCCCTGTTTACCAGTGTGAACCATAGGGGGGGGGGGGGGGGGGCTGTTTCTCAATGCCTCCTTGACCTGTCATTATTGAAGATGTGTGTATGTGCATGAATATGTGTGAGTGAATTGCGCAGACGTCTACAGGGAAGCAGCCACAGCCTCACCCTCCTCCCCTGCTGCCGATATTCTCCCATGCCACCAACAACACCGCCCCCCCCCCCCCTACCTCCTCACCTCTCAGCCTCCCTTCTCCTGGCGCCCCAGTATGAGAGAGAAAGCTGTTGTTAATAAAAACGTTTCAGAGAATGGGATGAAAAGAGAAGTGAAATTGAGCGGCCCTGTCTGTATTATTTCTTCTCCGTATGGGAGCTGGCCTCTCATGGTCTTTTCAATGGTCTTGTATTGGGAGGGGGTCGCTGGCTTGGTGACCATTACTGCCCTGGGGCCAAAGCAAATGATTTGCCTCTCTGAGGCTTCAAAGGGCAGCAATTACACTTAAGTAACCAAATGAAAAGATAGCCCAGCTTGGCAGCAGTTTGGGGAAAACAGTAGAGGCCTTTGAGGGAAGAGGCGCCACACCTCAGGAGTAATATGTAACAGCTCATATCACAGATTTAAAGAAAACAACAACGAAAAAATAAGCAGCAGAACATTCTGCCACTGGTTTCATGAGGGGAAAAAAGGTGCTGAAATCTGCCCAAACCAAAACAATCATTTATCAAGGTTGACCTATCCAGCCATGGATTTTAACATATAGAAATACAAACCATACCTCTGAATACTTTGGCTTTTATATCACACATAATATATAGCAAATATGGGAGAATGTTTTTGCTCATCAAGTGTTTGCTATTTTCAGTGCTTTGCTTTTGAATGCCAGTTGAGAAAAGCCTCAGAAATGACCCAGTCATTTAAAAAGCTGCATGTTTCTATGATGCTTCTGTTTGTTTGTGCAAATTATGATGTTACTGTTGACTCAAAAAATGATTGCTTGACATCTTGCATCCAGTTGAACTTGAGCCACTGAGTCCAGGATATAGATATAAATAATTGGTGTACTGAATGTTATAACACGTGTAATACGATGAATAGCCTTAATTGCAATCTTGAGAAACATCAATTGTGATTTGTAAAGTCAGCCTCT
Source organism: Brachionichthys hirsutus (assembly GCF_040956055.1). Taxonomy (NCBI): domain Eukaryota; kingdom Metazoa; phylum Chordata; class Actinopteri; order Lophiiformes; family Brachionichthyidae; genus Brachionichthys; species Brachionichthys hirsutus. The sequence goes on from NC_090913.1 coordinate 3,571,517, forward strand.
CCCCCTATTGATTGCAATGGAGACTGCGTGTTTGGTAGGGTTGCTCACCTGTGGAGAGGAGTCTATAGCTGCATAGAAGGTTCAACAGCTGCCAGGGTTGTAAGTCAGGCACCTAGAAGGGCTGCAGAATGGGAAATACAAGGCCCTCTTTCAATGCACTGCCACTTAGTAACAGAAGGCATGTGCCAAACTTGCAGAATGAGAATGAAAACTCCCCCTTCGGAGTTCACTAAATATCACCAGCGACTCTCTATTTTAATCCCCTCCCCATTCCCTTCATCTCTGTCTTTTCTCTCTCTCTCCTTTAGTCTATTATAATTCCTCCATAAAAGAACAATGGTTGACTGAAAGACCCCAAAACCACATAGATATACCAACAAGCGTCAAAGAGAAGAAAAAAGAGAGGACCTAGCTGAAGTGTGGAAGCCATCAATTACTGAAGACCTTAAGTTAACATCCCAGCAGGACATGAGCATTAGAATGCAGATGTAGCCAGGCTTTGGGCAGCAGATGCCTAGCGGAGTGGTCAAAAGAGCACCCAGAGCTCACGAGAAGACATATGCAATGTGGGAGTCTCTCACTTCCTGCTTTGGAATATGCCGAAGAAAAGAAAACTGAACTGAATGGCTATAGTAGAGGCTCAAAAGAGTCATTGTGCAAAGCGAACCGCAATTATGGCTTTGAAATGTGACAAACAGCTGACATTTCATAATGGATCTGGCATATCATCAGCGACTTTACTATCAATCTGAGGTTCACCGCTGCAACAAGTGTCCCTGTGTAAAGATAAAAAAAATAAAATAAAAAATGCACCATCATTCTTTCACATGCACTGCTTTAACAAGCTTTTCCAATCTTGCTACATCTTTCTTTTCTGGCCACTCAGTAAGAGTCAGCCCTCTGGGCTTCCTTGCGCTGCTAATTTACACTAACCTGCAGGCTAACTTCACAGCCAGGACAGGTCAATTGTATTTTCAGGCTCATTAAGCAATAGCACAGGAATGGAGAGATGTGTGTCGTCGTCCCCCCTCCGCCTCCGTCAACGTTCTGTTCAGAAGGAGAGAAAGGGGAATAGCAAAGAGATGAAAGGTGAGTTAAAGAAATGCAGAAGTGTTAAATTAAAGTTGTGAAGCTCTATCGATTTGTTTGCGACTAGAGCTTAGCAGTCAAAGATGAGGAGGAGGAAGAGAGCATGCAGTTGCTGCTCTCAAATGTCTGAGAACCAATCCGGCTGCTCAATAGCAGCCCTATTCAGGATCAAGCCATGCTTGTTTATTTGAAAGAGCCCCGCATTTTTAACTTCCCACCCTCTCCATTGTTCGACTTTGCATGGGGAGGACTTTGAAATTGTAATCTCAGGATATTCAAACACACACATTTGTTCTGACCTTTGGTGCCTGCAATAACATTGTTACCATCAGACAAGCTTCGCCAATTTGGATCTACACTGCTTATAAAGCCTTAATATAAGCCCTTCTTGACTCACATAAAACATTTATATGATGAGATATATGAGGGCTTACATGACACCAACCTTTTATGAATGCCTGTCTTTATTTGTTAGTCAGTTCTTTTCTAATCCATCCCAGAACAATATAAAGATGCATCTACAAATTATTGTATTATTATTATTATTGTAATTATTACTTAAAATAGCTGTATGCCAATTCTATATTTCCAAGAATTTAGATCTTGAATCAACTTCTCTGCATCACTTTTTTTAACTTTCATTTTATGATTAAATGAAATTAACAGAATTGTTCACAAGAAATGTCTGCTTTTTCTTCTCTTCCAGTTTAATTAATAATATGTTTACAGCTTTGTGTAACATATTCACAATCTCTTTCATATATAAAATAGGTGCTGGTTTTTTGCCTCCCTAAAATTCCCTGGGAAAAAGACACAATTGAAGCTACTGCTGGAATTTTTCCCCCCCTAGAGAAATTCTTGGGACAGTTTTTGAAGAGGATAATTTGGAAAGCTTCAAGATACGATTGAAAGAGGAAGCCATTGGTATTTGTGTAAACATTAGCCAAAGTTCAAAATTCATATTACATTACTACAGTTGCAAGAATCTAAACACTGTTGTGTTTGGTTTTGTGTTTGAAATTGAAGCTACAACATTCTGTACACTAAATGCTTTCTTGTAGTTAAAAAATGAAACAGCGATGAAGGCAATTTTCTTCATTTACTTTAGTGAGGCACAATATTTCCCTCATTACAGAGCATTCTTGTGCCACAAGAGGAAGTGGCTTTGGTACAAAATGCCACACCAGCATTTATGAGCAGAATTGAAGCTTGTCTGATGTGGACTGAATCAACTTGTAAAGTGAAATAAAAGGTCAATATATTTTTCTGTGGCATTAAGCAAACTTAAACTACCAGTGGAATGTATATCAGTTAAGTTGTTAGGAGAAAATACAATTAATGCATACAATACATAAAGAACAAACTTCCCCAGAGTAATTTTACTTTCCTACAGTACTGACATCTGAATAATGGTGGCAGACAATTGTATCTATGTCCAGCGTTATTCCCCACCATACTTCTGCTGATTGCTCATTTCAGCTTGGAGGTGTTGCACTTGCTTCTCCTCATCTACCATCCATGGGATGGGCAATTCGGCCATCGTGTTGAGCCACAGGTGTTTGTGACACCTGCTGACACATTTTAGAGGGAAGGGATTCCACAGATCACTTGTTTCAATAAATGATTTACGCGTTAGTCAGAGGATTTTGTTACAACATGAAATGTACATTGTTGATGGGCGCAGCTTGTCCAGGCACCCACAAAAGCCGTAGACCCACCATGTTGTGTTGGCTCAACTTGACTTGGCTTGGTATTGGGTACTTTTCTGCTGGTTATTTTCATTTGAAAGTAACATGGCATCTACATACCACGCACACACCTTCTCACGTGATCCTCTCATCAGCTATCAAAGATAACATCTGCATCCTTCTTAATGTGGTGGCTGAAAAAAAAAAAAAAAAAAAAAAAGAAGAAGTTACAGCCATTAAAGTAGTCTCTAATATTTCACATTACCTTTTAGTACCTTCTCAGTTTGCTTGGAACCACAATGGAGGTGGGACGAACATAACATAAAACATAACAGCAGGTACCAGGAAGATTTTATCCAGTGGAATGCTAAAAAGCCAAACTGAGTCGTGTAAGGTCTAGTCGAGGAGAGCCCCCTGTACTACAGTAGAAATAGGGGTTAAGACACCTTTTTGTCCACCTCAAGTGTTCAATCTTGATTGGATTGTTGTTTGATCAAGAATACAAATGTCAGATATGACAAATATGTTTTAAAGTTGTTCTCACACTTGGCCCCAGCACCTTTTGAACTGGCTAAGTGGTTTCATCGAGGCATGAGAGTACTGAAAATGACCCCTGCACATACACGAGAAAAAGTTTCATTTCTGGTGCCAGCTAAGGGGAAAGTGCTCCCCATTGAGCTTGCATTGGCCTTGAAGGACAGATCTGCTTTCAAACTCGCTAACACCTTCTGACACAGTTCAATTGCCTGCATGCTATTACAGGAAAGTATTTTGGGGTCCGGGATAGGGGGCCTGAAGATAAATACACTCAGCCAAACACCAGGAGAGTGATGGTAAGTGCACTTTTGCAGATTTATCTCTGGGTGTAACTGTATCAGATGAATCTCCGTATGAGTCTCTGTGCTCTGTATGCCGACTCTCATCCTCCTCTTGCATGACACTGTGGAGATTAGATTGAGCGAAGGTACACAGTTCCTGGGATTTAAACCCAAACCAGCTGGATGACGAGAGGCCCCCAGTGTGTCAGGAGACAGAAGGCCAGCTTTGTCAAAGAGAAAGCGAAGGAGTGGACTCAACATCAGGATTTACTCAAGTTGAATCTTCATTCAAAGTTGTGCTTCTCACTTGATGAGGGTTAAACCATTCTTTGCACCTGAGGGCTGCAGAGAGGAAGGCTATTAGTGGTTTTGATAAAGTAGTTTGACAAACAATCTTTTGTTTTCAATGAATTGACAATCATCGAGTGCAAGGTGAATCCACAAAGCATAACAAATCACATGTATCTTCTGAACAAGAGGTTAGATATACTCATAATTTTCTAATTGAGCAATTATGCATAGAAAAACTACAAAGAAGTATTTACTGACGTAAGAGAAGTTGGAAATGTGACATTCTTAGGTGGCACACTAGTGCAGGAGACTGGCCAGCATATTGTTTTACTTAGTAACTTCTTAATATTTGATTGTGGTAACGGTTGCTGAGGTCTCATTTGGCTCTTGTGTTGTGTTTGACAGATAACTTGGATTTGAAATGGATAAAGGTAGTAATTTTAGTGAGATGTCAGCTTGAACTTGTTGAAAGAGAAGAATTTAAAGACATCATGAACTTTAAATTCATTTAAACCTCCTTTCACACATGCAGCAAGCTGCTTTAGGGAAATAATTGTGTTACATAAAGTGCACAAATATCTAAGCGTTAGCTCCACCTCTCCCAGCTATGTGAGTAAGGATGAGCATTTTAATGGCTCCTTCTCCCCTCAGGTTACATTTCAACTCCGATACAACATTTGCATTTAGAGCATTTAATCTGAAGAGAAATATCTGAAACTTTGCATGATTTACAAAAACTGACAAAAATGCATTTTCTTGCAATGTTCACAAAATGCAAAAATTCAAGATGTTTTCTATTCCTTGCACAACTATTCACAACTACAAGTTGGACATGTATCTAAGGTTTATCTAAGGTTCTTCCCTGTCAACCAACTCTCTCAGTTCCATTAAAAATAGATCAGGTAGTTTTTATGCAATGGTGAACACAGACACACAGAACAGAGGGTGACTTTATCTCCTTGGCAGATGTGATGATGCGACATGTGGAATTTTTATACATTTTACTATTAACCTCAGTTCTTTTATTTTCAGAATAAGAATTTTCCTATAGTGCAATTGTGCAACATGTAACGTAAAATAGCAACAACAACAACAACAAATAATAATACAAGTTAATAAGCATATTAATACAAGAAACTGGCTAATTTTAAACTTTGGTAACTTTAACTGGATCAATACATTAATTTAGATTTTTTTTTTGAATAGTCGCTTGAAGCCATAATTCACTCCTGAGCAATGACCCCATTAGCGTGATTATTATTAACTTTCACAATGTGAAAACTGTTGCTGTGATGTTTCAGTGATGATCTTTATGGTTATCATTTTAACATTCCTCATCACAGACCTGAAACAGTTAACTGTCCGGGCCATGCTTCCTCCCAGCTCCATTCAGTCAACTATGAAATATTTTGGAGGACAATTGGTTAAGTGGAGTTAACCGTTGCCTTTTCTCTCGGAGGGTTTCTTCCTTTTTGATCCTGCCGAGTCTGGCGCCTTCCCGAACACACAACTTGTCTGGCTTATTAAATAGTGTGACCCGGAGAAAGAAAGCGCCCGTTGCGTCGCCACTGAGGCTATTGTGAAGCGAGAAGAGCTGCACGACGGGCCTTAAATTGCTGCAATGCTCTGTGACCAACAGTCATACCGAATCCATTTTTATCCTGCAGCTTTGCGCACCTTTTTTTTCTCCATTTGATTTGATTCTCTTTAACTATTTATTTTAAGAACATAATTTAATCACTTCGTTCTGCTCGTTTACTGGCATTTTTGATAAAAAAAATTTTTTTTGCTATGATTTAGACTGAGAGAAAGTAATTCAACTGGTGGATTATTTTTTATTTTTTACTTTTTATTAGTATTTTTCAAATTTACAAAAATGTAAAGAATATCAACAAGAAATAGGACAACAACCACAACAACAATATATATACACAAATGTGTACACACACACATACCTACACACAGACTTGTGAGGGGACCGCGCTTCATATTTCACACCTTGGTTCCATCATTTCAGGGCTCAATTGTTAGACTGGTGGATTTTTAAAGTTCATTTTTTTTTAATTACAGTATAAAAATAGATAAAAGTATATTGATACATTGCTGGTTCCTGCTCAGCGTTAGAATAATCCGGCAGTATGGTTAGCGCGGTTGGCAAAAGGATGTAAATGGTCAAGAGAGTCAAAAGATCCCTCCCCACTGCTTAATTGCGCTGAAATTGGTCTAAGCTACTTTTGTGCGGGGTATCAATAGCGCTGCGCCGCATGGGGTCTGTATGATTAACTTCTCCTCCTTTAAAAGGCCTCTTGATGTGGCCTCGGAAGGAAGCGGGCCAATCACAACAGTCCTGGGAACGTGACGAGGCCAGCTTCGTGAGCTGATTGGTGCCCGTGTGAGAACGAGCAGCCCCTATCCTTTTATAGACCACCTCGAAAAGTGCGTAAAAGCTACTGGTGGTCATCGCTGACAGCGCACGGGCGCACATTGGACCCGACGCTGCACCTCACGGACGTGCATGGCCCCCAGCTCCCTGCGTCATGATGAATCCCGTGCAGGGGTTGCCGTCCCCAGACTCCGAGCAGCTCCATCGAAAGGGGGGGACGGACACGGAGGGAGAGGAGCCGCAGCCCAAAGACAAGCCCGCTGACAAAGGATACAGCTTCCAGCGGAGCAGCCTCCCTTTCAGCGTCGAGTCGCTGATTTCCAAGAAGGCCACCTGCCGGACTTTCCCCTCTCCAGATTTATCCGTGGCCGGACACGGTGGCGGGCAGTTTCCACCGAGGACAGTCTGCGTGGAGAGGAAGATTTCCACGGAGAGCTCGCAGGGTGTTTCCAGCTCCGCCGAGGACAGTCCGCAGTTTTGTGAAAAAGATAACAGCGCCTGGTTCCAGGCGTCCTCGTTTTCTACTGCGCCTCGTAAGTTCGTCGCTCGGGTGTTTCAGCAAACTGCAATAAGAGCGCAGAGCGCAGAGCGCACAGCGCACAGGATGACAACCAAGGCCGCAGGAATAGGCACAAAAAATGATCCTGTCCTTGGTGTCTCACTGCTGCTACTATACTACTACTACTACTACGACTACAATAATAATATCTAATCAAACGGTCTTTAATAGTATTTCACAGATTCATCTGAAATGTGTGAAAGTAATATCAAATTAGCAGCGTGATTAAACTGCAACCAGTTTGAGACATTAACATTAAAAAAATGCCTTTTATTTCGTTGAATGTGTCATGATAGTCTTTATGTATTAAATGCTATTATATTATTAATATATCAATATTTCCCACGACGGAAATATATTTCAGTTGAATCTAATCTCTAATATCCCCCCCCCCCCTCCAGCAGGGAGTTCGAGTCCGACTCAGTGCCCGCTGAGAAAACACAAAAACAACAGGAAACCTCGCACGCCTTTCACTACCTCCCAGCTGCTGGCGCTGGAGCGCAAATTCCGCCAGAAGCAGTACCTCTCCATCGCAGAGAGGGCCGAGTTCTCCAATTCTCTCAATCTCACGGAGACCCAGGTCAAAATTTGGTTTCAGAACAGGAGGGCTAAAGCCAAGAGACTGCAGGAGGCCGAGTTGGAGAAGTTTAAATTGGCCTCCAAGCCCGTCCTGCCCGCCTTCGCGCTGCCGTTCCCACTCGGCGCGCACATGGGGTCTCCGACGTGGGGCCCGTCAAGCGCCTTTCAGAGGCCCAGCCTGCCGGTCCCAGGACTGTTCGGCGGACCCGTCACTTATGGGATGTACTATTTGTCTTAATGTGTGTGTGTGTGTGCGTGTGTGTGTGTGCATGGGTGGTTTAAGAGAATAAATGTTTTCTGTGTTGCTTGTAATAGTTGCATATGAACCAACGTTAAGTTGGTTTTTTTTACATATTGAAAAAAATTGATACAGTATTTTGAATTTGGAGATACATTTTATAGCCTCCCATTAATGAAAATATAAGCAAACTCGTATGTGAATTTTCTTGCTCTGCTCATTTTACAACAACATTAAATGTTTTACATGGACCGTGTTTCACAGGGTTAAATTACGTGAGCAATAAAAACAAAAAAAGAAGAAGCAAATATCAGGTTTTTAAACAGCATGTCTTAAATATCTGATTTCACACTGACTCCTTCGTAGTTGGTGAAAACTGACATTTACAGAGTGAGCAGAGGAAGAATGTTTAAAACAAAAGTACTTAAGTGTGTCAGTGCCTTACGCGTTCCTCCTCAGCATTTACTGTGTCTGGCAAAACTGCGGTTACTCCGGGTTGCAATTTGAATATTTGCATTCCTCCCAGCGGTTCTTGTCACATATTTTTCTCTATATTTTTTGAGAAAATTATATTTTACAAGAGTATGTCTTTATTGCATATTTTTTACTCACACGACGTGGCCTTTTTGTAAGTGATATGCTTTTCCTGAATTGTGCTGTAAATGTAAATGAAGTGTTCATAAAGCCCTGCAGCAGAGGAGCAGCAGGAAAAGTGGTATTTATTGAGTATCGTTGTATCTGTACTGTGTACATATACATTATTTTATCTAAACGTAAAAAAACGATTTTAGGAAATAAACATTATTCGAGATCTAAAAAAAAATGCTTGGTTCATTTTATACTTCTCTTTGTGTTTGTGTGTGTGTTATACAAATCAATCGATCTGGAATCAGAAGTTTGCAGTGCGTGATTTTATATAAAGGGCTCCTCCCAGAAGCGGATGAAATAGCGCACTGAATTGTTCTTCCATGCGTCACCCTCGTCTCATGGCCTGCATGGATAATCGTTATAATAATCTCATTTGAGATTAATTCAACAATCAAAGCACTTTTTCCAAATATATTTCCATACCTTGCGAAACTTTAATTCTAAAATGACGTGCAGATATTTTACTGAAGGAACCACATTCCCTGTAACTGCCCGTATTGTCTTTGGCAAATCGCATTACTATTTATTTAACCTTTCAACAAAACATGTATGTATAAACATGATGTAAACAACACATATCGTCCTTATCATATCGTCACGTCCTTTTTGCAATTCGTCCAAACGCAGTATATGTGTGTGCTGCAGTGTCTGTTGTTAATCATTATATTTTAAATGAAATTAGCACGGTAAGGGCTGTTGCCTCACAGCAAGGAGGTCGCGGGTTCGAATCCGAGCTTGCATGTTCTCCGGTGGGTTCTCACAAAGTTCTCCGGGACGAAGCGCGGTTGGAAAATTAATGAATGGATCATTCCGATACAATTAAGGAAATTTAACGTTTCTGCGAATTTAATCTTATATTAAATGTGCTTGTTATTTTGCATGTTTTCAAAATTACTGTCATTCGGCAGCCTTATTTACTTTAAATGCTTTCAATATGTTATCTCTCTTAACATAGAAAGAAAATAAATATTGTCAACAGACTTTTTCAATTGCGTTCGCTAACTAAGAACACAAAAACGATAGTTATAGTTTGTTGCTGGATATATTTACAATTAACCATACTTATCAGTACTTAATTCTACATATGTTTTATTTGATCTAAAAATAGCAATACTAGTTGCATAAAGCAGACGGTATAGCATGCTCCGCGCTCTCCGTCCAGCAGATGGTAGTGGTGGGATTTGCGATTTGAGCCTGGTTATAAATGCGAAGAAGAAACACTTCCGCTTTCCGTTCTGTGATAAACCTTGCTTCGAGGTGAGTACACTAAGCTACACACTATATGAACAAACTTATAATGGGTATAATGAATGGTTTAAACAACGAACTCACTTATCGTAGCGCGGGTGATGGAAACATTCCTCTGATGTTTAGTGAGTATTTTTTAGAAAACCTTTGCGTGACCAGGACGCTACGCTGACCTTGGCTAGCAAGCTTAGCAACAAGCTAGCGCCTTCAATCGGAACAAGACGTCAAGGGCCCAGTTTCGTTGCTGCTGTTGTACTTTCGGCTTGTTCCGTGAAGGGTCGCTACAGCGAATCAACGTTCTCCACTTCACCCTGTCCTTTGCATCGTCCTCCCCAACACCAGCCACTCTCATGTCCTCCCTCACTACGTCCATGTATCTTCTCCTGGGTCGTCCTCTAGCCCTGTTCCCTGGCAGTTCCATCCTCAGCATCCTTCTACCGATATAGTCCCTGTCTCTCCTCTGGACATGTCCAAATCTGGCCTCTCTGACCTTGTCTCCAAAACAGCTGACTGTCATGTCCCTCTTATCGCCTCATTTCTAATCCTGTCCAAACTGGTCACTCCCAAGGAGAACCTCAGCATCTTCATCTCCTCCACTTCTAGCTCTGCCTCCTGTATTTTCCTCAGCCGTACATTTGTTCCTGCATATTAAAAATATGATTTTAACTATCACTTCACCTTTGTGTGGTGTCAAAACACGCTACACATTGAGCACCTCAAATCTTATGCTCTTTACAGGTAATGCTATACTTTAGAATTTAGATTCTTCTAACATTCAATGATGTAAAGTTCAGAGTATTGTCGTGGAGCAGACATTAAAGTTGAACCTTAAACTCGGTCTATTTCTAATTGTCTATGTCTAATTTGTATATTTTATCTAATTTATTTCCATGTTCCTATTTTATTGTCTGTATTGCTTTGCTGTTTTTAATATTATGTAATTTCTGTAAAGTGACTCTGAGTGTCTAGAAAAGCGCTATATAAATGAAATGTATTATTATTTCTCTTAACTGAGAAACTGCATTTTTCAACGACTATGCAATGTAACGTCCATTGACCAACGAGAAAATACTTTTTGCCTGTATTTTTCCTGCACAATTTGTACATTGTATGAATAGCTTTGTTCAAGTAGGATTATAAAAATAGCTGTAACATTGAATGCATTTTTATCTTGTTGTTTAAATACTTTCAACAAAAGTGATGACTAAGATTTTTATTTATGGAATTTTATTGCAGTTTTTTTTCTTTCTTTTTTTTTGGCTATACTCGATGCCCAAGGGTAACTCAAAAGCTGACAACTGAATTTTTTTTATGCCTTTCATGAATGATTTATTTGCATTTAACAACATTGCTCCCATCTTGTAGACACTCAGGATGGCAGGCCGCCGTGCTACCCTAAAGGCTGTCGACTGGCTGGCGTTTGCTGAGCGCGTTGCACCGAACCAGAAAAGCATGTTCAATGCTCTGAAGAGCCGCAGTGATGCCATTGCTGCCAAGTTAGTTTTACATCATGAACAGGATTAAGTCCACTTCAGTCTTGCAGTACAGAAGATTGTTGATTAATGCACTAAAGCTAACTCATTTTTTGTACACATTCTTGTTGATTGTTTTTGTACTGAGCTGATTCGTTGCTTGTTATTCCTTCATTGTCGCGTGTTGAATGCCATATTCTCTCTCATACCAGACTAGCCTCCCTGCCGGAGACTCCTGCACCCATTGATTGGGCATTCTACAAGAGTGCGGTGACCAAACCTGGGCTAGTTGAAGAGTTTGAGAAGAAGGTGAGTTCTACTCTGCAATAATACACAAGATATGTCCCTAAGAGGTGGGTTTAAAATTGTAGCTCTGACAATGTTTAGCATTGCTGCTTTGATTTTATGACGCATGTATTTCATGGCCGAATGCAGCTCTGCTGGGACTACATTTTAAATACATATTCTAAGATTCAAATTAAGTTATTTTTACCTGATGTGGTTGTATAGCAACCATGGTTTATTTTATATTTTCTAAGATAATCATAAATGTTCATTCTAAATGCAGTTCAAAGCCCTGAAAGTGCCTGAGCCTGTTGATACACAGACGAGCGTCATCAATCTACAGGAGGTTGAGTCTGTAAGTGATTGCTTCAAACAAATCACCTTTTGCTTGAATTCCAACTTCTCCTCAACATGGTTCAATTTTAGCCGTTTACAAACACTTATTTTTACTTTTGTAGTCACTGTGGGGAAATTACTTCAGCAATTTCATAATTCATTTCACCTTTCTCTAACAGAATGCGAGTGCATTAACCTACATTGGAGAATCTAAGGCCCGTGTTGCTGAGTATGAGAAAGCGGTGAGTTGACAGACTATTTCGTGACAGAAGTTGGACAACTCTATAAAGCCTATACTTATAACCTGTTTGTTTTCGCCTTCTCTTTTCTTTCTTGTTTGCTCTTAGTTGGATAAATTAAAGAACATGGTCCCATTTGACCAGATGACCTTGGAGGACTACCATGATGCCTTCCCAGGCACCAGGTTGGATATGGTCAAATATCCCTACTGGCCCCACAGGCCCTTGTCGGAGCTGTAATCCTCTTACTTTACTTTCACTTCGCAATAAAGATGATGCATTTCAACAAACTCTTTGTTTTATTATTTGATAAACACCTGACAAAAAGCTCAGAGTTATTTTGGAGTATGTGCTCAATAGGAATTTGAAATTGTTGGTGAAGCCCACAAGGAGGCGATGTTGCTCACTTTGTATTTTGTATTTATTTATTTTCAGGCAATGGCAAAATAAGCAAATACAAACAACTCCACAACCCGTGCCAGATTGCACCAACCACATTTAAACAAATATTATGCCAACTCTGCTTGAAAGGGAGTGGGAAGAAGAAAACATATTTAATCCCACCCCTTAACTTTAAATGGTAAACTTTAAATTAAAATAAGTAAACTTAGTATTTAACATTTTGACAAACATACGCATGATCATAGTTTTAGGTGGCTCGTAACGATAACAAATCATTCTGTTTAAATGGAACTTTGGGAAGAAGTACATGTACAAGAATTATGGTATACTGTACTAAACTCTAGTTCATGTAATTCCACTAGTATTGGTACATATACTTGTTGCAGGTTTTTGTGATTTTATCAAATCGTTTATGTAAATACTGTTGAATGATGTTAAATACAATTCATATTATATAGGGGGATCACACTCCTCAGCCTCGCTGGTAAGGTATATTCAGGGGTACTGGAGAGGAGGGTCTGGCGGATCGTCAAACCTGAGGTTCAGGAGGTGCAATGTGGTTTTCATCCTGGCCGTGGAACTGTGGACCAGCTCTACACCCTCGGCAGGGTCCTTGAAGGTGCATGGGGGTTTGTACAACCAGTCCACGTGTGTTTTGTGGACTTTGAGAAGGCATTCGTCCCGTCCCCTAAACGCTGGGAGAAGTGGCCAAGGAGAGGGAGGTCTGGGCTTTCCTGCTTAAGCTGCTGCCCCGAGCGACCCGGCCCCAGATAAGCGGTTGAAGATGGATGGACAATTCATATTTTATACTTATTACAAGTGTAATTTTCCTAAAATTATCATCAAACCTCATGTTGACAGATGATTGTGAATATCATTAATATCCTGCAATGTCTGTTATTTTAATGCTTAATAAATTAGTTAACATTCAATTCTTATTCATTTATATTCACAACTGCATACTAGCACTTGTTTTTATAAGTTTTACAATACCATTTCATTTGTTTCCTCTTGAGAAATATTTCTGTTCCTTTGGTATCAACACACTCCCAGACAGAATGAGTGTCCAAATGATCTGAACTTGTTATGTTTGCAATATGTCTGTGGATCAGTTCAGGCATTATCACCAACTCGAACACTTTAGTTGTTTTGGCCATGAGGATTGGATCAAAATATATTTCCTCAATGAAAAAGTTGTTGTGTGGAGATACAGTTTTCAAAGCAAAGTATGATACTTTGCTTTGAAAACTCAGATAAGGGATACTTTAAGTATTTAAGTATTTACTTTAAGTATCCCTTATCTGAGTGAGTTGCTAGCATTTGAGCTTGTACTTGGTGGTAGTAGTAAAGATGGTCTGCTTTCTGTTTTACCTCTGTAAATGTCACAATACTACAACATTTATAGATTATTTTAACCATAATCTAGCCCAAACCTGTTCGACATCTGAAAGGAAACGCCCCCAAACACTCCCACAATTCATTGCGCGGCCTCGTCACACGGGACGCCATATTGCATCCGCGAAAGAGCCTTTTGACGGGAGTGCGTCAACTCGGGTAAAATCATTTTCTCATCTTAATGGTGTGTTTTTAGCATATTCATATGTTCGTGTTCTTTACGGAGGATTTTCATTTGGCGGCGGGGAGTCAGAAGAAAATGCACCAGAAGCAATCTGTTAGTTTGTTAAAAACAACAACAACAACAACAACACAGAAACACGGAAACATTGGATTTGCATGGGCTGACATGTAAACAAAACACCAGCACCCATTTCATTCTGATATTATCGATAGTCTGGTATCGCTTTACTTCCACGTCAATGGTTATGATCTGTAGCATTGACAGCTAGCTATCCTGTGAGGTTATTAGTGACAATATTAGCCAACAGGGACTACTTTATAGACCGTGTAGTTATCCTGGTGCCTTTTGCTGGAGATGGTGGGAAGATATTTAAGTAGCTGAGGGCTAGTAGTAATATCTCTCAAATCGTTTCATGTTTCCAGATGTGGAATTTACCAATATTAAACATGACGAAATAGAAGGCCTTATTTAACCGCAGTCACCCATGGGGTTCATTTGACTGTTAGCTAACGAAGGGTACAGAGGATAACCGAAATAAAACTAACCTTATTAATGTTTGGTTAGGCGTGTTTACAACACGACTCCACAACCCTGCTGTTATTCAGTAAGGTAACAACCTCTGTGCACATGGTCGAAACTATTAGAGAAATAAGAACCATTGTCGACCCTTGAGTTCACCTTGGTTTCGACTTTATTGCAGCTTGACTCTGTTTTATACTGGTTAATACAGTTTTTTTGTTTATTTGTCATGGCCTATTTGCTCAATATGTATATATTTAAACATTTATAAAAGAGTAAAACCGTGAAAGCGGAATGTCAAACACGCAACCTAGTTCAGACTAAAGCCGATGCATTCTGAACTCAATGCTGTGCTTCTGCTTTGAGATTAGTAAACGTCACGTTTCTTTATACTTGCCCTCTTCCATTGTCTCATCGTGGTTCAGAGTTCAAGCATTCATTAATGTTTTTATTCCACTTTCAAATACAGTATTTCAAGCCCAAGCCAGTTATTGTGAATAACGTGGCTTAGTGTGCTTATTGTGTTTAGTGGAAACAGACATGGTTTTGTTCGTGGTCCAGGTCTGCCCCTGGACAGAGGAGTCCACACTAGCGTCATTGTTGACCCCGAACAATGGGAATAGAAGGACTGTCAGCATTGCTGGGTGGCTAGTGGTTGACTCCTATGTCCTCTCCAGAGGAAAGCAGCCCAGTGCTTCTCATAGATGTTTTATTGTTACTTATGTTCAAAATAATTTTACTGCACTTTAACATTTAAACCAACACAGCACTGCTTCCACATCCTCGTTGTGCTGCATTCTTGCGTTCAAATATTTACGTCAAAATAAGACTTGAATAACTATATTCTCCACCTGAATTCAGCGCATCTCCGAGAGCAGGGTGTCAAACTAATTTTCTCCGAGGGCCACGTCAGCATTATGGTTGCCCTCAAAGGGCCAGTTGTGACCATAACACAGTGTAAATGTAACTAAATGTAATGTAAATTAAATGTAACTACTCCTGAACATGCTGCTAAATAACTGTATTTATTATTTATTACTTATTACTACTACATACTTCATTAAGTTACAAACATTACACATGCAATTGCATCATTGTAAAAATATATGGATAGCTTCCTGCTGTAATAATCTCTGCCGAGGCGAAGCGAAGGTTCTGTAATCGCCGGCGTCTGTCTGTCTGTCTGTCTGTAAGCAAGATAACTCAAACGTGTCTGGACAGATCTTGATGGAATTTTCAGAAAATGTTTGGAATGTTACCAGGAACAGATGATAAAATGTTGGTGATGATCCAGAAGAGATCCTGGATTACTTCAGTAAAAATACTGAACTGATCAAATTAATCATTAAATATTGGATATGAGCTATTTAATTTTTTGGTTGTCTTTGAACTATTATTTTTCCTGTCTTCCATGACTAAAGGCCCGTTGAATATGTGTGTCATCTCTCTTCTCAGTTGTCATTGATGGACCATCCCTATGAAGACAGAGGCTTACAATGGGACAGAGCACCTCGGAACAGGAGGTCCAAGAAGGAACCCAAGAGGTAGGGCTTTTTTCTATTGTATGAGTGATAATAAATCCTGTGAATATATGCTGGTGGGGGAGCCGGGCCGGTGTGTGTGGGTGTGGGTGCGAGAGTTAACTCCTCCCACTGGTCTCTGAGTCAGTGGAGGTTAGTGGCTGACGGCTGTGGCTCTCCCTCTGCTCTGCCTCTTCTTCCCCAGATCTCCTGAGATCTGATCCAGACTCTCCCCTTGAGACCTTTGTGAATCTGGTGTTTAGGGACAACTCTTGGAATTATGGTTGGATGAAGGGGATAGAAACGAGGAGCACAAATAAATCTACTGCACTTTCTCCTCAGAACACTGTCTGCTCCTCACGTTTTGTCTGTCCGTCTTGTTGGTTCCATGTTTCACTGTGGTGTGGCACAGCCCTCGATGGCGCAGAGTAGGAAATAAAACATAATAAAACATTAAAGCCGCAAGCGGCGTTGTAGGCCCTCGCCGGCCGACAGGCCGTTGAGCTGACCCGCCGACGCACGCCGTTTTTGTCCTGAGTGCTTCGCAAGTGTTTAGATTTGAGCTGCATGAGTAGCTCACAGTTTAGTCAAATCGTTATTTGGATTATATGGCCATCTGCCATCAGGAGTTTCAATCCAATATGGCCGCCTTCCTGTGTGTCTGGGGGCGTGGCCACAATACATTTTTTTTTTGCCCTGACATGACGCATGTCTGTACCGAATTTCGTGGCTGTCCGACAAAGTTGGCGTCGGACCCCTCCCCATAGGAGGGGTTGCCATCGCCACGGCAACACCGTAAAAACAACAGCGTGGTTACGATTGTGTTTTTTGATCGGGACCACATGAGGGACTTTTCTGGTAAGTTTCAATCATTTCTGGCAAAGTATTTTTTTAATTCCCATTCAATTTTTGTTATTGTTCTCTAGGGGGCGCTGTAAGGCTGATTGTCAAAGTTTCACTTTTAAAATGTCCAGGTAGGAAGGGTCAATAAGTGTTTAAAATCTGGTTTGGATTGGATTGTGTGTGTGTGCAAACGCTGACTCTGCAGTTTTTAAAATTATATCCAATATGGCCGCCTTCCTGTGTGTCTGGGGGCGTGGCCATAATACTTTTTTTTTTTTGCCTTGACTTGACGCATGTGTGTACCGAATTTCGTGGCTGTCCGACAAAGTTGGCGTCGGACCCCCCATAGGCACAATGCATTGTGATTTTTGTAGGTGGCGCTAGCGCGCCACTTTTTCATGCCCAATTTTAAAACACATAAAATAATTAATTTTTCGCCGGTTCTGAGCTTGGTTCAAAGTTTGGTGAGTTTTCGAGCATGTTCAGGGGGTCAAATTGCCGTTTAAACAGCAGAACAAAGAAGAAGAAAGAAGAAGAAAGAATTTTTGCAAAAACAATATAACTTTTTTTCTGAGTATGCGATTTCTACACAAAATACGTTTTTGGAATGGTCTCGACGAGGGCTACGCGTCTGTGGGGGCACACAAACATGAGTTGACGAGCTTCGCTCGTCAACTCGTGTTTGTGTGTGTGTGTGTGTCTGTGTGTCTGTGTTGTTTAGTGTCGGGGTGTGTGTGTGTGTGCTGTTGAGTGTCGTGGGTGTGGGCGTGGGTGTGTTGGTCGCCCGATGTCTGTGTGTGTGCGTGTGTGTTGTTGAGTGTCGGTGTGTGTGTGTGTGTGCTGTTGAGTGTCGTGGGTGTGGGCGTGGGTGTGTTGGTCGCCCGATGGTTGACTCGCTGCGCTCGTCAACTCGTGTTTGTGGATCTCTGTGTGTGTGCATTTGTGTTGTTTAGTGTCGGTGTGTGTGTGCGTGAGTGTGTTGGTCGTCCTCAACAGCATGGCAAAGTTGGATGCTGAGGGTTGAC
Organism: Brachionichthys hirsutus; assembly: GCF_040956055.1. NCBI lineage: Eukaryota > Metazoa > Chordata > Actinopteri > Lophiiformes > Brachionichthyidae > Brachionichthys > Brachionichthys hirsutus. The sequence continues at coordinate 3,589,278 of NC_090913.1, forward strand.
GAGCTGCGCTCGTCAACTTTGTCGAGGGTTGACTCGCTACGCTCGTCAACTTGTCTTCTGCGTTGCAAAAGCAATAGCCCCTTACGCCTAGAATAGGCGCTCGGGCCTAACTAGTTACCTTTGGCAGGGAGTAATAAGTAAAATTAAAGCCGCAAGCGGCGTTGTAGGCCCTCGCCGGCCGACAGGCCGTTGAGCTGACCCGCCGACGCACGCCGCTTTTGTCCTGAGTGCTTCGCAAGTGTTTAGATTTGAGCTGCATGAGTAGCTCACAGTTTAGTCAAATCGTTATTTGGATTATATGGCCATCTGCCATCAGGAGTTTCAATCCAATATGGCCGCCTTCCTGTGTGTCTGGGGGCGTGGCCACAAGACATTTTTTTTTGCCCTGACATGACGCATGTCTGTACCGAATTTCGTGGCTGTCCAACAAAGTTGGCGTCGGATCCCTCCCCATAGGAGGGGTTGCCATCGCCACGGCAACACCGTAAAAACAACAACGTGGTTACGATTGTGTTTTTTGATCGGGACCACATGAGGGACTTTTCTGGTAAGTTTCAATCATTTCTGGCAAAGTATTTTTTTAATTCCCATTCAATTTTTGTTATTGTTCTCTAGGGGGCGCTGTAAGGCTGATTGTCAAAGTTTCACTTTTAAAATGTCCAGGTAGGAAGGGTCAATAAGTGTTTAAAATCTGGTTTGGATTGGATTGTGTGTGTGTGCAAACGCTGACTCTGCAGTTTTTAAAATTATATCCAATATGGCCGCCTTCCTGTGTGTCTGGGGGCGTGGCCATAATACTTTTTTTTTTTTGCCTTGACTTGACGCATGTGTGTACCGAATTTCGTGGCTGTCCGACAAAGTTGGCATCGGACCCCCCATAGGCACAATGCATTGTGATTTTTGTAGGTGGCGCTGACGCGCCACTTTTTCATGCCCAATTTTAAAACACATAAAATAATTAATTTTTCGCCGGTTCTGAGCTTGGTTCAAAGTTTGGTGAGTTTTCGAGCATGTTCAGGGGGTCAAATTGCCGTTTAAACAGCAGAACAAAGAAGAAGAATAAAGAAGAATTAAAGCCGCAAGCGGCGTTGTAGGCCCTCGCCGGCCGACAGGCCGTTGAGCTGACCCGCCGACGCACGCCGCTTTTGTCCTGAGTGCTTCGCAAGTGTTTAGATTTGAGCTGCATGAGTAGCTCACAGTTTAGTCAAATCGCTATTTGGATTATATGGCCATCTGCAGTCAGGAGTTTTTAAGTTTCAATCCAATATGGCCGCCTTCCTGTGTGTCTGGGGGCGTGGCCATAATACATTTTTTTTTTGCCCTGACATGACGCATGTCTGTACCGAATTTCGTGGCTGTCCGACAAAGTTGGCGTCGGACCCCTCCCCATAGGAGGGGTTGCCATCGCCATGGCAACGGCGTAAAAACAACATGGTTACGATTGTGTTTTTTGATCGGGACCACGTGAGGGACTTTTCTGGTAAGTTTCAATCATTTATGGCAAAGTATTTTTTTAATTCCCATTCAATTATTGTTATCGTTCTCTAGGGGGCGCTGTAAGGCTGATTGTCAAAGTTTCCCTTTTAAAGTGTCCAGGCAGGAAGGGTCAATCAGTGTTTAAAATTTGGTTTGGATTGGAGTGTGTGTGTGTGCAAACGCTGACTCAGCAGTTTTTAAAATTATATCCAATATGGCCGCCTTCCTGTGTGTCTGGGGGCGTGGCCATAATACTTTTTTTTTTTTGCCCTGACTTGACGCATGTGTGTACCGAATTTCGTGGCTGTCCGACAAAGTTGGCGTCGGACCCCCCCATAGGCACAATGCATTGTGATTTTTGTAGGTGGCGCTAGCGCGCCACTTTTTCATGCCCAATTTTAAAACACATAAAATAATAAATTTTTCGCCGGTTCTGAGCTTGGTTCAAAGTTTGGTGAGTTTTCGAGCATGTTCAGGGGGTCAAATTGCCGTTTAAACAGCAGAATAAAGAAGAATAAAGAATAAAGAATAAAGAAAAAAGAAGAATAAAGAATTTTTGCAAAAACAATATAACTTTTTTTCTGAGTGTGCGATTTCTACACAAAATACATTTTCGGAATGGTCTCGACGAGGGCTACGCGTCTGTGGGGGCACACAAACACGAGTTGACGAGCTTCGCTCGTCAACTCGTGTTTGTGTGTGTGTCTGTGTGTCTGTGTTGTTTAGTGTCGGGGTGTGTGTGTGTGTGCTGTTGAGTGTCGTGTGTGTGGGCGTGGGTGTGTTGGTCGCCCGATGGTTGACTCGCTGCGCTCGTCAACCATCGGAAGACAGTTACAAACACAGTTGACTCGCTGCGCTCGTCAACTGTGTTTGTCGATGTCTGTGTGTGTGCGTGTGTGTTGTTGAGTGTCGGTGTGTGTGTGTGTGTGCTGTTGAGTGTCGGTGTGTGTGTGCGTGAGTTTGTTGGATGCCGAGGGTTGACGAGCTGCGCTCGTCAACTTTGTCGAGGGTTGACGAGCTGCGCTCGTCAACTTTGTCGAGAGTTGACGAGCTGCGCTCGTCAACTTGTCGTCTTCTGCGTTGCAAAAGCAATAGCCCCTTACGCCTAGTATAGGCGCTCGGGCCTAATAATAGGCTGGTCACAGGCACATTAAAAATAAAGTGCATGAAACTCAAACAATGACTGATATCATGTATGTTGTTATTTTTCGAGCACAAATGAAGACAAGTTATGCCAAGTCAGCATCATATAAGCGACTTTGGGCTTCTTTTCCTGTGAAGTCGCTTATAAATATTGGTAGTCGCCGGTTGTGGTTTTCTTGGGCTTGTTTCTAAAGTATAGTTGCTTATTTGGGCTTTCCCCCAGCTCCGTAATAAGTTGTCAAGCGGATATCTTGCAAAATGAAGGAAATCGGCGCCGATCGATCGGGACACCCCTACTTTTTAACCATTTATCCATTTTCTGCAGTTAGCCGGGCAGTGGGAAACAATGTTTATTTTGGTAGGCTGACCACTAGAGGGTAGCCTATACACACGTCTATGCATGGCATCTGTGTTTTCTTGCACCATGAACAGGCACTCCAGTATGCCTATACTGGACTTAAACCGTCACCAAGACGCGTACCCCCTACGTCACGTTGCGTACCCCTGGGGGTACGTGTACCACGGTTTGGGAGCCACTGCTTTAGAACAAGTCTAGCAGAGTTTAGTCGACCCACTGCACGAGGAACACTGTAGAGGTGTTTACCTCCCGCTTGATTATTCATTTGTCTGTATGTCTCTGTTACTTCAGGACAGGTTTAATAACCTCAAGACATTTGTGGAGGAGGAGGAACTCCAGACGAGCATGGTGAGCCTTCATATAGCTGCTGGTTCACTTGTGTTGCCACCCGACACGTTTAATAACAAATTAAGAAATAGCACAAGCATCCAGCTAATTGTTTTTAAATAAACACATTAAAGTATCCAAATAAACACAATAGCAATGATAAGAAGCAACATCATCATTTTTTCTGCAGCATGTATTATCCATTATATATTTGTGCCCTGTACACACAAACTCTGCCTCTTTCGTTCTTTTCGAATTAGATGGTGGGAATGGTGATCGGTGCAGGGATCACCATTGTCCTTATTGCCATCCTCATCTTCTTCATTTTGCGGAGGATCCAGCTTCGAAGTCAGTAACTCCTGTGATGCCTATTACACCATGTGATGTGACATGACATTTTCAGTGTATCTCTGTGGTTTGTTGTATTTTGTAGATGTAGAAGCTCAGGAAGTACCCAAATATCGCTTTCGCAAGAGAGACAAAGTCATGTTCTATGGGCGAAAGATAATGCGTAAAGTGAGTGTTGAGCTGAAAGAAATGATAATGGCTTTTACTTTTTGTTATCTTGGGACAAGTCTGATTCATAGCTAGTCACCTGTTCCTCTAATACCACAGCCACCATATGCTATGCTACTATCCATCAGGTCTCACAGTCTACCTCTTCCTTGGTGGGCACTTCCTCGTCCTCACGACCACGTCTAAAGAAGAAGCAGAAGATGCTCAATATTGCCAAAAAGTACACGACAAGCACACTCTTACAAACAAAATGTGTATCACTATTATAACCTTAACACTGCCTTCCCTTCTTTCTGCCATGCAGGATCCTGCGCTTTAAGAAAGAGGTGCCCACCCTTCAGGCTAAGGAGCCCCCTCCCTCAGTGCTGGAGGCTGACCTCACTGAATTTGATGTGGCCAACTCCCACCTTCCCTCTGAGGTACTCTACATGCTCAAAAATGTACGGTAAGTTGTTCTTTATTCTTTTCTTCTTTCACATTGGTGTAACTGTATGCCACAAATCTTTGTTCATACCCTGAAACACTGATGCCATTGCCAACCTATTCTCACTGCAGTGTACTGGGTCACTTCGAGAAGCCGCTCTTCCTCGAGCTGTGCAAACACATGGTGTTTTTGCAGTTCCAGCAAGGAGAGTATGTCTTCAGGCCAGGGCAGACTGACAACAGCATATATGTGGTTCAGGAAGGAAAACTAGAATTGTGCCTTACTGGAGGGGTATGCATGTCCATTTATTGTTCTACCCTGTGATCTTTGTGCATGCAACAGTTGTTTTTGTCTTTCAGTGTTTCAGTATGAAGTGATTACCTATTAACATTGTTTAGATCATCTCTCTAGGAAACATGGGGAACACAGCTGGTAGAAAAAGCCAGTCAGTCTGTATAGCATGTACCTTGTCTTAAATGAAATATTAACCCTGATAGATATCATTCCATTTATTATCTTCAGTTACCGGTAAACTGTAGTAGAGTGAAGTTATTCCAGTTCCTAGAAAAAAACAAAATTAGCTTCATGTGCATATTGATGTTGATGTCTCATTTCTGTCGTCCAGGATGTGAAAGAAAGTGTAGTGAAGGAGGTTTACCCAGGAGACAGTGTCCACAGCCTTCTCAGCGTATTGGATGTCATCACGGTAAGTCCGTCTCAATAATTCAGGTATTCCTACACAAAGAAGCATCAGGACAAAAATACAAATCATGGACCAATCATAAAGGCTTTTGTAATAGGGAATAGGAGTAGGTAGCAGGCCGAAATAAGACTGTTAATTTCATTCTACCAGACCAAAGGAGCCTAGCTGTCAACAACCAATGAGATCCTAAGTGCCAACACAGGCAAACATTGTCATAAACAATACGACGGACAGAAGTGACAGCCAATCAGATTGCAGGAAAGTCTACCTAATTACGTTTTTCAGCCAGTAACTTGTAATAAGTAATATATTACTGATCTTGAGTAACTTGTCCAACACTGATCGTCATCACGTGTCTTTTCTTGTCACTTCCATCCTTTCCTTTTTGGACCCATCACTTATAAGGAATACTCACAGATACAGCCAAAATAACGTAAATAATGGAAACTACAAGGGCGATGAGTATGAAAGGTGGTGAATATCTGAACTGAATGAGTGAAGCGTGCTTGGAGCCCTAACCCTAACGCCAGCATCTGGAAGTTGCTCGTATCTCAAATTTATGCTCGTGTCTCAAACCAAATATCGCTCGCAAGTTTAATTTAATTTACTTTTACTCGTGTGTCAAGGTATTACTGTAGTTTGTGTAATGGCAGGCATAATTTACCACATAGTTTAAATATTAACTCGCCCATCCTTCTGTATGAACTGAATAACATGATTACAATCCTAAATTCCAAAATACACAGCATTATTTTTTTAATGTATCAAGATTAAACAACCTTCCACATCAGATCTGCTTAAATCTTTCTGGGCGTTTCTGTGTCCAGGGTCACCAAAGGCCTTACAGAACGGTGTCCGCACGTGCTGCAGAAGTTTCCACTGTTCTCCGTTTACCTGTCGAAGCCTTCCTCTCGATATTTGAGAAGTACCCAGAGAGCCTGGTTCGAGTAGTACAGGTGAGATGTATAAATTGTTTCATGGGTTCTGCTTTGTTTTGCTTTACACTAGGGTTGTGCGATATGGACCTCAGCATGCATCACAATATTTTTGGGAATAAAATGCAATATGACGATGTAGTTAAATTGGGCAGAGTTCCATATTACAGAGGCACCTCCCCGTTTATCATATTCGTCATGCTCATTTTCTCTCTTTCATTGTCTCTGCTCTGCCTTTTTTCGCCACCGCTGGACCGTGCTGTGGTACACAACGTGTCAATACAGTGCAGCGCGCAGTTGCAAGAAAATCACTCTGCTTTTTGCCATTTTAAATGATCATTTATACCAGTATTAGTCATTTTCTTCTCATTGAAGAATTCATACCGGTATATAGTATTATAAAAATGATCGGCCAACCATACTTTGCACACAAGGTGAAGCAGTTTTGATAAAGTCATCAGTTTGCTTGCGATAACTCTCTCCCTGTCACATTTGTTCAGATTATTATGGTTCGTCTCCAAAGAGTAACAGTCCTCGCCCTCCATAACTATCTGGGGCTCACCAATGAGCTCTTCAGCCACGTGAGTTTTATCACATTTTCACCTAGGCAGTGAAATACATTCATCTGTGAGTGTATGTGCGGAGATTTTTAGGAATTCGACACAATCAATTTCGCATACAATCCTGCAGGAAATGCAGCCCTCACGTCTGCCACCTCTGGGGCCCCACCCGACTCGTACCAGCCCCATCCGTATTGCCAAGCGTTTTGGCAGCCTGACAGTGGCCGAAGAGCACCGGGAAGCTGCCGTTAAGGGCGAAGCTCTAGGTGGGGGGAAAATAGACTTTTACAGGATGATGGAGCCTTTTTCTTTTGTAAATAACCTCCAAGAGGTTGATATAATTTATCTTGATTGTATATTTACAATTCATTAAATTGTAAATTTAAAGAATTGTCTTGGCCTAATTTTCTTGCAGTGTTAAGTTTACCTTAAATTCTGCATTTTGACTATATGGATAGGAGGAGAGCAAGGGAAGGATGGAGCAACAGTCCCAACTCTTAGTAGGACCATCTCAATGCCTGTGGACATTGCTGGTGAGGAACCTTCTTCCTGTATAGTGAGATACAATTGCAACATATAACTTGCTCATCCTAAATGAATGGGAAACCATACTATAAACACTTAAACCATGCTTCTCTTTAAAAAAAATAAAAATGACTATTAAGTCTTCACTAATCACAATTGTCAGTCACATCATGGTACAGAAAGTATTCAACTAGTGTCATGTAGCAGGCATGTCTTGTAGAAAAGCCTACTGGCCAAAGATCTATTTGAAAATGTCGATTTAAGCTTCATTTTTATGTTGATGTATACATTATCCAAAATATTTAAAATAGCCACCAGAACCATACCAGTGTGCAGAAAGATTGTATCAACACATTGATTGGAGATCAAGTATCCTAATTTCACAGATGCTAATTCTTTCTTATTGAGACTCAATATAGAAAAAAAGACAAGATGGGAGAGCTGAAAATACTGCTTCATTTATTTTGCCTTTCTTGTTGAAAGGATGCTCGAGGGAAACTGTCAAAGTGGACCGTCCAATTATCATTTCATAGCAAGAAAACAGTGTTTGTCATTTACTTAAACACTTGATGTTTGTCTACATTTGCCTGAGGGTACAGAAATGTGAACTGTTTCTAAGGAACTTTAACCCTGAGAATTTAAAATCTGTCTAGGTGCAGAACGAAGAGTAATTCATGCTTATCACACTTACTACTTGTCTTGCCTCCCCGCTAAAACAATGAATACTCGTGTGTATGATAATTGCCTCCCCCGCTATGGTTGGAAGAAATAATATATATAAATTTGAACATGCTTTACAGTTAACATTTTGCATTGTTTGTGTTGAGCTATTTGTGTATGCTGTTGAAATATAATACGTGTCCACATCTGTGCACTTCACTTAAACTTAACCAACACAAAAATATGTGCTCAATGCTGAAAAACATTACTGTAGTCTACTTCTTTTTTCTATGCAGGCATACAGAAAAGTTTGAGATCTGACTTTGACATGGCTTACGAAAGGGGGCGGATATCTGTGTCCGCAGAGGATGGCAACACTCCTACTTTTACACAGGTCAGTCCTCTGCAGAAACTTGACATACATGACATCCAGGCATGACTGATTAACATTTATTTTGAGGTTTACTATAGAAAACGCAGCGAGTGCATCAGTTTTTAAGCGAGATTTTAGTCAATCCATCATGATAATTTCTAGTTGATGTTGGAGGGTATTTCTTATTTAAACAAAAAAGATGTCCTCTCCTGCAATGAAACTAATCAAACATTTTCTGGCGTGATCCACATTGCAGAGCATATCGCAGGAGCAGCGTGAGAGAAAGGTAACAGTAGACGAGGTTCCCTCAGATGTCTGTCTATATCCAGAGGAAGAGTCTGGATTGGACAACATTTTCACACCTTCAAGTCGTTCCAGTGCTGCTCTGTTTGAGGAAGCTCAGAAAGAAGTCCTTAAACTTATGAGGATTGAGGTTCGTTTAACACTTGTGGTCACTGATATTGTGTTGTTATTACCGGTACATGGCAATTTTAATAGTACGCCACATATTGCATTGACAACGAAAGAAGAAAGAAATGTCAGGTGAATTATTGATCAAATACAATACTTAGTATTGTGTTCAAACGCGTAGGGGTTTTATCCAAAATTCAAATCAAACTTCAGTGTTGTGAAGTTCTTTTTGCCTTAAAGTGATCCCTGACTTATTCTTTTTTGTCTCTTTGAAACTTACCACACCCAGCTGCAATGATGTGCGTATGGGAAATAAACTGCCTTGAGATCAACCGAGAAACCAGTCTGTGTTGAATTATTACACCTCTACTACGTAAATATTTTTTGGATTTACGTATTAAAGGTACATTCTTGTGTTTTTAGACCAATTTGTCAAAACAGTCAGGGATCACTTTAAATTAAATATTTCTAGAAACAATATTTCAAAACATCTAAAAGTTTAATTGAACAACATAAAATGGTGACATTTCATCAACATTGCTTTTTGGTTTGAACGCTTTTTTTGGGGGGGTAACCGCTGTTGACTTGCTAATCTTTTTCCTCAAAATCAGGACCCATCCTTATTAAATGGGAGAGTGACTCTGCACCATGCAAAAGCTGGAGCTATATTGGCCCGACAGGGAGACCAGGTACATACTGGATAGAATTCTTCTGTACTGTATCTATAATGGACTGATCTTTCACCCATCAGTGTAATACAGTAACAATAGCAACTATATGAATCAAATACAATAAATATATGATGTTGAAATGTCAATTGCAATTTTCATTAACATTTTTATTATCTTAATTTTTATTCCTCTCATTTAGGATGTGAGTCTGCACTTTGTTCTGTCTGGCTGTCTGCATGTCTACCAGAGGATGATCAACAAGCAGGAGGCAGTCTGCTTGTTTGTGACGCACCCTGGAGAGATGGTGGGTCAGCTCGCTGTGCTCACCGGAGAGCCCCTCATCTTCACCATCAAGGCCATCCGAGACTGCACTTACCTCAAGATCTCAAAGTCAGATTTTTACGAGTGAGTTTATCAGCTTTTTACAGTCCATCTTCAGGCAGGTACACAGCTTAGAATAAAGTTGTTCAGATAATTTAATTTAATGGTGTTCTTTATTTTCATGATTATTTACATTGTAGATTCTCACTGAAGGCATGAAAACTGTCAAGCGCTGAAAAAATTTGAGCGATTAATTAATTATGATCTGTAATTAAAATAAAAACAAATTGCTGAGAACCCCTCAATCTGAGGTATTTTCATTTAACATTATTGTGGCAGATCAGTAGATTGATATGTATAACAAAAAGTCGTTTATGAAGTCATTTGTTTGAACAGATGCAGTCCTAGAAATTTACATTCTGCTGTATTTGCGACTGTCATGTTATTAGCCTCCTAATACTACTAATACTACTTACCATACCTGCAGTATTATGAGAGAGCAGCCCAGTGTGGTGCTGAGCGCAGCACACACAGTGGCCATCCGCATGTCGCCTTTTGTCAGGCAGATGGACTTTGCCATTGACTGGATTGCTGTGGAAGCTGGCAGGGCCCTCTACAGGTATCCTACCTCACCTTTTTCTTGGAAAAACATAGAGATGAATAATTCGATTTTTGTGCAAATTATACATGGTCATTGTCCTGTTAAAGATCGTTGGTCTTTCCTCCTACCTGCAGACAGGATGACCAGTCAGACTGCACCTACATTGTGCTGAATGGACGTTTGCGTTCAGTGATACGCAAGTCGAATGGCAAGAAAGAGCTAGTTGGGGAATACGGCAGAGGAGACCTCATCGGAGTGGTGAGATCCAGATTGTACGCTCTCAGTATGAGTATAAGTATGTATGCAAACAAAATATTCCTGCCTGATTTTTGACTGGAAGTTTGAAGTTCGGAGTTGATATTTGTCATCTTATTGCCTTAATTTTTGTATTATTTTTTATCAGCTCTGAAACATCTTATTGTCTTCTGTAGGTGGAGGCTTTAACCAAACAACCTAGAGCCACAACCGTCCATGCTGTGAGAGACACAGAGCTGGTCAAACTACCTGAGGGAACACTCAACAACATCAAGAGAAAATATCCACAGGTCGATAGCCTTGTCTTGATCTAACTGCTTTTTTGTACAGCTGAAATATTACTGATGATTGATGTTGGTTTAGGTGGTGACGAGATTGATCCATTTGTTAGGCCAGAAGATTCTGGGCAACCTGCAGCAAGGTTGTGGGCCTTTCTCAGGTAAAGTGAAAATAGGGATGATAAGGTTCCACTCATGTACACATACCTTTTAATATTTTAGTCCAGTCATATGCTTTCAATTTATAGTGTAATCTATTTACTCTCTATGATCCTTCCGATTGCCCAATATAACAGCCAGTGCTGATATCACCAATCCCGCCAGCAATCTGTCCACTGTCGCTGTCCTACCTGTATGTGACGAAGTACCAATCAACGCATTCAACCTGGAGCTCAGCCATGCTCTCAGTGCCATTGGTAGGTACCTATATTTTTCATATATCTTCAATTTTGTGGGGATTTCTTTTTAGTTCTGTTTATTCTACCAGAAATATACATTAATGTTTGCGTGTATGTGTGTGTGTGACGCTTGCAGGGCCCACTTTACTGTTAACCAGTGATATAATCCGAGAAAGACTGGGTGCTTCTGCTTTGGACAGGTCAGTCGGGCAATCACAAAAGCATCTTGGGCCTTATATCAAGCATCATCATCCCAAAGATTTCTAGCTGCAACTTCTAATGCTCTTGGCAGTCTGTACAATTGTACTGAAAGGAAGGATATATGTTTGGCACATTGGGCTTCAGATGATTTTCACATCATTCTACTATAGTATCCATATTCTGCTATGAGCCATCTATCCACCTGTAGGGGCAAGTTTCGCTCACAAATTTTCTGGTTCTCATTTTCTTCCATATTTTCTTGTCAAAATTTTGCCAACGTCTGTATTACACACAACAATTTCTGTTTGCTGAACTAAACGTCTTTTTCATGGCCTCATTCCTGCTTTTCTCCCGTATCCATCAGTATTCATGAGTACCGTCTGTCCGGCTGGCTGGCCCAGCAAGAGGACATCAATCGCATCGTCCTGTACCAAACTGACAACAGCATGACCCCATGGACTCAGCGCTGCATTCGACAGGCTGACTGCATCCTCATCATTGGCTTGGGGGACCAGGAGCCTGCTCTTGGAGAGGTTTGTGTGTACAGAGGAGGGGAAAGACAGACTTTCCATGAACAATGAAATATGTAAGTTTCTGCTCTTTGTCTTGCTCTATGCGCTTTTTTCTCAAACAGTTGGAGCAGATGTTGGAGAACACAGCCGTTCGTGCTCTGAAACAATTGGTCCTCCTGCACAAAGAGGATGGGTCAGGTCCCTCCAGGACGGTTGAGTGGCTCAACATGCGCAGCTGGTGCTCTGGGCATCTGCACCTCAAGTGTCCCCGCAGGGTTTTCTCGAGACGCAGCCCCAGCAAACTAGTACAAAGCAAAGTTTCCCATTTCTAGCCGTTTATTTGTAATTATTTGTTAGTAGAATACTCTATATCCGCCTCTCCTTCATAAATATAAACCCAGTATGCAGTCGTGAAACAATGATCTTTTAATTGATAGACTTTCAACATGAAACAGTTGCTTGAACACTGGTCTTGTGCTTTTTAGTGCAGTGTTTACTGAATTTGTGAATGTATATTCCCTATTGTTTTCAGAGGGAGGTATATGAGAAGGTGTTTGAGAAGACAGCAGACAGGCACAGTGATTTTTCTCGGCTGGCTCGAGTCCTTACTGGAAACAGCATTGCTCTGGTCCTGGGAGGAGGGGGAGCCAGGTAATTGGTTTGTTTTTTACTAATACTACTACTTTACTTTCAGCTTGTCCCATCAGGGGTTGCCACAGCAACTTCCTCCAATTCACTCGGCCCTTTGCATCGTCCTGAGATTGAGGACTGTTGGGAAGGGTTTTGGGCCAACTTACACACCTGGCTTTGGGACAAAAATAGCAGTGACACGACTGATGGCAAAAAAACAGGCACAACACCAGGTAGCCAGGAATGCTGGGATTCCCAGCTGATTGGCCGGAACTCGACACTGCAGTTCACACCATTCACCTACCGTACTGTCAATCAGAACACTGTAGCTCTTAGCCGGGGATACACGAAACAGGGGGGATTTGAATGGGGCTTAATATATTGAAACTAGTGGATAAAAAATCTATACTCTCTGGGTAAACAAAATATCGATATATATCGCAGAATTGATAATATTGCTCAGCTCTACCCCTGTTGTCAAAATACACCTTAAGGAACAGTTAGCTGAAAAGTGACATTTCAGTTACCAGTAATACCTACTCACTGCGATGTTCATTGAAAGGGAGTGAAGTTTTCTGTCAAAAATTTCAGGAGCTTTGTGGTAAAACTGTGTTGCAACCAAATCCTAAACGATTGAAGACGGTGGAGACTTGTTTTAAAAGATGTACCCATTTTCTCTATTTAAAACATTTGAATTAAGCTATTTATTTTGCCTAAACTAATGCCAGATGATTCCTGACTGTTTTTGAACTTGTTCATTCTCCTTTATGCAGAGGCTGTTCCCATGTGGGTGTGATCAAGGCTATGGAGGAAGCAGGGATTCCTGTTGACATAGTGGGTGGCACCTCGATTGGCTCATTCATTGGTGCACTGTATGCAGAGGAGAGGAGTGCTGTCAGAACCAAACAGAGAGCCAGAGAGTGGTCCAAGGTGCAGCACATATCTTTATCAATAATTCAAACCTTTTCGGTCTTACTCAAACTTCTAAGTTGGTTGAATTGGTTTTAATCTTCATAGGAATCACACCAAAAAACCCAAAACAATGTATGTATTTATCTGTATTTTGTTGATCAACAGGCAATGAACTCTGTATTTAAGACAGTCCTTGACCTGACATATCCCATCACCTCGATGTTTTCTGGTTCGGCCTTCAACACGAGCATCTATAAAGTGTTTCAGGACAAACAGATTGAGGTGAGGGATTGACGGCATGCTTTTTGTCCAGGTCCACCATAATTAAATAGGGTAATTATTTTGCTACACTCTTTCCAGGATCTGTGGCTGCCATACTTCAATGTCACCACTGACATCACAGCTTCAGCCATGCGTGTTCACCAGGATGGTAAGTGGCAGCTGGGCTGACTACAGAAGCTATCAACAACCTCTGCCATTACATTGTGATTAGCTAAAACATATCTGAGCCTTAAGAACTCATTTTGTGTACTGCTCTTTTGTACACTAAATTATTTGATACCTGTCGATGAACACACATTCACAAATTGACATATAAACTAGGTCTTAATATTTAATGCACAGCTCTATTATTGGGCTCTGAATGACAGAGGACTAATGTAAGATCCTCTTTATTGTAATATATCTTAATGCTTGCCATATTCAGTGAAAAGTCAGATGTGCAACATCCTTTATTTATTTTTTATTCAACCTTTATTTAGCCAGGTAAGTTAATTGAGAACTAATTCTCATTTTCAATAACGACCTGGATCTAAGTTGCATGTTTTTGCATCCTAAGCTAATACAGGTACTATCCGAGTTACGACCGTTACGAAAAGAACCAACCCTTCTATTGTCAAACTATGGAAAACTTTCCAGCATGAATGTAATTGGGAATGGGGAAATGGCAATTACAAGTGTGCATATTTTCCCATCATCTAAGTATTCCTCAAATTAATAGCTCCATTTTAGTAGCTTTTTCTTCTCAAATGCCAGCTTCAGTTTGGATTGGAATAAATCCCCACAGCCCAGTGCTTTGAAATAATTTTCAGTCAGTATGAGAAAAGTAAACACTCGACTTTTTGATTTTACCTTTATATACTATATATAATGGTTTGTCTGGCTTACAAAAAAAATGCAACATCTCCAGCCTTAGGAATTATAGAGGAATTAGGGTGACAAGAGTGGTTCTCCTAGCCCCATAAATACAGCGTCCGCCATTATTGAAGAAATTTGACATTTTTTCCTGTGATCTTACCTCATAATGTACAGTTTCATGGATCAAGTCAAGGCATTCAGAGTTTGAACTATTTCAATAAAGAATTATCACTGGATATGAGGGGCTTGGAAACATTAACTGTTTGCATCTTGGAATATGTGTCAAGTAGCTGCTAGAGCAAAGCTTGTTCCCTTCCCTGTTCCATAATCTGCCTGTTTTACTTAACCATACTAGTGTTGTTTTTCTTTATATCTTTCTAACTTTCTATCTTTGTCTCTTTACTCTAGTCTAAATTAATGAAGTTGTCCACCTTTGCTTATATGACTCCCAAACAAAACCCGTTCTGTACGGTTTTATCAAGTGTGTTAAGTCTTTCAGTTTATATATAGAAATCTCAGCGTTTCTCATGTGTAACCTACATCATAGAAAAAAGTACCCCAAATGTATATTATCCTCCTAAATCCATGTCAACATTTAGGATCTAGTCAGGTCACAGACAGGGAGAACCCAAAAGCATGACAGGAGAAGGAAATCCAGAAACTTTAATGATTCCAGGAGACAAATCAGAAGTGAGCAGGCAGAAGATGAGTTCCGTGAGACAGGCGGAGTTCAGAAACCAGGTAGTCAGATAAATCAGGCAGACAAACAGGTGAAAATCTATAAAACAAGCAGGGCAGGTACACGTGAATCAGAATCAGGGTTAGAGTGCTGGAGAGGAGGAACAAGTCGCTGACAATCTGGCAGAGGACTGAGCAGAATATAAGTGCAGTGGGGCTGATGAGGAGATGTGCAGCACATGTGGATGAGCTGATGACGGGTGTGGCAGGCAGTGTAGCCGGATTAGAGCAGGAGGGTGGAGCTACGTGGAGCAGGAGGGTCTGGCCGGGTTCCTGACACACATCATCTTATCTTTCCCCTCTTTGTTCCTTATTGGCATTCCATATTTGTATCACCTCGTCACCTCCATTTTATTTTCTGGTGTACTTTTATCAAAAATCTCTGGTGCTGTTTTCAATGTGCAACGTTGCGCATATCATTGGGGGGAAAATCAGTACATTAAGTGAGATCTGAAATGAAACACAAATTTGTCATGTGAAAGATTCTTTCCATTTGACAGTTTGATAAATGTATTTTTAACAACCAATAATAATCCTTGAAATGGTGGGATCTTATCTTTCTCACTGTCTCTGTCTCCCCCCCCCCTCTGCTTGTCTCACCCCTTGTTTGGCTGTTGGTTTCTGACATCTAGCTATTCTGATACTATTTAACTCATTCAGTGCCAGATGTTTTTGTTCATTTTGCCCTATTTTTCAAGACCCACAGAATATTATTTACTGTGACGGTACAAACACTGATCCTACTAAATTAAAGATTCAGGTCTCTTCTGTCATCAGGAGAGAAAAAAGTGTGTTCCTACCGTTTTTCGTTCTGGAGTTATTAGCAGTTGAAAAGAGGCAGAATTCAATTTCAAACTGAATTGACGTCTTTAGGCCTCAATGGCATTTAATGAGTTAATATGCTCAATTAACAAAAAGAAACGTGAAATCAAGCAAACTGCATTATTCTTCAGATCATGAAAATAATTTAAAGCCATCTTGTCATGTCTTTCATCTGACATATTTGTTATCATTTATAAAACGTTGTTTTTGTGTAATTGTGTTGTGTGTAGCTCATTTCTGAAAGGTTCATGATTTGGTTTCTGGTCATAATTCTGAATGTCTGTTCTATTTCCTCAGATATTTTTAATTTAGTTGGCTGTAGAGTACTCCTACAGCATTGGATTAGAACCATAGACATGAATACGGTAATAGTTTTTAGGATGGATTAAATAGTTTTCAGTTATTTTATATGAGAAAAATAGATTTGACATACGAGTGATTTGAGTTACGATCTTGGTGATGGAACGAATTATACTCGTATGTCAATGTATTACTGTATATTGTTTTTGTTGACGGTGTATTCCCCTTCCCCTCTGTCCTGCTCACAGCAGCTTCTTCCACTCTTTTTCTCTGTGAGGCTGTTTACACCTGGAATTGACACAAGTCAATATTTTGATATCTTTACCATCAGTTATATTTTTAAATTTAAATAAATGTAATGGTTTTAATTGTGAAATCTGTTGAAACATTTTCAAAATTGTTCAGTGTCTGTAAATCACACTACAGGCATGAATATACAGTGATAACAAAATTTTTACAAGGTTACAAAAACCCACAACTCTTGTTGCCCCACTGGCAAAAGAACATGGATTAAAAATTGTCATAGCCATGTTACAAAAAATTATTAAAACTCTTCCAACTCTTTCAGTTTTTATCCAAATTGCACTTTTTAAGGAAGTCTTGCTTGTGGTCATGAGGTGAATGGTTAAACTACTTGAAACCATCTGTGTTCACAGATGTATGCTGCTTAATGTGGTAGTTAAGAGTGCCCAAACAGGTAACCTACAGTAAAGGAGACAAAGGGAAATCTGTGTTTTATATGAAAATCAATCTTTTACTGATGCTGTGGCGTTTTTTTGTACGCCACCTGCCAGGAAGCTGACCTGTTGAGTCACAGGTTCTTCAACGTGGCCAAGGAAAACAGTTGCACAAAACATTCAGTGTGCCTTAAGTCATCTCTAGTGCATTCATTCATAATGGTAGGTAATGCCACCTAGAAACAGCCTCTATGTTGCAGGTATTTCTTTCTCTCAAATTATTTTTCGCTTTCTCCCTTCAACCCTCTTTTGCTCTATTCTTTTCCTCCCAGACTTTCTCTCTCTCTTTTCCCATCTGTGACATGGAGTCTTGTCCATATTTGATATGTTCCCCCCTTCTCCATCTCCATTTCCTGACAGGTGGTCTCTGGCGTTATGTTAGAGCCAGTGCCTCCTACACCCCCTATTTACCACCTCTGTGTGACCCCAAGGATGGCCACTTGCTTGTGGATGGTTGCTATGTTAATAATGTCCCAGGTCAGATTTTAAGCAAAATTCACCAAAACGTTGACAGTCAACCAAACACTAAACTGCACTACGCATCTTTATTAATTTCTGTCCAAACTTTCATCCATATCTAACCAGTCCTGGACCAGATGGACAATGGGAGCCCATGGTTTGGAAGGAAATACTTTATCCACTATATGTCTTAAGACTGATATAACAGGACATATCATTATATCCATTTTTATTTTATTCCTACATTTTAACCAGTTGGTTTGACTCCACCTCAGCATATTCTTGCTTGATATAATTTTTCTTATTGGAGTTTGATTTCCCCCACCCACACACAAACACTTGGACATCTGTGGATGTGAGTTAGAGGAATGCATGATGGTCTAGCTTTCTATATTTGCTAAAGCCTTCCCGGCAGGCAGACAGAAATAGAAAGTGAGAGAGATAGGCTCTCTTGCAGGTAGATCAACTTTACTGACATCAAAGATTGTACCACTCAAATTGTATTGTTAAAGGTGCAAAGACAGAGTGAAGGGCTTCTTAACTACATCAGTTTCCTATGAGCAAGTGAATGATGTGGGGGCCTTTTGCACCGAGCAATCAAATCAGACCAATTTGTGTTGTTCATTTTTGTTTCGTAGTTGAAAATGTTATATATGTTGTGCTCCTGAGGTAATGGTGGTGATAAATTTATTATTATTTATATTGAAAAAAAAACGTTTATTTTTACTTATCAAATGGAAAATTGAAGACAATTTGATGCGCTTTAGATCTTTTCTGGTTCAGAATAAAAAACAAGGTTAATAAAGTTAGACGTTTTGGAGATAAGTCCCAACTTCCATGATTTGGGCATGTTCAGAGGGGAGATGGTAACTCGGTTATAGAAGAATGCTGAGGATGGAACTGCAAGGGAACAGGAATAGAGGTCGACCCAGGAGAAGATACATGAACGTAGTGAGGGAGGACATGAGAGTGGCTGGTGTTGGGGAGGACGATGCGAAGGACAGGGTGAAGATTTTGTGTGGTGACCCTTGACGGGATAAGACGAAAGTACGGTAGTAGTTGTAGTTATGAGTTATTACGCAGTTTTCTTGTTTGCTACCTAATTCCATATGTGTTCAGTGATTGTTGTGATGCCTTCAGTTAGAATCTACAATGTTGTTATGAAAATAAAGAAAACCATTAAATGAATATGAATATATATAGTGATGGCATGTATTCCCCTAATTTATTCTATTTTCCCATTGTAGTATCTGTCCAAAAAAAACGTAGAGTAAGGAATTGGAGAGCTGTGGTGGTTCTAGCGGTCCCTGAAGTCATATTTAGTGACATAGTGCTGACTCAATATTTACATTGCACCCCTCGCTTTTGTCTTTGGTGCTTCCGTTTCCTTCCAACCCATGCAGCACCCAGCCTGCTCTTGCTCCGCTACTGAAGCTGTGATGAACCACAAGACTTAACAGGCTGGTTGCTTCTCTGCCATGTCCAGACAATGATCTCCAGACATTGTTACAGCATTTGATACGACTTCTGACATGACCAAAGTAATATGATTTCATGCTCTAAGGTGCTGTTGTTTGGACAAATTTTGGAGAGCCAAACAGCCTTGATGCTCTGTGATGGTTGCCATTTACATTTTTACCTTACACGCAATGGGTCTTTGTGGAAGGTAATGAGGTTTAGAGTGGAGTACAACAGAGTATGAAGGTAGACAAAACCGCAGTCCTAGCCTTTGCAGGGATTGGCCATCTTCCTTTGTCTGACCCTTTCTCTGGTGTTTGGGCTGCGGTCTGTGTCGACACTAACCTGAAACATATAGCAAAGATGATTGAAATGTCATCCCCCCGTCCTCCTTCCCCCCCTGGTGTGTCAGGCTCTCTGTGGCGCTATGTGCGAGCGAGCATGACCCTCTCGGGGTATCTGCCACCTCTCTGTGACCCCAAAGATGGCAACTTGCTAATGGATGGTGGCTACATCAACAACCTACCAGGCAAGTAGAGGTGGCACCCCCTATCACAATCCTCAAAAACACCAACTCTTTTCCTGTAAAGGAGGTGAGGTGGAGTAAGAGATGGGGATGATTATTTTAAAGTGGTTTTAATTAAAGCTGTTTATTGGCTGGTTAAGTACACAGATTTGTGACAAAGGAGGAATGTGCTAAATGTTCCACTTATTGAGTTCTTTCAAACCATCAAATCTATGTAAGTTCTCAGTCATCTAGGTCAAGGTAAATAAAGAGCAGAAAAAATAGGAATCAACTGGACTTGCTAGAGGCTGTTTGAAGAAGTTTATCCTCTCATCCGAAAGTCTTCTTCATTTCTAATTTACTGGTAGAGAGTCATATACTCCTATTGGAGCAGAAAACAACAAATGACCAAAAACCACCAAGACAGCAAGTCTGGTTTGGGGGTTTTACCATTCACAAGGGAGATGTTGTGGTGAACTGCTCTGAGGTGTGAATGGTTATTGTGGTTTCTGGGAATGGGGGGCAATACGACATTGTAGCTGGCTGATAGATGGTGCCTTAATCATCCTCCTCTGTTCAGAGAGGGTTTTTCCAGTTTGACAAAAATGGCTTCTTTAACTCCTCTTTCCTCTCTGGATGAGAGAAGAAACATTTTCAAGTCCAGTTGATTCTTTTTTCTGTTTTACATCAAATAAGATGTCTGTCTAAAATCAGTATGGCAGTGAGTAGAGCTCATACAGTAATTATCCCAAAGGAGAACAATTTGTATTTGATTTCTGACCATAAATACAATCTCATTATCACTTTAAAATACTCTGTAGCCTAATGCACACTAATGTAATATTATCTAATACTGTATTATCAAAATTTATTGTGGAAAGACGAGACAGAAGATAAGTCTGCCCGTGGTTATGGGAAAGTGTACTGTATGTGCTCTACTGGTGGAAGACACCCAAATGTCACAAATCTCTGAAATTAGCTATTGTTGTTTGTACAAGATTCATGATTCCTTCCAGTGATATACATTTCTAAGTGAAAATTGTGAAACACGGTCCTCTTTGAGCCCAAACACGGATCCAACTGAAGAAGCCTTCTAAATTCTGTTACTCTGCCTTCTCCCAATGGAGTATATGCTTCGTCAGCTGAATTTGTATTGTTCTTGGCACACTGGATCAGTGCTTTGGGCTAGTGGAATACCGTCATACTGTCTTTCCCTTTGAATGGGCTCATACCACAGAAATGTTTGCTTCCCCAATGCTCTTTTTAAGACTAGCAATTTAATGAGAAAAATATGGCCTCCATCCGTGTGCTTATTCTTGACCAAAAAATAATATAGTATTTTCTGTGACTAATTGGACAAGTGTGTGACCATTTAAACATGTTTTTGTGGTGTACGCCTGTTTGAACTTTCTGACTAAAATTGAATGTGAAACAAACCAATATTATCCTGAAACAAACCGAATAATAACCTAATTCATTATCTTACCATTTCTGCTGTTGGACTGTGTGCCATTTGTTCCTTTGTGTGGGAATGCTGGTGTCCATGCTACATGGTAAACAGCGGACATTGCAAGGAATATGGGTGCCAGAACTGTCATTGCCATTGATGTGGGCAGCAGAGATGAGACTGACCTCTCTAACTATGGAGACAGCCTTTCTGGCTGGTGGTTGCTGTGGAAACGGATCAATCCTTGGGCAGAGAAAGTAAAGGTATAGTATGGGGTGGAACTGCATGAGTATTAGTGACTTTAAAGGGCATTTTAAGGTGTAGATTATTAGTGCATCTAAAGTATATGCAACATCGGTGAGAAGTTTGTTAATGATTAATAATCTCAGACGAGCATCTTCCACAGGTGCCAGACATGGCAGAAATACAATCTCGGTTGGCCTATGTTTCATGTGTGCGTCAGTTAGAGGTGGTGAAGAAGAGTGCCTACTGTGAGTACATCAGACCACCGATCGACCGCTTCAAGACCATGGACTTTGGCAAGTTTGATGAGATCTACGTAAGTTATTTCTTGAATAACACGCTTTTATTTACCAGGGCATACAGTACTTAGTTTTTGCTGACTAATTTTTACTGAAGTCACAAGCATTAATCATCCAAGCATTAACATACTCTACCGTCAATTTGAGCTATAATTGATGATTGCCAGAAAATATCAAATGAAGGTGGTGTTAATTTTATGAATAATAAGTTACATTGTAAATGTTACATTTCTGAACTGCTTTTTACTGCTTTTGCATCAAAAGCCGTTCATAATTACAAAGCATTCCTCAACCTGCATTGTATTATCAATCTACATTTCTATAACGACAGGATGTGGGATTCCAGCATGGCAATTTGGTTTATACTGGCTGGGCCAGAGGAGACATTATCAAGAACATGCTGAAGGACCACCGCTCAGCAGACTACAATGACAGCAAGAGAACTGATGTGAGGAAAGCACACTCGCATAAATAATGTATAATATGATTCTGTAGCAGAATAGATCATTAACCCTTAAAATCCTCCTCTGTGTTTAATAGTAATTTCTTGCCTTTTAGTCCTATGCCTTTCCAGGAGCTGACTTCACTGACCTTGCAGAGATTGTATCCCGGATAGAGCCGGTCCCAAGCTACATGGCTGCAGAAGGTGAAGATCAGTCACCAGCTCATCATTGCATATACATTATTTATTTTAGTGGTAGTTATTAAAGTATGTTGTCCACAGAATGAGCACATTGTGCAAAAAGTCTTTGTTGACTTGGCATTTTCCTCGAGGTATACATTTCTGCTTCATGCAGTGATTAGTGTAGGAAATAAAGGGTCATAGCTTTGTCACTTGGCATGTTATATTGAAATACTCTGGATTAAGATGTCACTGATATTTTATAGATGTTGTTGTTCAATTGGTCCTCACACTAAAATCCTCACAGTAATATTTCCTCTAAATCTTAATATTCGACAGAGGAGTCGGACTGTCTGACGGAGTATGAGGAAGACGGGATGGACACGGTGAGAGAGGAGGAGGGGGAAGAGGGGGAGGACCCCGAGGACCACTCGCCTGGAGAGTGGGGGCCGAATGGAGTCTTTCAAAGTGTAAGCACAGATAACAGGAAATAGAATGTGACCATATTACTCTTCCTGTTAGTTTTTCAGTAATTATTTAGGCGTTTATTTTATTCCATAAAAGCAGCAAAGCCTTCTCATAGACGTCTGAAATTAATTAAAACTAATTCATCCACCCCCTTATATAAGCTGAAATCTTCAGTGTGGCCTCTGACATCACAGTTTTTCAGTTTTATCAAGCACCCGGTCTGATGAAGCTGTAGGGCATTTTTACTTAATATATTTTTTATTAAATAATCCATCTGCCTTAGTGCTTTTAGAGAGTGCTGTTTTGATATGACGGTTTATAATTGATTTGTATGCTAAGAAAATTCACCTTAATTTGCATTAATGATGGTGAGTGGATTAATGAAGGTGTTATTTTATTTGTGTAGTGTAAAGAAGAGTTTGGGATGAGAGAGTGTACAGTTATTATTTTGCTGTGATCATGATTAATGATGCTTAAGGTAAAGGGACCATGATAGTTCAAATTTCATCTTGGTGTTAACAAGCTTTTCATTTTAACTGTTCCATGCAAGTGGAAATAACAAAAATGTCTTGCTTTACAGGGTGAGGAGAAAACTGTGAGGCAACGCAGGAAACTCACAAATGACTCTAACACCTCTGAAGTCTCGGACTGCTGACAGAGGGCCAAAAAGGAGTAAAACAAGAACAACTGGTCCATAAACCCTAGGCTAAAGGCTTTTGAAACTAAAATACTAAATTATTGTTATTTTGGATCTAAGTAATTTATCTTTATTTTTAATTGGCATTGTTGCATATTGATGAATTACCTACAAAGAACTTTCATCATCATCATCATCATCATCAAATACTACTTTATTTTCACTGTTCATCCTTGAACCTTTTTTTATTGAGTGGTTTGTACTCATTCTCACAATGTCTTCACCTCTTCACATTCCGACTTCAGGGGTGAATGTGAATTTTTGCACGAGAAGATCTACAAACTGCGACTCCCAGTTAACCTTGTGAAAACGTTCACTCTTCTGTTCCCTGAGTTCTTTACAATAGTCAGATGTGCACCTCATGTTTAATATAGACATATTGTAGAACTGTAACAAGATGATAATATATGTACATTGTTAATATTCTTACATGTATATTGTGTGGAAATTTAACTTGATGCTTTGTTGCAAAATAAGGGAACCTTAACAAAAAGGTTTGTTTTATTTAAATGTGTTGACTTCTGGTGAATTAGCTTTAGCTGTTTTGCATCGAAATATTTCCTTGGTCAGAAGATGTATGGATTGATAAATACTATTCTCTTTAGATCCCAAGGTAACCTAAAAAATAAAAACAGATGATAATGAAATATGTGGATTGGTGATTCTACTGACTCCAACAGCTGGCTTCTTCCAATATGCAGTCAGTAAGCACATCCGCTTGATGATATCACAGTCGCTGCTTGATGTGTGTGAGTAATTATACATGCACATTCTCACATCTTTCTCAGACCGTTACACAGTTGAACATACCAGGCAGCAAACGCCCAGCTAAATACGTTCACACAACAGTCAGCTAGATGAGGTGTTGGAGAAACTCGAAGAAGTACCATTTATTGTAAAGGGTAGTGTTCAAGAACAGTACTGATTGTCCTTTGTTTTAAGCTTCTCGACTTGATAGACGGAGCAGATTAAAGAAAAAACGAGACCAGTCAGTCAGGTTCTGGTTTGACAGGCTCCGTGCCGTCACATGAAACACATTGTGGTGACACGAAACAACAAACAAACCATTACCATGTGCCTTGCATTGCACACAAGCATGATTAAACCGACACGGCGATCCAAAGGCAGAGCAAAAGCACACTTGGAAGACAAAACATGTAATTATGGAGATAACTTGGACAAAGACCTCAATCTTATTATAATTAAAGAGTAGTAATCCAAGTATCAAATTACATGAATGCTATTATTGCATTTACATAATTTAGGCACATTAAGAGCCGAGCTCCTTGTAATCCCTTGTAAAAGTCAGTTTGAAGAGAAATTAATTTGCACTTCTCTATTAGAGATCATCTGAAGAGTTTGCACAAAAGGACCCAAAAGCTCTTCACAGCTTCGTCTTCATGTTTTGGTTCAGAGAACAATGTCAGACTGGCCTTCAGTCTTTCCCCGTGCTTCCCAGCCTCTACTCTCTGTGAAGGAGTGTTTTCAAAACAGACATACTGTCATTTTACCTGCTTTGGAGCCTTGAGACAGGTGCAGAAAATGGCTTTTATTCTTAAAACCCTCATTGACAATGGCAATAAACAACTTCTGATTCTGATTCTGATAACCAAAAAAGAAAAGACAAATATTCAAACAAGTGAATTTTTTTGCAACATATTGTAAAATTGTAAAATTAAACATATTCCACCGCTTCAATGTCATCTCTTTTGATAAAAATAAAATTAAAATTGTAATTACTTGAAGCTGCGGTGGGTGGATAGTAAAAAACTCATCCTGGGAAAATCTATGACAACTAGAGTATTCACAATCCAGTGGTACATGTACAATTATACTTTATAATTGTACCTATTTAT
The DNA here is from genome assembly GCF_040956055.1 of Brachionichthys hirsutus. Lineage (NCBI taxonomy): Eukaryota > Metazoa > Chordata > Actinopteri > Lophiiformes > Brachionichthyidae > Brachionichthys > Brachionichthys hirsutus. The sequence goes on from NC_090913.1 coordinate 3,614,256, forward strand.
GTGTCAATGGAGCCTTCTGGTGTCTCTCCTGCACAGTATCTTTTTGAATGATCTCTGAAAGTCCTTGTTGAAGATCGTGTAAATGATGGGGTTAAGCGCACTGTTGCAGTAGCCAAACCAAAAGAAGAATTTAAATAACGTGTCAGGCGCTGGGCAGGACTCACACAGAGTCATTAACATGTATGTAAAGAAAAAGGGAAACCAGCAGATGACAAACGCTCCGATAACCACAGCCAGGACGAAGGTGAAGCGTTTCTCCCGGTTCTGTCGGCCCTTCCAGCGGCTGCCTTTGATGTTTGGCCTCCATTTTTCAACGTCATTGTGCTCCACTTTGAATTTGCTTATATTGGTTGTCCCCATAGATGATTTTGGGCAAGGGTGGTCCACCTTGTGATCGGAGTAGGACGACTCCTCAAGGCCCACTCCATCGACTTCCCCTTTCTCCTCATCTGCTCCTCCAGCTCCTTCCTTCAGCTGAACATCCCCCTCGCTATTCGCCTTCTCATTGCAGAGGTCTTCCATGGCATCACATCCATCCATGCCATTCTTTTTTTGGTTGGCAATGCCAATGGTCGCCCTGTTAGGCATCTCATGATGCCTGTCACCTTGAGGCGTTCGGGTCCTTCTTTTGGCGACGTGGTAGATCCGCACATAGACCAGGACCACGATGACGCAGGGGAGGAAGAAGGAGCCGATGCAGGAGGTAATGACATACCACTTCTCGTTGTTGATCTTACACCTGGGGTCATCCTTGTTGTTTTCTTTCTTCATTGTAATTAAAGGGGGGAAGGAGATAACTGCAGCAATGACCCACACTATTAAGATGATGCACTTGATGCATCGCGGCGTCCTCTTCAGGTTGTACTCAATGGCCTGGGTGACGGACCAGTAGCGGTCCAAGCTGATGGCACAGAGGTGGGCAATTGAAGCAGTGCAGAAAAGAACATCAAGTGCCAGATATATCTCACACCATGCCTCGCCGAAATACCAGTAACCCATGAGCTCATTAGCCAACGAGAAAGGCATCACAAGGGTAGCCACCAAAATGTCCGCTGACGCCAAAGACACCAGGAATAGGTTTCGCGGAGCGCTCAAGGCCCGACTTGTAAACACAGCAATGACCACCAGCACATTGCCAAAAACTGTCAGCAGGATCATGATCGCCACCAGAACAATGAGCGGCAGGGAGATCTTGAGGCTGTAAGGGGCAACATCTGAAAGAGTGTGGTTGGTGTTGTGGTCGAACCCCATTGGAGCAGTCTGGTTCTTATGAGAGTTCACCCGAGCTTGACAAATATCTTCACCAGAAAGGACAGAGCTCCGTAGCACATTGGAGAAAGGAGGCAACTCAACTGGCCTGGAGCTTCCCTGATTGTTTATGCCCTCATAATATTTGCTATATAGCAGTTGATCTAAAAACACAAGACGAAAAAGAGGAAAATAATCGGACATTTTAAGATTCATTAATACTTTTCAGTCTATTATGCATTCAAAATTTACTTGACTATTATAACTGGGTCAAACACTGTTATCTACTTTCTCTGAATAATAAATAGAATAGAATAGAATAGAATAGAAAGCCTTTATTGTCAGACAGAGAAAAACATTATCTTACCTGCATGGAAAAAGTGGAAACACGGTCAATCGGGTGCGTCCAAGATACACGGGTATCAAAAACAGTCTTTGGATAAATTCTTTAAGCTAATCAACAGGAAAGAAATAAGCTCCATGCGTCGGATGAAGTCCTGTCACGTATCTCATCTCTCACCCGACACAATGATCCCTGTGCTGCATCTAATAGAATGGTAATCATGTTATCCAGGGTGCTGCCGAGCTGCTGTCTGCCTGTGGAGTATCTCTCCTCAGTGTTAACCAGTGTGCCACTCCCCCCTCTTTATAGAACGTACGCTGCAAAAAGTGTCATCGTTCAAAGGGTTTCTTTGAGTATTCTGATAGTCGACCGTGGCAGATATGTGACACCACAATCAACAGTAAGCTTGTTGACAGAGTGATTTATAGCTACAGCTATGGCTTCTGCCTCTGTCGACACTGATAATGTTCATTAATGTCAAATGTATTCTGGGGTACAAATACATTTAAATGTATACACTTTAATTGTATTCAAAGTGATAAATAATGTTAAAATGCACAAAGTTGCCCAACAAATAGGTAAAAGTAATATAAGTGAAAAATGCATCAAAAAGAGGCACAGCAATTGTTTTTAAATAGTGAAGTTGTGGCTCATTATCATCGTTAAGATATTTTTGTAGTTAAACATTCTTTTTGTCTTTTTGTCTGTATTGATGAATTGAGAACTGATTCCTATATCCTGCAGGAACCCCGCAGGAATTTATTGACACCACAGGACTGAAAAAGATAAAAAAAAAAAAAAATGTCAGCAGCAAGCACAACATCAAAATGAGCCACATCCTGTTAAAGGCAACTGAGAAAGTCTGGGTAAATCCATTTTTTAAAGTTACATGACAGTTTCTTCACACATTGGCGAAACAAATCAATTATTATATATGCATTTATTTACTGAATTGGTATAGTGCCTTCAGTTTGTACTTTAATACGAGAAAGGTCCTGACACTGAACTGAAAACAATATTCAAAGCATAAAATATAAGAATGGGAAAGACATTTTTTGCAGTGCAGCTACTAGATTATGTTGGCAAGCAGCAGTCAGAGCCACACTACATGGAAATCAACAGGCGTTTAATTTTTTTGCACAAACTAAATTTATTTAACCAGCTTTTGCACTTCATGTAAAACACACAAGGGAGTTCTCTAAGTTTGTTGGAAATAGGCCTGAGGTTGATACAATGACCACTTTCTGCTGAACATTTACCCACAGTAAGCATCACAAAAAGTATTTTTGCATTTGCACATTTGACAAGACTCCAGTGACGAAGGCAGGAGCGGACTTTTCATCCTCACTGTAAGTCTTGCTTTTTTATTTTTTCCAGTAGAATTTTGTTATGGCTGAATCCAACGATTGGGGAAGTTGGTTTAAATGGAATTATTGAAAATTAGAATGAAAATGTTACCATTATTTAGTGGTCAAATTAAATTTTGATGGTGGCTATTCGTCCCAGGAGGGATATAGGGAGGTTATTCCAACGCTTCAGATCACTGCTGATTTTATCCAGTAGTGGGGTGAAGTTTAATTGGGTTAACTCGGACAATCAGGGTGAAATATTTATGCCCAGGTATTTTAAATTGCCCGTAGGAAAAGAGGAGTTTGGGTCCTGGTCTGCAGGATTCCATGAATTTTCTGTAATGTTGATTTTGTCCAATTGATGGAGTAGTTTGAAATATTGTGAAAATGTAGCAGGGTCCGACGTTAACTTTTTGAAAACTGCCTGGCCGAAAACATTTGATGGTTGCCCACAAATATTTAACTTGTTTTTCATAATGTATCTCATAGACTGGAATAATGATTGTCAGGATTGTGAAAAATTATAATTTATAATTTCCCTTTCCTGTGTGATTCGTATAAACGTTTAGACTCTTTTATTTTTTTCTCCGTCTTCAGTTGCCATTGATCCTCCTGTTATGCCAAAATGTACATTGTTTTGACATTTTAAAGAAAGTTCTCCTGTATTTAGTTTTGATTTAATTAAATAAATAATTAAATTGCACGGCGTCTTGTATAAAAAGCTACAAACCTTAACCCATATAATTAAATACACTTGTCTCAAATTGTAAAGCACATTTATTAATGTAATGGTAACAAACTGTGCAATAAAGCAAGTGCTTTTAGTCTTTGCCAAACTAGATCAGTGTAAAGTATTCAGAATTCAAGTATACAGTTTAGCAGCAACTGCCAATTGCAAAACAGTAATGTAGCTAAATATTGTCTGAACTCACCATAAACTTCAACTCAACACGAGTTTTAGACTTTATTTTGTATTTTTGACTGGGTAAGTGTAGACGACGTGCTCGCTGACTCATCTTCATGACACTCCGAAGAGTGTCATGAGAACCACTTTCAGGAGTAACACCTCTCTTGTATAATTGAACAATCTTGGGGGGGGACACAGACACCATCTCTATGGGGTTCTGGGTGGGTGACTGATCTAGAGGACGCTCAGAGATAAGTGTAGGACTACGTCTCTGTCCCCTGGTCCTGACTCTGGACTACGTCTCTTCATTAATGAAAATGGAATATATTCATGCAACAAATCATACATTTGTAAATATAAGTTTATTAGTCAAAAAGATGTATGTACATACAGAACACCAAAAGTGGTCAGTTTCGCTCGTTGGATTCAGGGTCATTGTCTTATGAGGTGGCTTTGATTAAGTGTCATTTACAACTACACACAAATCTGTACTTTCTCTTTTCATTTCCCAAATATTTAGTGAAAGCATAGAACGAAACAACATAAAATAAATCATTGGTGAATTGCTGAGTTCCAACTGCAAACACATGGCTCTGTCTGTACCCAGGTAGAACCTTGGACTGGATCTCCATCACGATGATCTGCAATGAAACCCCAGATAATAATCTGCTCCTCTGTTCAACACACAGCTGACTAAAACTCAGCTTTCAACATCTGTTCAATCTGCGGACCCAGATCCCTTTATGACATTACAGAAGAACAGTGATTATCTACTTTTATCCATCAAATGACTGAATATAATGCAGTCAAGTAAATGTATGGAGATACTGGGCGTGTGTTATAGGTACAGAGATGAGCAGGTAACTTCGCATTAAAATGGCCATTCTTCCAAAATGGTTTGGAAAAACATTTGATCCAACACCATCAGCCTAAACAATCTAAAATAATTCATGTAAAGATGTTTGTGTCCTTGAAATCAAGAGTACTCTTCCCTCCTGACCAAGGACAGTTGTATTTTGCCTTTTCTTGCAAAGTTATGATTCAAACGTGATATGACGTGAAAAAAAAGAAATAAAAAAATCTGACACATTTGCATTTGTTTTTTTGTTTTTTGAATTTTACTTTAATGCCAGAGACATTCACTTGGTAGCATGATGGCACTATTTTCTGTTGAACTCTCATCTGTCTTAAAACTCCTCCCCCATTTCAGATTGTCAGACTGAGTCTACCATCATTTTATATTACTGTACAGCGTAAAAAGAAAAAGAAAACTAAGAGGGACCCAAATTTACACTGTAATGACCAGGTGCTTACGGTCAGTGGCCATAGACACAATGAATAGCCAAAAAAACATTAAAATAAAGAATAAAATAAAAACCCTTAAGGCTGCTCATCAATGTATATTAAGTATGATAAGCATTGCCACACAATGTGTATCACTTAAAATGCAAATGCAAGTCCCTAAAACATCAGATTCCAAGACAAACCATGTCTGTTCAACATACTTATTCCCTATACAATACAATCAGGCAAGAAAAAAGAAACGTTGCATCACTCAGAGAGAGATAGTAACCGATTATGCAATGACTTCTCTGACCCTAAAATCACAGACAGCAAAATAAACTCCAATTATTCCGGATGCACCAGTATGCTATACATTATCGCCTTTGATCCACCCGGTCGGGCCTTTAACTCAACGGGCCACTTTGGGATCCCCACAGCACCTGAAAACGACATTCCACTAGTCCATTCCCCCCAGTTCAGTTCCAGCTGCACACCCAATCATAACTCACTTTTGAGTTCATGTTGAAGGCAATTTCCACACAACTAAAAGGAAATACACAAAAAGGAAACTTCCAAAGCTTTTATATAAAACAGTGTGTCGTTGAGCATGAACACAGAAAGCCCTTTTTACATTTTTTTTTCTTTTGACAGTTCTGCACTGTAACCACATTAAGCTAAAAAAAATATGCACATTATTTTTGTTGTGTGCGCTGTGCCCAAACGAATTGATATATGAGAAAACCACTGGGCACCAAATTGAAATGATCAGTGGATTCACCCCTCATCAGGTTTTTGAGTGAGGTTTCTGTCCTTGTTGGGAGTAGATCGTTTCCTGCCACCTGTCCACACTCAACCAAACCCATCCTCGTACAGCATACGTTACGGCCCACGAAAAGCAACAGGTTCAACAGGGTGTACTGTAGTGCTCTCATCACTGAGGCCTCAATCTGGAGGTCAAAACCACATCCAACTGAAACACGGTAAATCGCTACAAAAAGTTGATCCACAATCGTCAATTCCTGAAACACTTAAAAGAAAAAAGTTTGGTTCAACTACCGTTTGTTGGGATTTTTAATATACAGTCACTTGAGATAATACTAACTGCATACATGTTTCATAATTTAGAAAAGAATACACTCACACGTAAATTGATTTAGAAAAAAAAACGATCCTCCTCTGAATTGCAATAAGCATTTTACTTACGATAGAGAAAGCAGTATATGGGAATCTTAAAACATCTCAAAGCCACAGACTCTTTTTACAGTTCAAGAAAACTTCAAATTTCTTTGAAGACTGACTGGAAAATCATTACCCAAAGAAAGTTACTATTATATTCTGAGCCTGCAAACTCAATTATATTTAACTGATACAAATTTACATAATAAACCATTTGAATAAACAAAACACTTTATGAAATATAATGCCCCCACTTAAAGCAACCAATGAGAGGAGCCGACGTGTCATTCTTAAGTTTTTTTGAAACAAAAAAGAAAAAGTGCAAAAGAGCAGCAGCATTGCTAAACAGTGTGGGACAGGAAGATGGAAAAAAAAATATTAAATGAATCTAAATCAACTGAACATTTCCCATCACATAACTAAGATTCATAGGGGACCTTGTTAAAAAAAACTACCGTACTACAGAAAACTTAACAAAAAAGGAAGTATTAGCTGTCATTGTTTTATTATCAAACATTGAAGCTCATACACTCATACTTGCTCCAGAGAGCCATATAACCATCTTTTTTTTTTAAAACACTTGATATGTTGGTCAATGAAGAATTAAATGACAGCTATGCAACCCAACACTGAAGATAATATCAAACAAGTACACATAACTAAAAATTGCACTCAAGGTGACAATGATGAATTTTATACATATATTAAAAACATCTATCATTTATCCCATCCTTTATGTAAGTTTGTTTTTTTCAATACCTGTTTATCATACTAGCATTACAGACACAGCACCGCTTGTTTTTGAAGTCCAACTCTGTCTTTTTATCAAGCATTGATTGGCATTTGTCAAAGGTATACATTAGTAGTTAAAATTTAACAACTATTGCTGCTAATTGTTAAAAAGACCTCCAATCACCCTATTTTACAACTGACACGACTTGCTTTGACAGATTAATGCAACAGCAAAAGGAACACTCGAAAAAATGGAAAGACTAAAGTAAAAATAATTTATATCTTTGTATTTTCATTGACAATTGTGTTTAGAAATGAACCACTGGATCAATCTAAACATAGGCACAGTTTCAAAATAACAAAAAAATAAAAATAAAATATAAACATGCCATCATTAGACCTTTGTTCTCCATGGTCAAGACATAATTGTGTTACCTTGGATTAAGGTGATGTTAAAATAAATTGTATATCAATAGGGGGAAAATTACAAGATGGCAAAATATGGCAGCAGCAGTGAATAAGAAGTTCTAAAAATCTTTTGTTTGTTTTTGCATACAGTTGTATCCTTGCTCACATAGATGCTTGTAATTACTGTTAATACATTGGCAATGAGGCCATGATTTATATGATATATGCCACTTAGCACAGTTACTCTAATATATATATCTTCTGTTTGGCAAATATTTTCCTCTTGCATTATTCGGAATGACGGATGAGCAGGGGCGCCGTATGACCGCAATAAACTCCGCAGGTACTATGGACGTCAGGGCTCTGCAGATTTGTCTCGTTTCTACCGAAGGGTGGCGAAAGAAATATTTTCTTCTTCCGTCTTTATATTTGCCGAGTACACTGATTTTGGCTTGTTTTCTTTACAGTGTACGATACACATCATGGGGGCAGGCAGGCAATAGACGACAAAGCAAGTTTAGGGCTTGAAGTTAAGTAGAAGAGGGATTAAGCCACTCTCGGCTCAGACCATGGCACGATATGGTCCCTGCATCTTCAGGAACTGGATGATGAAGGAGGGCCCCCCCGCAACAATCTGCGGTGGCAGGTGGCTGAGGGGACAGTTCTCAATGCTCATGATGGACAGCTTGCTGCAGAGGGCCAGTTCGAATGGGAGGCTGTGCAGGTTGGGGTTGTCATTGAGGTACAACTCTTCCAAGTTCTCCAACGTACCTGAGGACAGATGTCAGTCGGGTTCATTCGGGCGGGCTGTAGTAGTAATTAAGCCCTTCCAGTAAAACAATTCCATTGTTAAACTTTATTCTGTAGCAATTTATTGGGTGAGTTTAAACAGCTTAAAGGAAATAAATGTAGATGACTCAATGCTCAACAGCAGAATAGACGTGGTTAATGACGAGATGATTCTTTTGGCTTCAAAAACAACCACATATACTTCCGTGTGGATAAACAAAGTCAACCAACCATGAGTTCAGGGGAAATTATTTAAGGAAAATGATTGAGACACTGCCATGTTGTACATCAACAGTCTGAAAGATCTCACAGTGGCACGAAAAAGAGAGACAATTCTACTTCATTGAGCTACGGGCTATAGGCTATGACACTACAACAGTGTAAATATAATTCATGCCCCCAATTTAATTAATAAGAGAGACAAATGAATGAACACGGAATTATCTTGTAAGCATAGAACCGCATAGACGTTTAAAATACTTTTTTCACTTTGGACTTGTGCAACAGGAAATATTAAATACGGATATTTAAAATTAAACGAACAGCACCTCAATCACAAGGTTTTTGTCATCCACTTCAAAATACTTCCACAGTGTAGACATCCTCGCGCGACTAGCAAAACAGGGAAGCATCTTGAAAGATGCTTCCCTGTTTTGCCGTGGTTGAATGCATTCCTTTCCTTTTTAACAAAGCTTATAGTTAATCAATACAATAATCAATATGCTGCCATAAGCCACCAGTGCTGGCCTAACCTCATATGACACACTGAGCTCCTCCCTCTCTATCTGATTATTCATGCTATAAATATGTGAGTAATCCCTCTCTCTTTCCTGCAGTCTTGTGCTCTCTCTCCCTCTGTCTCTGTCCGTGGTGCTGCAGGACCTGGACCTGTGATCCTCAACTCTGATACCCATTTCGCTAGCATTAGCATTTATAGTTTTATGCATTTTGTTTTTGTCTGCTCCAGCTCTGTTGTTTTTTACTCTCCTCCTACCCGTCATTTACTCTCTCAACCCAGCCGGTCAGACAGATGGCCGTCCACCATGGGGCTAGGTCCTCTCCAAGGTTTCTGCCTGTTAAAGGGAAGTTTTTCTTTGCCTGCTTTGCCAAAGTGCTTGCTCTTGTGGGTCAAGTTGGGTTCTGTCTTTCCCCTTTACTCCTGTAAAGTGCCTTGAGATAATTTTCTGTTGTGATCTGGCGCTATATAAATAAAATGTAATTTAATTTATGCTTGAGAAGGGTCTGTATGCTTCAAAGTGTTGAATTTAACATTTATATCGTGATTTAGAGGAGAAATCAGAATATTGAGATATATATCGTGTATCGCGATATTGGTTTTAGGCCATATCGTGCAGCCCTACAACATACATTAGTAAATATTTCCAACTTGAACAATTTCTTTATCAAAATCTAACGTGATTTAGTGTAGTTGGAGATTCATAGAAAAGCTCACCAATCTCCTCTGGAAGATGTTGAAGTAGGTTCTCCCCCAAGCCAAGATGGGTCAGGTTGGTGAGGTGACCAATGCCTCTGGGTAATGTAGCCAACTGATTATTTGTCAACACCAACTTCTAATGAGAGGGGAAGAGAAGACGTTTATATAGAGCTCTAAAGGAGTCAAGTAAATGGAAATTGTTGTGTTCACAGCATGTCCAGTAAACTAATAGTTAAACTGTTTGTTTTCAGTAAAGAAAGTATTTGGCTTTGAAATGGGCATTTCGATCAAACACGCCCACATGACTTAGTCTTAGAAGACCAATCACACCCGCTAGTGCATGTGTTTACGCTCACGTCCTCAGACAAACAAGCCTAGCGTGCTACGGTTTGCATTTTACATAAAAAAAAGTTGGCGAAAATTGTGAAATATTGCAGTCCGGTAGGACTGGACGGAGTTTAGTCTCTGCCCTAAACCAACAAACAACTATGAGAAATGTCTGCGTTGGATCAAAGTGTGGAAGAACACACAACCAGTTGAATCCAATAAAAAAGTTAAATGAAGAACATAAATAAAAAAATCCATCATCTATGCAGAACCCTAATGAACAACTACTAAAGTAACAGAGAATCATAGCGTACAATAGTTTAATTTACACTTAGGAGCTCCCTATAAAAGAGATCTAAGTACAGCTATTATTCTGTGTTTTATTAGTTATTCGTGTTAATTCACTGTCGCATTCCAGCTCTATGCAACACCACGATGGACTTGAAATCAAACAAAGAATTTGTGCTTGAAGTGCAGACTTTGACCTTTAATTTAAGAGTATTTACACCCAAATCAGTCGAACGATGAAGGAATTACAAGACATCGTGTAGGTGCCTTCCACATTTTATGGGATCAAAAGTAATTGGACAAATGGCTACTCCACTGACCTGGTTTTTACATTGTTAGTTATCGATTTCAAATCAATTGAGGATGTAAGAACTAAAGATGGATAAATAATTACTGTAAAATCTGCACTAGTTGCTTTCCAATAACATAAGCAGAAATCTATACATAATTATCTGACAGACATGGGAAAATATATTCAAAAATAAAAAAGTATTTCTGAAAAACTTACCTGTAAATCTTTAAGATAAGCAATTTCATTAGGTAGACATTCCAACTTGTTCTCCTCCAAATCAAGCTCCCGCAGCTTTCTCAAATTCCCAATGCCATGTGGCAACTTCTTGAGAAGATTATTGGACAATATTAAAACCTGTTAAAAAAAAGTGGAGTTTTTCCCACAATTAGAAACAAATTTAAAATGATCACCATACTTCTTGACAAGGTATTCAACCAAAACTTCACAAGAGCAGCCTCTTGTAGCCCGTTTGCTTTTTACTATAGTCAAAACTCATTGACAAAAATGGAAGCTGCTGTAGTCAATTGACTTTGTTACACTCGCCATTAATCACAAAATTAATGTCTCCACTACATGGTACTAGCTTGTGACTACTTGCATTTTTGGATATTCCATTTAGTTAAATGTACCTGGTACCTACTTTTGTGGTATCGCCTTAATTTAGGTTAAAAAAAAAAGAAGAGGTGCTGCTGGAACTTGAGTGAAAACACAGTGAGACCACAGATTGGTTGAGTCAAACACAGGAGTTACCATGAAATGAAAACACAACTAAAATGATCTCAAAGCATAACACCACACGCCACTGGACATATTTCGACTTAGGACTTTTGCAATAAAATATATTAATCCTGTACTGGTATGCTTAAATGCTTGTGTATGCTAGATTTACCTCAAGACATACTAAGCCACAGACATCTTCTGGGATCTTTGTTAGCTGATTAGTGGCAAGATTGAGCTCGACCATGCTAGTCCACGTGCCAAAGTCCAATGGCAGAGATGTTAACTGGTTGTCCTGAAGAAGAAAATGGTATACCTTTATTAGCAAGATAGGTGATAATTTAAAAAAATCAACACAAGAAGTCCAAGTAGACCAGTGCCTATTATTTTACATGGAGTGAGGATCAAATGTAAAAAGCAGATTGAAATTGAAACTACATGTGGACAAGTAAAGGGTTTTTAATGTTTGTACAAACTTTAAATATGCGAGCACGCGTGCAGCAGCAGCGCTACCATGGTAAACCGTGAAGGGGAGTTTTTAGCACAAACCATTTTTTTGGTCCAATTTTCAGCGGAACATTACCACCAAAAATAAACTTTATCCACTCTGGGCTTCTGCTGGGCGTGCAGAGCACCATCAGAGGGAGAGTGTCTCTAGACCAGTGCTTCTCAATTATTTTCTGATAATGACTCAAACCCTCCATAATAGTAGTGTCACATGGGAAAAGTGAGTTTTTCATAACATTGGACCTTTAAGTGAAAGATTTCATTACCTTCATGTTAAGCTTGCTTAAAACTTTGGCCCTGGAGAAGATACCAAACGGGATCTTGTTGATGCGGTTGTGCTCCATGTTTAAGGAGTATATGGTGGAGAACTGGGACGGTCCACCCACAGGGTATGACTGAAAGCAGTTCCTTGCGAGTGTTAGGCTGGTCAGGTTGACTAAACTCGATAGAAGGCCCTGGTTAAGCACAGAAACAGAAACAAATATTAGGACAGGCCCATCACTTTTAGTACACACATGGGCAAAATTGTTGGTACAACTTGTAGTTTATTGAAATTACCACCATTTGTTTCAACTCAAAAGTACAGTTTTTAAAATAAATTAAATACATCTGGTACAGCTATGATACATGTCCGTCTTTGAATCATGTGCTAATGGCTGTCTGAATGACCCGGGTGAAGTTTGTAGCCTCTTGTTTTTGTCTGGTTCCACTTGTTTTCACATATCGGTGTAAACGTGTTGTCGCGTTTGTTGTATTTCCACCGACAGTTTCGTGTTACACTTGCGACATACAGTTTTATTTTTCTCCACGACACGCTTTCCACCAGTAAATACATGTATTTGAAGATATACTTCATGGTGAAATTACAAAACGTTGTTGCTACTTACCTCTGGCAACACTGAAATGTTGTTGTTTTCGAGGTTTAGCTCCTCCAGTTCTCGACATTTGGCTAACGATCTAGGGATGGCCGACAATCTGTTGTAGCGCAGCCCCAAGCGATTTAAACTGGCCAGATTGCCTAGAAAAATCAAAAACAAGAGTCATCTGAAGATGACATATTTCACCGTCAACATCCCCCAAAACATTGTACAACAAACACACCAGTATAAAACATAACCTGCATTACTTTGGCCCCAAGTTGAAATAACGGGGCACGCCCCCTATGGAGAGATACGAAGCATCGAGACTCAGCATGAACAGACGCCCACACGCACACACCAAAGAGCAGGAAATGAAATACTGCAAATAATACGTTTTTGTTCGAGTTCGTATTATAAAACATTTTGATGCCAATATTTTCACTCTTACTGTAAATGAATATCGGCTCCAAACATCCGTTATCGGCCTCCTTGACTACTAATCATCGGTATCGGCCATAAAAAAAACCATATCGGTCGCTCCCTAGTCCAAGTGTGTACAGTTTTGAATACGAAGCAGGAAATGGATTTACTACATTCCATCAACGTTTGCATTAGTCGAATTGTGTTAGAGGCACAGACTGGGAAGAGGCATTAAGTAATACATTACACATTAACAAGGTACAACCTTTTTGAGCCAAAAGTCCACCTAAATTACCTATAGTTTCTGGGAGGTCCAAAAGCTCGTTGTGCTGCAAGTCCAGGTTGGTTATCTGTGTACACGTCCCAATCTCCTTAGGTAGGTGTTCCAATTGGTTATGGGCAACATCCAGAGTAATGAGGTTGCATAGCTCCCCTGCAAAAATCCAAATGACCAGTTAATAAAAGTTGAAAATGTTTTAAGTCATCCAAACTCTGCTTGACTGAAGGCATCAACATTTATACAATGACATTAATCCTGAAAGGCATTGGTATCTATTGGAGGACATCTTGCTACATTTCATATCCGGGCGGCTTGTTTACATTACACAACTGTGAAATCATTGATTCCTTCAGTAATATGTACGTTTTTAGAAAGCAAATTGTATATTGCAGCTGGAGTGGAAGAAGAGTGTGTAGCACAAGATTATACTGGTCAAATTCAGCTGTACATAAATGACCTGCACTGTGGATACAAATTGATACTAGGCCAGGAGTTGGCAACCTAAGACATGCATATACGTCCAAACCGTATTTTCGTGGTTAACTTAATGTTAAATAAATAATTAAATACTAAATACTTAAATACTAATTTTAAAAATAACCGTTTAATACGTAGTGTAAATCATTACGTTGCAAGTGAGCAGATGTGATCATGCGTCCTTGATTCAGCATTTTGAGACTGAACAGTGAATGCAAAAATACCTCAGTAACAAACAGCACTAGCAAAATATGCTAAATAGAGCAGCAACTTTGAGACATTTTGCACTGTTAAAAACCAGGCAACAAGGTGAGATATAACATTTCACTCCATGGCTAAACATGGAAAACCATTTGCTGACAGAGACTACATAAAAGGAGGCTTTCCTATCGACTGCAGATGTTTTATTTGAGGGACAGCCAAATAAAAAAACAATTATGTCAAGATTCAACGATGTGAACATAAGCGAAATATCAGAAAACGTGTGTCTTTTTCTGCTGCTCTTGTGCTCAGTGTTTCTCTCCATGATGCCAGCCTGTCCCCCCCCCCAGCCCAGTTTCAGGTTACCTTTGCGTTTTCTAGTTGTCGCTGTGTAATTGTAATTGTAAAGTGGCACCCGTCACGAAAACGCTTGCCTACCCCTGTAATAGGCCGATGTTGAGAATGCAAAATTTCTCTTGGTCACTAAATAAAATGGTATATTTTCAAATAAACATTTTGCTCACCAATTTCTGCAGGCAGCTGTTTTATCTTGTTCTCACGAATGCTAAGCATGGTGAGCTTCGAAAGGTTCCGGATATCCTTCTCCACAGTTGTGATACGGTTGAAGCGCAGGTACAGCGTGGTCAACGATGTCAGCCTGTAGACCACAGCTGGTATCTCTCTCAGCTTGTTGTGACGGAGATCAAGCATTCGAAGTTTCTTCAGGGAGTCCAGCGAATCAGGCAAACTGGTCAAAGAGTTCTCGCTCAGGGCTAAAGTAACCAGGCCAGACAGACAACCCAACTCAGTTGGCAGGCTCTGCAGCTTGTTGCTGTATAAGTAGAGTTCAGCCAGCTGTGTCAACTCCTTAATGGAGGTGGGTAGCATGTGAATTGACCTTTTAGATAGATCTAGTCTCATTGAGCTCTCCTCCCGGCACTTATTGAGCTCTTTGATCACCTCGGCGTTGCTGGACTTTTTGCGCATACCTGGGGCAGGGTTTGGCCGCTTTATCGTATTGTCAACGGAGAAGGCAACACCTGGTGTTGAGCTGCTGGTGTCCTTCTTTCCTTCTTTGGCATCTTTCCCTTTGGTCTTCGTTTCTTTGCCGCCATCCTTGACTAAGCTGGCGAGTGCCTTCGCTTCCTTTTCCCTTTCTTTCCCCACTGGACCAGCTTTGGGGTCCTTTTCTTTCAAATCTTTTTCTTTGCCTAAAGTACTACTCATGTCGATGTTATCGAGCCTCCTGCAGAGTTGCTCATGGGAGTCTCTCTTGTCGCGTTACTTATGTGAGAAAAATGAGACACATACAGCCAAGAAGGCTTTTAATGATCAAGTCCCTGTGTAGGTCCATATAGTTTAGATGAGTCCTTCATAAAGGCTTTTTGATGCACTATACTGCTCCTATGTCAAAACGTTGTTGGGAAAAAAAATCCTCTGAAGTAGCTGTATTTTTGCACCATTAGGCAACATGCTTTGAAAAATATATTCCTGGCACCTTAAAAAATAATGTTTCTTTCAGGTTGCCGCTTTCATCAAGGTTTTTGATTCCTCAGAAATCTGTTGGGGAAAAGAAACAAATACATATTAGACATATTTATAATTTGATACTTCAAAAATGTTTTTAGCATTTTGACTTTAAACGACCGAGTGGTCTACTTGAATGCACTGCCCCTAGAGCAAATAACTAGAGACCATTATAAACAAAAAAGAAAAATTCAGTTGGGATCAATAAAAATAATCTATTCTGCACTTTGTCATTCCTTCCTAACACACACTACTTGTTTTCCCAATACTAATATGTTCCCACATTTGGAAAATGAAGTGGAAGAAGGGCGACACAATATGGCCTTAAGCCAATATTGCAATAGTTTTAGGCTTTTCCTTGATATACGATATACATCAAGATATTCTGACTTCTCCTCTGAATCACTATATAAATTCAACACTTTGATGCATAAAATGACACGAGTATAATGATTGAAGCAGACAAGTCTTTTGGATTGGAGATGTGTAGGAGGAGACATGGACATGCAGAGTTTGAGGCACATCCACTTCGTTTTGAAGTGGATGATAGTGATTGTAAATTTGATCATTTTTACTGAATCGAGTTTAAATGAGTCACTGAGAAAAACTAGCGTTCAAACAGTGCAACATTAGAATAAAACGACTATATAAACAATACATTTGTGCAAAAATAATAAGAAAAAAATATTTTTGATGCTTTCAGCTTCCCAATCGAACAGAGTCCTCCTGGTCCAGTGTGAAAATGACCTTAGTGTAAATCAGTATTTTTGACATTAAACAAAAACAATATTACCTTTATAGATAAACCAAAAAGGTCAGGTCAACAGGTTTGGCAAGTCACCAATATTATGAGAATGGTATCGAGTGTTAAGCCAGAACAATCATTTGCTGAATGTACTGAGCATAACCTCACACCAACTCACTCCTACTAAACAAACATTACTGTAAGCCTACAGCCCCAGCTAGCCATGCAGTCAGACATCACCTTTAACATTTGTCATGCAAAAGTAATAATGAATATTTAAAAAGGTTGTTTAGAAAAAAGATAATGAACATTTTGAATCAATATATGACAAACTGAGCCAGAATGTATCTGTCACAGCTGTGTTTTGCATCTGTTTCTGTTAATGCGTACAGTTGTTATTCACCATTCCAAAGACAACCAGGTTTGGCTCAGTTTCCGAGCGAAGTGAAAAGGATAGGACTTCTGAGTAATCTTTAGAAGTGGCCATCAAAGCGCCCCTACAACAGGTTATGTGACCTTTAGGGTAAAATAAGCAGCACCCCTTATAAATGATATATGTTCTTGCTTATTCTGTATAACAAATTATGCACTGCACTCTCAGTCTGTCTTAATTAAAACAGTGAACAACACTAGCTGTAATGATGGCCATATCCATAAACAAAATAGTTATTAATATTGAATGAGAATAGCCAGGTCACCACAAATGCTGGGCCATCTAATACTAAACCGTGCAAGACGCTTCCTTTTATGGTTGTACTCTTTATGCCAGCCCTGGTGCATCATTGTGTTTATAACAAACTGGACATAAATTCTACCCCTGTAACCACAACGTAACGTTTATTTCTAGTTCAGGAAACCAGGAGACCAGGAGAAAACACTAAATCAAGCACATTCATTTCATAGTGCTAGTGGAATCAATACTGCCATATTTGGCAAAGACAACCGCTCATGCAAGAACTTTGTCATCGCGTGATGACGTCATGATAAACTATCTTCAAGACAAAAGAAATCTAGTCGCATGCTTCAATGCATGTAGATGTTTGTGCAGCAGTGCGACATTAAAGTAACGGAAAAAACTGACATCAGAAAAAGAAAGGAAGATGGAAGAAGCTGCACACATTAGCAGTGTTACAAATCTTTAAAAGAAAATCAGGGTGTCAAGGAACTCTCAAGATTTCATGGGATGAACATGTAAACTGCTGCCACAATAATGTAATGAATTTAAATGAAAATACCTCAAGTTGAGAGCTTTACTCTGCAATTGTTAAGTAAAATTAAAAAGATCTTAGATTAATTACAGATCATAATTAATGAATGGCTAAAAAATGTAATTGCTTGACAACACCAATTTATAGTAGGCTGAAAATATTACATTGAAATCATCACAAAGCTGCTGCATTTGGCCATTTTTTCTTTTTTGCACTACAAGAAAGAAAACCTAAAACTCAGGACACGTTATTGGTGGGCTTGTTTTTTAGTGTGTCCTGTAGATAGTTATTTTATTAACTACCTCAAACTTTGTCATTTCCTTTTATTTGTAAAAGCAAAATACTGCTGTGCACTTTATTTTGGTGAAAGCCTCAAAACAGGTCTGCAGGGTAATATACTGTTTGTGTTCAATAAAATAAGATTGGAACATTGAAGGTGCATACTGTCAGTTATCTGTATCGGCTGGTCAAGATTTATTTTTATTTATTTAATCGGTGCACCCCTAGTAATTGTTAAACCAACCTCAACCTGCTAACCAAACGTCGCTATCCACCCTTTGTAGTTTGAGTGTTTACATTTAGCTAATCCAGTTTTAAACATTACCGGAATAGTGAATGCTAACATACATCTCCACCGAATAAAACTCCAAAAAATGAAAAGAAAATAGAGGGAACTCTACAGAAACGACAGAGAATAAGACAGGAAATAAAATCAGCTATGCTAAACGTCAACAGTAAAGCAGACTTTAGTTATGCCAGTCAGCTAAGTTGCTAGCACAAGCTAGCAGGCGCCTTAGTCAACAAGCTAGCAAACAGTACTTTATAATGAGATTCTCTCAACTTAAATTAGTATTATTAACAGCGCGGACAGGACGACAAACCCTTACACATCGGAGCATTTCTGGTTAATATCCAGATTTTACACTGCCTCATTTACCCGCATCTGGCGGTTAGCTCAATCCCAGAAGGAGCTAAATGTTTGAGTAGGCCCAAGCTCAGCGTCCGTCGGCCGATCCGTCCGCCGTGAGTTCGAACCAAGGGAAATCTAAGCGGCAGCCAGCCGAACTAATCACCCCAAAGACACCGGCGAGCAAACAGCAGGTAATACGCCGGCAGCGGCCTCTGGAAATGCATCTAAGCGCTGCCCCCGTAGTGAATATATGCAGAGGAAAAGAGAAAACAGTCAGAAAAACAGCGGCCATTCTGAAGCTGAACAAAGAGTACGCTGCTGCTCATCGCCACGAAACGACACTTAAACGTCACTCGGACCCGAACCAGAGACGAGCGAGTGTATTTTTTTCATGTAATTCTTAACCGTGCTGTTGTCAAACATCCGCGCTTAACGTGATAATTCAGCAGTTTTACCTCCAGAGGTGTGACTCGGCTTCCTCGCTGCTTCCTCCTGGGTTCCTACGCTGGTGCTCGGCTGTGGGCTCCCCTCCCTCTCGTTCCAGCGAACTGCGTCATTCGCATGCCTAGCCAATGTTATCACGAGACTTTAAAATACACGTTAATATTCCAGGGTACATGTTGGCTTCATTTGCATGCGTATCGTACTTTTTAGTTTTTTTGATAGAAGCATTGCTTCTTACAATAGTCCAATATGTCATTCAATAATTTACTGGTTCATTGTTTAAAACACAGAATCTTAACCCTAACCCCCAAAAGTTATTATTTTGCCTAAAATCTCTGACTTTCTACACTTCTCTCATCACAAAATCCATATTTTATGGAAATGAAAACCTTTTTCATTAGTGTGAGGCACAACATGTCTAAGAGTGCCATGCTCACATGTATGAAAAGGTTAAACTTCACAAAGATTTAATTTCCTCCTTCAGTAGGTGACTGTAAATAGCATCCTAACATGATTCTACACATGCATGTTTCTGTAAAGTTAACTTCAATCCACATAAAGAAAATATAAGTTAAACAGGTTTTGGTTTGTATTAGCACTGGTGGAAAAAATGTACTTATAAAAAGCAGAAGTAAAGGGCCCTTTTCAGATGTTTATAATATACTGTATTGAGCTGCAGAAACAATTTGTGTATTTATGGTTTTAAGATATTTAATTGGAAACAAATAATGATATTTCATTATATGTTGCGGGGATGAATGAGTATGGAAGCAAACCTGTACTATAATTCAAATTAAAATGTGTTTTTGACTCATAAAAAATGAGTAATAAATCTTCCAGATTGCATTTTCATCCTGCACTGCTTGACTCCTGCCCTCAAAACATGCACCTCGATGACCTCCTTCAAAACAGCCCTGAAAATTCACCTTTCAGGAGGTCAGAAATGGAGATAGTCATCACGACTCTCTCCGGATCAATGCGCCTCCCCCTCACCCAGATTAACCTGCTTCATTACATGTTAGAGATGGACATAAAACGCTCGTTTTCATAGTACATTAAAAAGCCCTCCTTTCACAGTTCTTCCATACAATGCTGCACATTTCGTGTTGGGACAACAGGTAACTTGTAAGCAGAACAATGTACCATGAAAACGAATGTTTTGTGTCAATCTCTAATCGTGTTATGAAGCAGACTAATCTACAGGCAAATGTGCATTACGTCACATAACGTGCACAGTGATATAAACACAATATAACATAACATAATATAGGTTCAAACACGGCGTCTCACCTGTTCTGTCTCTTCAGCCCGTGTGTCTCTTCATTGCGCTGTTACGCTGAGAGCGCCCCCTGCAGGTTTGGAGCGCGGTCAGTCAGCGTTTCGCTTTTGCGTCATTTCTCTATTTGCAGTGAGTTTGATGACGATACTTTTTTTTTTTGCACCACGTTCCTCTTTTTGTACCCCGTTTAGACTTGTAAAGTTGCATCGTTTTTGTCATTGAAGCCGTTTTCTTTATGAAGTGCGTTTGGCCCGTGTCGGCCACCGTACCACCACACCCCATCTGTTTATAACACACCCTTACCCTCACCCAAAGACGCGCAGAGATAATGGCACAGGCAAATATCTCGGTGACGGAGAGCCAGTTCAAGTGCCCGGTGTGCCTGGACATGTTGAAGGACCCGGTGTCCACCCCCTGCGGACACACCTACTGCATGTCCTGCATCAACGACTACTGGGACCGGGCGGGATCAGGGCAGTTCAGCTGCCCCCAGTGCCGGGAGACGTTCAGCCCCCGGCCCGTGCTGCGGAGGAACACGGTGCTGGCCGAGGTCGTCGGCAAACTCAAGCTCGCCGACGCGTTCACGGCGCCGGAGCGTTACGCCGGGGGCGTGGGGGACGTGCCGTGTGACTTCTGCCCGACTGAGAGCAAGCTGAGGGCGATGAAGTCGTGTCTGGTTTGCCTGGCGTCTTTCTGCGAGCTCCACGTTCTGCCGCACCGGGAGATTCCTACGCTGCGGCGGCACAAGCTGGTGGCCGCGGTGGAGAGTCCGGCGGGGCGGCTGTGCGCCCAGCACCGCCTCGGCCTGGAGCCCGCCGGCGGGGACACCGAGGAAGAGGCCGCGGTGGAGCGGAGCGGCGATTGTCTTCTGTGCCAGGCGGACCGGGAAGACATGCAAAGCGTGGAGGCTCAGAGAGCCAGGAGGCAGGTACGGGGTTGGCAAGATAACTCAAAATGTTCTGGACGGGTCTGGAAGACATTTACAGGAAATGTTTGAGAACGTCATCAGGAACAGATGATTTAATTTTGGTGATGCTCCAGAAGAGATCCTGGATTATGTAGCATTTAGAGATTTTCGGTAAAGTTGCAGTCAATGGAGCTTCAAAATTACATTCTACTGTGACAGACTCACAATTTGTGTCTCTTTACGACAACAACAACACTTTATAACCTTTTGGTGATGATCCAGATCACCATGTGGACGTGTAACTCTAATTATGATGGGAATGAGCTGCTCGGCAGAGGTCTGCACAATCATACTCAATCACTAACACCCCCCCCTGCAAAAAATGTCAATCCGGTTCATCCGAAACTGATCTATTCTAATCTCAATGCAACTTTATTTATAAAGCACTTTAAAACAACCCTAGCTGACACCAACCAAGTGCTGTACATGCGTAAATGTAAAACATCCATTCATCTTCTGAACCGCTTTGTCCGTTACCGGGTCATACTGGAGCCTATCCCAGTCATTTACCCAAGTCATGGGTAAAAATAAAAGCCTCACTGTAACTCTGTATTTCTATACGTGCGGTCAAAATGCTGTTTGTCTCTCAGCTCCAGCTCCAGGCATCCAAGAGGATGATTCAGGAGAAGATGCGAAGTGGAGAGAGAGAACTGGAAGAGTTTCAACAAAGATTGGAGTCGCTCAAGGTGAGACGGCGACTCACTGTCACACACACACACACACACACACACACACACACACTCCCACCAGAACACAAGGAAATATCAGATACAGACTGCAGAACATTTATATCATCACCGCTGAGATTGGGCAGGGCGCCAGAGAAAACTACGGAGTCCGAATTAGTTTTGGCAAAGCTACACACCGACTCAATATTAATTTTGGTGACCTCCGATTGGCGTACAATCGTACGGTATTTACATTTGGCATTCGCCAGCAGATTCAAATTTGATTCGATGTCGCCCGCTCTGGCCCCGGGGATGCACCTCACTGTGTGGCTGCTCTTTGTCTTGCTGTGTGTGTGTTTCAGGTTTCTACATCAGCTGTTCTGGAGGACAGTGATGCTCTATTTGCAGATATGGCACTACGTTTGGAGAAAACGAAGGCAGAGGTAAGGACCAGCAATACGAGCTGTTGTGTTACCAATAGTTGCAGCAGGTAACGGCTATTCCCTTCAAAAGCCAGTATCGTCACGGCACCAACAGGATAGAGGTGTTGTTAAAAAAGTGACGTTGACATTTAATTGTTTAATATGAAAACATACCTGATGCAGGGACATGAGTATTTCGAGTTGGAATTTATATTTTACTTTTAGAAATATGCTTTGCATTTGTATGTGAGTTGATATTTGCTCTTGAGGAAGCAGCACACGACTAAATGCAACGATGTTAACCGTATTGACCATTTACTCGTGTCCCATAGGTTCGAGCGAGGTTGGAGGCGAAGGAGCGAGCTGTGGTCGCGGGGGCTAAGCGAGACGTAGAGCTGCTTGACAAAGAACTGGAGGAGCTGAGGAGGAAAGACAAGGAGATTAGTCAGCTCCTGCAGATCGAGGACAACGCCCATTTCTTACGGGTGAGATGCAGAAAAAGAGCAATGCTATGGGGAAACTGAGAGTAAGAAGAAACAGACTTGAGGTAAATTATGATTTTTGTTAGTGTTTTTGTTTCATGAAATATTACTACATTGGCTCAGTAAACAAATCGATCATAGCTGTCGAGACTGATAATTTTGAACATCCTTCAAAGAGTAAAATGGGCTGGGATGAAAGATTAGGTAAATTAGCAAATCACGGAACATGACGTGATCAATACTCCACGCAGACTTGTAAGGATCTTCGCCCCAATCACAGCCGTTTTCTCCATGTATCGAGCAAAAGCCTTCTTGTCTAGTGACTCGGAATACTTCTCCATGTTACAAAAGCCAACGAAAAGTAGTTGATGTCCAGCTCTTGGGGGAAAAATTACAATGTTGTCATTTGCGATTGTGTACGTCTAAACAAGGCCTTTCAAGATGTCCACCCGCAAAGTATTGTGGGAAAGGATGGAACCCTCTATAGAAAAGGAGGGAATGAGAGTGGAGAAATTAGTCAACAGAGAACAGTGGAAACAAATGGCACATGATTAAGAGCTATTTTCAAATTAAATTGTACAAGGAATTGAAATTGAGAGGGAGCATGATTTGAGTCTGGATGATGATTTCTGTCTTTATCAAAGCAGGCAGCTACACTGTTTGGCATCCCCCTCACCACCGGTCCCTCCAGGGCCCTTAGCCTGCCCACAGAAGCTTTCAGCGGTTCCAGGAGGGCATTGTGTCACCTCCGCAGCCGCATGGAAGAGGTCTGCAGGGAAGAACTGGACAAAATTCTTCGCACAGGTACAACAGGTGACCGAAAATGGTCATTAAGAATTATGTATTTTTTTTCATTTTCTAACGCTTTTTGGGTCACGGAGTTGCCTATCCCAGCATGCTATGGGCGAGAGGCGGGGTGCAGCCCGACACTACGGACAATTTGGGGTAGCCAATTGACTTAAATAGCACGTTTTTTGGAGGTGGGAGGAAACCAGAGAACCTGGTGAAAACCCACATGGACACGAGGAGAACATACAAACTCCGCACAGATAGGATTTGAACCCAGTACCTTTCTTGCTGTGAACATACCAAATGCAAATTCAGCTAAGTTTGAGCTTTTCTGTTCCAGTTAACGAGAACTATGTGTCTGGAGGAGAATGTGTAAAAGGTAAGAATGAGAAACAGCTCGCATGCGCACACACACACACACACACACACCCTTCTCTTATCGTGTCAGGTCTGAGGTGACCCATTTTTTCCAGGCTGCAGGTTTTGACGTGACATTTAACACTGAGGGACAGTTGGAAGTGTTAATTATTTCGACTGGAGAGGAGAGGACAGGATGATATCTGATACAACTCATCCTGCTCGCTTCTGAAATAACGAAATAACTTATATTATAGCTTACGCAAAACTCCTACATGTGGTGACGATGTATTGTTTGGTGCTCATGCTCCATGGTCATGTTTGCTTATTACCTAAGTGTTCAGTCCTTTTGGTTTTATAAAATTATCATCACTGTCGTCTGTGCCGGTCGTGGTGCTTGTTCCCTCACGCTTTTTCAATCTCTTCTTTTTGTTCTTTTTGTCTCACTTCTGTTCTTTTTTCTTTGTCTTAATCTCGTTTTTATGTGCATTTATTTTTTATTAATGTTTTACCTCTTCCAGTATCTTACTGTAATTAATTTCTTCCACATAATCCATAATAAGTATGTTATTGGTTTTCATTGTGTCTTTCTCTTGCGTGTTCCTCATCAGCAGTGCCGGTGTCGTTCCCTCTGTCCTCTTTGTCTCTGCAGCAGGCTGACCAGAGGATGAGGGCAGTTTTCCTCAGGTGTAAGTGTCATACTGTACTTGCTGTCCTACTTGCATGCTTCCAGTTCTACAAAGAATAACAATTCTTTGAAACATAAGAGCCCACTCTGGGGCCTTTTCAGCATTTTTATGACATTCAAATCCACTACTAAGACCTGTAGAAGGGATGATGGTGAACTCTCACCAGGTTCAGAATCAGTTTATTGCCATTTTCAATGAGGGTTCACAAACGGATTTTTTTCTCGGTGCAACCTGTAACAGAAGATAATGACAATAATAAAATGCCAGCTTCAGCGCTATGCTGAACAATACACATGGAAACAGTTCAAAACGCATGGATACAGTTGAGAAAACATGAATGCGTACAGAATACACCACAAAACAGCACCTTAAGAGTGGATCCACAGATGTGGCAATAAAACTAACACAAATAGAACAGTGCGAGTTAGCATTTGTAAAGTGTTCAAGGGAATAGAGAATTATTAAGTGTTCATGAGTCTTATATCAGCGGGGAAGAAGCTGTTCTTTTGGTGGGAGGTTCTGGTGCGGATTAGCTTGACATCAGTTGTTATGTAGGTAATTGTTGTTTGTGGCTGTAAAAATCAGAAAAAACTACAACGTTTACCACTTAAGCTATTCTGTACTCTTGTTTTTGTTCTCTACAGTTTTATGTCACCTGTCATTGGATGCTGACACAGCCCACCCTACTCTGGTTCTGCTGGAGGGGCTCAAGGGTGCCCACTGTGGTGAGGAACCCCAATCCTACCCTCCTCACCGACAGCGTTTTGACTCGGTGGCACAAGTTCTGTGCAAAGAGGGGCAATTTGGTGGTGCAGCTTACTGGGAAGTGGAGTGGAGGGGCGGGGGGTGGGTTGACATTGGCGTTACCTACCAAGGTATCGGACGCAAAGGTGGCGGAAAACCCTGCCTACTGGGACGAAATGAGAACTCGTGGCGGTTGCGGTGTACACACATTGGATACTCTGCTTGGCATGACAACCGCAAGACCACAGTAGCTGCAGAACCCTGCCCCAGAATCGGCATTTTCCTAGAACGTCAGAAAGGAGCATTGTCCTTCTACAGTGTGTCGGACACAGTGGTGCTCCTGCACACCTTCCATTGCCCGTTTCCTAAACCACTGTACCCCGCCTTCCGTCTGGATCTGGACTCCACCCTTCTCATTTGTCCACCTGAAGGCAATGGAAATTCAGCCTAACCCCAACTCTCATTCTGAACGCTTTTATTTAACCACTTCGGGGAAGATCTCACTCTGCTTGTAGACACTAAGTGAAGAGGTTTCTGGTACAGAAGCAACAGGATCATGAAACATTTTAGTTCTTTCATTCATTTATTTGCATAGTCTTTCATTCTGTGTCTTTTTTTCTGCTGCACTTTTGGGTCATTGTCAGACTGCGCTTTAATGCTTACTGTACTGCATATGCATTTCACAAAGACTCACTTTCAATATTAATATGTAATTTTGTGCCACCAATGGACACTTAACAAAATAAAGAACTTAATGCATGAGTGACGGTAAAATAGTCACATGTCAAAAATATATATACTGTACTGTATTACTAATAAAGAACACATTCTAATGTGAGTGCATTTGTGGATACGGGCATGTATGTATGTGTGTGTCAGGAGTTTCAACTCCCACCTCCGGGAGAGCTTCGACCATGTACCAGGGGAGGCAGGGGATCTTGAGTCAGAGCGACCCCTTTCGTGCCTCCATTGTCGAAGCGGCCGATCGGTGCTGGTGCCTGTCGTGGCGGCAATACTCTCGGTGGACACCGGTGGTGAGGGATGCCGTCCTACAAGGCCTCTTTGGCCTGTGGGACTCCAGATGCAGCAGACAGGTATCGACAGGCCAAGTGGAGTGCAGCTATTGCGGTTGCTAAGGCCAAAACCTGGTGTTTGGTGAGGCCATGGGAAATGACTTCTGGACGGCTTCGAAGAGGTTCTGGACCATCCGGCGTCCGGCTTCAGGAGGGGGAAGCAGTGCACGGTCAACACTGTATGGTGGGGATGGTTTTTTTCCTGACTGTTGAAGATTTATACACAGGTAAATGTTGGAGGAAGCGTGGCATGGTTGGTGATCATACACATATTCTCTGGGATTGCCCTAAAATTTAAATATTTTGGGAAAACAAAGAAGATGATTGAATATATTTTCAGAACGGATCTCCCGCTGGGTCCCTTTGTGGTTGTTCTTGACATTTCGAAGCAAACGCACAGTTCTTTGTAAAAAGTACATTGAATGGCGACGGTAAGCACGTGGTGCCAGGGGGGGGGCTCCTCTGCCTGCCCTCGCACAAAACCTACAATATATAAAACGGATGGAAGGTGATAGTTGAAGATAAACGTTTAAACTACATCGTGGTTAAAAGGAAGACACCAAGCCATGATGAGATTGTTTTATTGACAACAATTTTTTTTCCATCTGAGTGGATTGAGGAGTTTTGTTTGAAGTGTGCCCGAATACCACACTGCGCTGTGTCGCACACAAAGGACTACAGAAGGACACAAATAATATCGAGGCCTGTCTGAAAGGTCCAAAACGAATGTGCTGGTAATATCCCACGTTTTGTTTCGCATTACCTGGATTAGCTGCCGCATGTTTGGTCCGGTAATATGGATGCCTCACCGCTGCTGTTTTCAGTCTGAAAACTGCATAATTGCTGAATTCCATGTTCCTTTGTCAGTCTCTGCTAGAAGAAGCTTGTTCTGGCTGTTTCAACTTGTTTTCAGGTCATTCTTAGTGAATTTACAGCATTCTCGCTCATTCTTGCTGATTTCAGTCTGAAAACGTGCAGTCTTGCTGAATAACAAGTTCATTTGTCAGAAACTGCCAGAGAAGCTTGTTCTGACTTTTTCAAATTGAAATCATAGCATGGCATAGAAGGCTGAAATATGCACTGCTAAACTAATGTGAGGGTTAGAATCAGAGGGCATTATATTACCCGGCAGGTGATTGCAGTCTTTACGAATAGTCAGCTGTTTGTGATCAGTAAAATTTGTGTTCAATCTAATTGAAATTGCTTGTAAAGTCCTTGCAATGTTCTTTATACTTCAGTTTTTGTCTTTAAGAGTAATTTTCACATTTCTGTTATGTGGCTGTTTGATTTAAATTAACGGGTAGATGTTGTGGAGGATTACTGCATGGGCGTGGGTTGGGCCCATATGGTTCCTGCTTGTCCCGGGCCCCAACAAGTCTGTGTAGAAGTATTTTGAATTGGATGAGAAAAACCTGCCGATTATGGTGCTGTTCAGTTTATTTTAAATATTATTATTTCATATTTCCTGTTGCACTCCAAAGTGAAAAAAGCATTATTACTTGAACGTTCAAGCTACGCCACAGAAGTGCTCTAAGAGTTAAATGTAAAAATACTTAAAATCATTTGACTTATCTTTGAAAATATTTGTCCTTTTATTTATTTATTTTAACATACAGCTTATTCATTAATGAAAATTTTTAAGAACATATTGCTTGGGGGAAAGTGTGGGTAACATTCATAAAACTTGATGCCACCCATTTCCTTGAAGACATTAAACGGGAGAGGTGGGATAAGAGTAGAGCATGAAGTAGAGAAGCTTTATTTCTTCCGCTCTAGGTAATTGGAGGGCACCCAGCCCTTGCGGGGAAGAAGGCTGTCCTGCACCTGGCAATACCACCATCCATTGGGATTTCTCTCCAAAACCTCCAAACAAGTGCCCTCAGGAAAACCCATTGTTTCTTCATCTCCACGATACTCAGCAATGGACACATACACATCCCTACTGAGGTTATTGTGGATCAGCCGGCTCTTCTCTTTAGGCTTGGGTCGGACTGTAGACAAAGGGGTGGTGTTACGCTGATTAACTCGACTTGGGTCTTCCTGGACATTGCTTGTGCTGAATGAGCTGCCTGTGGACCCCATGCAGGGCCGATCGTCAGGTCTTGTCTGACTTTCAACAACTACATGTGGTCTGACAGTGCTAAAGGAGGCATTGCGGTGTGCACCAAGAGTGGCAGAACCTGAGTGATAGTGGTCACGTCTGGAATCATTTCGCCTCAGAGATCCAGTCATGTAGCGTGTATCTTTAACTGGCTGCGTTGATGTTACAAACACAGACTGAGGCCTCACTGCTACCTGGCGTACCCCGTTCCTCATCCGAACACCTCCATTAACCATCCCTGATGGTTTAGAGAAGCCACCAGGAGGCTTAGAAGGAATTGGCAGAGTGTTCTTCCTCATGACTTGATGCTGCTGAGTCAGAATATTGATGCTATTTAGGGCCAAAACATGCTGCTCATTTTTTTCCAGACTGTCGGACTTGCTCCTTCTACTACCGTGTTCATTTGATTCCAACCCACCTGCATCATCCAAGTGTCTGACAGGTTCCAGATAGTATGAGGGCGCCCAGCCCTCCTCAGATCCCCAGCGGATGTACCACCAACCACTCTTCTGTTTTTCCAGGACCTCAACCTCCACTGCAGCCGGAAAACTGATCTCAGAATCCTGAACCTGTTTATAAGCATCCAGAGAACAGTAGATATTGGGGCCTTCTACACCTGAATCACCACGGGTTCCTTTGGAATAAAGAGGAGAGAGATCTGATGTACTGCATGGAAACATGGAGTCTTCTAACGGAACAATAGAGGCCGTTTCAGAGTCATCCCCACAAGTAGATTTGACGCCATGCCGAAACTGACTTGTTGGCCGCAATCGTTGCCTCAGAGAATTGATATCTACCCTCTCACGACTCTGAGACTCGGATTTAATCAGGAGAGGTTTAGGCCTAACAGAAGGTTTGGGCCTAGTGGAGGGGCTCTGACCTGTTCTCTGCTCTGCATCCCCAGCAAATGCAGTGCCTTTCTTGGGTCCTGTCTTGCCCGACTCTTCGGATGAAGAGTTTGAGATGTTGTCCCTTATATTTCTGTGCCTGCCAAGAGTGTGACTTCTTCTGCTCATGTCAGGCATGGTCTTCATGCAGGGACCGATTAACGGGGAGGACCCAGACGGTTTGCGTGGGACTGTGGCGGAATGGTAGCTCCGTGGAAAATTCGATTCACTGTAACCTTTGGCAGAATTTCCCTCACAGCCACTACCTTGCCTAAAGCCATCATTCTCGTAGACGCACTCATCTTTTCCAACCTCCTCCACAGACCTAAAAGAGGCTCTCCGATTACTAAACACAGGGTAAACAGGAGGTGAGGACTTGCACAAAGTAGGGGTGCAGTGATGCGTATCACTGACTATGCTGCTGATCTTCTCATCCAGGTTCTCGTGTGTGTCTGATTCACATCCAGTTGTTGGCACATCGTATTCAGGTAACTCATACGCAGGTCTCTTTTGTTGATCTAACACTTTAGAGGCAGTTTGAGCAGGAGAGGGAAAATCCACAGAATCTTGTTTTTTGACAGGTGGAGCTGGAGGTGGGACTTTGGGCCGGGTCAGGGTGCTGGTCCGACGGCTCAGATTGGGCTTATTTTTCTTGCCAATGTACGAGCAGGGGGCCCAACCCTCCATCTCTCCGATCTGCACATACCACCAGCCTCCAGGGTTCTTCTCTATCACCTACACAGAAAAAAGAAAGTTAAAAGCTACCAAAATATTTTTTCTCTCCGAAATGCAGAAATGCAACTTGATATTTGGTGATGGTTTGTCGGGTGTTTTTATACCAGGTTTCCATGGGTGAGAGGTGGGGGAAAACCTGAACAAACTGTCATCACAGGGCCATACATAAACAGAAAATCATTCCCGCGCACACACAAACACCTACAGAGAATTTAACGTGACTAATTCACCTAAGCCGTTTTTGGTGATGGGGGGGGGGGGAACACTGTGTATATTTTTACTTTAAGTTGAATGAATGTGTGTTGTGTGCCTCGAGCTGGGACCTGAGTGCTGTTTTTCGTTTGTGCATGAGAGTGTATGAATGACATTAAAGATTTCTTGATTCTTCTTGAATATGCAAACTCCTCACAAAAAGGCCCCCCCAAGTAAGGATTTGTAATATTTATTGTACCTTGTAATATCTATGGGATCAACAATACGATGGCCATAAAAGTGCTGTTATTACATATATCATGAAAGACGTAAACCATCTAAAAATAAAATATGTGGCAGTAAGATTACAACGCGGGACACAGCCATCAATAATTTAGACCTGGAGTCTTACATCTGCCTTTTGTCCTCCACGGAAACTGATTCCATCAGAGATAGAAGAATGGAAATCTGTTATGGTGTAATACTCTGCTTCCACAGCTGGTGGCTCTTGTGGCTGAGGCAACTGGAATCCCTGCACAACAAATGGGGAAGGAATAGCAGTAGCATTGCATGTAACACACATAAGTGGCTGATGCAGATGATTCAAGGAATACAGAATGCAGAACTGGTACTCTGGTGTTCGTGTTTGTTAGTAATTGAAATCTCACAGTAATAAGTCAAGTATTTATGCTTTTTTCTTTAGCTAGAACAGGTGTTTCAAATTGTGTTTAAAACTAAGTTTAGGAATATTTAAGATATTCCTGTTGTTTTGAATTCAAACAGTTTTGAAACAGAAGAAGTTGTAGATAATTCATTTTCTCACCAAGTTGGTTTCTCTTCTTGGTGGAGGTTTTTGTCTCAGATTTGGAGACCCTGACAAAACAAACAAACATACGACTGAATTTGAAAACAAAGGGCATTTGCATTGCTGTAAAGGTCATTGTAATTGTCAATTTCATTTGTATATAATTGAGTTGTACCTTTACCTCCATCTCAATTATACACAAAGACAACAATTCGACACATTGCCAGTGCATCGAGGGGCCACAGATAGACAAACAATCACACCTATGGAAAATTTGTTGTGACCAATTCATCTAAATTGCATGTTTTTGGAGGTGGGAATGCATTTTCTGCTTCACACGATGATACAATTTTCAATGAGCATACTACAAACAAGCAACTTACCAGTCTCAACTCTACGTGGTGCCACTCTTGCAACAGCTGGTGATCCTGTCTCGCCTCTCCCTTTATTTTCATTTAAGGCTACTATCCCCAAACAAGGGCTGTTGGTATCCCTGCCTGCACTCAGCCTTCTTCCTGTCTCAGCATTAATTTCAGAACTATAGGGCATGGGTAGGCTGATCTCACTCTTTGATACGTGGCATTCTGGTGTGATACTTCCTTCTCCATCTGTCTGGATATCTTTCTCGTTGACTGACTTCTTTTGCAGCAGGTTGCTGATCTCCATGATGTTGCCAATGACTTCCACGGGACCCGTTAGGGTCTTCTTACGAGGGGAGAAGTCATCTTTCACTTTTTTCAAGTAGGAGGCAGGTGCACAACCCTCTCTTCCCAGGTGCCTGTGAGGAGAATGCATAGAGAGAATATTCTTATAATGGTACGATGGATGGATGATAACATTGATAGTTGTCGTACCAGGGTCTACAAACTATTACGGTAAGGTGAGGGAGTATTGCAGGCTTTCGTTTTCATAGCCTGCTGGTATGTGTGCAGATAATTCTGAGAATTCCCGAGGGTTGGATGGGATCAGCAGTTATCCAGGGTGTGTGGCTTTTGTGGAGATATGGGATGTCATTCAGGTGGGGGATAGAAGCTGTGGCAGGTCATTCCTGCCTGCTGTGCTGCAGCTGGAGTATCAGACTGTTCAGCAGCATGGGAATACCTGGATCTTCACTGTGAAGGCCAAATGACTGCAACATGTGTCAGAAATACATATGGGACACACACAATACATTCTTGGTTGGTCTATGGCAGGGGTGCCCAAACGGTTCCATGGAGGGTCGATACACCGTTCTAATGGTTTCTATACATTCACATTGTACGAAATTAAAGGGGACATATTATGAAAAACTCACTTTTCCCATGTTTCTACACTATTATGTTGATTTTTGGTCCTTAACAGCTCTCCATTTACCGGTCGATCTCCGTTCCTACCCTCACCTGTGGTCACGAGCTTTGGGTAGTGACCGAACGAACAAGGTTGCACGTAAAACATGACATGAGCTTCCTCCGTAAGGCGACAGTGTGAGACTCCGGAGAGAGTGCGAGATGCTCAATCAGAGGGTGGAGATCTCCGCTCCTCTCAGGTTGCCGGCCCCGTGAGGCGGCCCGAGATAAGCGGTTTGAAGATG
This sequence comes from Brachionichthys hirsutus, assembly GCF_040956055.1. NCBI lineage: Eukaryota > Metazoa > Chordata > Actinopteri > Lophiiformes > Brachionichthyidae > Brachionichthys > Brachionichthys hirsutus. Next base: position 3,646,890 of record NC_090913.1, read on the forward strand.
GATGGATGATTGAAAGCGTTTTTATTCCATCCTCAGATTGCGCCATGTGTGTGCGTGCGTACAGACAATCTTTCCTTGATCGCATCAACGCTCTCCATGTCTCCTGCATGAGTCGAAGAAGCAGAGCGGATAAAGTACATGTTTGTGGTAATGTTCTGGCGAAAATTAGCTATTTTTTTATTGTAAGCTAAAAACACTACCACGGTTTACCATTGTAGCGTGCATGCGACATAAATAACAGCATCTGTTTGCTATTTTGACCAAAGACTGGCACAGATTTCATATAAGTGCCTGAGAACTGCGTTAACTTGTGGAAGAAGAATATAATATGTCTCTTTTAATAACAGTGCTAAGAGAAGAAGACAAAAATGTGTGTGACTTCTTTCATACAAAAAGAAACTTTGCAAAAATTATATTTCTTGCCTCTGAAACATCAAGTGTTTACTCACCTGATGAACCACCAGCCCTCCAGGTTCTTTTGGATAACCTCCACAATGACCCCTTTCTCAAAGCTGACTTCATCCTTGCCTTGACTGACATATGGCTGTATCGTCACATACTTCTCCTCTGGGATCAAGAGGAAAGATGAAGATATGTTTGTATCAAGGTTTGTATCAAGGTTTGTATGTATGCACAGATCCATATCATCAATATAAACAGTACATTTTGTGTATAAGTTCACCTCTGCTCTGCTGGCGGTTAACTATACCGCCAAGGGTCCAGCGGCGGTCCAGCCTCTTCAGATGGGCCTTTCGTCGCTTAATGACTAATAATATGGAACCGCCAACATGGAGAAAAAACATGGGCAGAAAAGAAACATTAACAATAATGCCGATTGTTACTGGCAGGCCAAGCCTACCGTGGCGTCACGGACCAGGTCAGCTAAGAACCCAACTGCACGACAGTAGAGGGGGAATCCAAAACCAGAGCTTTATTGCTCGTTACCAAGTAGTCAGTCAGAACCAGCAGACAAATCCGGATAGGGGCGGGCAATGAGGCAGGTCCAGAAATCAGGCAGAGGTCACAAACCGGGTAATCCGAATCAACAAGCAGACAGATCCCAAGGGGCAGGCAAAGAGCTGACCTCAAATTGGAATAGTCGGGCGGTGGAAGGAATAATTCAGGTCATCTGGGCAGGTCATCTGGGTCCCAACATATGGGCGGCAGTGGCTCAGTGGGTTGGGCCCTGGGCTGGGAAGCGGAGAAGTCCACTGCTTCCCCGGTTCACCCTACTCCCTCTCTGTGTGCTAGGGCCCTTTGATACACGCATTAGTGTGCGGTTGTTTCAAGGGGCCCGTTGTTCTAGGGTGAAAATTCGATTTCATTGTGTGCAGATGATGATTAATAAAAGTATTTCATTTCAACAAAGCCTTTTTGCACATAGCCTCCCTGCTTTATTGGCCCTCCTTGTACACAGATGTGCAAATGTACTGTAAGATGCCCCATCTCCCAGAAAACTGTTTATGTTAGCCAGGGTGTGGCTGTGGCTGACAATGTGGCATGGTCCAGTTCATGTTCGAGAAAGCTGAGGTCTCCCTATCCCTATCCCCTATGGGGATCGTGCAATCACTGTTGTGTATATATTTAGTTTTACGTTGAATGAATGTGTGTCTGTTTTTGGTGACTTTGTTGTGCGCCTTGAGCTGGGACCTGAGTGCTGTTTTTCGTTCGTGCATGAGAGTGTCTGAATGACAATAAACATTTCTTGTTTCTTGTTTTGTTTCAAGGCCCAGCAGTCCCAGAAGGCTTGGCATGACCGACAGGCCCATCAATCAGTTCCAACCTGGTCAGCAAGTCCTGCTTCTGCTGCCATCCTCCACCAGCAAGTTGCTCACTAAGTGGCTGGAGAGACCTGGGGGGTACTCTCCACCCTTTTCCAGCTGAGGACCATGGCCTCGGATTTAGAGGTGCTGATTCTTATCCCGGCCACTTCACACACGGCCGCAAAATCGATCCAGTGAGAGCTGGAGGGCACGGCCTGATAAAGCCAACAGGGGTCAGGGCCCAGGGTGACAGCTCTTTCCTTTGGTGGAGGTTAGGGTTAGGGTTAATAAAACTTAATAAAACACAATAGGTGGCAAGTACTGAGGAGCGAGGTCAAACAACTTTTTCGCACCAAACATCCATCTTTTTCTTGTGTTTTACTCCACTTCCTCCATATCAAAATAAAAGCATCTCAACAGTGGACATCCGGATAGTATTAAACTTGATGGTTTATCTTAACCTCACAATGTAAATCACTGCATTTAACATTCTTAATCCATAAATAATAAATCATATTTGTCTTACTAATATATTTTAATTTTCAAAATAAAATAATTTGAACTTCAATAAAGGGTAATAGTAATGCTGTATTTGTGATTGTGTCTTCACTAACTTTCTCCAGCCCTGGAAGTGCGCAGATCCAAATCATCTCTGGTTACATTCCGGGAGTCCAGGTATGTGGCCGGCACCCAACCTTGCTCCTCTGCCGTGCTGACAAACCACCAGCCTAAAAAGACAGAAAGAAGCAGAGCAGTCTATCTAGGTGCCTCATATCCTACAGGACCCCCCCCCCCCCCTACATTCTGTCTCTCACAGCTGAAGTCTACCTATGATGAAGATGACAGACCTCTCTCATCTTTGTAAGTGGGACAACTTGCACAATCGACTGCTGCCAAATACTTTTTTCCCCCACTGCATGTCTGCTCCTCACCACTCATGAGCCCCGGTCTTCTACTCCAAAACATCGACTCCTAATCACATTGCTGCCTACCTGTCTTGTTCTCAGCCCAGTTTACCATTCATTACTAGCTGTTTTCTCAGATTCTCTGTTAAAACCTTGTTGTTTGAACCTTGATTTTGATGATTTATGATGTGCGCACCCTGTGAGTGTTCCCACGGAGCGGATGTTTGTGTGTCCCCATGGAGACAAGAATGGGAATATGTTAAGCGCTGCATTAATAAAAATTTTGATGTGATGTAATACAAGAGAGATCTGTGAATAAAGTCAGTATCATACATTCTTAAATTAATAACTTTTCAATAGCTTATATTCATTTTCCAACGCTTTCTTGGCTTTAGCGGGTCAGGGAAGCTGCCGGAGTCTGTCTTAGCTGGCTGCGGGCGAGAGGCGGAGTTCCTCTCGGCTGCAGCTCCGGCGTACGGCGGAGCGACAGAGACAAACAACCATTCACGCACACAAACACACCGCAGACATTAATTTATAGTAAATACTAAGGGTGGGACGAGACACAAATTCCACGAGACGAGACAGATTTAAAATAAATTTGAATAATATTACATGAAAAGTATTTTTAAAGATATTTTCTTTTATAGAGCAGGCCGCAGCAACATTAACAATCTACTGTTAACATGAACAGGAGAGTAATTTTTGTAACGCTCATTTTTAAATTCTTGAGACCACAACTTATGGTGAGTAGATATTGGTGTAATATGTGTTTAATAGTTATTGTAAGTGCATTGGTTGTTTACAACCAATAAGAACATTGGAAGTAGGCCCTCCAGAACACCCAATGAACCCTTCCACAACTAAAGACACCTGCATGGGTTTAGTTAATCACAGTTACCTGAGTGGACCGGCAATGTCCATTGGAATCTCTGCAGAAAGTGGTTACCCACTGCAGGAGTTCCCCCTAAACATCACTTTCAGTAACAATCAGTTCTTCCTGAGGGGTGCTGTCAAATTATTTCAAGGACCTTTCAGTGGAGCTCTTGGACATTATGTGGCCTACTGCAGGAGGTCCTTCTTGGTGTGGGACTGCTATGGTGACCTCTCCAACGGGGTTTGCACAGTGTCTGAAAGAGAAATTGTTACACCGCATGTTGTGTTTTACACTAAAGCGTGATACCACACACACACACACACACACACACACACACACACAAAACAATTTTAAAATGGTTGTGATTTTCTTCCGTTAATTTTGTATTTGATATCTGTTTTTTAAATCTGTTTTCTATGTGTTCTAGCCAAGTGAATAAATGGCTCACAGTATTTAACCGTGGTAATTTCCTTGTGATTTTGTTGCCACTTATCGGGTGATTCAACCAGGTAACAGACTACTATTACTATTAGAGTAATATTTTAAATGCATTTATCTCTTTAAATTGCCTGTAATGCATTTATGTATGACATGTTCAAAAAACCTCAGACTTTAAAACACGCATGATTGCAATGCTGCAGCGAGATGCAGCATTGCAATCATGCTGTTGTAACTGTCACGGACCGAGGCAGGTAAGAACCCAAATGCACAATAGTAGAATCCAGCAACTGAGCTCTATTGTTCTTTAGCAGGTAGTTAGTCCAACATAGCAGACACATCTGGATAGGGGCAGACAATGAGGCAGTTCCAAAGATCAGGCAGAGGTCACAAACCGGGTATTCCAAAGAGGCAGGCAGACAAATCCCAAGGGGAAGGCAAAGAGACGGAATCCAGGAATCAGGAGGAATCAAAAAACAGGAGAGCAATTTGGAACGCTTGAAGGTAGGAATCAGCACTAATAATCTGGCAAGGGTGTGGTGTCTGAGTTGAGTATATGTAGAGTCTGATGAGAGCTTAGCTGCAGGTGAACATAGGAGCACAGGTGACCGGAATGAGCTGATTGAATGAGGAGGATCTGTTAAGATCCCAAAATGCTGGCCTGCTCTTGGTTCCATGAATTTCCAGGAGCAGACTGGGGGGGCGGAGCTTTCAGTTATCAAGCTCCTTTATTGTGGAATCGGCTCCCTGATTCGGTTCGTGAGACAGACACCATCTCCATGTTCAAGAGTAGACTAAAGACTTTCCTTTATAACAAAGTTTATAGCTAATCAATAATCAATATGCTGTCATAGACCAGCACTGGTGGCATAACCAGTGGCGTCGTTAGGCCTATTTTAGGGGGGCTTCAGCCCCCCTAAAATATTCTTAAGCCCCCCTAAATAATTTTGGGTTGTTTTATAAAAAATAAAAAATAAAATCGTTTTTTTTTTTTTGTTCAGTGACCAAAAAATGCGGACATATTCTATTAAAGCCGCCAGAATATATGTTTAAAGACATGTAACCTGTCATTATTTACTTAAATCTGATCATGAATCTGTTTCCCCTCACTTCATGGCGTAAGGTAGAGAACCCGTTCCACCTGTTCTTATAGAGAATGCCCACATCACTGAAACTCCAGTCCACGTTTTCCCTGTGACCGCGCTAATTGTAGGACGTCGGTCCCTGCAGCATGTTTGAAGCATTAGGAGAAGAACGTGAACGGATGGATGAAGAATGGATATAAGAAAGTTTTTCAAGAAAGTAAGTGTTTATCACTGCTGGTAGTAACATTTAGTTAGTGTGTGATAGATTTAAGGGCAAACACACAGATGCATATGGAGCTGTATGGGAGAACTACAGTCCTGAGCCATGCCCACAGCCTCCCTGAATCAGGTGCAGAGACCTGCAGAACCTGGAGGAACCTGCAGGTTCACGCACTGACTAGAACTCAGACACAGTGAGTGGGTAGGATGGTTGGCGAGCTTGAGTTAAGATTTAAATGTGTCCTAAATGTGAGAACTTATTGAGTGGATCACACTTGAATGAACTTCAACACTCCAGCCTGAAAACAGAGGAGGTTCTGGTGGCCAGAAAACAGAGGCTGGATGTTTACCCAAAGATATATTGTCTGTTCACAACCTCCTTGATTCAGACATGTTTCCTTCTCTGAAGGTTCTACCCAAGTTGCCCTAACAGTGCCCGTAAGCAGCTGCTCATGTGAACGGTCCTTTAGTGACCTGCGTCTGGCTCAAACGAGCCAGAAAAGACTTCACAGTCTTGCAGTCATTGAAAAAGACAAGCTTCAGAATCACAACAGAGTGATCGACAGATTTGCTTCTCTTAAAAACAGACGGCATTCTTTGATGCTTCCATCCACCAAATAACTTGTAATGTGAGCCATTTTGTTTATTGTTAATGCTGTAAACATCCTGTTACTGTCTAAAACTGTTTGTTGTTGTACTGTATTGAAAAACAGACTGAAATAATAATAATGTATCATTTCTCAGTCCTTGTTAGCCATTTGTGAGGTTTTGTGCTCGTACGCTACATTTGCTCACATCCTTTTCATCTCCTGGGGGCTAAGCCCCCCCTATCCTTAAAACCTAGTGACACCCCTAGGCATAACCTCATATGACACACTGAGCTCCTCCCTCTCTATTTGATTATTCATGTCATAAATATATGTCAGTAATCTCTCTCTCTTCCCCATAGTCTTGTGCTCTCTCTCTCAAGCGCGCGCTCGCATTCACACAAAGAGCTACCCATCCCAACATAGGAGCGAGACGCATCCCTTACTACTAACTATGTCGAGCAAAAAAAGAAAGTGGTCGGACGAATATGTACAACATGGATTCAATGTATCACGGAACGTGATGCGAGGCAGCGTCCTATCGGCATGATTATTTTAATTATTGAAAGATATTGCATGACAAGACAATACAAAACATTAAACAAAAAAATAATAATACAATAATCTTGCCTGGGGAAGAATCTGCATGATTTGCAATGCCAGGTTGAGCAACTCTCGTCTCACACCGGCAAAAATTAAGCAACACTTTTTGAAGCTACATGGAGATGGGGAATCATTGCTCAGAAAGCCCTGGAGGTTTTAATACACTTTGTTACAACATATCTTTGTGAGCAATCCTTTGAGGATGCTGGACATAAAAACCGAAGAAAAGGAACAGACTTTGCTGTGAAAATGACACGAGAGCGGCACCAAGGTGAAGCCACGCATATCTGCACTGGTCTCTCAAAGACAACAGCAGAATCACACCGATTGGCCGGGATGTAATTTCTTGTGAGTTCATGCACTGTGTTGGTTTTGTTCTTTGAAGGAGGTGATGTTCATGCACGGTTCATTTTGTGCACCATTAATAAATCATATACCTTAAGAGCCACTGATGTAAAGGATTAAGTTCTTCTGTGGAGCTAACTGTGTCGATGGTTGTTGGAGTTCAAAGATATTTGGCATGATATATTAAACGAAAGAGGAATCCACTCACCACTTTCACTCTTCTCAATGACATCCACCGTCTCCCCAACCTTGAGGCTGATCTCAGAGTTCTCCTGCCTCTCGTAGTTGGCCACTGCCACATATTGCTCCAGCACCATGGGCTCTGAGCTGTCAATCTCTGAGGGGAAGAAACAGGCTGTCAGCAACCTTCCTGCCTTGGCACGCTCGAACGACTGTTGCAACCAATTGCACTGGTGTCGATCCAGTACATCACCGTCTGCAAACTCCTGCTCCCTGCCAGCCTATCTAATCAGAACGCATGATTGTGACTTGACTATATTGTCCAAAATGTCCGTCATATGGGTGAGTCAACCCCAAGCCACACTTTACTGAGAAACACAAAAAATAATTCAAACAAAAGGAGGGAACAGGATGAAATTGTTTGCGTGGACAGCATCTTGTAGATAATATGGATCCATGACTGAGCCAAAAACAAAAAAACAACAGAAGTCCAAAGAAGGAGAGAAATAGAGGGGCTGCTCATGGTTAGAAGGGAGGATTGGGGAGCAAATGAGCAATTGTTAACTTCCTTTCTTCTTTGGTTTTGACCATGTCCCAGTCCTCTTGCCGGTTAGCTTGACATTAGCATCAGGCACGCCACGTTTTGGAGAAGATGAACAAGCTGGGCTCCCTGTAGCACTGGCCAGACCTGCACAGCACAATCAGTTCTTCCAGCTTGCTGGGCAGTGAGTTCACATTCCCCATGATGACAGAGGGAATGGAAGGCTTAACTCGCTGCCAGCTGGTGGCGCTGTCTGTTAGTTTAGCCTTTTGTTACTGACCCCTCGCCTGCCTTGATACCTGCATTGTATCTCAGCTGAGATGACAGTATACTAGTCAAGTACTGCTGGCTTGCAGTAGCTTTCTCGAGGTGATGCTATCCATTTGAAATGTTCCCTTTAAATTTGTAATATCTTTTATGTCACGACAAAAAGTTATTTTCTATCTCTACAAATTACTCTGAAACACAAATCTTTCATGGGGTCTCGAGCAATAGCATGCAACAGGCATGTTAGCTCTAACACAGGCACATACTACAAGCATGCAAATGACATGTTTACATTGACAAAAGTCTACCTGTGGCCTCTTTCCTTGGACTATCAGTAAATCCATACATCCACACTGCTGACAGGAGACATGAAAGAAGCAGAGGGGAAATGTTATTTAACAGCATGCAGAAGTACATATATGGCACAGCAAACATTAATCCAATCTATTGTCATGTTTGGTTGAGATCAAATGTCTCCCTCTCCTGGCAAAATTGGGATAGATATTATGTGTGGCTGAAACAGGGTAAAAGAACTACAGGCATTAAACTCTTCTGGGTTTTCTTTAACTAAATACTTGACCTTATTAAATCAACGGTAGTAATCACATGGCAATGTGTTATGATTAACATCACTAAGAGAAGAGAAATGATTAAAGGATGATAATCTTTAAACATGAGTTCAACGTGTAAAACAAATGTTATTGTCAAGAGTATGATATGTTAATCTTTCATGGTAGAAAGTGATTGTGTGAAGTATTAATCATTGTAGAATCAACGTTCTGGCGAAAATTGGCAAATAAAATCTAGTGTGTGCTAAAAAAGTCGCCTCATGGTTTACCATGGTAGCGCATGCTACGAATGTACTTTTGCTTCCAGTTTTAGTTTCTGAGAGAGTTGTTTGAGACACAAAAGAGGGGCGATGCCCTGCAGCATCTGTTTGGCATTTTGACCAAAGACGGTCACAGATATTTGGAACTTGTGGAAGAAGGGTATAATGTGTGACCTTTAAAGAGGCTCAGTGAAGGACCACGGCAACTTACCCGACTTGCGCTTGGAGCCATAGTCCCTAAGGGAGAAGCAACACAAAAGAGCCATAGTTAATGACAGCCAGAGACGTGCACAAGTCTCAAAATCCAAGTCAAGTCCAAGTCTTTGACCCGCAAGTCCAAGTAAAGTCCCAAATTCTGAGCGCAAGTCAAAGTATAATCGCACCGGGCTGCCCATCTTGTAACATCACTAATTATTTAAATCATTTGTTCTGAATAAATCCTTTTTGTTTCCTTTAAACGGCGTATCTCCCTTTTTTGTCATGGCTGTGAGCCAGGCTGTGACATGATCTATGCATTCAACATACGCTGATGTGCTTGCTGTTATTTTTTTCTGTACAGTGTGACACTCACTCCATTGGGGGGTTGACGTCCTCAGCTTTTGTTTCAAAAAAGCGCAACACTTCCTCGCTCTGAGAGATCTGAGGAGGGAGTCGGACCAATGCCTGCAGAGAGAGACACGCAGATGGTATTTAAGGGATGATAAATATCAACTAGAACAAAACATTATTTATGAATCTCAAATCTCTTAAAGTTGCAATATTCAATATTTGATTATATTGAAAAGCAGGGTACTCCTTCAGTCCTATTCAATTAATCAACCCCTTATTCCAATATAATACTATAGGACAGGGGTGTCAAACTCAATTTCTCCAAAGGCCAAATGTAAACCGTAACACAGTAAAAAATGTTTACAATAAAATATTCAGTTTTGATATCACTTTTTTAAAAGGTTGTAACTTAAAAATTGTTAGAGATAAAGCCATACTGTAAATGAGAAAAATTATAAGTATGAACCAAAGTTTGTGATGGGAATAAATTAACACATCTAATAATGTGGAAAAGTTCCATTCAAATGAAATCATCACGCAGGAACAAAGATAATCGATACAAAGCAAAACCAAAAAGCCACCACCTTGTCTTGTCATGGACATGAGCAAACCAAAAAAACAACCGAAGTGGGCAAGATAAAGAGCATTCCCCGAGTGAATGCCGCGGAAAAGACCCCAAGCATGGCAATTAGGCAAGAATACAAATTGGAATGGGAAGCAAAAATATTACAATATCTTGGAGTACTAATCTAATGTGCACATTGGAACAAATATAAGAAATTGAGATTTGGAAGAGACATTTTTTATGTTGGGAATCAAATAAGAAGAAGATAATCAATTAATGGCCCTTCTGGTGGTTCAAAATAGCACACAGTTCTGTACTGTGATAGGATACAGTTCATGTATCATATCTCATATTAAAGCCTGTGAATGAACAACATATGCTGTGACCTTATGACCTACACAAAATCAGAGTCAGGTAGGGAACTGGAGGATGTTGTCATTAAGGACACTTTACCCTGCAGTAGTCATCAATGAAACGCAGCCTCTTCATTGCCACATCTCGTACATGACTCCTGCGGAACAGGATTTTTCCTGGAGAGGAGGAAGACCAAAACAAACATTAAAACTAGAAAAACAGCACCAAAAATAATGGCCACACATTCATTTATCTATATTTTTAGACTCCTTAACCATGAAAACATACCTATAGCTAGAGATGGGCTGTTTGACACTGTAGTGCCAAAGCCTCCGAATGCTAAGCACCCTTAACATTTTACAGGTTTTTCATTCCTTTGTCTTGAACTGACCCGGAGACTTTACCAATCCCCGGTGACTTTGTATTTGTTAAAAGACGACTAGCGTTGTGTAAAACATGAGCTTCCCCTCCTTGAATGACCGGCAGCCGCCACTGGTGCACTCCAAACCAAAACAAAATCAGGGGGGAAGGAGGGACTTCCCCTTCTACTTTGTCCAATCGACGAGCGCCCCTTTCAGCCACGTGACGCTGCTCAGAAAGTTCGCTTTGCAAAGAAATCAGTGTGAAAGCAGAAATTTAAACTAATTATAAATGCAGCAATTTGCTCCGAATCTAACCGAGTCCTCTTTGTGCAGTGTGAAAATGACCTAAATGGTTACATAAAATGAATAAATGTTACGACAAAAAGTCGTTTATATCTGACATATATGGCTTTTAGCCTACTGCTCATTATGATCATAGCTTAGTTATTTTGACTATTTCAATAACTATTCAATATATTATTCCGTTTAGGTTAAGTCACTCGTATGCTCACAACAGTTGGTACCAGTGTTTGTAAATAATACGTCTATGTTGCAGAGTCTTTGTGCTAAGCGTGAGGATGCTGCAACTTGAATAAAAAAAGTGTTGCACAATCATCTCATGTACATTTTCACTTTGTCTTCACACTGTAGGTAGGACAGGGAGGTCCTTCAGAATCATTCCCATAAAAGTGGTTCGATGGTTTGGACATGTCCAGAGGAGAGACAGGGACTATATCGGTAGAAGGACGCTGAGGATGGAGCTGCCAGGGAACAGGACTAGAGGGCGACCCAGGAGAAGATACATGGACGTAGTGAGGGAGGACATGAGAGTGGCTGGTGTTGGGGAGGATGATGCAAAGGACAGGGTGAAGTGGAGAACGCTGATTTGCTGTGGCGACCCGTGACGGGACAAGCCGAAAGTAGAAGAAGACAAGAGTTTTTAGAGACAGTGCTGAAACCGCGTGTTTGTTAACAGGACAAAAGCAGAGCATTTTGGAAAAACTGGACTGAGCATCACTAACCAGTGCAGATCGATGCTGCATCATTTCTAGCCATACATTATTCATATTGGAGGTTGTTAAAATAACTGGAGCGCTGGCTGATATTACCTGGGAGAAATGGGATAATCCTCTTCTTTGGGTCTTTCTGTCCTCCTTCAATTGGAAACATGTCAAGAATCTGCATCTAAGACAGGAGAAAAAAGTAAAACAGTTTTATGGTTCAGCATTTTCACAAATGTATTGGTTTTTATGAGAGATGCATGTTGTTTGCATTATAGTGGAGACCATTTTCATCCCTATTATCAGTGGAGCCTTACGCCCCCCCCCCAAAAAAATTGTCGCTGAAAAAAATAATCCAGAACTCGTTTTCATACCACATTTTCTCAGGTGCAACAGAATTAGAAATTACGGTAGGTGATGATGTTTGACTGAAGGATTACCTGTAGGTCAAAGAATTTGCTGTATCTTCTGTAGATAATGTGGGAGCTGTTGTCAGAGTAAGTGACATTAATGAGATATACCTGCAAAGAGAAGAAAGGAAAAGTTAAAGCTCAAGTTACCTATCTATTTTGAAAATCCTTTTTATGGCAGTTGAAATGCCACCAAAATGTTTGTGCCTCAATTTGCAACTTTTGCTTTATAAATGCTCAATAAATAACCAATTATGAACATCAAATTTTAGCCGACAATAATTGCAAATTAGGATTTGTCTTCAGAGTTTAATAATACAAAAACACATGTGAAGCAGAGAAGGCATTTATTAGCACTGTTCCATATATAGACTCATCTGAAAGCTTCATCCAATTGTCTGGATGGATCTGCCATCATCTCTTCTATCAACGAGAATATTTCTAATGTGATCTTTGGATTGGCATCTAAAGGATCCATGTTTAGTTTAGTGACAAGAAATCGGTATTATGACGAGCGGATTGCACTGGTTGTGAGTGAGTGTGCAGTATGTTATGTTCGTCTAACAATCATCCTAAAAACATAAGTCATATAAGTGTGTTAAAAAGGGTAACTGTTATATTTTTTAAGAGGTTCTGCGGTAAAAATCGCAATAATAGTACATTAAAGTTTTTCACAGAAGCAGTGAAATAGAAACACAAATACCTAGAAACAGTTACTGTTAGGGTATAAGTACTGTTAGAGAATAAGTGAGTTTTGATACACACTGGTAATTACAGCAGTATTTGTAAGGCTGAATATGAGTAATAAACTGTGTGTTTATTTGATATACCAATTTAATATTGTTGGTTTGATGTGAAAGCATTGTGGAAAATATCGTGACTGAAAATAATATTGTTTGATTAAAAGAAAGTCTGATTAATAGCGAACATCCTGCCGTGAGAAACGATCAACTTGTCCCGTCTCTTCTGTCCCTGCTTCATAACAGACACATTAAAATCTGGCTCCGGCCGCTCATTGCTGAGGCCTGGAACATATGTGTGGAAAATCCTCTGGATCGCTTTAAGGATGTCATCAAAGTGAAAAAGCAAATCTGTTAAATTGGGACATAAGCCAGCAATAGAACGACAGCCCAAATACCAACATCGCCCTGGGCTGATACGAACTTTGGTGAGAACAATCACCATCTTCAAGCACTTAACCACTTCTTTGAAAACATAGCTGGTGAAGACTACAAGTGATTTATTTACTTTTGTACTCAATTGATTGATTTTTATGTTCAATTGGCTGATTTGTATGTTCAATTGACTGATTTTTGCTGATTTTTATGTTTAATTGGCTGATTTTATGTTCAACTGGCTGATTTTTGCTGATTTTTATGTTCAATTGACTGCTTTTTGCTGATTTTTATGTTCAATTGGCTGATTTGTATGTTTAATTGACTGATTTTTGCTGATTTTTATGTTCAAGTGGCTGATTTTATGTTAAATTGACTGATTTTTATGTTAAATCGGCTGATTTTATGTTAAATTGACTGATTCTTACGTTCAATTGGCTGATTTTTATGTTCAACTGGCTGATTTTTGCTGATTTTTATGTTCAATTGACTGTTTTTTGCTGATTTTTATGTTCAAGTGGCTGATTTTTATGCTCAATTGGCTGATTTTTGCTGATTTTTATGTTCAATTGGCTGATTTTTGCTGATTTTTATGTTCAATTGGCTGATTTTATGTTCAATTGACTGATTTTTATGTTAAATTGGTTGATTTTTGCTGATTTTTATGTTCAATTGGCTGATTTTTGCTGAGTTTTATGTTCAATTGGCTGATTTTTGCTGATTGTTAAGTTCAATTGGCTTATTTTATGTTCAACTGTCTGATTGTATGTTCAATTGGCTGATTTTTATGTTCAACTGGCTGATTTTTGCTGATTTTTATGTTCAATTGGCTGAATTTTTATGTTCAATTGAATGATTTAAGGTCCAATGTGATGTCTTAAATTGATCACAACGTGGACATCCCGTGGCTCTTCGTGTCTCCTGCAGCGACGTGGGATGCTGGTTTGGTCTTTATTTAAGAAGGCTGTATGTTTATTAGCTATACATGGAGCAGCTGCGCTACATTAGAGAACCGTGAATAAACCGGAGAGGATGTCAGTCTGGAAGGGACGAGGGGGGAACGAAAGGACAATAAGACGAGAAACTCACGTAGTGTTTGGACGGATTGCGTCTCTTCTCCACGTCCACGACTTTGACGTCCAGCACGGTCCGAAACTGCATCTTGACCCTGGCAGGATGCTGCATGAAGGCGACGGGCGGACAGCTGAGCGGATCAGCTGATCCGGCTCCGAGAGAGCGAGCGCTTATCACGGGAGAAGAATCGCAATGATCATCGCTCTGACACTTAAAAAGGATAAGCGGCGCATTCGGGAATCAACTCCATCGTTAATCCGGTTAAAAACTTGTCAATATTTGCGCTTTAATATGCGCCTCGAGCCGCACCACGTCGCGCGGAGGCGGGCGGAGCGCGGACGGATCGGTCCGCTTTAAAATAGAAAAGGGAAGGGAGTCTCTTTGAGTCCGTCAAAAGGCCGACAAGAAAGGGCCGCGGACATCCCCGGAGGAAGCAGGAGCTGCGTGCGCGCATCCAACACCTGCCGAACGGGGGGCGCACGGCGTTAACGCGCGGAGTGGGACGGGCCTCACGCACGGCCTCACGCACGTCCTCACGGTGCTTCTCCAATAAAGCACGCAGGACACGCTGTTTGGTTAAAGGGCTCCCCGAGCTGCCTTTCAACCCGCAGAAATAACACCGCTGTCTGCGTGCAGCCGGTCCAAGGGACCGTCTGCAAATCCGCTGCAACAGCGAAGGGTGAGGGCCAAGGGACCGTCTGCCAATCTGCTGTAATAGCGAAGAGAGAAACGACACCGATAACTTCACTTTTAGACGCTGTACTGTCACCAAAATCACTGCAGCCTTCAACTGGCTCCTGCTGATCATACTACAACACTTGGTTTGATATTTAAATATTTGTCGTAATTTTAAGTAATTTTTTATTAAGAATGAAATTCAATAACTTCAGCAATTGCAGTTAGTTGATGGTTGGACAAAGTACCGGTATGTAGTGAATTAATAACGCACAATGTAAAGTGTCTTTGAGTGCCTTGAAAAGTGCTATATGAAACCAATGCATTATTATTATCAAATACAAGGGGTTTTTTTTTTACAAAAAAGTCAATTTCGTCAAGTTAATTTGCATAATAAACTGACAAAACGTGATTTTTTAAAAACTGGTGTCTGATTTCTTATTTAAACTTTCTTCACTTCTAACTTAACTAAACGTATTTAAATGCATGTGATTGTGTAGATTTGCTTCATCACTTCAGTCACAGCTGCCACTACGTTCTCCATGTAAGACTATGCCATACAAGTCTTCAGCACTGCTTATTGGAAACAGCTTTCTCAGCAGGTCTGCGCTCACCGGTGTTACATTTTGATTAATAATACAGAAAATTAAATACAAATTTCATAAACTGACATTTTAAAGAAAAGCTGTACACATTGGACGTGAAGCCAGAAGAATATGGCTTAAGGCAAACCCTTGCTAATTTTGAGCCACAAGATTTATGACATCTTATTTAGTGATGCAAAAACAAGTTGTCCACTCTGTTAATTATTTTGTTTTTATTTAAAAATCACAGAACAGGCTGCACAGTGGCCCTGACAGCTTTCTGACATCCAGTTTTTCAGACGTATTATCAAATAAATGAAGATTGAATATTTATTTCCTTTTGCAAACCAGCATGCTGTAGTAATTTAAAATGGAGCAAGCTTCACTATTTATAAGTAGTCATTATGAAAGGGCGCTCAAATGTTGGTGATATTGCATACTCACATTTTGAAGCAATAACTCATTCAACCAATTAGTTCTGCTGGGTTCTTCAGCCGTCTGTGCTCAAGTTAAAACATAGTATAATGGTCATTACTCATGCTTATAACGTCACTGTCACATTCCATTGACTTGAGGACTAGTTCCAGGGCCATCCTGCTCACATTGAGGCTGTAGCGCTGCCTGATTGCAGACAAGATGTGCAGGATATGGCATCCCTTCTCAGCATCTACATACACAGAGGGAAACAGCAATGATGTGAAGAATCGCACAAATCAGGTAGGTAAACATTTCACAGAATGTCAAGAGGTCCATTAAACAAGCAGTATCACAAAAAAGGTATCCGATATGATAATGCAAATGTAGAGAAGATTAGTGTCATAAATTAGGTCCGACCATTGTGCCGATATAATGTACTAACAGTACAAAGAAGATGGTCGCGCCAAAGTAAACAACAAAGATCAAGCATACTTACATTTCTCTCTCTTGGAGTCTTCCCTGATAATATCTTTGATGGCAATGAATAGATCTTTGTCATGAACGGTGACCTGGTAATATACAGCGACATTAAGCAGTTGTATACCGATGAAACATTCTTTCTGATAGGATTAATTCAGAAGTTAGAAGAAATCTTATTGATTGTTCATACATAATAGACCTCATCCTCGGATTTGACCTTGCGATACACCGTACCCTCATCCTGTAATACTTGGAGGGCCTCCTTCGTGAGCTGGCGTAGCTCTTGGCATGAAGACAGAACCTTCACTGACTCCGGCTCCTCCAACAGCAACAAAGAATGATGATTGTACAGAAACACTAACACAACTACTGCTTCAGTTTAAATTGTTTATTCTTCTTATTTTGTTGCTCCATTCTTTATTCTCACACAAGTCCACTTCAAAGTCTTATGTTTGACCATCACTTCATTCTGACCGCACACACGATCAAAACAGAGCAGTTGCCATTTTATTACGCGTTTACCTGGTTTGCCGACGCCGTTTGAGGATGGCTTGAGATCAGAGGCTGGAGAAGGTCCTGAACATCACAGGGTCTGAATTTGGTCACCAGTTTCTGCTTAAAGAAATCCTTTATGATGCTGCTCGCCTTGCAGACAGAGCTGATAGCCAAGTCCCTGAAAAACAGACCCAACAGTCTAGCCTCGATAGCCATCCATCCATTTTCTTACATACATCTGCTTTTTCCGCTTTGAGGGTCACAGGAGTTGCGAGAGCCTATCCCGGCTTGCTATGAGATAGAAAATTTTGAGTAATCAATTCCCCTAAATTGCATGTTTTTTGGACATGGGGAATCTGTAATGACATTTGTAAAAATGTCATCTACATAAAGAATAGGTTTAACTTCAGATGCAGCGATTTGAACAGATGGGAAGATGTTCTATTCTCTTTGGCTGACTTCATGGAAATTCAATTCAAATTTACACCATATAGCATGGAAGCCTCACAATAGCATTTTTTGTAGCGTGATGTATGTTATGGAGCGGATGTTTGTACCCCATTACAACAGGTTGTAGCTGGAGGCGTTTGTCATAGCACAGTTTGTAGAGTTCATGGACCTCCGTCATCCAGGTTATCTGGACCGCCATCACTGGGTCGTTTACCTTATCTGGAAAAACACAGATAATGCACACAGGATATGTATGGTGTGTAATGTCAAATAAAAATGTGGTGTGTGTTGTCGTGCATCAGAATAGACATTTATATCATAAAAGAAGATGACAGTGCAAGAACCAAAACTTGCTAGACACTTGACTGTGGCTCAAGGAGCTGCCGCATTTGTTTTATTTGAATAAAAAAACAAAAACTGTAATGCTGATATTTAAAGACACCCGTTTCCCTAATGTAATATTTAAAAAGCAGCAGTAGAAGTGGACAGTGATCAAATTTGCCACTGCAGTCTGCATAGAACGTTTGGTACGAACAGTAGGTAGAAGCCATGATTTCTCTCTGTTGCCTTGATGTTTTCACCGGTCCTCGGACTCGGAGAAGCTCTCCAATCTCCAGGTGACATCGGCTCCTTTGGCTTTGTCTCAGCTTCTCCAGCTCAGCAACTGGACTGAAGTCTCCCTGGGCCCCATGGCTGCATTTCTGTCCTGCTTGATATGAAAATTACAGGACATTGCACAATGGTTTGTGTTAACATATATATATATATATATATTGGTATATTAGTTTGTGTGAAACACATTTGAAGATATTTAATATCATTATCATGTAGGATTTTAAAGATTATGAACTCCATGTTTTTTATATTCACTTAGTCTTTTGACTGTGCAGTCTGTGTTGGTTTGAAATATTGAAAATTAGGTAAGTGGACATTATAGTCAGATCATTGATTCCCCTAAAAATATATATTTTGGAAACCTTCTAGATCAATAACAATCTAAAAATCACATGATAATTTGTTAAACACATACTGCGGCCTTTCAAATGCAAAGCTTAGCTAACAACCATGCAAACGCTGAAACGTAAACTTACATTTCGTAGGCCCCTCATCTTCGTTTGATGAGTTATTTTTCCAGCAGAGGCAGTTTATAACACCAGTACCATCATCCACTGTGGGAAGGAAGAAAGGTACTGGCATGACACAAAATATAAGAGTACGTGTGCATGTGCATGCATTAGGACTGTGCATTAACACAATGGCACCTGATGCCCACTCTGGACTCGAGTTCATTACCATGATCACCAAGCACAGTAAGTATGTTGTGGTTCCGTCACGTCAAGAGGGATGATATATATATATATATATATATATATATATATACACGGCACAACAGGATGAACACCAGCAACATTGAATTTTAGAGGACAAAGCACTCAATACACAGACATTACCATACTTACCGGTACATCATAGTGGATAAACTTCTCTCATGTGTTATTACCCTACAGTAAATGCTAGCTGGCTGATATTATTTGATCAAACACCTGCAAGGACTATAGCCAGTGAGCCAAATGTTACATAATGTGAGCACATTTTGGCTTTAACAAGAGGCAGCAAATAAGGCAGTAGAACACTGTAACTATAAATCGGTCTAAAAATACAACCGTAGACCTCTACTATGTAAATACATTGACAAAAATATATACAAATCTCTTATAAAAATCTGTTTTGTTTTCAGCATAATTTGATACATGGTGGTCGCCATGTTTTCCCGTGCACAATGCATTCTCGGTTGATGACGTCAAATGGCTGCAGCCCTAGCTGCGCCCAGCGAACATAACAAATGGACTGCACTTAGATAGCGCTTTTCTATGCTATCAAATAGCTACACCTTTAAAGCCAAGGCATTCAAAGATAAGGCTTTTTGACAGACAATATGTACTTAATAGTGCTCCCCGAAACATATCTGACAGTGAAGGGTGGCATGCAATGGGACTTAAAATATATTAACATATGTCCAGTAATGATGGATATGTGATCAAGAATGAATATGATTTCATGTGCAATACAACTTTGATCATACAGCACATTCAGCACAAATTAGGAACTGAAAGCGCCTACAAAGCCACATACGTGCCATCAATCTATCAGAAGAGCTCAGGTCCTGTGGAAACTTGACTACATATCAGACTATATATTAAATAAATTGCTTTTTCACATGGTAAAACAGTATCCATATGTTTAAATCCCTAGTCTGTGTGTATGTTCAGGCTCTTTGTATCATAAACATCAAAATCAACAAATAACTACAAAGAGAAAAAAATACCTCCATAACAGAAGAAGTCTTCTCTTTCTTTCTTGTAAACCACCGTCCCAAAAACATCAACGTTGAAGATTGGATGCAAGTTATAGAAGTAGATGCCTGTGAAGTGATGATGGGAAATGAACATTCATTAGACTCAAGTTTAAATCCTCTCATTTGATTGTACAATCTGAAAAGGTTGGTGTTTTCAAATTTTACTGACACGACATTACAGTTGATCGTTTCGTACTGTTCAAATAAATATTCAGTGAGGTTTTGAATGATGATGGTTTACTTATTTGTCGTAAAAAAAAATACAAATAAATAATAGTGATGGGTGTAAATCCAACATTATTTTATTCAATTGCTAGTCTCTTACTTAAAATATAATATCATTTTCTCCACTTGTTTGCTGAGTGAAGTTGTTCATGTGAAGGGTTCAAATTTTGCTTGTTTGTGTAAATGCTCAAGAGTTGGCATGTAAAATATAGCAAATTTGTATGTAATAAAATTCAGAGTTAAAATGATTTTATGGGATTTTAATAACCAAAGTGTTCAATCATATGAAATAACACTAAAAATGGATTCATTCACACATTTCCGAGAACGATCCATGAATGGGAGCAGAGCGGAAATCCAATAGGCGACAGGAAACAAGTCGATACATTTTGTTTCCTTTTAGACACATTTTGGCGCGTCACATCCGGACGACACATCCTGTATCGGTCACGTGACGCGACGCAGTGCTGACGGGCCAGCGTTGTTCGTCCAGTCCCTAATCAATAACCAGCATGGTTCAGAAGTTATTAAAGTCACCTGGCACTTGTGTTGACTCGACCATATCAAGGATGTCTCCCACATAAAGCCTGGCAAAGGCAGAAAAGATGGGGTCCAGTCCCCACAGAATGGAAGCGGGCTCTTCCGCTGGATCCATTGCGCCTCGTATTCAAGGAGTAGCACAGAATTACTTCATTTTGTTTCGCTTCGCTGTTCTTTTCCAGTCGGACGGGCAGAGTAGTTAGCAAGAACGTAATCCATCGACGGTGGGAAAGCGTGCGTCTCAATATCGGGTCTACTTCCGGTTTGACACTCGTGCGTTTCCGGTACACAAAGGCGACTTCAAGCTCCCATTTTAAAATTGTATTGTGAATTTTTTTTAGAAACTATGTTTTGCTGCAGGTATAATATGCCGCCCATAGATCACTCGTAAGACTCAAGTTCTTTTTTACAGATGTTTTCTTTATTGTTACACCATAGAACTAAAAGACGAGGCAACATTACTGTGAGGAAAGCAATGAATGTCACTCGTGGTGATAAAATTAAATTATAACAGAGACAATACTGACCAATGCGAGGATAATTACATTTGGGTGATGATCCAGAAGAGCTCCTGGAGGGGACCTCTATTTTACCTTATTTCATCTGGATCAGATTCCAGAATGGGGTCGGGAAAAAAAGATTACATTTTAACATCGAAAACCACATTTACATATGAAAAAACAAGTTGTAAATACACAAAAACTCAGATTATTTTTTACTTTTCTTGGTTGGTATATAAAGATACCAAGAACAATTTATAACCTTTTAATGATTATCCAGATCACCATGCGGATGGTGTAAATCAAATTATGAGGGGAATGCCTGGTTTGGCCCAGATCTGCACTCTCTGAGTGCTTTTTAAGTTAGATTTATCATGCCTAAATAAATGTTATCAAATTAATTCATGAGCTTTAGAAGTACTTTTAGTCTAATTGCTTGGCCTTTGGACAGGTTCAGGATTGCGTTTTCCCCTGTTCCCATGCCCTCCTGGCTGTAGTCTCAGATTTAGACATATGATACTGGAGTTCTTTTCACTGTTGATAGAATGTCCCTCTGGGATTAATAAAGTATTCTGATTCTGATTCACATGCAAGGAACAACCATTCCATCAACTCTCCCAAGTAGAACATTATTTCACCAAGCCTATAAATACAATAAACTCTTCCTCTTGTTGTATTATCCATGTCCCCCAGTTTAAGTTAATCTTCCTGTTGTCACTTTGCTCATCCCTCAGTCTGCATTCTTCTTCTTAGAGTGGCAGGGCTCCTCTTGTGTTCTTCATTCACAAAGCTCTCAGTTGAAATGGTAATAATCTTTTCCTTCCTTTAGATGCAGAGACTTGAGGTTTGCCTCTAGGACGCCTCCCGTCATGTCCTACAAATGGCAGACCATCATGAAAGTTAAATATTTCTCCATGAAAAGAAGAATCAAATATAGAAAAGAAAATGTGTCAATAATGAACATCCTTCAGTGATTATTGTTATCAGTCAAAAAAATAAGAATTCCAAATGTACACAGTTCAGATGTATTGCATTACAGGTGGTCCTCACTTAACAAGGTACGATTCAGAGATACGACGGGCTATCCAAAATGTTAACATTTGTGTTTACTGACAATAAATCACTGTAACGAATGTGGAATGCACTGGCTGCGGAGTCGTGAGTGAGTACGTACATAATTTACAAACTCTGTCAAAGTAATTTACATAATGGGGAGGAGAGTATTTATGAGGTACACAACTGATGTTGTGCCGCATAAGATCCTTCAATAAAATAGTTTATCCTAATCCACGGCCGATCTTATTTATCTGGGATTGAAACGCCTTGTCCTTTTTACGACATCCATACCAGGATCAATATGTATTTCATGTACAGTATAAATGGCCTATACGTATGCAAATATAAAATATTTTTGACCACGCAAAACGTCTGCAGATTTGTCGGTTAATGGGGTTTCATTTAATCCCAAAATCGTTTAGCAACTGGGTCTTTGGAAAGTAACCCTGTGTAGTATATTTGTAGGGAGGTCAGGGAGTTGTCTGACTATTCTTGTAAATCTCAAAACTGTCAATAGGTGGGGTCAATTATGGATCGGGATCTGAGTAGGCAACTAGTAATCTTGACGACAGAATAGTTACACTTGTACGCTGTTGTACTTTATATCAATTGTAAAAAGAAATATTTTTAAATCAAATGTCATTTACCATTTAAATTAAAAGCACAATGTTAAAAATTGCACAGTATCCAAACACGTTTTCTGCTCACCAGTTTAACACAGATGATGAAAGGGGCAACAGCGGCTTTGTAGTGGAGAACAGGTATTTTTGGCTTAGGCCTTTGCTGGAGTTGTACCAACAGAGAAAAACACAAACCCCACATGATTATTGGTCATCGAGTTATCGTGATCCAGATGGAACACAAATTACAAAGACTGCATTAAGGCTGCTATAATTTGCATTTTGCGGTGTTTGATGTAACCTGAGATTCCTCATAGGTGTAAAAGCCTTTGTGGATTTTCTTCTCATCGACATCACAGAAAGCCTTCACCTGTCAAATATATGAGAAATTATATGAAAGATCAGAGATTTCTCTCATCACTTCCACAACTACAAGATAGAAAAAACAGAAAATAATTTATCTGGTGTCATATATTAGATTGCACAACTGGACATAACTCACCTTCTCCCGATTCATTGGGCTGAGGCATCGGTACAGCTTCCGGCCCAGTTTCCCAGCATTCCATATGGTGAAGTTCTCCCATTGGCTGAGAACTCTCTCCTGCAGAAAGTCAACTCGCAGCTTCCAAATAGTTTCCCTGGAAATATTGGAGATAGGTAGAGGATTAGAGGATGACCACAAGACGGTCTTGATAAAAATATGGACACAAAAGTCCAATATACACATCCTAAAAGGGGATGCTTCAGACAACAAAGGGTAAATAATGTACTTTGCTTTGTCAAGCTCGTGTTGACAAAGCAAAATTATTCTACTATTATTATATTTAATTGTAGAATAAAAAGATTTTATTCTATTATTCTATAATAATTTTATTATTATTCAGAAATCAAACATGGCAGATATGCTGCTACCTGCAACTGATGCAAGTCCTGTCCACTGTACCATGATTTTGTATATGCACTTTACTGGAGCTCCACTTTTTGTGTCCTGGACCTGTCCTCTTCTGTGTGGACATAAACACATTCTCAAAATGTGTGTCTACATGTGGTAGAGTATGGACCCCTGAGAAAATCCTGAATGGTAGTGAACATCTGCAATTAAGAGGGGGTCAAAGTGTATGTGATTATAAGTGAGTGGAGCTGAATGGGACTATTTTTGTTACTATCTATCTATTATAAATGTTGACAGTTTTGAGTCTTGCACTGTAAGGTCTTCCTTCCTGGCGTTTTAATGTGAAACTTTAGCATCTTTTTTATGCACGGTATAAGGAAAGGAAATCGGAAATGTGAATCTGACTTACTCTGTTACAGAGTGTGTGGCGGCCATCTCATGGTAACGATACACCAGCAAGCACTTGTCAACTCTGGCCATGCCCCCTCCTTGACGAATATTCTGGTAAAAGAAGAGCAAGTCCTCTGGGACTCCCTGAAGAGGAGACGGGAGGTGACACCATAAATGCAGACAAATAACGGTTATTATATGATGTATAATGTTTATTCAATCAAAATGAATCAGCTTAACCTTTTGTGTTTAGATTTGCACTTTTGTGTGTGTGTTTTTTACTGATGGTAGTTCCCATGTGCAACAATATGATTATGTTGAAATTCAACTTTAAAAACCACAACAAACACTCAAGTGAGAAGGCTTTTGATCTGGTTGCATGTTAATTCTCACCTTGCCTCCCTCGTCAAACAATCCCACCCTGAGGAACCAGGTCCTTGAACAAAACCACGTCGGCATGACAACTGTGGGCCCATGAGAAGTGTACACCTGAGACGCAAGAATAGATGTTTTTTCCGATGACTATCAAAGGGGATGAGTGGAAAAAGAAGAAGTTTTAACTGTCATCAGATTCCACCAAGATCCACGCTGGGCAGACAGCTGGCAGTGTTTCCTCTGGATAATATGCGCCTGAATACAGACCTTGTGTACCGAGATGTGGGTATTTACCTGTGTGATGAGCTGATCCTGAGCGGTTGTGTTGATCCAGCGAGTATAACGCTCCGTAGACCCCTCTGGAACCCTCTGAACTTTACAGCCAATCAACTATCATTAAAGTACATACACAAATATGAGCATGGCAAATATCATCTTTTAGGAAATCCTGTGAAACCATTTGTAGAAATTCAGAGACTATGCTGCAATAAATCCAATTATTATGTTTTTGTGGGTTATTTTAAGTTTCAAAAGGTCCATTTATTCTGAAATCTTACAACAGGAAGCAACCCCGGCTGATTTCATTCAGTGCAAATCATTAGAGCAGGTGATGGCAACAGATGGACAGAATTGTATTTTGCCATACAGGTTCCTCCTTGACTACTAACAATCGGTATCGGCCATAAAACAGCCCATATCGGTCGATCACTCGTACATACAACATTGATACTTCCAATATTGTCAGAGAAGCAATAAATTAGTTTCACGCTTTACTTACAGCTGGACTCGGGGCGAGTTATTTAATAACACAACAAATCATACAGTTTATGAAGGAGAACTTACAGAGTTTGGGTGACGGGACGATGCCTCGTACTGCAAACGAACTCTTTCAGGCATCATAACATCATCCTAGAGAAGAAATGTCAAATTTAGAATAGGCTATAGATATAATGACCCCCTTCAGAGTCACCCAAAATAGCTTTCCAAGAAAACTGACAATTTAGAAATTATAGAAATTCTAAATATAAAAAGTTAAAACTTCTTACGGTTAATAAATATAAAGTTTGGTGAATTTAGCATATATAGTTTGAGAGCTGTGCGAGATGGACAGATAATCTGACTCACACATTCATTCATTTTTTACCGCTTTGCGGGTCGAAGACATTTCTGGAGCCTATCCCAGCACTCAACGGGCAAGAGGCGGGGTACACCCTGGACAAGCCGCCAGTTCATCGAAAGGTCACACACAGACCGACATTCACACATACACTAACACCGATGGGCAATTTAGCGTCAGTAATTCACCAAATGTGCATGTTTTTGGTGGCGTGGGAGGAAGCCGGAGAACCCGGAAGAAACCCACACAGACACGGGGAGAACATGCAAACTCCTCACAGAAAGGCCGAGAGTCGGATTCGAACTTGTGTTAGAGACATAACCTCTAACACAGACAGACACACACTTACTGCATCCTGAAAGCACAAGTATTGTCCACAACTCTGAGATATTGCTTTATTCTTTGCATATCCCGCTGAAAGACAAAAAGTGAGCATTAGTATAATACGAATTCAGAGTGTAAATATAAGTGTAAGAATAATCCCAATTGTTTACTCGTGCAACAACATGTGTTACGGACTGGTGCGAGAGGACCCCAAGAAACAGAGGACGGAGACAGTGCAAACGTGACTATAAGCTTTACTGGAATGTTCATCAGTCGAGTCACTATCCCGGAGCTGCGCACGGGTTACGGGGTGGCTGGAGCCCAACGAAAATATCTCGTTAAACAAAAAGACACAGCCAAAAGAACAAACCAAATACGCAAGCTCAAAATACAAAACTCTAACAAAGGCAGATCCCAGGGATGAGGAGCGGCAGAAAGACGTTCTGTACGCAGGGACGCGATCCATGAAAAATAGTCCGACTAGGAACAGCGGGCGGAGCAGGGCTTATGAAGGCCGGTCGTAATCAGCCTCAGGTGTGTCTGGGCTGAGAGGCAGCAACCAGGTGTGAGTCGTAGGCCAATCAGCCAGTGCAGCCACATGACCCTCACAACATGAACATTATGAAGCATCTCCAAGTGGACTTTCAGTTACGTGTGCTGATTTACTTTACTGGTTTTTGCACTGTGCAATTTCATTGACAATAAAGTGCTATTCTATTCTATTCTGAAAAAAATTCACCACAGAAATTGTCAATTTATGATTTCAGCAGTTAATTTCATATGTGAAAAAGATAATCAGATCAGGACCGACTCATTTCCAGACGAAGGTCTACTAACCTCCTCTCGGTGTTGCGTAGTTGGACCCAGACATCACCACAGAGACGCCCCTCGCCTCCAGTCTCTTCTCCCAACTTGCCACGACGTTCCAGGAATCATCCTGACGGGAACACACAGTTACACACACTTGAAATTCAACCACAGTTTCATATCCAGAGATAAATTATATATAATATTAATATAGATGCAAGTAAACAAACTCACATTGCTCGCATCATCAAAGACACTGAGCTCCATGTGTCCTGTGAAGTCTTGGTGTATTATGG
The DNA here is from genome assembly GCF_040956055.1 of Brachionichthys hirsutus. Classification (NCBI taxonomy): domain Eukaryota; kingdom Metazoa; phylum Chordata; class Actinopteri; order Lophiiformes; family Brachionichthyidae; genus Brachionichthys; species Brachionichthys hirsutus. The sequence goes on from NC_090913.1 coordinate 3,673,558, forward strand.
CCTGGAGACATTCATCCAGCCAAAAGGATGCATTGTACATTGGCATGACAATAGTCTGTGCAATAAAGAAAATAAATTAGACTAATTACAGCATAAAAGATTAACAAATAATGAGTAAAATTGCTGCAGTGGCATTTCCTGAAAATGGTGATTTGTGGGATGTTTTTTTTTATCCTTAAACAAAAATGTAACAAGTTAATTTAATAGATAAAATCATTAAACTAGTATGGCAGTGATTTAATAGCACAAAAACCACCCAAGCTCTCCTGCATGGGACGATCCATCCTCACCACGTCCACGGCGCTCCTCTCCTTTCGGCATCTCTTCATTATCACTCCGGAGCCTTTGTGGGTTCATGCCGACCTCAGATCACTTGATCAATTAATCAATCGCCAGCCGATGCTGAACCGGAGTTAGCCAATAGAAAATATAATGCAATGCTGGCTGTAAATAATGTTAAACCTACGAGGGCTACGCGTGGATAACGATGTTATTCACCACATTTATAGATAATCTAAATGGCTCAATCAATCAAAAACAACTTTTAAACGAGTTGGATCATTTCGCATTTACGGGAATAATCACAAATCTAGAAATCATGTCGCCGAATATTAATGTCGGGAGGACAGTTTCACAACTTCCGCAGAGTGAATCAGTACGGTGGCCGACACGGGCCAAACGCACTTCATAAAGAAAACGCTGTAATTCGACATCTATCGTCAAGCCCAGTGACGTTTCTGACGAATAGATTTCTGGATTTATTTATTTTTGACGCCCAACCTCTTCCTCCTTTCGTTATTTTCCCGTTTTCCCGTCCCACTCAGTGAACTGAACGCGAATCTCTGGAAGGGCCAGGCCTATCTGTTCACACGCCCACCGACGTGCGCACCGCGGGGCCATTACTAAGTGTTGGAGTGATGAAAACAGCACAAGTCTAACCTCATGTATAAAAGTGTCCATATAGCACTTTTTGCTGGGCCAAATCCTTTCATGCATTCATTTTCCAACCGGACTATCTCAGCAGTCAATGGGCGAGAGGAGGGGTACACCCTGGACAAGCCGCCAGGTCGTCGCAGGGCAACACAAAGACAGACAATCAGCCATACACACACTCTCTGGTAACTTTGGCGTTAATATTTTGTGCTTTAATGACACCTCAAACACCTGAACAGCGGTTTCCTTCTAGAAAACAACACTGAGAATGTGGTTCAGGCCTCCATCCGTTCATCCTTTCCATGATTTCTGGCAATCCCGACACTTTTCTCCCCAAACGACCATGAACCTTACACAAATCAACTACCATTCTCTGTATGAGTGTGAGCTACTTGAATTTGTCTCACAAATGTTCACAATTATCTTCGTCTCTTCCTATATCCATATGTCTATCGCTCATCCAAAAACAGCTGCCACCTACAGAGAAAGAATTTGTCACTAAAGTAGTGATGAGTTAAAACATGTGTGTGCATTTCTTGCTGAACAGTATGGGCTATAAATCATATATAAAACAATATGGCCTCTGGATTTGGTGCTCAGACCCGCTGTTAAATCTAAAATTACTTGATTGCATCAATGACAGGTAACATTTGGGTTCCAACTGACGTTTACAGACGTCAATGACTGTGAAAGAGTTAAAGTACTTTTTAAATATATATATATATATATTGAAAAAGCCCTTTGGCTTTCAATTGTAGGAATTTGATGACTGAATGAAGAACAAAATATTTATTGAGTTCACAATATAAGGCAGACAAATATATCTATCCGAGTGCATTGAACAGAATAAACTAGCCTCTCATGCTAATATCACATTTTGTCCTCATCAATCAGATCAAACAGGTAGTCCACCAGGTCCTCCATCAGAACATAAACCTGACGGATAGATAAATACGTATTAGTCAATTCATCCTATGCACACACATATGGAAGACGTTAAAAACATGGGTGACACAGATGAAATGATAATAAATAAGACTTGCTTTTCTGTGCATGAACATGGTGTAAGGGAACATCAAAGGATTATCTGCAATGTTTTCTGTCAGCAAGGTTAATTCTTCTTTTTCATCGCTGCTTTTGCCTTTGTCCTGTAAATCAGAATCAGTTTAATCGTCATTGTCGGTCAAAGGATTCACAGACTATGAATTTTCCTTGGTGCAGTCGTGCAACATGTAACGCAAAATAGCAACAACAGCAAATAGTCAAATGCAAAACTTCAGCGCTATGCTAAGGCATGACAGACAGACAGAAATAAGATGACAGACATGATAATTCTCAATGATTTCCAGAAGAGTTTTCACTGATTACAAGTTCGGATTTCCACAAGATGATTGACAAGCTCTTGACCTCAGTTTGATGATAGAAATTTGATTCAACAGGATGATTTTTCCTACATTGTCACAGTCAATTACAAGATGGCATCTTGGATGCCTTATAGGTTGTCCACCGCAGTGATAACATCACAGCTATAATAATAACGACCACTGAGCTTCATCATGGGGGGATGAGAAAGCGTGCAACATTGTCAGGTTTTGGTTTTCGTTCGTTTATTTTTGTCAGTTCTTTTGCAAAGAGTTTTGTGTTTTACGTCATTGAAGACTTTGAACGTTTCTTTGCCCCCGTCTCCGCATTTTGGGGTTCTCTTGGATCATAAATAGTAAAATCACTTTGAGTCGGTTGTGTTCGGTACTACTCTGTATAAGTATCTGGACGCTCTACCAGTCATTTAGAACGGAAGAAGTCTCTTGGATGAGAGCTTAAACCTCTTCAATCAAACTGGAACAAGTCCAGTTGATTCTTCGTGATATACCTGGACCTGGATGACTGAGAACCTACGCAGGCATTCGTTTATGCATTAAGGTATAGGCAAGTGAACTAACAAACACACAACCATATTATTTCCCCTTACCGCCACCTCTGACTCGTGCTCGTCTTCCTTCACTGCTCCTACTTTTAGCTCACTTTCCTCATCAAGGTTGTCAGCCACATCTGTGATGTAATTACATGGTAATAAATTGCATGAATCGAGTATTTTCCAGGCTCTGAATGGTCAGCTCTTTGTCTCACCAGTAGAAGAGGTTTGGGAGTTCTCTTTTGTTTCTGTCCATGTTTCTGTCTGTGAAAGGCCGAGGATATGCCTGAACCCCGCAGCCTCGACAACCATGTCGTCCAATAGCTTTGTCCACAGCAGCTGCCTGCAGGGGGGGGAACCACATACCACTGTAACCTGGTGGTTTATTATACTGTGTGCGCAGGTGTGGTGTGTGGAATGAGATGTTATCTCACCATATTTCTGCTGTTGGTAAATGAGATATATGAAGATTCATTTCAGAAGGCTCCGAAAGCTGCAGATACAGAGAGTTGAGGTGGGCAAGGTGTTTTTCCTGAGCGGATTCCTCTGGCAGAGAGCGCACCACCTTACAGAGATTGGGAAATGGACAGTATTAAATATTATAGAAGAACACCATGCATTTACAAAGGAAGCATTTAAAGCGGTAAGGCACGATATATAATATCTCTCTACCTGTTGGAGTGAGTCAACAGAAAAATCCTGGGATCCTCCCGGATTCACCATTTGCCATAGTCTCTTTAGGTCCTCCACTGGCTGACTGTGGAACTGTAACTAAATGGAACAGGAGTAAAAGTATAGACATTACCACAAGACCACCATGTGACAAAAGCAAAATGTGTGTATATAAATGCCCATTTTGCATTAAATTAAATTGTCATGCTACAGGATAATTGTCAGTGACAGTTATTGTCCTCTAACGACTGTGATGGATGTTATAAATTGTAATTAAGGAAGGTGAGTAAATGTGTGTGCCAGAACAGGAGCAAAGCTAAGAGCGCTTTACAAGCTATGTTATACTTTACTGTTTAGAGTACATTTCAGAGCCTGCATCATTCATTATTTTTATTTGAGTAGAGAAGTTGAATTAAGACTTCCTTAATACTTGATACTATTACCTCTTTTTCCCCCACTGGTACTTCTACTTGAGTAGAAAATGTGTGCCACCACTGATCATATGATTATTTTGTACCAAAAAAAGAACACCAAAGGATTTGTACAAAATATTCCCTCTTCACTGATTACTGCAGGATTTACCTTGGGGTTTTTCCTGAAAAACTCCTGCTCCTCACAGATATGCAATTCAACAGCAGAGCTGGGTCTCTCTGAGGTGTGAATTTCCTTCACCATCTCATACACAATTGACTTACACATATCTATTGTCACTTTCTTGTCCAGGTTTATCTTTGCACATGCAACAGAAACAAAAGCATATACGCATTTAGCTGATGCAAATAATCAAAACAAGACACACAAATAAATTTTACACCACCTCAAGGAAAGGATTTGTGTCTGGACTCATAGCCACTCCCATCAATTTGACCTGAAAGGAGGCTCCCTGCGTCAACAAAGGACAGGTGTTGAGCTGCCACAATTCTTTTATGAAGCCTGTCTCCAGTGGCTTAAATATGAACTCTGTCTGCTGGCTTTCATTTGGAAGGATCAACCCTTAAATGGGAGGGGAAGCAAAATGAAAACAGGTTTGACGCCTGGTTGAAAGGAAGACTGGTGCCAGCAATGATGTCTCGTGTTTTTGTTGTACCTGAGGAGCAGATCAAGTAGAAGCACGGTGTCCTTCTTTTTAATGGCAGCTGAGGAATGCAGCATGGCATGAGAACCTTCTTCCAGGTGTAGAAGATGGCTGTGCTGCCCCCATTGCGGAGCTCCAAGTGGGATGAGGCTTTCCCCCCAGTCAGAGCCTCAAAGAATATTGTGACATTGACTCCTTCTTGTGTCTGAACGAGTGCAGAGAGACAAAGGCCCAAATTAAAAACATTACAAGTTTCAAGCATTGCTTAGCAACAAGATACAAGAAACAGACACACACACACACACACACACATATATATATTAGAGATGCAACGATACTGCCCCCGCTACCCGGCCCCGGATAAAGCGGTTGAAGATGGATGGATGGATACTTGATTCCCCTAATTTCTTATCGATGTTGAGATCGTGTTTTTTTCACATTGATCTACTACAACATGATGTTTGCAGAGCCTTTTAATACAAATATTCTGGAGTAGGGATTTAACATGTGGTACCAGCAATGCTTGGGGAAACAGGTAAAGTATGGAAATAATTTATTTCTCGGAGGAAAATCTTATTTAGATATATTTGTTGAAGTCATGCTTCGTAATTTTGATTTGCCACACTGCTCAAAGTCCATTCTTTACCTGATCAGCGGAAGAGTTTCCAGTCTGACATGCACGTCGACCACAGAGCGTCAAGTTTGGAGTGAGTCGGGTACCTGACTGAATATTATCTTCTTCTGCCACTGAATCTCTGTGAAAAACAGCCATGGATCATAAAACAACACAACACACAATCGTCACATAATTCTCAGATTCCCTAAATGAGACACCTAATACATATATACATATTTAAAAGAATTACAAGTTTCAAGCACTGCTTGGCAACAAGATACAAAAAGCAAGATACAAGAAATGCACATCACTATTCCTGGGGAGACATATATAACAAAAACCATATATATATATATTAAGGGTGCAACGATACACAAAATTCATGGTTTGGATCAAAATGTTTTCGATACTAAAAAGAGAAATTTCCATGCCTTTTTCAAAATATTTGTTTAAACTCAAAAGTACAGTTCAGGATGAAGCGTGCAGAAGGTGAACACTGAACAAACTCGGTCCGGCTGTATGTTTTGGGTTCGATTTGTCCGAGCACTTTTTTATTAAATACAATTTACATATATGGCAAAAATAAATAAATAAAGCTTTTTCTCACATCTCCTTCCTCATCTCTTTTTCCTCCTTCTCCTCTTTCGTTTTTGGTATTGGACTGCAATTCTCTGTGGAAAAAAAGTGTTTGGCTTGTTAGAACCAATCGCCTCAAGTCCATCATGTAATCAACATGACACATTGACGCATGGGTATACGGTACTTATATCTCTCTCATGTTTGCTTCATCCTGCATATCAGTAATGATTATAAAAGGACTCAAGGTGGCCTTGGAGCACTTCTATTTGTATACTGTCAGAATGAATTTATCAGTGAAATATAAGCCCAGATCACTGTATTACGCGATGAAGAGAAATCGTATATATTGTCCTCCCCATGTGTAACTATTGATATCAAGGCTTTCTCACAAGCTACTGTCTTCTGTCATCTTCTGTCACAGAAAACAACAAAAAAGATCTCATCACAGCTTCTCATAACAAAAACTAAAAAAACGTGTACATTGTATTAACACTAAGACTATCCCCCCTACTGTCCCCCAGACAAGTTTAGACACTTGAGCATACATGATTTATATTTGTTTATTGCATAAATGCTCTGTCAGCAATTGGTCAGAGTCTGGGTATCGTTAGGCTGAAGAGTTGAGAACTTGGGTTGCCACCACACAAGATGGGAAAGTGATAAGTCATAATATGTCCCCTTTAATGTTGCTTTATGATAGCAGGCTTGAAAAGCTAGCGCTCACTCGTCCTTAAAGAGGACATACTATTAAAAAAAAATCACATTTTCCATCTTTCTACACTAATATTTGGTGGTTTTGGGTCATTACCAACGCAAAAACTGCTAAATTAAACCATCCAGTCAATCGTCGGCAGTTTGCGTAGTTCCGTAATCAAGTATTGAAACACGTCTGGCAGCACTCCTTTCATTTGGGATGTCACAATTGGGGGAAGTTGATGAAAATGTGCGTGCACCCTCCCCGTGTCTGCGCTCTGCACGTCCACGCTCTACCTGTGGCTTATGCATGTTTCTTCACTTTTGGTTGAAATCAACGTAATGAAATGTATTGCAAAATTTGTAAAAAAAAAAAAACATGTTAGTGGCTTATCAAAATGCAGTGGGAGTGATAATTTGAAAAAGCAACCTGCAGGGATTTATAGAAATAAACTGTAACATATTATGTATCTATTTTGTACAATAATTTGTGTGATTAAAGACGATCAGTGTATTTAATATCATTAGTTAATAACATATAGGTGATGGTAAATTGAGCAAATATTTTATTTCAGAAGTGTGTATCAAACTTCTGAAAGGTTGGTGACCCCAGAGAGAAGAACCTCGGAGACAGAACAGAGAAGAGGCGGATGGAACTGACCCGTACTGCTTGAAGATCGGAACATTTTCGGCAACACACTGCGGCTCATTTGGTATACGTATTGTCAACAACAAAAACAACAACAACAGTCTAACGTTGACGTATTTCAGTAATGTAGCAGTAGCCTACTAGCAAAGCAAGTGCTGCGCTTCAGGTGGTTTTATGTAACCGTGGCAACAGCGGACGCGTCTTTATCTTTCGCAGTGCATGCTGGGAGAGAGTTTGAGTAAAAGCGTCCGCCATTGAACTCTCTGAACTAGCTGATTTCAACACAGGCATGCGTGGCAAAGACGGCAGAGACAAAGCCTGTTTCTGACTGTGGGGAAGTCTTTCGGACCTCACTGCTTTGCCATCAACTGCTATAATTACCATCTATATACAGTATGTGGAAAATCCAACTTTCAAAAAGAGAAAGGATGTAAAAATAGGAACTATTGTTCTGTTATTGGGGCAAGACGGACATGTTAGGGGGTTACACGAAGGGAGATCGGTATGTGACTGTGGGAGCGTGCGATTAAAACTTGAATACCCAGTTGGGTAAAAAATATATATATTCTGTTGTCTTCGTTTCTATTAAGAGCAGAATATAATGTGCGAGATCTTGTCACGTGACGGGAATGCGTGTCAAAAGTATTTCTGCGTGGTTTAGTCGTTGATGAAAACCCACACCGGAAACGAGACAACGGAAACGCATTAACGCAGCGCTGAGGATGCGTTTCACTTTACGGCAGTTTTCAGCGGTGGGAGTGGGATGTGTATTCTTGATTTATTATTTTTATTCTCATTCCGCCTGTCGACCTTCGGATTTCACGACGGGGGGTCGAGTGGGCGGATCTATCTTGCAGGCTGCCGATTGGCTGCGCTCCGTGTCCCGACTTCCTTTTTTTGCACTCTTTGGCCTACAACCTGCTGACAACGAGCAAGAACGTAGTACTACCTACATTGATTAACATACGCATACACGCACGCTCCGTGACGAGGTCGTGCGCGATGCTGCTGAAGCACAAAGTCCATGGAAGAGTCTGTTATCTTCATATTTGAAGAGTAACGAGGCTATCCGTCCTGCGAAAAGCTAATGCCATTTCTACCCTGCAGCTGAGGACGCCTCCAGAGCGGGTGGGCGAACGTGGACCTGGGGGAGAGAAACCATGAGCGAGAAGCGGGTGTCACGGTGGTATTTCGGTGGGCTTGCGTCGTGCGGAGCCGCCTGCTGCACGCACCCCCTGGATCTGTTAAAGGTGAGCGTTTCCACCAGCCCCCAGCCTGTCGCCGTGCACACGATCTGCCCTCACTAACTCTGTTTTACACCGGCCATATTTGTGGTATTCTCTTTTATTCGCCTAAAAGTGTGTCTCAAGGTTGCTGTAACATTGCACAAGGGACAGTTAGTCCAGCCGGCACTTTCGTTTTTAATGAACAACAGGGAAGTCAATTGCAAAGGGAATATAATATATCCGCTCAGAAGCAGCCTGACCTGACTACATGTGTGTTTGTCTGTGTTTGTACATTATATTTCTACTTTAGTTTGAAAATCCTGACCCACTTCTCTTCTTCTACTCTTGTGCTTGCTGTGAAAATGGCTGCCCATGATCCCAGTGAGAAAGATGTGCTCTTGTCATGTGGTGTGTAATTTTGTGCTCAAGGTCGGTAATTAAACTAAACTAAATGTAACTACTCCTTAACATGCTGTTAAATAACTATTTATTACTTAAGTTACAAACATTACTTATGCAATTGCATACTTGTAAAAATATATGAATAGCTTATAGCATGTCTGCTAGCAAGATGACGTAAGAAGTTCTCAATGACATTTTCATGACATTTGGGGAATGTTACCAGGAACAGATGATTTAATTTTGGTGCCGATCAAGAAGAGAGCCTGGATTATGGATCCCTTTTCCTTAACATTGCAGTTAATGGAGCTTCAAAATGTGTTCCTCAGTATATCGGTTGATTATTGACCGATGTTTATGTAATTTGACAGTCATGTAGGGTGTGGGGGGTTCTATCTCATCACTGAATTTCATCTGGATCTGATCCAGAATGAGGAAATGTTTCTCTATTTTAGAATTGAAAACTCAATTTACGTATTCAATTTTACTTTTCATGGTTGGTGTATAAAGATACCAAGAACAATTTCTAATCTTTTGATGATGATCCAGATCACCGTGTGGACGGTGTAAATCCTATTACGAGGGGGATGAGCTGCTTGGCTGAGAGCTTTTCTAGTTACTTTTTAGTTACATTTTCGTTTACCCACCAAAATGTTCGCACACATGCCAACCAGACGTGACGCGTAGCGTCACGATTGGTCTAAGTCATGTGGGCGTGTTTTACGGGAAGGTCAGTTCTTATTAATGACCTAATATTTTCTTCATTTAGATGCCATGATGCTTAACTTTATATTGAAAGTGCTCATAGCGAATACTCAACTGTCTTTCCAGGTGCACCTGCAGACTCAGCAGGAGGTGAAGAAGAGGATGATGGGGATGGCTGTCCATGTCGTGAGGAGCAATGGGCTTCTGGCTCTTTACAATGGCCTCTCTGCCTCCCTTTGTAGACAGGTGTGAGTGTATGCGTGCACGCTATTTTTGCTCATGTATGTGTGTTATTTTCCCATTCATATATATACTATTTAACAAATATAGATGGTAGCAGTGAAGAGATGCATTAAACAAACATGCAAAATCCGATAACGGATAAAACTGAAACTATTAATGCTTCAAAAGGAAGAACTAAGAACAGACAGACGTAAGACCCAACAATACCTACACAAATAACGAGGGCAGCAGCTATATCCGTAGGATCGGATGAGTAAGACCACGTCTCCTCTGTCCTCTTCCCTTTCTCGTCTCCTTTCAGATGTCCTATTCCCTCACCAGATTTGCCATCTATGAGACGGTGAGAGACTTGATGGGCAGCACCAGCAAGGCTCCCATGCCGTTCTACCAGAAGGTTCTGCTAGGAGCCTTTGGAGGTATGGACTCTTTCCCTTTTGTATACATGTACACATACATTCAGGATTACTCGTAGAGGATTGATCAAAAAACATTTCTCTACAAACAGGTTGCACTGGGGGGTTTGTTGGCACACCGGCAGACATGGTGAATGTCAGGTAAAAAAAAAAAAAAACACATTCGACATCAGCTTCAATATTCAGCTGAGGCACAGCAAACTGGATTCAAAAAAAGATCTGTTTTGCCTCTAGAATGCAGAATGACATGAAACTACCTCCAGAACTCAGGAGAAAGTAAGTGTTGATAACGTAACCAGCTTAAAATATTTTGCTTTCTTCCAGTTTAATTCCGAATGTTTCTTTTTTATTTCAGCTACAAACATGCCTTTGATGGGCTGTTCAGGGTCTTCAGAGAAGGTGAAGCCAACAATATGATTTCTGAAAGGTAATGCAAGTCGCACGGTGGCATCATGTCTGAGCGCTGATCTTCTGTCCCTCAGAGGGTGTGAGAAGACTGTTCTCAGGGGCCACCATGGCGTCCAGCAGAGGAGCGGTAGTTACTGTGGGACAGGTATGCTACAGTACAATGAGGGTTTTATTACCTTATTTTTGGCTTCACAGGTATAATATTTGTAACTGCAAAAACCTGGATGGTTTCATTTTGCAGTTTTTGGGTTGGTAATGACCCGAAACCACTAAAATGAGTGTAGAAACATGAAAAAATTATTATTATTTTTTTCATAATATGTCCCCTTTAATGTATTTTATCCGATTAATCAAATTAATTATAATTGATAGATACCTGCATCCCCCACAACTCCCTACTCTCAATCGAGATCACTTTCATCTGTTAACCTGTCTATCACCACTGCAAACATGAAATGGCTCAGAGCTACAGTGCATCTGAGACGTCCCTAATACATGCTCTGTACAACTCGCACATACTTTTGGACTTCGTCATACAATACTCTCAGCACCCTATCAGATGTTTTCTCCAAATCCACAAAAATGCAGTGCACCTTCTTCTGGCTTTATTTGTAGTTCACCATTAGCATTCTCAAATCAAAAATATTTAAAATGTTTGTGAAAACAAGAATCAGATGTTCTCAACATACCACTAGGGGGAACCAGATATTGTTCTTAAATTCAGCACAGTGAGCGCTCCGGTCGTGGACGACCAAATGCAAAAAAAGGTAATTCCAGCTTCCAAAGGCAAAATTGATGTATTTTATGTAGTGTGTTTTATATATATTAATATATATACTGTATATAATAATATATTATAACATATTTATTGTAGTACCTGTATTCCACTGGTGAATCTCATGACTTTTAGTAGAATAGATGGAACCATCATGTAGCAAAGAGAACCTAAACATTCTCAGAGATTCTTGTTTGTTTCGCACTAAAATGTCACATTTTTCCCCATTTCCCCTAATATTTCCAAATTTAGTTGGCAGGCTATGACCAGGCCAAACAGCTCGTCCTGGGAACAGGCATTATGGGAGATAACATTCTCACCCACTTTCTCTCCAGCCTTATTGCAGTAAGTATGGTGTTTGAATTGTTTTCCCTTGAAACTGAGTCAAGTCAGTGCACAGTGCTCCTTCGTAAGGTGATGAGATGCTTCTGTGCAGGGAGGCTGTGCTACATTCTTGTGCCAACCTCTAGATGTACTTAAGACAAGGCTGATGAGCTCCAAAGGGGAATACACGGTGCGTAGATCTGTCTTCATTGTCCTCTGTAATCCCTTTATTCCTGTTTGTGGTCATCCTAATTGGTTTTATTTGTATATATAATTATTTTATTTTATTTTTTCAGGGGGTGACACATTGCTTACGAGAAACTGCGAAACTTGGTCCACTGGCATTTTACAAGGTATGAAAAAAAAATAGTGCACCATACATTAACGCTACTGTACTTTATTGGTTGTGGTAAATACTATTGTAGCCACAATAATCAATGCAAATCTCTTTGCGTACGTCCTTCAGTGAGGAAGTATGTTTAGTACATTTTTCACATCACATTGCTTCTTGTACTTGACATCAATAGTAGCATTGCTAGTGCAATGTCAAATTAGAGAAATGATTTACATTTTTTGTTTGGATTGTAAAATTTACGTTAAACTGTGGTGTTACAAAGTAGCAACTGCATGTGCGGCTGCGGTAGCTTTAAATTGACCAATGCAACTCAAGAAAATTTCCAACTGTAATTGGCAATTTTTCTTGCAGGGTCTCATACCTGCAGGGATCCGCCTGGTTCCACACACAGTGCTCACCTTCATCTTCCTCGAGCAGCTCAAGAAATACTTCGGCATTCACGTCATCTCCTGAGCACGTTCCGCGATTGGCCACGCCCACCAACACTGCCACTGATGACACCACATCATCAACCTAATCATTACAAAAATGGAAGTTATATACAGTTTATTGTTTTGTTTTTTTGTGGGGGGGGGGGGGGTCTCTAAAGGCTAGAAACATTTATTCTGATTATTAGCAGCAGCAATTTATGGTTTACTGCCAGAAAAGGCAGTTAACCACCTTGAGGTTATTAAAATTGGTCACAAAAATGCCATTATTCTTAACAAATTTTCAATATGGTTGTCATTTGTGGTGTACTTGGTTAGGCGTATTTAGATTTAACGTTAATTTTGATGGAATTCATCAGTTATTGTGAAATAATAAACAAAATGTCAACTTCAGATAGTTCTATATTTGTTTTAATTAGTGCTGTAAAGCAATTAATTATGATCTGTAATTAATCTAATTAATCTATTTTTTAATCTCTTCTCAAAATTGCAGAGAAAAGCCCTCAACTTGAGGTATTTAAATTTATTACATTATTGTAGCAGATCAAAAGATTAATAACAAACAGTAGCTTTACAAATACATTTTTTGTTTGATTTGAATCAGAAAACTTTATTAATCCCAGAGGGAAATTCCATTCGAACAGATGCAGTCCTATCATTTACATTCTGCTGTGTTTGCAGACTCTATTTTTTTTGTTTTTTTCTCGGCGTCGTGCATCTTTCTGATTTTGGTCATCACTGAATTCCTGCACGGCGGCTTGTTTGATGCGTTACTGGATGCAGTTTGCATCACCTCTGTTAACCCCTCGTCTTCCTCCATGTTGATCAGCCTGCAGTTCATCTACCTGGCGAGTACATTTGTCAGCATGTCGGTCGCAGACTTGCTCTTAGCGGGGCGTCTCCTCCAGTTTAGTTTGGTGAAGAGCTTTGCTATAGCTCGCTAAGATGCTAACGTCTTCGCTACTTCGCAGGGTGTCACTGACTATTCATCCCCGACCACTCAGGCACAAAAAAACCAACGCATACAGAAGCAGTAAAGTTAGAGATTAAAAATTAGATTAACGCGATTAAAAAAACATAACGTGCTAAATTGGACTGTAATTAATTGCAATTAATGCGATCATTTGGCACCCTAGTATCTGACTATTTTATCCTAATTGTGTAAGATCTTCATATTCTACACCTCTCCATTTCATGGCATAATTTTTTCCTTCTTATTAATCCTGGGCAGCATGGTCTCAAAATATTATTTAACCATGACTGAATAAACAGTTGTTCAATTCCATATTTATCGTTCCTAACAAAAGTGGTGTCTGAATGTTGATGCATCCTGAGTCTAAAATGTACCGTGTTAAAAGTAAAAATTGGCTACTAGTGGGTTAAAATGACATACGCCTTTCACCTGCATCTACTTTGCCTTTACTGTATTCCAATCCTCACCATTCACTCTCAAAACCTTTGGAGAAGTTCAATGTGAGAAGAGATTATGGTGGGAAAGTGTCTGTGGGAAACTGAAATAGAGACTGTCAGACTGTATGACTTTACTAATGTACTACTGCATATAAACAAATTCTGCATTCTCTGAAAAGAGAAAAGCATTCTCTAAAGCAAAGATGTTTTAAGATATTTATAAGTTGCAATGATATTTTTTACGGTTCAGGGTAATCTGTAACTTCTTGATAACTTTGATAGTTCGCTTAGTACAAAGTTTCTTGTACCCGCTCTGTATAAAGAGGTCTTGTAAATTATGTTGCCTCATAGTGTAAGTCCTTCATGGGTCAGACTAGGCATCTCATTAAGGCCTGCAAATAGAGTATAACTGCAGTAAAGTGATCCATAAACTGAGAACCACCTCAGATAATGACTTTTCCTTTGTCCTTATGCTTGTTTGTTCTTTGATAATCAATTTCATGCAGATAAATCAATGCTGTGAAAATGTATTTTGGAATTAAAATTAAAATGCTACTGTGAAAATTTGGTTTGATTTTTTAGCTTTTATCCACATTTCTAAAATTGTATGACAATCTTTTATTTGGGGAGCAAATTGAAGTACAAGCAAGCAAGCTACGTTTAATAGTTTGTTTTTTTAATATATATAAAGCAGCTGCATGCCCTGCAAGCAGTGTTCATAAACACTCAGGGTGTTCTATCTTTGTCTTGTGCTGCCTCTAACTCTTGGCGCTGTGATGCATCCTACGACTATGAACGATTGGGAGCGGTCTTGGGTATCAAGGATCGAAGCCAAGGTACAGAAAGAGAGAGTACTGGTCGTGAACGTTTATTTAACACCACTTTGTGTGCCATTCATACAGATCTCCATTGATTTTTAAATAATACATATATAGAAATTAGTTTCTCAGAGCTTCACATAAAAGTGCTTCACAGTCATTGTTTTAATCAATATCCTTCATAAATGATGTACTAATGACAAAAAACATGTTTTATATGGTATAGTAAAAATAGAACTGTACAAATACAAAAAATACTCATGTCCCTTATGTAGTAGAATGAAGTGAGCAATTTGCTGAGAATCTAATTAGGACAGCAAGTGATAAATCGTTGCTTCCACCATGCAGTGAAGCAGGCAATACAAATATAGTCTAAAGCCATCAATTTGTCAATGACAAGGCGCAGCACAAACACTGCTAAATGTGTCTGAACATTTGTGGTGCACAAAATGGACACATCATCCAAAAGGTTAGCAGCATGGACAACAATGCAATGGTCAAGTGATTAGATACGTCTTCTGTACATTCAATTATATGAGGCGTTCTTGTTTAGGCAACGGTAGAGGCAGGCGAGGTTTGCCAGATCCTGTTGCTCCCGTCTGTTTTCTCTCTTCTGCACTTGGCTGATACGTTCCTTCCAGTCGTCTCTTCTTCCTAATAATGCACAGCATCAGCAGCAGAGCCAAGCAGCCCAAGGACAGCATAGTGGACACGAACGCCGCAGACGGCATCGCCGTAGTCGCCATAGTGACAGAGGCTGGGGGAGGGAATTGAACAAAAGTTAAAAGGTATTCTTTAACATCTTTCTTATACAAGACCAAATGCCTTTGCTTCGTTTTCTTTTTTCATTTGTAATATTTGTTCTTCATAAAATTGAGTTTCATTTGAAGGCACTTTTCAAGACAGTCAAGTTTACCATACAGAGACAATTACAGCTACAATAATAGCTAAATAAAATTTACAAGCAAAGCAAATGTGGGTCGTAAAACATGTGGGTTGATCATATCAAAGGGTTTAAGCCCGAGCTTTGTCAAGCAAATGTAGCAAATGGACCGCACTTAGATGGCGCTTTTCCACCTTCGTGGTGGCCACAGCGCTTTACAATTTGGCCTCAAATCCACCTCATCACACTACACTGATCAACCCTCTCTACAAACTGAGCCGGCCCCAAACATAATAACAATGTATATTAAACAACAAATATGCGAATCGAATCAAAATGCCACACCTTCAGATGTAATTTCCAGTCAGAAGGAAATACGGATCCCATAAATTCATCGCATTCAGCTCATCGGTGCACCTGCTCATAAACCAGGGATCGGCAGGGGGGGGGGGCGTGATACGTGAAAAAGACTTACCTGGCAGCAGGAAACAAAATTGTGCAGTAAGCTGATGCTGGTGGCATGGCAGGAGAAACGGATGGTCAAGACGGTGACAACCTGTCACCAAAATGAAATGCAGACTGTTTAGGTGTTTTTTTAGTTGATCTACTCATCTGAATACACTGAACCTACAAGGCAGAGAGCAGCCGGTGCCACACCTGTATGCGCACATGAAAGTCTTCTGTGTAAACCTGTGTGAGACACAACTACAAAGCTTTAATGCTGCGCACTTCCCTGCAGACTCTTGATGATTCTCTGAAGAGTCTGCGTCGGCTTCTCTCCCTCCCTGACTCCCATCAGGGTTTGAACAATGCCACGTTTCCTCTGATGAGAAGCCACGCTAAAGGAATGATGAGCTTGAACAAACATTTTCTCTGTTAGATCAGAACGAAAGCAGACCGAGAACCAGAATGACTGATCGCCGTGAAGTCGTTCGCGTCTCAACCACCGAACTTTCTCCTGACATGTCAGCCACCCTTCAATGCTAAGGGCAGCGTCACTGCAATGTGTTAGAAATACACACAGTATTCATGTTCCAATAACCTCTGGCGTGTGGCCTGGCCTTTTATTTGTCTGTATATGATCCTAACTAAAGGAAATAATATAACAAAATAACAAAAACTTTGGCGATCCCTACTTTAGTGTAATTTAGAATAGAATACCGCCATAAAGTGGTGTTTCACACCAGTTATTGTAGTTGGTCGTTACAGAAACCTAATTAAAAAGGTATTTAACTTACTTCATTCATCCCAAACTAAAAACAATCAACAGGTATCTCATTTGTTCATAGTTTACCTACCACTTGTCAGGAGATCATTAATCGGTAGCTTCCTAATCGATCACTGGAAGGACCCGCTCTACCAAACTGAGCCACAAATCCGCTTTGGCGTTAAAGACATCAAAACTCCTGGTAGAAAGCCGATAAAAGAAACAAATGTAACACGGATCAATATTATTGGTACCGAATTCAGACCGGGACAAAAAAAAAAAACTATCTCAGACGCTGGATCAGGTCCGTGGAACAACAGACACCGCCACTAAGTTTTATGTTGCCGCAGGCGGATGTGCGTCTCTCCACGGCTGAAATGCGGCGCATCCGGCTCTACCTGTCGAACCGGCGCCTCCCACGAGCCCAGGTGGGACCGCTGATACTTCCGCCTCCCACGGGCCTGCGATGCAGCAGGTGGAAACGCAGCTCGAGTGTTTGTTTTTGGGGAGTTACCTGTCTTAGGGCGTGTCCAGGTGAGATGTCCGACGTCCGTCGATGGAGTTACTCGAAGTTCAAAACAAGCGCTACAGAAGAGACAACAAAACACCTTAATCAGCGGTCAGGTGTGTTAGCGGGACGCACACCTGTGTGATCGAGGCGTCTTCCTTGATCACACAACCTGCAATCCATATGCAAATGAGCGTGGTCATGTGTCCCATTTCTACCAATTAGAAACAGACAGCTCTCTATCTCTCTCTCTCCCTCTCTTTCTCCCTCTCTCTCTCTATTTTTCCCATATAAAATAACTAAAAACAATTTAATCTGTTCTGGTAATCTAAAAACACTCACTAATAAAAAAAAAAAAAAAAAATTGCTACACAAATAATATAATAAATGATATACAGTATTAAAATGTAGTTTTATTATGAGTTTTACCTTCACAACCTTCAGTACACAGACACTTTATGGGTTTTAAAACTTGACAGAGGGGCCGGGCCAGGAACAGATGGATGGAGTTTTTGTGTGAACTAATATAAATTACATGTAAAAGCCATTACATGAAAGGATTTTCTCTAAACTACTCTTTCCCGGAATCATGAACATTTTATAGCTGGTAACCTGCTGCTCTGTTTGCACTGCGTGATTATATTAGTTTGCTGCTGCTAATACACATCTGTGTATCCACTCCTGATGCTGCTGTCTTGTAATGTGTTCTGTACTTGTATGTTTTTTTTGTATCTTAGTCATTACTGTTACATGTTGCACGAATTCACAGAGAAATATTCCTAGTCTGTGAACCCTCATTGACAATAGCAATAGATTCAAGATTCTTTATTGCCATTATGCTAACATAACATAATCATGTGAAGGCCCACGGCTTAAGGTACACATAAACAAAAAACATGATCTCTCTTAAAACAACGATAAACTGATTCTGATTCTGATTTGGCCTTTTACAGGTAGCAAAGCATGAATATGCAAGGCTCATTGTACAAATTACAGGGGAAAGGCCAAATTAATGATGTTTAATTATAATAATATGTAATTTGGACAAGTTGGGCGGGCTGTATTAAGTAGTATATGGCCCGCAGGCCTTAGTTTTCCCATGTCTGGTCTAGACAATAAAGGTTTTCTATTCTATTCTATTCTAAGTTGGGTTCTGTCTAAGTCTTACGCTGCAGGTCTTTCCCTGCTAATCCTGTAAAGTGCCTTGAGATGACTTTCTGTTGTGATCTCCTGCTATATAAATAAAATAAAATTGAATTGAATTGAATTAATCAATGTCTGTCATATTTAACACCTCCTAATATATTCATATCTATTTTCTATAAATGAACACATACCCAAACTTGAGTGGTCACCCTTTGGTGATATGGTTTGGGGATATGAAGTCGCACCTTGCCATGAACTTGTGATTTTACAACCACTGCGAGATCTTCATCCTTTCCTTGAAGCGCTGCCTGAGAGTCTCAAATGAGGGAATAACTACCACATTCAACGAGGAAGTCCTGCCACGTGACACTCGTGGAACGTAAACGGATGTCATATGATTTGGACCTGCTGCCCAACATGGCGAACAGGTCGGAGCCGCTGGCTGGCTTTCTGGTGTTACTCCTCGGTGCCGTTTTAAGTTTTCCTCTCGGTCCGGACCCGGAACGGATCAGAACCTGCGGATACGAGGTGAGCTCCGCTTCCGGGACGCGGTTAATCTGAATAGTTTAGCGTCACTAGTTAGATAAAGGCTGAAAGACTTACTGCTCTCACTTTCAGTGTCCCTTCTCTTTACTTTTTGTGATTAAATTCGCCGGTGTGAAGTTATTTATTTTCTTTGTGGTGATGTGTGTAATAACTTATTTATTTCTGTGTGTGTGTGTGTGTGTTTATTCATTTATTTATATATATCTAAATAAATGTCTTTGCAGTCATGTCATGCCACCAAGTCCAACATGCTGAATGTCCACCTGGTCCCTCACACACACGATGATGTCGGCTGGCTCAAGACTGTTGACCAATATTTCTATGGAGGTCAGTCTCACACACACACACACACACACACACTATTGGAGGCTATATAATTAATTCCTGGACCGAGCTTGTGACTCAAATTGCTCGTATGTCAAATCAGTTTTTCCCATATTGGAAGACTTTGTGCTCTTGATAGCATCCTTCTGTTTGAGGATTGAACATATCGTCGATGTGAACCACTGATTTAGACTGTCTCAGTACAAAAACAAACAGATCGATAGACTCCATTCACAACTGGAGTCAAAGTACAGTCCAATCGCTGTTCCAGTTGAGTCAGCATTACAGTCACATGTTTAAGCCCTGATGCATATTTCTGGAGATTAGAAGTTTCATGTAAATTTGATGATAAGAAAGGATCTCGACATCATTTCTTGGAGCTGACCGCCGAATCATCGAGCCCCATGATGAGCTCTTATGGATACTTTTTTATTTTACCTGCATCACCGTCACGTGGGTCACATGACTAATCCTGAGTGTGATGAAACGGTCTGGGCAGAAATGCTGACTGTGCGACATGTCCTTCAGATGCAGGTGGACTCCTGAGACCTGACCAGAATAATAATAATAATGATCAATAAGTCTGGCTGGACTCTTCCTTACGTTCATAGCGTGCTCGCTATGAACCTACTTTTGCTTCCTGTTTTAGAGCGTTTCTGTTTGAGACAGAAATGACGGCCGCTGTCCTCCGCATGCTCTGGGGCCCCTATGCGTATATGCACGATGTGTGTGGTTGTTTCAAGGGGCCCTTTAACTAGGGGGTTAATGGAATTTCGTTGTGTATTTGCAGTGTAAAAAGTGTGAAAACATAATGACAATAAAAGTTAATCTTACTTAACCTCAGTGGAATTGTGTGTTCATCCATTGGCTAATCTAGGTTTCCCTCTAACACTGCCATACAGCAGCTCCCAGTCATTTTTCACCCTCAAAAACCTTTCGTGTTTGTGCCTCTGTACATAGATCGTAACGATATCCAGCATGCAGGGGTGCAGTACATCCTCGACTCGGTGGTGGATCAGCTGTTGAAGAATCCAGACAGGAGGTTCATCTATGTGGAGACGGCATTCTTCTACCGCTGGTGGAAGCGGCAGACGCCAGACATGCAGCAGACGGTCAAGCAGCTGGTTAATGAAGGTGCACGAACAACGCTATACGTGAACAGTGGGAGCGTTTAGTCTCACAACCTGAGCCACGTTTTCTCCCTGCATTCCGCTCCCATCCATTGCAGGTCGCCTCGAGTTTGTGAATGGCGGTTGGTGCATGAGTGATGAGGCCACCACCCACTACAGTGCCGTCATAGACCAGATGACAATGGGTCTGAGATTCCTCAATGAGACCTTTGGGTCTTGCGGTCGCCCCCGTGTTGCGTGGCACATCGACCCCTTCGGTCATGCCCGCGAGCACGCCTCCATGTTTGCACAGGTAGTTCATATTCAGGTTTTTTTTTTTAAGTTAGTAGTGCTGGATGTGCAGCTCAAACAAGTAAAAGACAGGATGTATCTTATTAGTAAATATTGTAGGTGCTGGTAGGCAAATTTATTTCCCTTCATAAAGCTTGCTATTCCTCCTTGTTTGCATACTACGGTAAGCTAAGCACCTTCTACCTGTAGAGCAGGCCACAGAATAATATTCATCTAGCCATTTAACCACCAGCAAAGAAGCATATTTCACAAGCAGCTAAGCTAAAAAGGTATTTATGAAATGCTGCATTTGTAATACCGAAGTCTTCTTGGCCTTCAGTCAAGCGGCCCTCAAGTTATACACCCTTCTCTGAACTGAGGATCAACTGTTCTTGCGGTTTTTTCCCAGATGGGCTATGATGGCTTCTTCTTTGGACGTTTAGACTACCAGGACCGGGCTCGCAGGATGAGGGATAAGGAGCAGGAGCTTCTGTGGAGGGCCTCTGACAGCCTAATACCCCCTGTTGCTGACCTCTGGACTGGTAACAAAGCTCCACCTGTCTTTTAATGGTGCGTGATTATACCAGCTTGCAATTGACCCTTTGACCTTTGCCATTACACCCAACAGGGATCCTACCCAATGGGTACAACCCTCCTGAAGGCTTCTGCTGGGACCAGTCCTGCAATGACCCACCAATCAGAGATGACCCCGACCTTGAGGATTATAATGTAAATGACGTGGTGAAGCGCTTCCTCACCATCGCTAACAATCAGGTTAGACACACAAATGAAAATGAACTCGCTTCAACGCCCGTGTCTCACAGGATGCTGTGTAAACCATGTGATGGATAAAAACAATCCTGGTGTACACAAGTACATGAAAAATCTTTAAGAAGAAAAAAAACGAATCCTCCTGGGATTGGGAATGCACCTCTCATTTGTGTGTGATGCAACCTTCTCTTTATATTATAATTGTCTCTTCCTCTAAATGTAGGACTAGAACATTTTTTTTAATTAAAAAAATATTTATCACGCTTCATTTTTACCATTGAATAAAAACAATGAATTGGTATTATAAAGAACTGTGTGCCCCCCCCGCACAACAGGTGAGCATAGATATGAAATGTACATGATGATGATGATGAATATATTTATTAGATAGAATGTTAGAGTACAAGTACAGTCAAACAGTAGCATGTATTACAGTACAAGTACAGTCAAACATCCTGTCTAAGAGGAGCATTTCAAAAAAGCCCTTGCGGTCTTGTTTCCGTTGAAAGTCCTTCGTACATAAATCATCCACGATTAACAATACAATTTTCACAATACAAATAAAAATAAAACCAATATTAAATTACTCAATTGATGCAAAATAACATTAGAAAAATAAAAATAATTTTAAACCACAGATGCAAACTAACAATAAATTTAAAATAAATTACACCACAGATGCAAAATGACAATGAATGACAATAAAGTACATAAATTACAATAAATTACATAAATTACAATAAATGACAATAAATCGCATAAATGACAATAAATTACATAAATTACAATAAATTACAAAGACACTTAATATGTGCAACGTAATATCTCTAATGTTTTGATTGTTGACATAACGCAATAGGATTATAGAATCCCAAAAAACTCAAAATTAAATAAATAATAACATAATTTTAAAATAAATAACATTGCGATAAATGACAGACAAATATATACCGGTAATATGGCCATTAAATTGTAAAATAAGGCAATATTATTATGAAATATCTTAAGCAATCAGAAGAAGAGATGACAGATTTCAGCGGTGTGTGTTTGTTTGCTTCCATCTTTTTTTATGCTTTTATCCCTTTTTCTTTTACCTGCTTTTGCACTGTGTTGCATGTTGCATATTATCTGCCTAGTTGTACTGATTTATTTCTCTCTCTATCTTTTTACTCTCAGGCTGTGGTATATAAGACCAATCACATCATTATGACCATGGGCTCAGACTTCCAGTATGAGAATGCCAATCTGTGGTACAAGAACCTCGACAAGCTTATCCGCTATGTCAACGAACGGCAGGCAAATGGCAGCAATGTTAATGTTCTGTATTCCACCCCCTCGTGTTACCTGCAGGAGCTTCACAGAACAAACCTCACCTGGTAGGAGAGACTTTCTTCAAGTGCCAGTCTCAGAATTATACCTTTGATGAGAGAATAAAGAGAGAGAGAGAGTTGTGTATTTATCCACTATCCTCTTTTCAATTTAGGAATTTGAAGACGGATGATTTCTTCCCTTACGCAGATAATGCTCATAGTTTCTGGACCGGCTATTTCACCAGCCGACCCGCATTGAAACGATATGAGAGGATCAGCAACAGCAACCTCCAGGTTATTTTATTTAACTCAACAAGTCTGGACACAGATACATTCATATTAACTCTGAAAGGTTGACAGAGGATGATATAGCACATCTGAGAAGTTGCTTTTAATAGTTTTTGTTAATATGCAGAATTTTTCTTTCATTCAGTTAATCTAAACTTTTAGTCTTAAACACTATTACACTCATTAACATGCTACAACTCAGCATGCTAACATATTAACATTGACATATGAATAGGCTACCATATTATTATGCTAATGTGTGTATATGTATGTATGTTTTTGGTTTTTTTTTATAGACATGTAACCAGCTGGAGGTGTTTAGTGGTCCTGATTCCAGGAAAGGACCCTTTGGGGAGGGTGACAGCCAGACCTTGAGTGAGATTTGGTTTTTATTACTTCTTAATCACTGATGACATCCGTCTGAAGGGAGAAACCATCGACTTTCTGTCATCATTATACCTCCAAAAGATTTGTGAAACTAGCTCCACCAATTAAGTAAATGAAATCCAAATTCCAATTTCTAATCTAACGCAAATAAAATAAAAACAATGTTAGTAATAGTGTCCGGCACCAAATAAAGGACTCACTAACAGCTGTTGATTTGCTCTTTTCAGAGAAAGCCATGGCTGTGGCTCAACACCATGACGCAGTGTCTGGCACAGAGAAGCAACACGTAGCAAATGACTATGCCAGGAGACTGGCTAATGGCTGGCAACATTGTCAGGTAATGTTGAGCACACGGACCCACCTTGCTCAGAATGAGAGTTGTAAACTTGTAATAATAATAATAATGCATTGGTATTATAGAGCGCTTTTCAAGGCACCCAAAGATGCTTTACATTCTGCATTATTCATTCACTCCATACTTGGTGGTGGTGAAGCTAGTATTGTCGCCACAGCTGCCCATAAACTTTTTCCAAGCAGATAGATTGTTGTTTGACTGAATGCACGTGTATTATCGTGCCTTATATTGTCTTAAATATGATTAAGAACGTAACATCCCTTTCACAATCTCTCAGGTTTTGGTTAGTAATAGTCTAGCTGCTTTGAGCGGTTCCTCCGCACAGCGAATCTTCTGTGACAACCTCAACATCAGTGTATGCCCTCTTACAGAGTCCAGTAAAAAGGTAACACACACACACACACACACACACACAGGGTCATGTTAGACATGAATGGGTGATCTCTCTACCTTTTATCTACAGTAGCCTCAGATACAAACAGAATCTCTTATTGCAGGAAACCTTTGCTTGATTTTAATGCTAGATGATTTCCTGGCCATTTGTGACACCAGTAATTTCTTTATTGTCTTTCAGTTGCAGCATAAAATCCAACTGTACAACTTTTTCATTACAAAATTACCTCAGGCAGTGATGCAAAAAGAAAATAGTTGAGTTTTTTGATGATAATTTTTCTTTTGGTACATAGGTACAGCGCAATTAGTAATTTCAGAAAACTTAATCTCACATCAAAGTAAACTGTCTCTTTTTATGCCTTGAATGAATGTTAAATTGTTATATAAATCAGTCTTTATTTATTAAATGGTTTAAATCTTGCTTCTTTCCCTCAGTTCTCCGTCAACGTGTACAACCCTCTCGCTCGCCCTGTCACATGGCCAGTTCGGCTGCCGGTGAACGGAACGGCATACGTCGTCTCGGATGCCAGCGGTAGATCCGTGGAGTGCCAGGTCAACCCTGAGATTATCCACAGCAAGCTTTGAACCTGTCATATTAAAGACAAAATTAATGAGGCTCCAGTCAGCATGAACTAATTAATTTGTTTTAAATACAGTTTTGAAATGTTATTAAAAGGATCTGGCTGCACACATTTAAAATGATCATTTTTGCGGTACTACTTACAGCTACAGTTTTTTTCTTTCTGAATGAAAACCTTTTTTGGTATACAGTAGTACTTTTAAAAACTGGAAGGAGACACACCTGAAGACAACAGCTCCTCCGTGTCTCTGTTTCAGGTGGTTCCAGTGTCTGCAGCCACCCAGGATGTGAGGAGGAGCCGAGGCTTCGCTGTCAATGAGCTGGTGTTCCAGGTGAAGGCTCCTCCTCTGGGCTTCACCACTTACTCTGTATCGCTGCTTCAGGATGGGCCTCCACCTGCCTCCAAACAGCACCGCGCACCCGCAGCCATCCAGAATAAGGTCTGTAACACGCTCTATGCTGCACCATGGTGCAGCATAAATACGCTTTACAGTCCGGAAAACCAAAATAGCTCAATTGGTTCAAATTACAGTGGAAAAGGTTTTTTAAAAAGTTTGATTTTTTAATTGTGATGTAGAATTACAATATATTAGAGACACGTTTCAAACAAATGACTGCCACAGAATGGAGTTATCATTAAAAATCACTGCTTGATGCATTTACTTTCCAGCATCTGTATCTTTGGGGCTAATGGTGATCTTAAATTTGAAAAAAATGTGGCACCGTCGTTTCCTGATATTTTCTGTTTGGTAACGATGCGCCGGCTTGCCTCCTCCCCTTTCTGTGTTACTCTGATGTTACTCTGTGTACATTACTCTGTGTTACTCCGTAACAATATGTACGTACTCACTCACAACTCCGCAGCCAGTGCATTCCGCTCATCGTAACAGAGATTCCTTGTTGCCAAACACATACTTTTATATTTCGGTCAGTCCAACGTAACTCCGAATGGGAGTTAAACAAATACGTTGTTAAGCGAAGAACACCTGTAATTATATATATATATATATATATATATATATGAATAAATGGTAACATTTTTCTGGCATCTTGAGTATTTGTGTGTTCTACTTGCTCCAGTTCCTGAGGGTGACCTTTGACCCAGAGACCGGCCTCTTAAGCAGCCTCAGCAACCTCGAGACCAAGCAGAGCATTAAACTGACGCAGAACTTCTACTGGTTAGTGTAACAGAAATACACACCAAACCAGCAGCAGATAACACGTCAGCCTTTCTTCCTGGCAGTTTTTTTATTTATGTATTTCTGCATCGCATATTCCAGGTACAATGCTAGTGATGGGAACAACTCAGGGAGTAGCCAACCCTCGGGTGCTTACATCTTCAGGCCCAACTCTTCCATCCCTTTCATCATCAGCAAGATAGCCAAGACGGAGAGCATCCAGGTAGGAAGCGTTCAGCTTTGTATACCGTATATCTTTTAGGATGCTTTCACACCAAAACATTTGTGGTTTTCAGTCATCCCGGTCGACCTCTTCGCGTTTCACACCAGAACCACGTGGGCCACAATTACTGGTGTAAACTGGACCAGGGTCTGGAACACAAAGCTGAAACATGTACTATAAATAGTGTTGCTCTAAATACCAAAACTGAAGTAAAAGATCTGGGCATCATTGTTCAGTCTAATTTTTAATTTCATTCACATTGTGTTAGTATCACATCACATCAAATTTGATTCATTGTTGGTTTCAAAATAAAAAACCAGAATTCCGTCTGTTCAAAACCATTGTGCGACCAATGTTAGAAAGTTCTACCGAGGTATGGTCTCCGTATTTGCTATCGGGTATCGACGTTTTTGAGAATGTCGAAAGACGCTTCACAAAACGTATTCCTGGAATGGAGATTTTGAGTTACAATCAGAGGTTGCAAAGTTTAAGACTTAAAAGTTTGGAGGGATTTTGGATAATTATGAATTTGGTTTATGTTTATAAAATTCTTCACAAGAAGACCAGATACCCAATTACAGAACTGGGTATCTGAACACAGCACCAGACCGACAATCTGTTTTAGATTTGTAAAAATGACTTCATCTTTTCTTTACCCCACCCTCCCCCCCCATTCCTCCCCTCCCCTGCAGACTCCCACTGTGCAGGAGGTGAGGCAGCAATTTGCTCCCTGGGTGTCTCAGGTGGTTCGTCTGTACTCTGACAGCAGAGTTCTGGAACTTGAGTGGACAGTTGGACCTCTACCCATTGAGTAAGAGTGTGTGTGTGTGTGTGTGTGTGTGTGAGCGTATGTGCACATCCATGCAAATATAAGTTGTGGTAGATGGTATGAATGTTTTAGAGGCTGCATTTGGTTAGCGCTGTCTCCTCACAGCAAGAAGGTACCGGGATCAAATCCTGTCTACGTGGAGTTTGTGTGTTCTACGCGTGTCCGCGTGGATTTTCTTTGGTTTCCTCCCACCTCCAAAATCATGAAATTTAGGTGAATTGATTACTCCAAATTGTTGGTAGTGTATGAGTGTGTGCTTTACTGTGGCCCCACAATGTGTGTACCCTGCTTCTCACTCCTGGCAAGCTGGGGTATTATCCACGTTTGTCGCATCTTCAAGAAAAAGGATGGATCGTATTTTTTGCTTACATTGTTTTAATGTTTTATTTCATTCTCATATTTAGAGTCACTTACAGAATTTTGCCCAAAAGGCTTCACACACTCTCATGCACTCTCCGCATCCATCAGGGATGACCTGGGGAAGGAGGTGATCACTCGTCTGGACACCAGCATCCAAACCGCTCAGTATTTCTACACCGATTCCAACGGAAGAGAGGTTCTCCAGAGAAAGTAAGCTGTAAAGATTTCATTTGGAAATACAGAATAATAAATGCAATATATTAAGCGGTATTTTTCTGGAATATCTAGAAACTGAGTTGTTTTGCGTATGTCTGTTTTTCTTAAAGGACAGATTTCCGGCCCACTTGGAATCTTAAGCAGTCGGAACCAATTGCTGGAAATTACTATCCTATCAACTCCCGTGCTTTTATAAAGGTGTGTGTGTGTGAGTGTGAGTGAAAGAGAAAGAGACTTAATTTTTATGAAACAAGTTTTTTGGTAAAGAAAGCTTAAACAGATTTCTATTGGTTGTCCAAAGTATACTGTATATATATATGTTTTTCTTCTTCTAAAAGCTTTTGTGTTTATGTCTTTCGTTGTGTGCGTGTCTTTACAGGATGATGTGAACCAACTCACTGTGGTGACAGATCGCTCTCAAGGGGGAGGCAGCGTCGCTAACGGTTCTCTGGAGATTATGGTGAGGCAGACGACTCTCCCACTCTGTCCTTAAGTCCTAATACTGAAAATGTATAGAACATTAACATAATTCTCCATTCATACCCAGCTCCATCGCCGGCTGCTGTATGATGATGCCCGTGGTGTTGGCGAGCCTCTCAATGAGAACTCCGGCATTTTCCCAGAGGGTCTGGTTATCCGCGGTCGCCTCCTGCTTTCTCTCAGCCATCCCTCCAGTGCGGCTGACGTACACCGCCCCCTGGCACAGGAGGTGGTGCTGCAGCCACTGCTGACATTTACTGATGGAGATCTGCCACCAAAAACTCAACTGGAGGTGAGTGAGGAGAAACATTGTAGCAACGAGGAAAGCACTGAGAGAGCACAGTCCTTCGCTAAGCAGCTCATTCCCCTCATTTAAACCATCGTGGTGATCTGGATCACCAACAAAACGTTCTAAATTTTTATTGGTATCTTTATACAGCAACCATGAAAAGTACAAGTGAATCAGAGTTGATTTGATATTTTTTGAATTGATTTTTATTTTGGAAATGGGGTTTTCAATGTTAAAATTTTATATGTTTTCCTAATGTCATTCTGGATCAGATCCAGAAGATATTTAGCATGATAGTACATATCAGACCCCTTTTTGCAGAAGGTTAATTGAGCAACAACTCAAATGTTTTAATTCGAGCTAATTTGCTCAGCTTTCAGTCTGATATAAATTTGCTGGAAATAGCTAAACGGCACTAAAGATCACAAATTCAGAAGGATGGTAAAGGTATAACTTATCCAGTTACAGCAAAACAAAGAAGAGCTTCCTACTTAAATTTTTCTATCTCTCCAATTTCCCTTTGATTTGCATGATCTCAGCGCACCATCTTGAAGGATGTTTAAATGTATTAAATTAATTTATAGAGGAGAAAGGAGGCTTTGCAAAGAAGCTTCAAGTGCGGCTGCACTGATGTGTTTTTATTTATACCATTTTACCACTTGATGGAGACGACTGACAACATTTTACTAATCTGGAAGCTGTAGTACTGGTATGTGATTGTACGAGCAGAACGCAGAGAAAGCAGGCCTTCGCCAAGCAGCTCATTCCCCTCCTAACTGGATTTACACTGTCCACATTGTGATCTGGATCATCATCAAAAGATTACTATATTGTTCTTGGTATCTTTATACACCAACCATGGAAAGTAAAAGTGAATCGGAGTTGATGTCTATTTTTAAATAATATTTGAATCCATAAATGAAGTTTTCAATGTTAAAGTTTAATATTTTTTTACAAGATGTGATTTTTTTTTTAAAAAGCCTCCATTATAAGTAAATGGGAAAATGTGATCATCTGTTCCTGGTAACATTCCTAAAATTTCCTGAAGATTTCGTCAACATTTTTGAATGATCTTGCTAACAGTCAGTCAGACAGACAGACAAACCAATGCCGGCAATTACGGAACCACCACTTTGGTGGAGGTAAAAACAATAATTAGCTATTCAGATCACAAAGCAGGCTCGTCTGGTGGCATCAAGGAAAACAGGAGCTGCTGCATCCTGCAAATAATGTCCAAATGTCTTTAAAAATATTAAATATTAAAATCATTATTAATATTTACATTTAATGCCTCTGCGTCTGTGCAGAAACATTTACACAATCTCTCAGGCCTGTCTAGTTTGACTATATGTATTCAATTCCTGTGCTGTACGCATTTTCGAACATTGTCCTCTCCGCTTTTCATTAAAGCTCGATGAGCGGACACAGTGTCTGTGTCTAATGAAGTAGAAATAAGCAGGAATTTATGTAAACATCCTCCAAACAGGTCGATCCCGGAAGGAACTGGCAAAATGTGAAAGGTCTTCCTTCAGCTGTTTGTTCTTTATTTCTGGACCCACATCTTGTCTGTCTGTCTGTCTGTAGTTCTCTGGGCTGCAGGCTCAACTCCCCCCTGCTGTCCACCTGCTTACATTGACACAGTGGGACGAAGATTCCGTGCTGCTGAGACTGGAGCACCAGTTCCAGAGCTGGGAAAGTCGGCTGAACTCAAAGCCAGTCACCGTCAGCCTTCAGGTTGGAGATGCAATCACACATCGGACCAGTGATTGTTAACATTCCTGGCAATGTTCATGTTTTCTTAAACTAATTTATTGGTTTAAGCTGAAAAAGCATTATTAGTTTTCTTGTTTTTAACTGTCAATTTCAACTGTCGAGAGCATTAGCGTTAAATACAGGGGGTCGTCAACTTACAAGCGATATTTTCCGCATCATGGCGCAGCATAATATACTTACGGTAATTTAACATGGGGCGACTTATGACCGAGTCAGTAAATGACAAAAAACACTCGCCGTGTAACTCGACGACCCCCTGCAGTATAAAGAGGTGGAGAACATATTCATCTAAAATAATGCGATCATTTCTTAAAACTGCAAATTCCATCATTGTTTTTGCTCCTGTAGAAGCTGTTCTCCACTCTGGACATCCTGGGTGTTTCTGAACTAAACCTGTCAGCCAATCAGTGGAAGGACGAGATGACACGTTTTAACTGGATGCCGCGGACAGGTACGGGACACGACAACTGTTCACAAAATTACATCATCTGAACATGATGAAAGTAAATGCGGACTGAAGACTATGTTCAGTTTCCTGTGGCTTTGTGCTCACATGACCATCATTGTTTTTGTCCATGAAGGACCATAATAGTTTAAAGTTCATATTCATTCATTCATACTTTTTCCTGCTTTCCCGCTTTGCGATTCCCGAGTGTTGCTGGAGCCTATCCCAGCTTGCTACTGGCGAGAGGCGGGGTACACTCCGAATACGTCGCCATCGCCACACACACACACACACACACACACACACACACACACACTACGGATCAATTCACCTAAATGTTTAGGAGGTGGGAGGAAACCAGAGAAAATCCACTTGGATACATACAAACGCCGTACAAACGCCCACCATAATTGGACTTTATTAATCCTTGGGAAGGCTACCTCGGTGAAATTACGGTTCCAGCAGCATCATTGAGAGCAGAGAGCAGGACGAAGTAGCAAATATAAAATCTACAGCAAAATAAGAATAAATTAAAATACAAATAAGCATACACATGGAATCTTAGCAAAAGGTGTTAAATGTGGTTACTGGTTATTAGCTACAGCTTCTCCTGTCTTCCCGTTGATGTTGCTGATCTGTGGACTTGTCACTGCCATGATATCTTATTGCTACTAATATATTTATTCTTGTTTATTTACTTCATGTGGAGATGGGTTACCATTCTTGGATTATTAAAGTTGTCTAAATCTGAATTTAAGGAGGAGGAAGTATTCCTTATTTTACCTTCCCTCCTGTCTCACACCTATTTTCAGATGAGAGCCCCCCCCTGAAAGACTTTCAGCGCTTCTCTGTGTGGGAGGTGACCCTGAAGCCGATGGAGATCCGAACATTTCTGCTCAGAGTTAGCCACAGATAGCCAATCACATGCCTGATTTTTTACTTCTCATTTATCAATCAAATTTTAAATCAAACATTTTTACTCAATATATGTCCTCTGAGAAGCCAAGAACTCTGCCCAACACACCAAAGCAAACCGGTCCTGTGTATAGCAGAAGTGTGCGAAGATCAGCCCTGTTCGGTCGTCATGGACTCGTCTCTCATGCTGATGGAAAGTTTTCAGATGATGCTTCCAAAATGTTTCTGAAGCATCAGTGCAAACCAGCGTTGGTCTTCCACTGTGTGTGTGGAGTAATCCATGTCTGCAGAAGCCCAGCCATCCCAAATTTACTTAGAAAATACTATACACCATTTTTATCTAACAGTTTTTATCTAAGAGGCTCTGGCCAAGATTTAACTTTGGAAAGAGTGTAAATACTGTCATATCAAATACATTTTAGAAGTTGAGGCTTCCATAGATTTGGCTTGTTATATACGCCAGTGTATTTTTTTTTCTACAACATTGTTTATCAAATAATTTGTGGGCTAAGAAACTTCACCTGACGTTCCATTCATTCATTGAGTGAGCAAACGAAAACCGAAGATTCATTTTTCAGATGAATGAGTCTCTGAGGATGTTTTTGGGGACCCACTTATTTCTTTGAATTGCTAGTAACCGGGTAGGTGTCTTCATCTACATACAATCTGATAGAGCACAACTGATCCTGTTCTCTCGTGCTTTTGGGAGCAGTGCAACTCTACAAAAACCAGTTTCTCCCGCTGGGATCAGGAAAGTATTCTGATTCTGATGAATCGTGAACATTCCAGACCTAACTTGACTTGTATTTTCAGAATTACATGTATTTCTAACATGTGTAAATAATTGTTTAAAGAAGAAATAAAAAATTCTAATCAAACAGCTGACGATACAATTATTATTCTAGATTATTGAAGCTGGTATTCATATCATATACATGAGATTTTGAATATTGTAGCCCACTTTGTATCTGTAGATTTTTTCATTTCATTTTCTAACCGCTTATTCCGCTATCGGGTCGCGGGCCAAGCTGGAGCCAATCCCAGCAGCCAATGGGCGAGAGGCAGGGGACACCCTGGACAAGCCGCCAGTCCATCGCAGGG
This sequence comes from Brachionichthys hirsutus, assembly GCF_040956055.1. NCBI lineage: Eukaryota > Metazoa > Chordata > Actinopteri > Lophiiformes > Brachionichthyidae > Brachionichthys > Brachionichthys hirsutus. Next base: position 3,706,098 of record NC_090913.1, read on the forward strand.
CAACACAGAGACAGACAACCAGCCACACACACACTCACACCTACGGGCAATTCAGTGTCACCAATCAGCCTAGGCAGCATGTCTTTGGAGGTGGGAGGAAGCCGGAGAACCCGGAGAGAACCCACGCAGACACGGGGAGAACATGCAAACTCCTCACAGGATGGCCACAAGCCGGAGACGAACCTGCGACCATCCCGCTGTGAGGGAACAGTGCTTACCACTGCGCCGCCGAGCCGCCCCGTATCTGTAGGTGCCAACCAGTATTGATTACATGCAGCACTGTATTACGATTCACTATAGTGAAATAGTGAGTTAGCACTAATAACTTTTAACATGATAGGGGAATATATGTATATATATATATATAATTTGATTTAATGAGGATTATGGCTCATCTAAGGTACACATAACACCCATAACACCTCTGACCTCTCCAGTGTAACTTTCCCTAAGTAAGATTAAAAAAAAAAGGGTCTCTGGAAAATATTTATACTGTTCATGTTCTTAACACTGATTCGTTTGACACAAAGATTATAAAAGGATTCCCCAAATAAGACAAATCTCAGTTTGTAGTGAATCATGTTTAAAGCGTTTCTGTTATTCTGTCATTCTCTTTTGTTAAAGCCTGAAGATCGCCCCATCTTGTAATTTGTTTAGTTAATATTCAATATATTTATATAATTGTCGTCTCGCCCATCCGGTCGGTTTGGTGGCAGCTCCTACAGCACTTGCAGCACGGATCCACTTGGTGGCAGCATTACATGCAACGCCACACATGACGGCAGCCTTTACGCACCAACGAAGAAGAAGACTTGGGACTTGTCTCTCTGACGTTAGCGATTAGCTTAGAAAGCAAGCGAAAGCAGACCCGGCGCGACCCCGATGGTGGCTGTTCGGTGGGCAGGGAAACACGGACGCGATGGCGCAGCGTTAATGGAGCTTTAACCGGAAGCTAAGAGCCAACTGAGGACGGCGGACAGCGCGACATGCAGTGAGTAACCGATCTGGGATCGGTGGTCCATCCCGCTAAAACCCCGGAGTCGATTTAGCCGCTAACTCGTCATGGACGTCCTCCTATGAAACGAAAACAGACCGGGCTTCAGTGTTTACACGTTAGAGTCGCGCCCGACGCGCATTAGTTTCCCTTCAAACGCGCTGTTTCCACCATTTTAGCGCGCGTCCGCTGTAAAGATGCCCTCCAATGGGCGTCGGTGTTTTCTGGAGATGACGTCAGAGCCCTACTAATCGATGCATGCTATTCCAACTATCAGGGTATAATGAAGGAGGTTTTTTTTTTCCTGACATGTGATCCGCTGTCTCTAAGGTGTCTGATTTGTGGGCTTCCAGGTCATGAAGCGGGTTCGCACTGAGCAGATCCAGCACGCTGTGGCTCAGTACCTGAAGCGAAGGCAGTATGTGGAGACCGAGGGAGCCCTGAAGGGAGCCAAGCTCTGCCAGTCAGCCGAAGAGATGGCTGCGAGCCTCACGGGTGAGCCGACGGGAAGCCGGGCTGCAAAAAGCCCAAAGATTAGCCGTCACAGCGAAGTCCAGGCGAAGGGCTGGACGTACTGTTCTGTGAAGAAACGGGTGCAGCCAGTCATTTCTCTCATTGGTTACGTTCTTCTGGCAAGAACACAAAGACGGGAATCGTTTTTAATACTTTCACATAAATTAGTTACATTTACAACCTTTGTGCCGAATCCGCCATGTTGGATTCAGTCCAAATCAACAAGAAATCTCGCCTGACTAATAATAATAATGCGTTGAACTTGTATGCGTTATTAATTCCTATGAGAAAACTCAAAGACGCTTTACATTATTCATTCACTGCATGCTTGGTGGTGGTGAAGCTACTACTGTAGCCACATCTGCCCCGGGGCAGATACAGCTGCCACTTTGACCAGCCAATTCCAAAATGGCTTTTAACTTCACACAACTGGCTATATTTTGACATTTTGCTCCCGAGCACTGTGAATATTTTGCTCACCAATGCGTAGTGGTGAAAGTTTTCCTGTCGTTGTTTCTGCTTTGTTGAGTAGTGCAGACCGAGTCGGGCTGTGGGAACGTCGTCACTGCCGCGCCCTGCCAGTCGGACCCTCAGCAGTATGAGATCCAGTACTCCAGGCTGCGCTCCTTTCTTTCAGGTATCAGTGTTTCATCTAAACGCACGACGCGCGCCATTCACATTAGCGACGGTGACCTTTTTAAAATGCATCCTCCGAATAAACAACGTTTTACTTCCTCTCGATCAGAAACTCAAATATCCTGGGCAAAGGAGGTGAGCGGCGTCCTCTACCCGCTCTTTATCTACCTCCACCTGGATATTGTGCGCTGCGGCACGAAGGGCGCAGCAGATGCTTTTTATAGTCGTTTCCACGGTGCCTTTCTTCAGGACAGCGCGCAACGTGCCACCATAGAGCAGCTCCGCCATGTTTTCACAGCCCAGGATATTGCAAAGAACCCGAAGCTTAGCGCTTTCCTGGACCACAAATACGTAGTTCACTTGGCGGAGCCGGCCTACAGCTACCTGTTGCGTTACCTGCAGAGCGAGGACAACAGCGCCCTCTGCAGGGTTCTCAGCACACACCTGCAGGTGGAGGTCACTGCGTCAAGGTGTACAGACTACCAGTTCTACGGAGGCGCCGCCGGATCAGCATCGGTCCCTAACTCCGCCTCCTCCTGGGTGGATATTGGGGGGGTGGATGCGGCTGAGGGTGTGGAGGTCCCTGCGGGTATCCCACAGAGCGAGGCAGCCCTGGAGGTTCTGCAGGACTGCATCAAGAAGGTCCGCGAGGGCCCGCCGACGCTCACCACCGTGTGCTTTTACGCCTTTCACCACACGGAGCAGCTGCTGAACACCGCCGAGGTCTCTGCCGACAGCCGGCTGCTGGCTGCTGGCTTCGACAGCTCCACGGTGAAGCTGTGGAGCCTCCGGGCCAGAAAGCTGAAGGCCAAAGCGCACCGGGCGGACGTGTCGTTCATCCACCTGGCTTGCGATGTGCTGGAGGAGGACGTGAGTTCAAAGTTCAAAGGGAGGTTATCAATGCACAGTAACTCACCCAGAAATGATCTTGGGTTCAATTGCTAAATGATACGTGAGAAGTTAGTTTGGGTTAGGGATCATTTTGATTACTGCCCAAATGGCTCATACTTACACTTAATTGTTTCATGCCAGACCAAATCATTCCCAAATGTGATTGAACAATGTGTTTTTTTATTTTTAGATTGAGTGAAAAATGATTGATGACATTTATTGATTAGGTTCATAAACATTCTGCAAGAAACATTCACGAAAATATGCGGCCAATTATTTGAAGGTTTTCTCCGAGGATCATTGAAAAATACATAAATTCACATTACAAATAAATAATTGCATTTAGGCCCAACTTCTTATTTTTCTGTAACTGTTTTTTTTTTTTTCATTTAGATTTCTAAAAAAATCAGATCTTAGAAATCAGAATCATAAATTCAGTGATATCAAATCTCATTTAAGAGGCTGAATATATTTCCCTTCTGCTTGATGCAGTGATTTCCAGTATTTCATTATGAGCTCGGATAGAAGTGATTTTGAGTCTGAAATTTGCACAAGTAAACAAAAATCAGCCATTAAACATGTTGAAATAAATATTTATTCTGTAGTCGTAATGCGTGAAATGGCGACTGAACCGATTCATAACTGACAACCACTTACTGGTAAACGGGCTTCATTTCTTTTTGCGCCAGGTGGGGGAGGAGCTTGTCTCCGGCAGTGAGATAAAAACCCTGCGAGGTCACAGCGGCCCGGTGTTTCGTACCGCCTTCCTGACGGACAGCTCCGGCCTGCTGTCCTGCTCTGAGGACACGACCATCCGCTACTGGGACCTCGGCAGCTTCACCAACACCGTGCTCTACCGGGGCCACGCCTACCCGGTGTGGGACGTGGACATCAGCTCCTGCAGCCTTTACTTCGCCAGTGCCTCTCAGGACCGCACGGCCCGCCTCTGGACCTTCTCCCGTACCTACCCCTTGCGGGTTTATGCCGGGCACCTTGCTGACGTCGACTGTGTCAAATTCCACCCGAACTCCAACTACCTGGCCACCGGCTCCACGGACAAGACTGTCCGTCTGTGGAGCACCCAGCAGGGGGCGTCTGTCCGCCTCTTCACTGGCCATCGTGGCCCGGTGCTCTCGCTCGCGTTCTCGCCGAACGGGAAGTTTCTGGCCTCTGCCGGCGAAGACCAGAGGGTGAAGCTGTGGGACCTGGCATCGGGGACGCTGTTCAAAGACCTACGAGGACACACGGATGGCATCACCAGCTTGTCCTTCAGCCCGGACAGCAGCCTGGTGGCGTCATCGTCCATGGACAACTCCGTCCGCGTGTGGGACATCAAGAACTCCCACAGCGGGACACCTGCCGATGGCTCCTCCGGCGAGCTGGTGGGGCTGTACACCGGGAACACCAGGAGTGTGCTGAACGTGCAGTTCATGGCCTGCAACCTGCTGCTCGTGACAGGAAGTGCACAAGAGAAAGCTGAACAGTAGTCCCAGCTGCCCGGTCTTCGTTTCGGAGGCTGTCCCCAGACTGTTTAAAGAAGCTCTCAGCAGTTGAGACAATTACTGGTCGGGTCCTTAACCAACCAAACCCCCCCCCCCCCGGTCCAGAACGTATAACTTTTCTTTGTCCTCTTTAGCTGTGACGATAGAAAGGAAATGTCTTCAGAAACTATGTTAGATACTTATTTATTGATTTAAATGAACGTGGACCCTTTTGTAATTGCCAAAGTGTCTTTAACTCTGCTGGAGGAGAACCCATTCGGACTGCTGGATACACAAGAATCGAAGCAACAAGGTGATGAAAATGGTGACCAGGAAGTCCTGAGAGAGAATTGTCTTTGCTGCAGAAGTGCAGTTTACGGAACGCACGGCAGTAAACGGTTCACTGCGATCCCTTCTTCAGCAAAACGTCATTAGGATGGAACCATTTAGAAGAACTTGCTCCTTTGTTGTGTATTTGATTGAGTTTTGTGTTTGCCTGAAGTATGCAGTAATTCTCTACTGTATGGGTTAACGTACGCTGGTGACTGGAGTTAATCTCTGAAAGGAAATGTAGCATTGCTTTCAGACTCGTCTAATATGCAGCAGTCTTCTAAATCCATGTTTTTGTTTGTTATTTTGTAATTCAAGGCGCATTTATGAAAAATGGCGTTCATTAAAAGAGACTGGCATCACTTGGCCACTTTCCATCATTCTGTTTCGAAGATCTTTGTGATTATTATTACTATTATTTTTTTTAATAGAGAAGTTACAAAAGTAAATAGATTGTCTCTGACTTCTGCGACAGTTTCAGTCTGTTCTGGTTTCACCTGCTCCAGAATACGATCCGGTTCTAGATGCGGGCTTGTCTTTCTCCTTCATAGTGGCGAAAATGAATCCTCTGATTTCGGTAAGATGGAAATTAAGCAAATCCCTAAACTGTGTGACTGTTGGGATAAAGTTTGTTTTGTGTTTCACTCGCACCCTGAACAGCAGCAGTGGAAGCTGTTGGTTTGTCCTTCCTGAGGAAAGTTCTGGACATGAATGAATTTTTTTACCTTTTTTTGGCACGATTCTCCAAATAGCAAAACTGTGCAAAGCTTAATAAGCCTAATTGTAAATATACAGTATTTTTGTTATGCCCCAGTTTGTGCTTAATAATGACTTAAAATACGGATTTAATATTTCTGCCTTGTTTACATTCTGAGTATGACTGAAGCCTGTTTGGTTTTGACACTAGAAATCCTTCTTTGTAACTGAACTTCTTTCACCTCTTCTTGATCAAAATGAAGAATAAATGACAGGATTTATTGGAGCCAAAGCTTCTGTTTACGCCACATGCTGCGCTGAGGGAGGCGTGTTTGTGTCGGGGTTAGGTTCTCATCCTGGCCTTACATTGAGGAGAGTTTGCAGTAGCCCATATTTGTGTGGGTTCAGTGTTGAGGTGAATAAGTGGCTTCAATTTGCATTTATTTACGAACGTCGGTACGAAAAACAAAAAAAGTAGAGTCCGATATTGGGCTTTTGCAGATAACATTTCTTCTTGGTGTATTTGATTAACTGAAACAAATGTGGCGTGGAAGAAAAAGGAACAGAATAAAACCCAAGGTGGTGGCATGATCATTCTTTAAAAGTGTCAACTACATTTTCAGAATGTATAAGAAAGTAAAACATATGAATCCAGGCCTAACTCCGCTATGCCTGAATAAATAAAGACATGTTTCTCTTCATCCAGTGCATGTGATTTAGTTAACGGTTGATCAATAATTCCTGTAAACGGCTCTTCAGAGTCTTCTCTGAACATGTTCAGAAATAATGAAGATCCAAAACAATGTAACTGAAATCTCAAGAGTATTTTAAGAGTTATGCCAATTCACCTGAAAATTTTATTGTATATCCATTCATTTTCCAACCGCTTTGTCCGGTACCGGGTCGTGGGTCGTGCTGAAGCCTATCTCAGCAGTCAATGGGCGAGAGGCGGGGTTACACCCTGGACAAGCCACCAGTTCTTAATTGTATATGTCTTGCAAAAAAAATTGTTTTATTATTATTAAGCCATATCAATAGTTGAGTGGTCAAATAGGGCGGAACCTAGGGGCCTTTCTGTGAGGAGTTTTCGTGGGTCCCCTCCAGGTTCTCTGGCTTCCTCAACACCAAAAACATGCAAATTAGGTGGTACACTAACTTGTCCAAAGGTGTGAGTGTGTGTGTGTGTTTGTGTGTGTGTGTGTGTGTGTGTGACTGATGAGATGGCGGCTTGTCCAGGGTGTTCCCCGCCTCTCCCCCGTAGACTGCTGGGACAGGCTCCAGCATTACCTGCGAGTCAGCGACCCGGTTACGGATAAAGCGGCTGTAAAAAAAAAGATTTAGCTACAATTGGCTGTACTTGCCAATTACAATGTGGGACGTGAGACCTCGAGGCGATTCTCGGGTTCAGGGATTCACAACTACACTTTATAGAATAAAATAATAATTATTGTAATATCTTACAAGAATTTTCCATAAAGCATGAGAGGAGTGGCTCATTATAAAGAAGAATGTTCGATAGTGTCAGATGTCCCGTAAACAATCTGTATAAATTTAGCCTTGATATTCTATATCAATCATTAACCTGATCGATCATGACATTATGTTGCTGTAACGCCTTTTTAGAAATAGAAAATATTTTGTCCTTGAAACTGATGTTTTGGAAGCAGAAGAAATGTTCAAGACTTGGTCTTTGTGGTGCAGTGGTTAGTGGTGCAGGCTCCTAAAGCTATTTACATGATTACATATTTACTATTTATTGAATCGCGTTGAATAAACATGTAAACACTTTATAGTCTTTACACAGTGAGGCGATCAGATCTCTGGTGGGAACATTCTAGGAAGGCTTTCAAGTGACGCTAAACAACAACCTGACGTCATCAGTCAGCGACTCTACTCTCGCGCGTCAAAGAGCCACAACAGCGATAGGGACATTAAAACAGCACTTTGTGAACGAGACGCGGCGCCTTTTCATGTCACCACTACACGCCAGTGCGTGGATCTGTTCCCGGCCGTGAGCCGCAGCATCTGGCGTCCGTCCAGCGCGTCTGTCCGTCCGGGAGGAGAGAGACGGGCGTTTGGCGGATGATGGCGGACTGCATTGGCTTCCAGGCACAGATCGCCTCTATCATAGAGATCCTGGCCAATTCGGCGGTGGCAGAAATCTGCAGACTGGTGGACGATGGCTACGCGGCGCTGCGGTCCCAGATGCACCGGGAGCGGGAGAAGAGCGACAAGGAGACCGACGCCCTGCGGCGCAGAGTGCGGGAGATGGACGTGAAGGTGCGGGGCTACGAGAGGAAGATGAGGAGACGGCATCAACGGGAGGAGGCGCAGGCTGTTCAAGTCAGGCCGCCCGAAGGTAAACCGGGCGGGGGGGGGGGGGGGGGGGGTGATGATGACGCGATCACCCGAAATGGCACAACTTCAACCGACACGCACGCCTTTAGGCAATTCTCGTTCTCTGATATGTTTCTCAGGCTCTGCGGACCATCATCTTCTGGTGCCTCCTCCTCATCCCACATCCTCTGAAGACAAGGGCGCCATTTGCATGTCAAAGGTCAGCTAATGTGACCGGTGGCACTAATACAACTATTGTTTATTGTGCCATGGATGAAGCCTTGGAAGTGCAAATCACAAATACAAATAGGAAAGTACCCCGGCAAATAATACAATGCAAAATAATTCACTAAGCACAACAAAATGCTAATTACGTTACACAAATAGAACCCACAGCATCAATTTTATTGTTTTAATTCTTGACAAGTATCGAATACCTCATTGTGCACAAAATAAATATTCATGATTAAGGTTAAGAAGATTCAATTAAATTCTGACTTTAAGTGATTTTATTCATCAGCATTGATCAAAACACAGATGACTTGACAACCTCACTTAGTAGACCATTTGTAACCCGACACTCTTCTGCTGTGACATCACGCGTATTGCAGCAGGAGGAACCCAAAATGTTGCCGCTGGTGAAGCAGGAGGAATTAGAACGAGACGACTGCAACCTGGACCTCAAGGTGGAGGTCAACATCAGGTCAGAGTCTGGCCTATCAGCAGGTGAGTTTGGCTCAGTCCATTATTAATCCATTGTTATTAACAATATTATACAACAATATTTTTGGAATAAAGCAGTCCATGAGGATGCATCATCTAGGGCAGACATGGGCAAACCCAGGCCCGGGGGCCATATGCGGCCCGTTGGTCTTTTTAATCCGGCCCGCCGAACTTGTCCAAATTATATCATTAAATATAATTGTATTATAATTTAACCTCATTCATTTGACCTTTTCCCTGTAATGCTACCTGTAAAAGGCCAAATCCTTTAATGCTATAGCTTTCATGTGTCATTTATATCAGCTCACACAAATACTCCATCCATCTGTTCTTGGTCCGGCCCCTCTGTCAAATTTTAGAACCTATTGTGGCCCGCGAGTCAAAAGGTTTGCCCACCCCTGATCTAGGGGGTAGATTATTGAACATTTACACCACCTCTTCTGTTAAAACTCACCTGGTTCCCCTGTGCCTACTTGTCCTACAGCGCTGGAGCCCAGTGATGAACCTCCCACTGATGATAACTTTCTAGACACCAGTGTGACCAGCATCACCTCTTCCACCACCCAGCCTTCCTCCCCCCCTACTGATGCCACAATGGACCTGATCTCTAGGCCCCGAACAAAATGGAAATCAAGCAAACGTCTGACTAACTGTTTGACCATCAGCACTGTGGGAGTCCCAGACCCCGAAGCCACTGGCAGGGACCTTGGAGGGAGTCCAATAGACGGCATTATGAAGCCAGAGATCCAGACGGATGATCCCATAGAAGATGAACTTCCCTCTCAGCTCTCCACCCCTGTTGCCTCGGAAGAGCCCAGCCCTGATCGCCTCAACAGCCTGGGCCTGGACCTGGCCTGGATGCAGGAGCGCGTCAGCCATCTTGGTGCAGCATATGCAGTAGCACAGCTGGGCTTGGGAAACGCAGAAACTGGCCATCCCTCCGCCTCCTTCCCTTCACCGGGTGGAGGAGACGGTCTCGACGGTCCTCCTACCATGCTCTTCACAGGTGGTGCTCATGAAATGGCTGCATTTGCTGCCTCCTTTGACATGCCTTCTGCTGCCGCGCCTCCTCCAGCCCCTCCCCCTCCAGCTTCTCCTACCGCCACAAGCATCCAAAGGCGGCCTTACAGGAGAAGCAGCACTGGAACTAAAGAAGCTGTAGTTTGCGCCGTGTGCGGGCGCGTCTTCTCTAGCGTTGCTGCGTTGGAGCTGCACCAACGGGTGCACACAGGGGAGAGACCCTACACCTGCGCCCACTGTGGAAAGGGCTTTGCCCAGCCCAATAACCTGCGGGTCCACCTCCTCATTCATACCGGAGAGAGACGCTATCGGTGTACACTGTGTGGGAAGAGTTTCATCTCCTCCAGCCATCTGAAGCGGCATCGTACCGTCCACACACAGGAGAAGCCCTACAGCTGCTCACGCTGCGGACAGTCCTTCAGCCAAATGTGCAGCGTTCGCAGACATCGGCAGCAGTCCCAGTGTGGCCTGTAGGCTGGAGGAGATGGATGACACCTGGGAGTGATCCTCAACATTTTGGGGCTTGGAGGGGAATTCATTTAGACCCTTCATATAGCATCTAAAGTAAGCACGACGAAAAAAGAAGCAAGTCTGTATCCTGTGAACTCTCAGAGTTTGTGTATGTCCTAGATCGTAGCAGCAACATGTGAATTCTCTTCTACGTTTTCTCCTCTAAAGACTAAAAGAGTGCCTGATACATTGTTGATAACACTTAATCCATTTGTGGAAGATGTGGTTGATCCTCATAACAAAGCCACTTGGTCTGATCCAAGAGGAAAAGGAGCATAATTTAAGTGGGATGATTTTGGATGCTGATGGTCCACGGTATACGTGAACCGTCAAATGTCCCGCTGTTGAAACAGGATAAACAATCACATTTTGATCACCTTCCAGCTCAGTATGTTTTAATATGTAATAAAATGGACTTAGAATACAATTAAATTCATCACATATTAATCACACGATTACACCTGCCTTAAAGCCAGATTAAAATTCCAGAAGTGAAGTGTTGACTTTGAAACTGTGCTGAGACATCGTCCTTGGGTCCTCATCTCGAAGCAGAGAGAACCTGCTAACGAGGTTGTGGGTTTTACAGGAGCCTATCCAGGGTTTTTACGGGCAATACGTGCATTACACCCTGGATGAGCCGCCAGTTCATGGCAGGGCCACACATAGACAAACAATCATTCTTGCACACGCTCACACATACAGACAGTTTAGCGCCTAAGGTGCATGTTTTTGGGAGGAAGCCCGAGAAAAGCCGGTGTAGATAGGAATCCAACCCGTTACCTTCTTGCTGTGAGGAGACAGCGCTACCCACTGCGCCACCCCTGCTAACTTAATTAAACGGGAAATGCCTCGTCATTCGAGCAACTCTGCAGCTGCCTTACTAACATCCGTTTTATTTGGTTTAGACAGAAACGAGGTCCGAGCAGAGTAGACGGAACACACAGCCTATCGATGCCGAGTCTCTCGCGTCGCTCTGTCACACCTGAGGATAGTTGAGGTGTGTCAATAGGTTTTTTTGGCCGATTCATTCACAATTCTTTATTAATCCAGAGGGGAAAGTTGATGCAGCATAAATATAAGACGGCTTTGGAAGTGCTGGGACGTGTTTATCACAATGAAGATTGATGAGTTAACTCCTCTCGCTGGCTCTGGTTCGACAGTAAAGCATCCCAGCCGCACGGCACACCTTTCCCCGCATGACTTACCTTACATAATCTCAGACGCTTCCTTTCAAGCACTTTAAATGTTTCTGTGAGAAATGGTTCAAGTGGCAGTTCTGATAAATGAGTAGTTGTCCTTTCTGTTACTTGTTCTTCTAAAGTATCCTTAATGGTTGGCCTTCCCGAGGCAGCCAGGCGCGCGATGGCTAATTTGAGCCCTTGATTTAACTCTTTGAGTGCCATTCACGTCTAAAGACGCTTTTTGGAACCCAAACATTCACTGCCAACCCTGACATTGAAATCTGCCTCTCTTCAACGGCCAATAACTCCGGAACCAAATATGGTAGGAACACACTTTGTTTTTCTAATGAGAGAAGGAACTTTAATCTTTCATTCGTTTGGTCATAATAAAGACTATTCAGGGAAAATTCTTGAAAACTGGGGCACGCAGCATATAGCTGAGCCGAAAATGTCTGGCACTCAATGAGTTAATCTATTAGTGCAGGTGTCCACCTTTTAATGATTGCTCTCATGTTAACATCTGTCACACTGTGATGTGTTGCTGTCCGGAATACTAACGTCTCTGTTTGTTTCCAGGATTGAAATCAGAAAATTATGCTTTTTATATTTCATTGTTAAATGTCAGTATCAATCATGGACTGTAAAAAGATGTCAAGTAAAAACATTTTAAAAGAGAGACGTGGCTGTATGTATAGGTGGATGTAATTGGCAATACTAGCTGTAGGTTGCAGAGCTAAAACAAATATTTTGCATTTCAGTATTTACGGTCCCTTGTTTTGAAATGTACGGTTATCATTAAAAGTGTTCATGAGTGGCCATTATTATAGTGATGTCATATATCAAGGATCAGACCTTCTCTGTGGTCGATTCTTTGTTGAAATCCTCCTCGGCCGTTTAAACAGATTGCCAGTTTGCTTTAAGGAGGTGGTTTATCAGTTTGACTTGCCAAAGTGATAAATCTATTGATTTTATAAATATGAGAAGCATGAACTCTTAAAAACGCCTCACTTTACACAGGGACTGTCCTTTGTCCAAGCATTAGGGGAACTATAAAGGGCATTCTGCAATTAGCAAAACATGTTCATGTTAGACATCTATGTCTTTGTAATGTCAGAGAAAATACAATTTTGAAAATGGCACGTTTATTTCTGTTTTGATTTTGCCCCTAGATACACTGTATTTACAGATTTATTTCCCTGCGGGCCGGCCATGGACAGGATTTCATTGTTCTCTGTAATTGTTAAAAATCAGCTTTAAAAAAAAATGTGAAGATGAATGTAGGCTAAATGAAATTGATGAGGGACAAACAGTCGATTGGGGGGGTTCCAAGGATTCGAGATGAAGGATATACGACGTACTACGACAGGTAGGTGCAGGAAAGGCGATTGGTGGTGATTGAGTTTATAAAAAGCACGGGATTATTTGGGTGAATATATGGGAAGTGTAATTATGTATTTATTAGTATTATATTTTACACATACATTTTTGGAATATAAAACGAGCGCTAAATTACAGGTAAAATAGGAGCCTGGTCGAGACCCCAGACCAGTAGGTGGCGGTACTGGCCTTTGCTAAGGTGGCCGGCCGCCTATAAACCTCACAAACAGGACGTGACGTAACGTTGTGGCTCTCAGTGTGGTTCCTATCCTAACTAGTTGAGTTCATCGACGCTGCGTTTAAACTGGTATAATTTCCTCCACCGCTGTTATGGTCTGACCGAAACGCCACAATACTCTCATTTTACGCCAGATTCTAAGCCGTAGTTTCAAAGTGACGGAGCAGGAAGCGAGTCGCGGCCGCCGGAACGATGTCCAGCCGCCTTGCCTTCCAGACCCAGCTGGCCTCCATCATGGAGGTCCTCGCTAACGCGGCCGTGGCGGAGATTTGTAAGCTGGTGGATGACGACTACGCGGTGGTGAGTTTACAAATGTCCCAATGCCAGAGAGAGAACAAAGGACTTAAGAGGAAGCTGCACCTGCTGGAGCTGAAGATGGCCCGAGGAAACGCCGAGAGGAGGCTCCGGGAGAGCAGCGTGAACAGCGGCCGGCCGAGAGCGCAGGCGAACCCGAACGACAGGCCGCGGGACACCGGTAAGGAAATCAGTGTAGCCCTGCTTGTTAAACTGTGTAAAGGGAAAGAAACACGTTCATGTTGTGCTGCCCAAGTAGCCGTTTAAATGTTCCCTGAGTTTATTCTGAGTCTCTGAGTCTAAATGTTATGTGTGCTTTTTAATTGGACCATTGTGTCTGCAAATAAAGATTTGATTGATTTGATCTCTCAAAGTTTTAAGAACACATTTTATGCTTTTGCTGCCTTCATGTGTGTAATTATGGTAAATACCACATAAATTACACATGAACGCCCCCTGAAGTCGTGTATTCTACTGGAGAACTTGTGATACCCGATGCCCTGCAAATACTTTCTCACTAATATAAAGTAAAATAAATCTCCTTTTAAAATTGTACATAGGTTCTAGCCTGTAAACCTTTTTAAAAACTAATATCTAGAAGGATTTGGAGGTGCGTTACTCGCTTTGTGGTTTACACCCAGAAACTGTGACTCATCTGCTTTGGAGTTGCTCAATAACCCGGATATTTTGGAAAGATATTACCAACTTTCTAACTACCAATTTGTGTAATATTTTTAAAATTTATTATAAACGTGTTGTATTTAATTACTTAATGTTTTCAGAAAAGATGTACATCGTTAACCTTATAATTATCTTGGGGAAATACTTCATACATAAGAAAAAAAAAAGCTTTATTTCATGCCTTCTGCAGGGAAATTGATATTTATTTATAAAAGTATTGAGCCCTGTAATCTAGATAAATAGTGAGCTGAACCTGTTCTATTTTATTTTACTCATTTATTTTTTACTCTCCTTGGCAAGCTTATTGTTTTTTGTTTAATGTTTTATATTTACTTGCCATGCAATGTCTATCAATAAAAATTAATTCCATAATTACCTGAAATTTAGATTTTTAGCTTTGCATCGACTTATTTATTTCATGATATCACGAACACTTTGAAAACAAATTTGTTATTGAAATTACTTTAAATTCGAATATATTTTTAATATTCAAATATTTTTAATATATACGTTCCAATTTTTTTCCGTGTAGTTACCATGTGGTCAAAAAAATGGTAAAACAGACCTGGATAATTGTTAGATTTAAACTGATTAACATTCCTTATCAAAACTGGATTTTATATTTAAAGACGACTGGCGAGACACATCCTGTTTTGGAGCTGTCATCTCTGCTTCTACTTTGTGGACACGGCAGATATGGATTATTGAAATAGCAACATTCTGTCATGCTAAATACATTTTGTTTTGTTTTGTGTAGCTGCCTTATTTGATCGGCACATGAATGTGGCGTTGTGGTCTGGTAGAGCTGCAGCGGAGGACGCAGCCAGTGAGCTAACTCATCCTGGCACCTTTCAGAGTCAGGTAAGATCAGCACAAGATGGCCGAGGTCCTGTTTTGGTTCTGAGATGTGACGCTTTGAGTAGAAACTATTTGAAATGGAAAATCAGAGCTCTGCCAACAAACATTCATGTTAGATGCAGAATGTCACACAGATGCATAACCCCGACTGGGTCTAATCGTCAGATGGTTGTGGTCAGACTGGGCAGCTTGGTTATTGATTCTTGAATATTTTAATAGTCACTCTTTAATGAAAATAATAATAATTTATTAGACTCGTTTCATTATAGAAAACATTCTTTAATTTTTTTCTGCATCTAGTAGTAATTCAGTCCTTCCACCTGAAGGTGGTGGTAATACAGCTACAGGCTATTTTCAACGGCTATTTAACAAAAGAAGAAGAATTCACAAAGTACAATAGAACCAGAGGAAGACAGCAGAACCACTCTAGCCATTAAAATCTGGTGCGGACCGCCGGTAAATAGCAGAAAATGAGGAGCAGCTTCAAGCCTGCCAGGGGAAACATCTTATCACGAGCCTCCTAAAACGATGCCGATCAATCGAGAACAAGGGACCAGATTCAGATCCGACCAATCAGTTTAGTTGGTGGACAAATTTAGAACAGATAGACATGCTTCGTCTCATCATTGAAGGCCACAGTCTTCACCATCTAGAAAAACCTTCGCCACAAGACAATATGCGTGAGCTGCAAACTTTCTACCTGACCCCAAAAAATTGACTCCTGTCTTTCTGTGTTCTCCTGCATGTGTCCTTCATGTCGGGGTTAGTGCTTGATATGTCATCCCTATAGTGTGAATGACAAAGCTTCTTTGTGCAGTCTCCAGATGTGGAGCTGGTGGAGCCAGAGGCAGTGCTGGTGAAGCAGGAGGAGGTGGAGGCAAACGCATCAAGAGCAGAAGACATGCCCCAAGTAGGAGACGATGGTGAGATGATGATGATGATGAAGATGAATATATTTATTAGACAAGACAATTAGTGCAAGTACAGTCAAACATCAATCAACTAGCCGAATTGTATGAAAATAAATGAATAATCTTTTGGTTTTGGTCCAACTTGCTGATTTAAAATTATTTAGGCCATGAATGTGTCATCTGGTGAGTAACACTAGGTTGTGGCCACCTGCGGTGATGGACGACCACGATCTGGGAATCATTGCGATTGTAAAGATTCTGATTACAAGTCTGCTCTCTGGTTTAGATTTCTTCAAACCAAATCGAGAATTTAATTGTCATTTCAACCACAATGCTGTTACAGACTGATGTGGGACTCCGATGTTTGCAAGACAGCATAAAAAAAGCAGCAACGGGGAACAAAACCTTCAAAACAGGCCACATACTTGAAAATCAATAATTAAAAACAACAAAATTGATACGAGCCGTTCTGTATGAAGAATGCATCGGTCATTATGATGGGTAAATGGACTCTCCACATTCTGCAGTGCCCAAAGCGCTTTAGAATTTGGCCTCGCATTCACGCATTCACACTCCAGTGGGAGACTGCTGCCATGCAAGGCGCTGCCAGACCCACTTAAACTCCTCTCCGCCTCACTTTAACTATATTTGTCTCCATGTAAAAATGTGTTTTGTTTTCCTGCGTTGTTCTGTACTTGTCACTGGAGTCAAACTGGCCAGATGCATTAATAGTTTTATTAGTTGCAGACATTTAAAGGTGAATATTTTGTCTTGGTCTAAATCTTTTAAATCTCACCGATTGATTTCTTTCTCCATTCTGCGTCCCACATTGCCTGTGTTAAGGCGTGGTCGAGTGTGTTCCGTGTGGAAGTGCCTTGCGGAGACCCAGCATTGAACGGCAAGATGGCCAGTCCACTTCCAGTCGACCCCAGTCCCAGTCCCAGACCAGCAAGACGTGGCGCACAGGCAGCGGCGGAGGAGTGGAGGTCAGTGACTCCTCTCCTCTCCTTAAGTGTGAACTCGGTGCATCTGTTGAAGGCAGAGACTCACTGCAGCAAACAAAGCGGCGGCAGGGTAATGAAGACGGCGGCGCTGACTCAAAGTACGCTGTGTTGTGTGACAATGATAAAAGCTGTAACTCGTTGGTTGACAACATTGTCGATGAGCAATTGGAGTTTGGGATGGAGCGAAGGAGGCCCTCTTGTTCATATACGACGGCGGCGGCCGAGTTCCCGTCATCCTCTGCTAGTATTATTGGCTGGAATCGTTGCGGCCCCGGTCTCCCTCTGTCCCCGCCCTTCAGCGGCAGCAGCAAAGTGCACCCTTGTTCCGGCACCAAGGAAAGGCTGTTTGTTTGCAGCTACTGTGGTAAGGCATTTAACCGGCCCAAGAAGGTGGAGATCCACCAGCGCATTCACACGGGGGAGAAGCCCTACAGCTGCCCCACCTGTGGGAAGAGGTTCTCTGAGGCTGGGAACTTGAGAAAACACCAGCGAGTCCACACTGGAGAGAAGCCGTACAGCTGCGGGATGTGTGGCAAAGGATTCGCCTGGATCAGAAACTTGAAAACGCATCAACAAAAGTGCCACCCTGAGGTTTACACCTAAGACCTGGAAACAGACACTCTGCTTCTCTGACCGGCGGCCCTCGATCATCAAGTCACGCCTCTGTGACGTGAAAGAGCACGCTGTATGCACAGGAGCTTTCTAATGACTTCTAAATGTTTCCTACTGTCGATATAAACAAATGTTTGCAATGACAGAAACACAACTACTTATAATTGCCTCAGATCTTTCAGCTGCACGTCCAATGTCAAGTATGGAAGGCTTGAATGCAGGCTTGGTGAGTTTAACAGTCTTCAGATTAAATCAAAAGCATTTCATCCCACTTCTGTGGTCGGGTGAATGCTTTTAATTGAAAAGGCTTTTGCTGTTGTACAGACCACCAATATTTCATTAATTGCTTTCTACATTTTGGGTGGTTGCAGCTCGGATCAGCTTTAGCTTTGCTGTCTTTTCATCATGTTTTCCTTATGAGAATTTCTTTGGATTACAAAAATGACTTTTTGTTTTTTCTATATACCAAGTAGGTGGCAGAAATGTCTGGGCATATTTTCCATGGTTCTGTGTGTCTTTGGGTAATTCTTTTTTTGCTTTGTAAGTGGATATAAAACACTTATTTGATTGTTTTAGAATGCAAAGAAATACAAGGTGTTTTCCTTGTAGAAGTTTCAAGTGATTTTATTCATTAAAAACTGAAATTGAGTCAGTTTCTTGAAATGTCCTTCCTTTTTTTGTTAATTTTGGCGACACAAATGAAGGAGGTCCACACGCAGGGGCTGTTATGACGGAAGCATTAGGAAGTAACCAATTAAGTGACCAATTAAAATGAGAAATAACACGGGTGTATTGAGTGGTTATTATTTTGGCTCAGATCTGGCAGTGGGTGTGGTAACGTATCAAAACAGTGGCATGTATAAATGTAGTTATTGATTGCAAGTGCAATCAATAATCACAAATTTTTAGACCAACTCTGTTTGGAAAAGCACCTCGAAGGAAAAAAAACTTGTCAAACGATCTCTGCGGACTGAACCCTTCATCTGGAGGTGTGTTGTCCTGCAGAGTCTGTGGCAGCCTGCAGCTTCACGCCCGCTTTCCATACCTCCCCAGGTATGTCGTCCGGTCCAACTCACTTCCTGGTCCACGACAGATACCTCTAGCCTTTGTCCTCTCTCATTTTCCTCATTAATTCCTTCATATACTTCTTCCATCTTCTCAGCACACTACTGGCCTCTGTCAACACCTTGACGTCTCTGCCCTTAATACTCTAACATGCTGAACATCCTTCTCGTCTCTGTCTGGCCAGCCTGTACAGATCTTTCTCCATTATAAAACAACTTGAATCCTGCTCCTCAGCTTCCAGCCTTGCTTCCTTTCCACCTGGTCTCCTGGACACACGACACATCAACCTTTCTCCTCATCATCATATCCATCAGCTCTCTAGCTTTTCCCGTCATTGTCCCAACATTCAAAGTCCCGACTCTCAGTCCATTCCTTCTTCTCTTGCTGTTGATGCACCCGTCTTTCTCCTCTTCTTCGTCCCTCTTAGACCCACAGTGGTCCGATTTCCAGCAGCGTACTGTGGGTTAACAACGCTGCTGGCGGTTGTTGTTTACCCGGGCCACGAACAATCCGGTATGTCCTTCGTATTTACATCAATCTGCATAATTTGTTGTGGCAACATTTTACACCGGATGCCATTCCTGACGCAACCCTCTGCTTTTATCTGGGCTTGGGACCGACACACGTTTGTTAAACGTCTTCAGACTGAATGTTAAAGTGGGTGTATTCAGTTGTTAAAAGCACAAATCAATGTATTCGGTTTTTATTGCCATGGCAAATTAAATTCTACATTTAACTTTGTCGTCCTCAGTCTGCGGCACTTCCACTGGAACAGTTATCACCCTGATGTTTATTAGAGCCCCAACTGGACTTACGAATGTTATATATAAAAGATTAGACTTTTATTTACGTGACCTGACTAGATAGTCACCAGGCTTCAAAAACTATACAAGGTTTGCTATCAGCACATTCTTTTCATTTCATAGTTATTTAACTCAAATCAAATATTTCAATCTGCGTCAGAGCCTAAAACTGGATCTTGATATTGAACAATATTGCTTATATTTCTACAAAAACTCAAAGGATTCATGAGCAGTTTTTAAAATGTGGTTGGCAAGATGTGGTTATTAAAGCGTCACTAATTCTTTCCGTTGAATGGATGAAATGTAAATGTAAAAATGACTTTCTCATCTGTGCCTTTTAATAGTACAGTGTTTCTGCAATGAGTCGACCTCAGCTCATCTCTGCATTAAAAGCCCCACTAAAGTAAAGATGTCTTTCCTGATCAAGCTCCACTTGCTGCTTCAGCGTTGTCCGCCTGCTGTGCTGTAACGTCCAGTGATGTCCCTCCTTGTATGTGCAGGAGGACGATGACCATGTGCTGGTGAAAGTAGAAGAGGTTGAGCAGGTGACTGGAACTCAGAGCAAGTCAGGCCTCAACATACAGGAGGGTTAGTGGACTCGCCTTCAATTTGAATTTGTGATTGCACTAGGAATGAATTATGAATTATTATTTGGGTTATGCTTTGGGGGTTTGTGCACCTCACCTGTATGCTATTTAGTAGTTGGTACCAACGATGTTGTTGAAGTATTTAATCACTGTCCTGCCCTAGGCAAAGCACAGACCATGCCAGAACATTCCGTCTCCATAAATGTCCTTAAAATAACGGCAATTTCTAAGATTATTTTACAAAGGTGGAGATGTCTACTCACTATGACAGCTTCTCTGTGATATAGATATCAGGATGCTCTATCTGCTGTAGCTTAAATCCACCGGTTTAGACTTGAACAATTCTACGTTTAATTGTCAGGAGTTTCATTTTGAAAGGGAAAATTAAATCCGTATTTTCTCTTTGTATCCAGGGTTAGTGGAGTCAAGTACAGATGACTCCAAAGCAGTTCTGCCATTTGATGAAACCACACAAACCTCCACCAATCAGCTGTCTGACCTGCAGGAATCTGGGCAGAGCTTTTCAGAGGTCAGCTATGGCCATTCTTCACTTTGGACTAATGCTATGGCTGTCCCACTCTCACACCTTCCCACCATGCTCATTGGAGGAGAGTCTGGCAACTCTGGGAGTAGATTGGCTGTTGAAAGGTCTAGTGGCTTCCAGTCGTCTGTGTCCTTTCAGCCTCCTGTCATTGTTCTTTCACCAGAGTCCAGCCCCATTCAGATCTTAGATCAGATGCAGGGCTCCCAGGACTTTGTGATACCAGGTCAAAGCCAGGATCAGGGAAGTTATAGTTGTAACGATAGGCCACCGAGGACTCTTAAGAAGAAGGGTTATGTCTGTAGTTTCTGCAGAAAAGTGTCCAGTTCCCCAGCAAATTTAGAATCCCACCTCAGGACCCATACAGGAGAGAGACCATATGGCTGTAGTATCTGTGGTAAAAAATTCTCCCAGTTCTGGAACTTGAAAATCCACAAGAACATACACACTGGGGAGAGACCATACGAGTGTTCACTGTGCTCTGAGAGGTTCTCTGACCCGAGCAACCTGAAAAAACATCAAAAGAGACACCATCCACAGGTGTAGACCTTAAAATGCTTATTATACTGCGTACATCCTTTCTATTGGTAGGAAGAGGAGTCCTGGTCAAGATGGCAGTATAGATGGAAAGAATTAAAAACACGAAAGAGAACATTTTTATAAAGCATGTACAATAGTATAAACAGGAAGAAATAAGAGTGACAAACAGGTCTTACCAGGAAAATACACAACACTGCGTCTCGGGGAATCTTGTTTAAAACACATTTTTTTAAGGGCAGAATGTAAAAGTGTGTGACATTTTCTTTTGCAGCTCATTCCTTTCCCATTGTTAGAATAATCTGTTTTACCAAGCTCTGTGTGCTTCCCGGGGACAAAACAAAGAATCCGATTAGTGCCGTTGTTGCAGGAGTAGTAGAAAGAAGGCTGGAGATATAAGAAGGTAGCTTCCCAAACATTCCGTTATAAGAAAGACTAGTCCATGAATGTTTCTCCTTTGGTATAGAACTATATGCAAGTAAATATTTTTTTAAAGGCATCCTCTATCTCGGTTGATTATCGACCAATGCTTATGGAATTTGACAGTCATGTCGGGTCGGGGCCTCTACCTCACCACGGAATTTTATCTGGATCTGATCCAGAATGAGGTCAAACATTTTAACATTGAAAACAACATTTACAGATTCAAATTTCAGTAAAAAAAATTCAGAGGATCCAGAACAGAATGGGGAGCTTATATGTTCGTAGAAATGTTTACTTATATTTGAATTTCTAATGTTTCAATTCATGTTCTTCAAGTGAACATGCGTTAAATTTACTCCTGGTTATTTTTATTATTATCTAAATCAGTTTTTTTGTGTGGCTGCTTTGTATAATACAGTGGTACTTCTACTTACGAATGTCCCTACATCCGAAATTTTCAGGTTACGAAGTTTCTGAATGGGAAAATATTGCCTCTCGTTACGGAGGCGTTTCAGGCTACGAAGTCAAAAATAGCTGCTCGTAGCTGCTCTGCCATTGGCTATCGCCTAAAATCTGCCTGGCAACCCGTTGCGTATGCGTGTATCCCAGCGCGCTATTCGTGTCCCCCTCGTGTCACCCGGAAAAAGTGTTGACAAGTCGGGCTATTGCTCATTATGATGACGTCTGCCTCGCACATTTCCGACGGATTGTCAAAAGCCGGCAAAAGCAGACGTCATTGGATCAGTTTTTCAAGAAACGCGAGGCAGAAAACACCGCAAAGGACCAGTAAACAAAGAGGACAAAAAGTAACAGCTAACAGGTAGATTAATATTTTTAAAAAATATCATAATGTAGCGTCCGTCGGACGCTGGAATAAGCACACGACGGGTAACTCTCTGTGTGTGTGGGTGCCGCGAGGAGGAGGAGGAGAACGGGAGAGCTACGGGAGCTACGCAGCTCTCCCGTTCTCCTCCTCCTCCTCGCGGCACCCACACACACACACCGCCCCTCCTCCCTGGATGCCTTTGCGGACTCTCTGCAGCGTAGGAATAATGAACACTCCTAAAACATGAACCGTTACAATACTTTTGCGGGGCTTGGAATGGATTAGTGCATTTACATTCAAAATGCGTCTCTACTTACGAAGTTTTCACGTTACGAAGCTAGTCCCGGAACGGATTAAATTCGTAAGCTGAGGTACCACTGTAGAAGCTTTTGTAGCTTAGAATTCTTTTTCTGTTGTGTCACAATTATGTAAAATCATGCACAATGTGTGTTTGCAATGTAAATGATTAAAAAGTTTATGAAAATTATACATTTGAATGTGTGTTCATTAAAAAAATCGACATTACAAAATTGTGACACAATATGAATATCAAATCTATAACTCCTGCAGTGCAGGTTTGTTTTATTGGTCTTATATATTGGGTACAACAAGGGAGCCCTTGTGGTACATTTCACAAATTTGGCATGTACATGGAATAAGTACTTGACCTGTATCTTAAACCATTTTAATACAGGGGGATTAAGCAAATTGTTTTTTTTTTGGGGGGGGGGTTGTAAATTTTCGTTAAACGACATTCATGTTTCAATCTTTCTTAATGCAGCGTGAATTTGCTGAGGCGCTTGATGTTCTCAAATATGAGAGAAGGATCACGATGAGTACAAATTTCAATGGTGTATGTTTTCCGTAGATGTACAAAAACATATATTACTTATGCCTAGACATACAGAAAAGCCTCTGCGTGTCACTGACTGGTCAGTGAAACGGAACTGGGATTTTTTAATCTGGTTTTAATGCACCCCTCTCCTTCCTCAGTCTGCAGCACCTCAGTCAACACCTGTAACCTCCCAAGAATCCAACAGTATAGTGGCAGTCCAGCTGAGGGTTCCCGACACCATCACACCAGCCGGCCCCAAAACACAAAAGCAGAGAACCTGTAGCCGCAGCTCTTTGAGCGCTGAATACTCTCTGTTTGAACTCGAGACATTCTTCACCCGTTGGGCCCCAGATATTGCCCCCAGTGGTCCCTCATGTTCTCTCACCGCTTGTGACTCAGCAGAGACTGACCAAGATGGAGTCATAATTATAGACACTGAAACACAACCTGAACACGGACTTCAGCTCTCACAAACCTCGGGGTCGTCAGCCATGAAGATGAGTGGGGGGCAGAGTTTCTTCTCTGCATCTGACTCGTCCAGAGTTCACATCGCGCCGCAAGGTAAGAAATCAGCACCTTTTCTATTATTCAGAGGCTTGTATTACCATAAGTTTTGGACAATAAGGCGCACCAGGCTTTAAAGTCAATTAAGCGAAACAAAACCGTCAGATAAGTCAAACTTTATTTGACTTATTCTCAAAATGAAACTCACCCAGCGTTGCCTCCCTCCCTACGATTGTTCACTCTGTTAAAATATGGTGGCTGCATGCAGCCTGCACCCAGTCTGATTTGTAAATGTATTTTAGAGGCATCTTGGACAAACCTATACTTAGTTTTGTCTACATGTGTTCATCTATTTCTGCAGACTTGTTGTCAAAGCCAGCAAAACTTCATTTGCTGAGCGCTAAAAAGATGGTCTACTTTATTAAATCACGAGGCTTTCATCTCAACTATCTGATGCAGTATAAGAAACTGATCTACCGTTGAATATGGACATAATGCCTGGCATCTGTCATTCAGACAGGCATTCAGTGTGCTGAGCTTTCCTTTTCTCTGCTCCCATCCCTGTCAACAGGGACGTCAGCGTCCATGACATGGAGAAAACCACCTGCCATGATACGAAGTGCACAGGCTGAGCTGCTGCAGCAGCAACATCATCATGAAAGCAACAAAACCTCTCAGCAACAACTCACCATTTTGTCTTCACAGACCACGCAGTCATCTGGCAAATCTATCTCTGGTATTAGCTCAACCAGTATGTCTATGAGCTCCACGCTCACTCTACAATCAGCATTTTCCAGCACTGAGGGGGCCTTCACTGCTCAGCAACAAGCCAGACTTCTGGCTGGCCACAATAAAAGCCAGGCTGCCATTTTGCCTCGTGAACGCCGCAGGAAGGGCTACACATGTCGTGTTTGTGGCAAGGCTTTCTCTGGCCTCTCCAATCTGGAGGCCCATGATAGAGTCCACACTGGAGAGAAACCATTCCACTGTGTCATCTGTGGGAAGTGCTTTTCAGAGGCTGGAAACCTGAAGAAGCATCAAAGAGTTCACACCGGGGAGAAACCCTTCAGCTGTGATCAGTGTGGGAGGAGGTTTGCGTGGATCTGCAATCTTAGGACACACCAGCAGTCTGCCACAGGGTGCGGACCAGTAGCCAGAGGAGGGTTAGGTCCAGGCTGATGGCTCCGTTATCGGTTCATTAGGTGCAATAACTTGTACCTCAAATTACCAAAGAAGGGTCTGTCTCAAAATGTTCGTTGTGCAGAGAGTATTTCACTTTGTTTTTGAGTGTGAATGAGAATAGATCTGCCACGAGTCAACCTCACAGTTGGAAGGTTATGTTAGTTTAATAAAATATAAGCTGACTGCACGTTTAAGCAACACAAGCAAAATGACTGTTCAGCAGGTCAGTCCTGAGGGTCGAATGGGGAATAAAGCAAGTATATGTTTTTAGGGCTGTCAAAAATAAAATAATGCGTTAACTGTTTTTGGTTGTTAATTACGTTTTTTTTTTTAAAAGCATTTAACGGATGTGCAGTATAGCGAATGCAATTTGTCCGGAAATTGGATGGGAGCTAGAGGCGAGATGGAGCCTTGCTGGGTCTATGGATGGATTCAAATACAAAAAGAACGATGATGGTCCAATTAACAAGTGCAAGATGCACGATTTGCAATAAGGCGTTTCAATTTCATCGAAGCTGCTCAAGCTTGAGGTACCACGTGAACGCCGAACATGCTCAAGTGTAAGACGTTCAGGCACTCTGAAAATCAGTGATAAATCCTAATGTGATAATATCTGAATCCTTTGAGACATTCTGGTCTAGTACAAAGAAAATGTATTTACAGTTGGACCTCAACAACTTCATAGATTTGCATAAATATGGATTTATTCGGAATTATATCGGGTAGCATTTCAAAAACTGTGAAAAGGCTGTCAAAACGCTGGGAAAGTTGTCTAATGGTCAAAAACAAAGTGGGTACACTGTGTGGTCACAATTTAGTGACAGCCTGAACTGACGTGTTCCAACTCACTCTCTACTGTACGCCTACTACTTTGTTGGCACCCAGGTTTGGGAACCACTTTGTGAAATTATTTTGTACTATGTATATTTTGTATTATTTAGAATAAACATTCTCTAAGGCCTGACGGATTCAGTCCTCGTCTGTGTTGAGTTTTACGAGGTTACAGCATTCAGGGGGTCGGCTGTTATTAATCATCGCAGCAATAAATAGACATATCCTGCCAATAATAACAATATTCTCCTCTCCCCGGCCACTTCTCCTCCTGGATGACGAAGCGTCCCACCCTGTCTCTGAGTGAGAGCCGGGCCAGCCTATGGAGGAAGCTCATTTTAGGCGTATTGTGCCCGGGATCTTGGGTGAGGGTAGGAATGGAGATCGGCCGGTAAATGGAGCAATTTGGCTTTCGGCTCAGCTTCCTCTTCACCATGACGGTGAAGAGAGCGCAGACACAGGGACGCACTTGCACGCCCATCTTGTGTACTTTCCCCGGCTTGACTTCAAGCCGAGAGGGATTTCTTCCAGACGCGTTTCAGGAGGTGATTACAGACCTACCCAAACTACGCAGGATTGACGGGATGGTTTATTTAGCTGTTTTGAGGACCCAGAATCACCATAACAGTGTAAAAACATGGGAAAAGTGAGTTTTTCATCATATGGAACCTTTAAACCTTCTTCCTAATGACCAGCAGGGGGAGACACCACTAGTCAAACTCCAGTCCACAATACAATGTGACATTGTCGGACTTTACTCTTGATGACAGGTTGTTGTTTTTTTGAATCACAGAAACCAAATCACCGACAGTCTGTCAACCAAACCACTAGGCTTGGTACCTACATATAAAATGGCGTTGAAGCCTGCCAAACGATGCTCTAAGTACCCTCCTGTGGTATATCTAGTGTTGTAATATAGTACTGAACAAGGTGATAGCATTTTACCATAACATCACTTCTCCTTCTTGTCATCCTTCTGTCTAAGGAAACCCTGATTTGCATTGAAATCCCTGCATATAATTTAACAGCAACTGAACTCTGCTTCTTTAAAATCATTCTGATGGTTCTCCTCCTCCAGTTTATCCTTTATCCCGACTTCACCGCCTGCCTTCCTCCTTTGCTCTGCCGTGCCGTCTTCCACCTCCATCATCTTCCTTTCTTCTAACTCCTTGTCGTTGGCACCTTTCTCGACTGTTACTTCCCTTTCTTCCATTTGGTTTGCCCTTCTGTCTTGCAGGGCAGAGGGAATGCAGTTTGCCAAGAAGAGGACAGCAGAGAGACAGAGCAGAGAGAGGACAGCACCCACACCAACCTCCAACTCTTGAGTTCCTTGTCGTTCCTCCTCCTCCCCCTCTACTTTTTTCTCCTGGCTCGGGGAGAAATATACAGAAACGTCCTCCTGACTCTGCTCAGTTCTTTCTAGGTTGTCCTGACTGACCATCCAAGCATTCTCCACCCTATTCGAGTTTCTATTAATTATTTTCCCGTTGTAGTCAACGCCTACAGTACCAACTTCATCACTGTCAAAGTTTGATACATAGATGTCACTGTCTGTAATGTCATATTCAAAGTACTCCCCATCAACAATTTTACCCCGAACTAGAGGCATTAAGCCAAGTTCGAGGTTGACTCTTAGCCAACCAGATCCTTTCGCCAACATCCTCATCCTGTCTCCTTCCGTGTCTGTCCAATCCCTGCCATAATCACTGACAGCATGAGAGGTGGTTGGCTGGTCGGTGCAAGTTGAAACAAGAAGCTCTGCGAGCAGTAAAGGTCCACCACCGTCACCTTGAGCAAAGATGCGTTGGTTGGGTCCAGGTGTCACAACGACCACAGTCTCAGACAAGGACGAGAGACGCAGATGATAAGGAAGGTCATCGAAGGATGAGAGTGGGAAAGCGGTGTCATCACTGAACTGGAGCAAGATGCTGATTGATGCCTCCTGTAGAAACACACAGGGTATGAAGGAAAAGGTCATTTGATTTCAGAAGCCATTTCCTTATTAACTGTTACTTACTGATGCTTTATATAAACATATATGGGCAAGCAAGGAATGCTCAGGAAGGCGATGTTCACAGAATGAATCTAAATTAAATTTGTCACCATATTATTTTTTTAAAACCAAAACAACAAAAAAATCCCAAAACAGCAAGAGTCAGTTCAGAAACTGGTTTACTGTGTGTGGAAAGGTTTGGGGGAAATGTGGCTTAAAATAAAATGCGAATAAAAACATGAGAAAAGCACTCAGAGATTGCAGACCTCATACCCCTCGTAATTTGATGTACATCATCCACATATTGATCTGGATCATCATCAAAAAGTTCTAAATTGTTCTTCATATCTTTATACACCAACCATGAAAAGTAAAAGTGAATCAGAGTTGATTTTTTAATCCGTAAATGGGGGTTTCAATGTTAAAATGGAATATTCTTTCCTGACCTCATTTTGGATCTGATCTGGATGAAATTCTGTATTGAGATTAACGCCCCCACCCCCCACGACTGTGTCAAATTCCATAAACATTGAAGCTCCATTGTGTGCAATATTAACAAACATTTCAAAGGGATTTTGAAAAAAAAATATTTGTCTCATGAATGTAACACCATCCAGGCATCATACAAATCCAAATCCTGAATAAAGTTTTACCTTTGTACCCTTATTTTTCACAAAAAAAAGTAAAAGAGAAAGGCAACATATAAGCGTTTCAGAATCAGAATACTTTATTGATTGGTGGGAAATTCTGCAAATTTAGGTTAGATGAGCAGCAGAATTAAAACTGAAAGTTAAATTTATGTCTCTGCTGCTTATCAACAGAGAGCCATGCCCTTGAATATCTGCAGCGTGGTTACAGATTCATGTGGTCTGGGTCCAGATGTATCCTGTTCTGGAGTGTTTGGTGGTACAATGAGAGGCAGGTGACCCATCATGCCTTGTGCCTACAGGCCAAGCCTGTGTGATAAATGTTTCCTCAGGTGGAAAAGTCTGTGAATGAATTACAGTTTTCCATTTCTGTAGGCTCAACTCAACTCACACAGATTGGGCCAGACTATAACCCATAATTATGTACCGGTAATTGAGAATCTTTGAGCTAAAGAAGACTTCATGCGGTGGCCTGACTTTCCGATCATCAACACAAGATATTTTAAAAACATTTATGTAACTCTGGACAATAAAACAAATATTGTGACATTGTACAATAGTACAGTGGATGCTACGGTGCTACAGTGAATGGGTGCAAAAATCAAATGTAAATGTGAGCCAACAAAATATGAGTATGTGACTTTCTTTGATTGGGCAGTGCGTATTATAATTGTACTTCATGCATGACAGCAGAAAGCAATATTCCTCTCACCTGCCGCAGGTTGTATAGGGAGTTGTAGGCTGTCACCGTTGCCGTTATGAGGGCAGGGTGGGCGGGACTTGCAGAGAGTGACATACCGAGGCCACCGACCACTTGAACCGATAGATCTCCAGGGGTGACCGGCTCAGAGATCACAGTAATGTCACATCTGCCCAGCATGCCATCCCACTGCTCAGAGATGACCTATGAGAGACAGAGAGATGATAATGATGATGACGATGATGATGATGCTCAGTCACTGATGATAACCGTTTCCCATTAATCACTTACGTAGATCGATGTCTTTCCTGGCTGTAAACCAACCAGATTGTTGTGAATGTCGAGGGAGACCACTCGAGGGTCTTCTATTCTCAGTGAGCTAAGAACCAGCTCAGTAATGTCCATGAACCAATCAGATGAGTCCAGGAGGTGTGTGGTTCCAGAGTGGGAGTCCTGAGCTGTGAATTGAGCCAGAACCTGGATTGAGGTGCGCTGGAATACCGGCACACACCTGGGGAGACAGGACACAAACCAAGGACTAAATTCAAAGAGTTGATGTCATGGATGATCTTGAGCAGATCCACATTCTGGATCTCCTTTTCATTTTCTTCAATATGCTCAGACAGGCTTTTATTATAAACATGTTCACAATATCATGAAAGATAATAATAAGCAAAATAAAAATATACAAGTATGGACACAACTCATGATGTCCCACCACTATGCACAATTGTGTCCAGCTCCAGATCATAATCCAGGTCTGGGAGATTAAACTCTATATTTAGAGGGGATCAACATGTATTGGGTCACAGAACGGTAACAGAGACGGGTATGACACTGCTACCGGTATGCAGCTATGATGATCCAGATTCAGTGGTTCAAAATAATTTCACATATCTGTGAAGCTAAGAAATTCTACAGATAAAAAAGAGATAATTAGGAAAAATAATATTTTGTTAAAGGTCCCATATTATAACCTTTTTCCACAAGTTAATGCAGTTCCAAAACACTTGTATGAAATATCGGTGCCAGTCTTTGGTCAAAAGAGCAAACAGATGCTGCAGGACATCGTCTGTCATTTCTGTATCAAACCGCTCTGTCAGAAACGCTCTAAACCACGAAAAGTTAACTTCATCCACTCTGCTCTTATTCTTCAACTCATGCAGGAGACACAGAGAGATCTGGACGTGCGGAGTGCAATCAGGGGGGCGTGTCTCCACACACACACACACACACATTCAGCTCCATCTGCCAATGAACACACGGTA
Source organism: Brachionichthys hirsutus (assembly GCF_040956055.1). Classification (NCBI taxonomy): domain Eukaryota; kingdom Metazoa; phylum Chordata; class Actinopteri; order Lophiiformes; family Brachionichthyidae; genus Brachionichthys; species Brachionichthys hirsutus. The sequence continues at coordinate 3,736,127 of NC_090913.1, forward strand.
TGATGATCCGCGAATAAACCCAGGACGGAATAAAAATGTTTTGAATCATCCATCCCTCCAGCGAGGCGCCCCCCCTGCCGCCTAAATAAGATGCCTGAGCCACGTCAGCTGGCTGCTCTCAGCGGCTGGACTCGCCCCTTCTCGCAGATGACGGAGCGTCTCACCCGATCTCTACAGGAGAGCCCAGCCCCCCTACGGAGGAAACTCATTTCAGACCTTGTTCTTTCGGTCACTACCCAAAGCTCGCGACCACAGGTGAGGGTAGGAACGGAGATCGACCGGTAAATGGAGAGCTCCGCCTTTTGGCTCAGCTTCCTCGTCACCTTGACGGGGAAGAGAGCGCAGACACAGGGACGCACGATCCCATGTGCATGCACATCTTGTGCACGTTCCCCACAACACAACAACACAAATATGGTCACCAGGGAATACATTGAGTTAAATACTGTATCCAAAAGCCTGTGAAGAGGCTCAATAGACCACAGAGATGTCACACTGGAGCTGTCTCCTACCCTTTTTCTGTAAAGTGGGTCCAACCATGGATGATATTGAGGACAGGGTCTGCCAAGGACATTCGCAGGGGCACAGAGGGAACCCACACTTCCAGACACACAGAGCCGCGGAGTGTACCCAGAAAAAACTCCACCATTGCACAAGTGTCACCCAATCCCGATTCACTGCCGTCCACATAGAGAGTGGAGCAGTCGCTGGACACCTGAGGACAGAAGACAGACAAGTGGCGAAGACTCCAATTATTTTGGACACGCACTGTAGGATCACACGGAAGGATCACAACTTCTCTAAATTTTCCTCTTTCCTCTGCTCTCCCTGCAGATCACAATGTCATCTGCAAACATCATATTCCAAAGGGATTCCTATCTTACTGAATCTGTTAGTCTGTTCATCACCATGGCAAACAAAAATGGGCTCAGAGCTGATCCCTGGTGCATCCCACCTCTACACTATACTCGCCTGACACGCCCATTGCACACTTCACCGGCGTCGTACAACTGTCATACTACTAGTAGAGGTATATGATTGTATTTTTAGACCGATTTGGGTCTAAAGGGATCCCTTTAAGTTGAGCATCAGACACAGCAGGTCTTCAATAAGAAATAGCTATTTGGTGGCAAATGTCACCTTTGAACAGAAGGATAATTCATGTATGTATTTGACTGATGTTTTGTGTTGCTACCTTTACATTACATTCAGTTTATGTCACTGATGCTTTCATCTGCAGCAAACCTTGACACAGCTCTCATTGGTCGAGTGACACGTGACTGCAGAGGTAACGTCTGACGCCTTCCTATCATGACTTATGGCCACCACAATGACAGGAAGCGACACCAGCTGGTTGGTCAGTATGGCAGTGTTGATGATTGTGTTGCTCTGATAAGAAAGAATCAGAAAACACAGAATCAATATGTAATCAACAATTCCAATTAAATCAAAGATTTGTGATACTACAAAACAAATGATTACAGATACAGCAGTTGACAAATGAATGAATGAATGAATGAATGAATGAATGAATGAAGCAAGCACCTCTGTAATGGGAGAAATTCCAAAGATGTGCCTGTCAGCAAATGAGAAGATGCTTGTTGCTGCCCTGTGTGGTGATAGCAGGTTACTACGGCTGGAGTACTCCACCCACCAGTTAGCATGCACCGCCATGGCAACGCCGAAGTTCTCTTTGATGCCATACACTGACAGACACACCACCTGCTGGAGAAGAGTGGGACTGCAGTGCAGTAGAGATGAGTGAAAGAAGTGCTCTTACTGTCACCTTGGCACCATAAACCCATTACAGAGACTGCACAGTAGTCCTCCATGCAGCCTATGTTTATGTCCACTAATATAATATGATATAATATACACTAATATACTAAACTGTTACATGACATTTAATCTCATTCTCGACTTGGAAGATAAGCCTCTCTGATCTTAAATTATTTGATCATTTTGAACACATTTCCTATTCATTTTCTGCCTCTGATATTAGATATTAAAATCTCCTGGTTGTAAGCTGGCTACATACATATGACCAAAATGTCTCATTCTTGTGTCTTTCAGCAACATCCTTTGGCTCAGTCTTCAGTGTCGACGGTCCTAACTGCCTCAGCTACTGGATCAGACATTCTGCCTTCATAACTTTAATAAAGAATGGTCATTTGCAATAAAAGGACACACATGCAGATGTCAACAAATTGTGAAACAATGGCTGCAGTAACTAATCAAGATTATTTTCAATGCAAACAAGGCTACACATGAACAAACACTGGAGTCTGAAACTGAAACTTGGATTAGCTTGCCTGTCCTCTTTCTACAGAACTGAGGTGGACTCAAAGGCTTGACCTACTTTGTGTGCTTGATGCTGCTCTGTTTGTGGCAGAAGATGGACACCATGTCATATTTGGAGCCTTGACTTTTTTCCAGGATCACTGCCCAAAGCTCAGAGGTCAGACTTCTCTGCTCCACCACAGAAATCAAACCAGTCTTAACCTTCAGCCTAAAGACACGCAGACATCCAATTTAAAGCGACAAGAATTTCCAGGTTGTGATAAAGCATTGAACTGATATTTTTTTATGTTCTTACCTTATTACAACAATGTCTGCACTAAAGTTGGCTCGAAGATTCACAGACACCCTGACTGACCGTCCTATCAGAACAAGGCCTCTATGATAGCGAATCATGACATGGGAATCCAAGTGAAGTTCCTCTTCTTCCTGCCCATTGAAACAGGGTTCTTCTTCTTTGGTCGTGCTCTCTCCTCTTTCGTTCTCCTCTTCCCTCAGTGTCACTGCTTTAATATGAAATAGCTGCCTCTGGGACTGAGCTGTTCTGTCCTCCCCACATCTGGACGGTGGTTTGGAGGCAAGAGGAGATCAACACATATTTTAAAAGGGACAGAATGGAGGGATTTTTCAGATAGCGATGCAAAAGGTCTCTTGGTTCCTGATGTCCACATACCCTTGTATTTTCAGCTCAAGGTCATCCAGTGTCTCGAAGAAGGAGTAGTAAAGCTGTACCTGGTTTCTCATGGTGCCCTGTGGGTATCTCTGGGCCTGTGGGACATCCATGAATGTGTTCCCATGAACATCTGAATGGTATCTGAATAAAAATAAGTAAATTAGTCTAACAAAGATAACTGATAAAAAAAAAGCGCAATTCAATTCATTTGTATTTCTATAGCACCAGATCATAACAGAAAGTTATCTCAAGGCACTTTACAGGTGCAGCAGGGAAACATAGAAACCAACTAGTCTCACAAGAGCAAGCACTTTGGAGACCGAGTCAAGGAAATCTTCCCTTTAACAGGCAGAAACCTAGAACAGAACCGAAAATCATGTACATTTAATGAAAAGAATTGTTGTAAAATTAATATTTTATTATTAATATTTAAAGAGACTTAAATATGTGTGCAAATACTTGGCCAGTCATGATGACTGAATGATTCTGATGAGGACACCAAAGGAACTTTATAGTGATATTGATTCTTTAGCTTGAATATCTCACCTCCATGAAGATGAATTTGTGTGGTGGTGGTGGACTATGTAGCCGCGATGTCCGCCCCGCTGCCTTTCCCCTTTCTGTACATTAGCATGAGAGTGGATGCTAATGTGCCTCTTGTTGATAACCTGGTGAAACTGGCTAGGGTGTTGATCCTTGTACCACTCATTCGGCAGTGTCAAAGTGACCATGCAGACTCCTAAAGGAGGCTGGGAAATGGGACAAATAAATGGACAAATAAATGGCAGAAAACGGAAATGATGAAGTCAAAGCGAGAGAAAGACAAAGGACAGTAAATTGAGCAGCTGAGTCTCACCTCCGCCATACAGGACACCTTGTGCTCCTCTGTCTCCTTGAAGGCATGCAGTGTGATGCAGGTCTTCTGGGTGCTGGTGTCACCCTGCTTGTGGAAAAGTGTCCTCACCCTGAACCTCTCCTGTCCTCTTTTGTCCCTCTCTCTCTGCACATGTTCTGAGAGGAGGGAGGCGGACAGATGGGAAGAGAGTTGGAGACCAGACTCTGATAAAAGCTGTGAAAAGACAAAGAGGCATGGAGTTTGTAGTGCACACCGTTTATCGGTCAACTCAGCCATAAATGTCATCTGTCACACACCGTCCTCTTACCTGTGTAACTGAGTAAGGGCCAAATGAAGCTCGGAGGCCTATTCTGGATGCCTTGCTGTGCGTAGGCACCATGAATAGGCTACGGGAGAAGGAGAAGGGACTGGAGTTGGAGAAAAGAGGGCCCAGCTCTGCCTGGATTACAGGGAGGAATTGCCAGGGAGGAGGGACGACCGACATGTGGATGGGCAGGGAGGGAGAGAGAGGAGGCTGCAGGAGGGATGCAGGTACTGATATTATAAAACGGGAGAGAGGAGAGGGAGGAGGTAGACCAAAATGTATAAATAAAGCATAATGCTTTCAGCACAAACAAGTATTAAAATGGTCTTTGGAGCAAATCTGGGCCCAATAAGCAATTACAGTTTATCGCCGTATATTACATGCATTGGAAACAATTGGCAACATATTTACAAAAAACTTCACAAAATCAGGAAAAACAAAAGTCTATATGGAACAAATGGACCAATCAAAACTCTTTCCACTGCATGAAAAACATTCAGTTTCCGATTTGTAGTACAGATTTTGTTTTTTAGAAACCGTTCTAGATATTATTCATTACTGATTGCAGAACATTTTCAATGTTTTAAAACCGAACAAGTCTTTAAAGAAAAAGGTGCACCATGGAAAACACTGTAGGAGAATTAAGCGATGAAACAACAACGTCGGGATGAAGATCTCCCGAAACAGATATGAGGCGGTTCATCCTATTTTAACTCCCTAACATTCCACAGACAGAAACATCCAAGAGTAGAGACGTACATTCTGTGATAATCCAAAACAGCAGCAGCAGCATGCCGACTCCTCTTCTTTACCACTGTCGTCAGGGGCTCAGCTGGCATCTGCCATCCCTTCAGACCTGATGCGACACAGTATTACATGAAAACCACTCTGCCATCAACATGATACCTGCGTTAGGAATTCTCATCCAGTTGAATTTTCAGTACCAAATGTTTGAAACTTCAGCCGTGCCGGTCATGTTTTTGTCTCTCAGCAGGATTGCTCAAAAAGCCATGGGAAGATTTTGATAACATTTTGTGGAGAGGTGAGTAACTGAAGCAAAGAGAGTCAGATAACTGGTTCCCTACTCAATGGAGGTGTGTTCATTTCTGGGTTGCTTGTTTGTTCTGTCTCTTCCAGGTTACAGTTAGGGGGGAAGTTCAACTCACCAACTCACTCTCAATGGGCTGGAGATACTGTATCTGCTACAGATCAAGTTCTGCCTATCGGACAGTATAAGAAGAGCAAGTGAATGACCTTGGAGTCACACTGTCACTTGGAAGCCAGGAATGGTCCAGATATATTCTATTATATATATTATATGAACTAATATATTTATTATATATAACAGAATATATCAGTTTGTCTGTTCACCCTCCCTATTATATTAGATATATTATAGTATTTTTTAACATGAGCTCAAAAAACAAAATATATTTTTCTTCACTTTTGAGTGGGTGGGCAAGATGAAGATTTGGGTGAGTCGAGCCTTTGTTGCAGTTACAGAAAACAAGACATTATCAGATTACAGATACATTTACCAAAACTGGTGATGAAATAGTCCTGGTGCCGAGGGGGTCGGTATTTTGTTTATAATTTTTATAAGTACACACACACATACATATGCACATGCAGATTCTTATACTCACCCGGGTCTGTTTATTTCAGTTCCAGATTATATCCTTTCCTTGTCACATTTTGTGAAGTCGGTTTAAAAAAACACTTCCCACAAAAAATTATACAAAAATAATAAAATAAAAAAACTAAGACTCATTTACAATTTTTGCCTCTAATTCTCTGCTCTACTGTTGCTATAAACCTCCTCAGTCTCCCTTCCCTCCCTCTCTGTGCCAGATTATTTACAGTATAAAGCATTAAATAATCCGCTTCACTCTGCTATGTCCCTCCTCCCTTTACTTGAATCTCATTTTTGTTGTAGGGTTTGCTTCCTGCTCTTTATCTCCCTCTCGAATATGCTGTGTGAAGGTAGGTACACTACAAACTGGCTATGTGGAGGGTGGCTCAGATTTAATTGAAATAATCTACATGTAGATTCCTCATTGTGGTCAGCATTTCTGTTTAAACCAATAGGAACATGGTGAGAGTAGTTTAGATAAAGTGAAGACTGACGAGTAGGTGAGCAGGGGGATGTGATCAGAGACAGAGATGACCTCAGCAGGATGATGCCTACACACACGCACACACACACACACACACACACACACACACACACACACACACACACACGTGTCCTGTCTCAAGAGTTATATCTTTCAAAGAATGCATTCTGCAACGATGTTCTTCATGGACAAAATCAAATCTATTTGGGGCGACATTCATCATCTTCTACATCCGTCATCTAAGTCCATCATCAATGGACTTAGAGATACGACCGTTACTCTTGATGGTTATTTGGATAGTTTCACCCCCATCAACCTGCAGCAACATTATATAGCAAAGTTCAACAATTGCTATATCTAAACCATACACTTGTCTCTTATACCTAGTCCCAACTAAACTATTTAAAGAAGTCTTCCCCTCAATTAGTATCACATTGCTAAATATAATTAATCATTCCTTATTGACAAACTATGTACTCCAGTCTTTTAAAACAGCAGTCATTAAACCTCTTCTCAAAAAAACAACAAGATCCTGACATGTTAGCTCAAGATAGGCCAATTTTGAACCTACCAGTTTTATGATAAAGCAGTTGCCAGCCTGCTCTGTGAATTATTTGAGGTTTTTCAGTCAGGTTTCAGAGCTCATCATAGCACAGAGACAGCCAGCATTCGTTCAAGTCATATATGACCTTTTAAATAGCATCTAATCTTATCTCTGTGTGCTTATAATATTTGATCTCTGCAGCCTTTGATACAATAGATCATCAGATTCTGTTACAGAGGCTGGAACATTCAGTTTGAGTTAGAGAATCAGTTTTGAACTGGTTTAGGTCATATTTATCTGATAGATCTCGTGTTCATGATAAATCTTCTATGCACACAAAATTTAGATATGGAGTTCCACAGGGTTCGGTGCTTGGGCTTATTTTATTCACAATATATATTTGCTTTCCTTAGACAACAATATTAAGAAACACTATATATACAGGTATACAGATGGCACTCACGTACTTGTTTAACAACAGTTATGACAGGCCTTCCAAAATTTTAAAGTATGTTGAGCGTCTGGGAATCGCTATTTTGAAGAGTGGAATACACTGGCTACGGAGTTGTGAGTGATTAAATACATGTGTACAGAATCAATGGCCTATACCTATGCAAATATTAAAATTAATTTGACCACAAAAGATGTCGGCCATTTTGTCTGTCAACGGGGGGTTTCGTTTAGCGATGGGGTCTTAAGAATGTAACTCCGTCATTAAGTGAGGACCAGCTGTATACAGAATATACATGTATGTAAGCAACAGCTGTTAACAGTTATGTGTGTGTGTGTGTTTTTTGTCTGTGTGTGCACGTGCGTGTGCATGGGGATAAGAGCAGAAGGAGCTTAGAGGACAATGGATCTGACTGTGAGATGGGCTTGGAGCTAGATGAAAGAGAGAGAAATTCATAAAAAGAAAACACATGTCATGACATCACACTTTGAATGGATGTGCTGGATTCTAATATTGCTGTTGTTGCAGCCTGGGAGTACCAGCCAATCAACCTAGAAAATCAGTACTGCAAACCTTTTACGGATTGAAATAGATGCAATATTGCTCATTGTTCAAAATCTATTACCATTCATATTTTTAACACAACTGAATCTCTGTTTTGCTGAGAAGTAATTGAAATGAGAGAATAGTTGCAAAGAAAAAAAAATCTAATATTGTGCCTAAATAACTTCTTCTCCAGTCTTTTATCTTTTAACATTTACACATCTGCTTGTATATTCCATATTTTTCTCTTTCTTCTCCTCTTCCTCTATATCTGACCCCATGCCAATCCCCCTGCTGGATAATCTGCAGCTGTAATGTGCAGTCATCTGTCATTGTTTCTCTGGATTGGACATTTGCAATGAGGCCAGATTATCATCTCATACCTGATACATACACCCACCCACTCACACACACACACACCAATAAAAGAAAAAGAAAAAATGTGACTGTGTAACTGTCAGCTACAATGTGATGGGTTTTGAGGAAACATGTAACCTGCAAGGAAGCGATCCGTGGGAGTAGGGGAAAGAACAGAAATAACACAAACAGGATGTCGGTGTCAACGGCAAGGGAAACCACATCTCTGCACTTAGTAACCACCTTCATTTTTCAGTCTCTCCTCTTTGTCATTTCTTTGTAATATTTTTCCTTCGTCTACTTCTACTTAAAAAACAGCAAATCAGGTCAAACATATCTCAGATAATGAAAAGATGAAAAGAAATCAAATTTCTTGAGTCAGGAATGTATGGCTTTTGTTACTCTTCTTCCGGGAGAAAGCCATGATTTGACAACCCTCATAGAAAACAAAGACTGGATGAAGTGGGTAAATGTTAACCTGGCTTAAAGCGAGGAAAAAACATTTTCTAATAAAGAATGGGAGGATCTGATAGTCTGATCTAGAAAAAAGCCCACTCAAACAATATCATTATTATCCAAAAATCTGTTCCGACTTCTGAGGCATTTTAATCTCCTTTTTTGTTTTTGTTCGAGGACCGACTTTCCACTGTAGTTGGTACAATTAATAAAGAAACCAGACGCCAAATGCTAAAACTAGCCTTTAAAAACAAACTGCAGTGACAGAGATTCAAAATTTAAAATGTAACTTCGCCTGGTTTCATTTAAATTTTCAGTTATTATAGCCTGCCAGAATGAGTTTATAGTACTATCCATAAGATATTACAAGTAGCAATTATAATATATAACTTATATTTTAATAATAAAATGCAGTCCATTCAAATATAGTCCATTTATATATGACTTGGAATAATGTCTTAGCAAAAATTCCTGAAGAAACAAGGGTGTATGAATTCTTCCACTGAGACACATTCCAGAAACAGTTGATGATGGTAATGATGGCGAGGCGTGTCAGACGTTGTAGGCACTGTTCCTGTTGGATGAAGGTTCTCTGCTGCCGCTGAATGTCAGTCCCTCCAGAGCTGATAAGACAACACATGATATTTCAACAGTATTCTAACTGTTGAAACAGGAGCAGTACTCTAACTATATGACTGCGTGTGTATGTGCGTGCGTTTGTGTGTGTTTACCAGGGTAGGATATTCTGTTCTCTCCGTCATCGCGTTTAACAGCAGTTTTCCCTCGATGGTAGGACACTGAGTCAGAGACATAAATAAACGAGACATAAACCCGAGGTTTTACGGTGTGATGTTTTTTCCAAACAACTTTCAAAGCAACTCTAAACAACTCACAAAACAACTGTTTGTCTCCTCAAGTACAACAGAACATAATGACTGCAACACTTGGACCAAAGTTACACAATGACATTCTCATATATTCTTGGTGAAAAATATTACTGTATATAGTTTTCCTAAAATAAATATCAAACTAATGATTACATACACTTTAGAGAAACTTTTACTTAAATGTGATTTTGTTTTATTGATGACTTCTAATTGGATACCTTGTGATGTGTGTGTGTGAGAGAGCGAGCGAGCGAAAGAGAGAGAGAGAGAGACTCACCGCTATGACTCTGTGTAGGTCCAATCCAGCGATTCTGCCTTCTGTCTGATACTGAAAAACAATGACCCATCAATCAAACTGAAGATTCATGTAAAGGCCATAAGAATATTTCAGAAACGTTAACATCATAATTGCTGTTCTCTGAGAGGAGATTATCTCTTCATACAAAACTGACTGTGCTCGAGTGGATATGGTCACGTTCATTCAGATAGAACCAGTCAGAGTTCTTGCCTTCTTAGATCCATTTTCCCTTCTCAAAAATTCAACAATATATCTTTGACAATCCTTTTTGTGACTGGGATGGTACCCGGTGTCTGATTAATGTCATCGGTGTAACTGTCCTCACAGCAGTCTTTTGTGCTTCTATTCTATTCTATTATCTGTCTGAGAGAATCCTTGGATTTAAGACAAACAGATTTTCTTGTCCACAATTTGTCATCTGGTCACTCTTAATCTGAAAATATCAGAAGTTTTAGGTCAAACACTGATTGCGCAAAAACATGTGTGTGTGTGTGTGTGTGTGTGTGTGTGCCTATGAGGAAGAGTTTGGGGGGAGGGGGTGCTCACGTCTCTTCTGCAAGGCTTTGAGAGTAGGTCTGGTGAAGCGAATCAGCAACAGGATCAGCAGCACGCAGATGAGCAAAGCTGTGATTACTTTATGGGCCTGCAGCTGACCCCATAAATCTGGGAGTTCTTCAACTGAAAAAATGCAGACAGGCATACAGGAACAAATAAGCCCGCAGTAGCATTGAACGCTTTCAGTGAGTGCCTTGTTGACACTGATTGAGGTGGTGCATCAGTATTCAAGTTGCATACCACATGTGTGGCTGAAGCAACCGAGAAAAGGGACAGGCAGGAATGGTCCTGGCATTCTATTCACTTTTGATTAGGTGGGCAAGATACAAAATGAAGTAAAAAATGAAGCTACTCAGCTGAATAGACTTAATTATCAATCAGTTATAGCATTATTGGTGCTTAAAAGCGTAGTACAGTGGAACATTATTTGTTCTGTAATACTGTTTGAAAATCGAAACTATATTTCCCATAAGAAATAATGGAAAGTAGATTAGTTTGAACTCTTTGCTTCAGCTGATTTCACCAGTTTGTAAAAGATGGACATATTATTGTTAGTTAAAATGCCATATTTAATAAAATAAATATATAAAATATTGTATTTCTTACCTGTCAACAAAGTTCCCAGACTCCATTAATCATTATTTTGGGTTGAATTATTTTTTTTGTACGGGAACAAATATGATCAAGAACAACTCTTCTAACCCTTAAGTCCAGACAAAAAAGAACCGAGTGTCTAATTTGTTAGACCATATTGATTTTTATGTATTTCATTAGTGGTTGGGGTAACAGTTGTTAATCACACTATGATAAATTATGGTGTCAGGTAATTTTCTACAGGCAAAAGTAAGGACAAAATGCTCACTCAACATACACAGACAGGAGACCAACCTGTGCATTGGACCTTCAGTGTCTCACAGATGGTCCCTGCCTCTGCGCCACTTTCTCTGAAGCAGTAACCGTTCAGCGTGTTTCTGCCTTTGTCCCATCGCGGTGTGCCTGTGCAACCTTTCTTACTCTGACACACAAGTCTTAAAAGATTATGAACATTTGCTACAGAGTCGTGGCACACAGGCAAGGGGGAGCTGGAGCGATGGTGGACGATCAGCTTAACATCTCCTTCACATTCACCTGTCCAACCTACGGTGAAGAGGCCCAGTTCAAGTAGTGAACTGCTGGAGGGGATAACTGTGGTATAAGTGGATGCTGGAGTAGTACTGCAACAGCTTTTCTTGTTGTTGGTCTGAGGACTTGAGGAAGTCTTTGAGGTGCCGGGCCAAAATTCTGCTTCTAGGAGACAAACATCAGTAAATATGGAGAACAGCAGTAAATGAATGAATCCCTTGTGACTTTTTGCAGTTTTTCACCATTTATACATGCACAAGCAAGTCTAGTGAAAATGCTGCATGGGTTACACTGGCTTTTTGGTGGAATGCAATGTGGCATGCCTAAAAGGAAGATTTGCAGAAAGAAATCATGGCTGAAAAATTCCCAATTTCCTTTTCATTTTAAGGGAAAATGAAATGGGCGGCTCGGTGGCGCAGTGGTAAGCACTGTTGCCTCACAGCAAGATGGTCGCAGGTTCGTCTCCGGCTTGTGGCCATTCTGTGAGGAGTTTGCATGTTCTCCCCGTGTCTGCATGGGTTCTCTCCGGGTTCTCCGGCTTCCTCCCACCTCCAAAGACATGCAGCCTAGGCTGATTGGTGACACTAAATTGCCCGTAGGTGTGAGTGTGTGTGTGTGGCTGGTTGTATGTCTCTGTGTTGCCCTGCAATGAACTGGCGGCTTGTCCGGGGTGTCCCCTGCCTCTCGCCCATTGACTGCTGGGATTGGCTCCAGCTTGGCCCGCGACCCGATAACGGAATAAGCGGTTAGAAAATGGAATAGAAATGGAAAATGAAATTTGGTTTGACTTCTGCTTCCCGCCTCTCGCCCGTAGCCAGCTGGGATAGGTGCCAGAGTGGCCCATATTTTGGAGAAGCAGAGATTTTAAATTATCTCGTATTCAAGAAAAATGAATGTTCCTAAACTTATAAGCTTGTCATCTCAAAGTTTTCTGGATTCAGGTAAAAATTACATTAGTATTAGTTATGAATTTTGTTCAGTAAATGGGTGGGCTATATATAAGACACATATTAAAGCTCCGTAATATCAAATCGTTGAAGCCTTGACGTATTAAATTTTGAAAGCGATCCTGATACCAGTCCGAATACAAAACAAATCTGGATTTTTCCGTTTATTATATCTTCTTCTTTCTCTTTCGGCTTGTCGGGTCAGGGGTCGCCACAGCAAATCAACTTTCTGGTCATTTGCATGCTTAATTCTGGCAAGGTTTTAAGCCGGATGCTTACTCCATTTACTAATAATGGAGGCTTTAAAAAAAAACATCATAGCTTGTAAAATATGCATTCAATTCACTCACTAAAAATCACAGTCATAAAGGGCTCCGATGTGCACTATCATGCATAATGTCTTCTGAATCGGATGCAGAATGAGGTGAACAAATCGGAAACTTTAATATTGAAAACCTAATTTCAATGCTATGGTGACTTTTTCTGCAGGCTGATTTCTGCCCCTGCACAGCTGCGGACTATCGTTGAACTGAACGAGACACACTTGTTACAGATCTCACCTAATCAGCTCCTGACTCTCTGGATGATATGATATTAGTTGCAACAATTGATTGCAGCACCTTGAGAGTGACTTAGACTGTGATAAAAGTTATTTATTAGCATTAACTCTGATAACAAATTAAGTGGAGCATTTTTTAAAATATAATTATTTGGTACAGCATCAATAACGCTGAAACAAACCTAATAAATCCTCCAACTTCAAATCAGCATATTGTTGAAATGCTCAGAGCAATAAAATACAACAAAAATGGTCTGTGCAGGTTTCATTTATTTTATAGCTATAATATTTTTTACCTCATATTTCCTAAAAGGGTATGTATGTAAAATCTAAATCCTAAATATATATATATATAATATATATATATATACAGTGTATATATATATAATAAATAAATAAATACATCTTCATTATTGTCATTGAGCATGCAAACACACAGTACACAGACGCAGGGCGCCACAATGCCTGGAGCAGCTGCAAGGGGGCTTGGTTCCCTGTAGGTAGACTGGTCCTTCAGCACCAGTCCACTTTCCGTAATTTTTGTCTGGGCCGGGCCATGAACTGGTTTAGTCCCAACCGACTGAACCACTGCCGCTCACACCTACACATATTATGTAAAACACAATATTCAAACAAAATATTTTGTATTTACTTTTGAATTGTTACTATTTGTAGTATTTTAAATGCTTCAGCTCAACCATCCAACAATAAACCATCATTGTTTCTGACTGAAATAAGATTCCCAATTCTGTCCCTGTGAAGTTTTGTGTCATCTTTGTTCCATTTTGCATTGAACCTAAAAGCATAATATAGCTGAAGGCCTAGTAGCTAGCTTCAGGCTAGTGTTAACAACTCGGCCATTGGCCATGATTTTGACACCAAATGATCAAAGTAGGTATGCTACTGACATGTTGACATATTTTTAACCATCTGGATATCTTGGAAGGTTTTTCATGTGAAAATGTATACATGTTTTTTGTTTTTTATTTTATTTTATTTATTTTATCTTACATAGTACACAAAAATAATGTGCACTTACCAGTAATCTTGAGTAAAAGAGTTGAGATGATCATGACAGTTCTGAGATCCATCAGTTACAATGAACAGCAAGGTGAAGGAAGACAGATACACAGGAGGGAAGTGCAAATCAAATCAAGATGCCAACAGCAGAAGAACTGATGAGAAAGGAAATGAGCAGAGGTGTAAAACTTCTTAACCGCCCTCCTTCCAGTGAATCACTTCCACAGCCTGCTGCTGCTGCTTGTGCAAGAGTGCAGATTTCCTCCTTTCAAAGAGAGCTGGGTGAAGAGCGGCAGACAAAGGAGGTGAGAATGGCAAATGATGAAAAGAAGGGAAGAACGAAGAAGAGTGGGAGGTTGAGCGAAGGACCAAGTTGAAATGCACTTTTTTTCTGCATGTTTGTAAGCCCCCCGTGCCTCTCTAAGTAAGAGACTGGTTGAACGGGATCTGTCATGAATAGCAGCAAGATTTACTGTATACTGGCCAAAAGTTTTAGAACAACACAACTCTTCCAGAATTTGATTTAAATTGATGCAGTTTAATCTCTCAGTACACTCTGAAGTTAAAGCATAGAACACATAAACAATTGAAGTTAAAAAAGAAATCATTTCAGTTTGCAAATCACCTCCCGAAACACGTCTGGAAGAAATTGCGCCGGTCATGACATCAGGGGGGGGCAAACGTGCACAAGATATGCACGTGCGGTCTCAAGTCATCTTCATCACCACTCTCTGTGTGCAGGGGGGGGTCCCTACCGGTGACACCGGCACAGCTGCTGCATTCTGCGTTTCTCACTTATCACATCACAGTAGTATGACCTGGTCTTGACCCAGTATTGAACAAAAATCCCGAGTCCACCCTGTCCCGAGACCGAGACAAGACCGAGTAAAAATGCCTTCGGGTCCGAGGTGAAACAAAAAAGTGGTCTCAAGACCAAGAACAATCTCGAGACCTACAACACTAGCAATCGGAGACAGTGCCTCCCGGCTGGCAGACGGGGTGGTGTTTGTTCACCTTTTCAAGGTGAGTCAGTTACCCGAGGTGCATAGAAATATACTTGTGAATACACTTTTCACCTGCTACTGATTTAAACTGCTAAAACGGCTGATTGAAACAAGGAAATATCAATTTCAATCAGGGTAATAGATTGAACGATAAGTATGATCTCTATTTAAAACATCTTGCACAACTATTAATTTTCTGGGCAGGTCTTGGCTAAAAAGCCAGTTGCTAGCCCTCGTGGTAATGTCTCCTGCTGCACTGATATAAATTATTCTAGTTTGAATAACAAAGATACATTCACAATCTCCTTCTCCTTCATTCATCCTGATCAAGTATCTATTGCGTACACAAAGCATGACGGCGCTTCCATTCTTAAATAGGTGTTTTGCATGTTTTTGAAGCTTTGAAGTTTTGACGTCTTTGAAGTCTTGACGTCTTTGATATTTACTTATCTTCTTCTTTCTCTTTCGGCTTGTCGGGTCAGGGGTCGCAACAGCAAATCACCCTTCTGGTCAATTGCATGCTTAATTCTGGCAACGTTTTAAGCCGGATGCTTACTCCATTTACTTATAATGGAGGCTTTTTCAAAAAATTGTATCTTGTAAAATATGCATTCAATTCACTCACCAAAAATCACAGTCATAAAGGGCTCCGATATGCACTATCATGTATATCTTCTGGATCCAATCCAGAATGAGATCAGGAAAAAATCTAAAATGTTAACATTAAAACCTCATTTACGGATTGAAAAATATGTTAAAAATACACATAAACTCTGATTCACTTTGACTTTCCATGGTTGGTGCATAAAGATACCAAGAACAATCTAGAACCTTCTGGTGATGATCCAGATCACCATGTGGACGGTGTAAATCAAATTATGATGATTGTGTTTACCTGCAGAAACCCAGCTCTGCTCACGTAATCCAAACTTTTTTTCTTTTTTCTTGTCATCAAAACATTATGATCTGAATGTTTTTATTAGCTTCTGTGTATATATATTTATATATATAAAAAAAACACTTCAAATACTTTTGCTTGAAATTTATTTAAAAATCAATATAGAGATTCAGTAGTTTCACATGTACCCAATATTCAAAACTATTACTACATTCCCCCACACCCCCTGTAATTTGTGTACTCTTCATTTATACATCTGGCCCCAGATCTTCAGTTAATTGAGTTGCAAATCCTCATTATCAAATGTGATAACTGCCAGGAGTACTGATTATGGTATATCTTTTTTTATATAGGGCATTCAGGCTAACAATGCGGCGAAAATAAACACTGGCAGATCAATTACTTTTATTTCATGTAAGTTTGGTGATGCCAACCAGTGAAAGCAAGAAAATGAAATTCAGACTAGAAGTCATTTAGAGAACGACTACAGGAATTTAAAGTAAAGTTCTATATTGGTGCTGAAGTCATCAGGTTGTACAGCACAGAGCAGCTTGATTAGAGAGTCCAGGAGGAAAAAGTACCTTCCATCATAAAAAAGGAAGCTAATTTCCTGTTAGACTGCATGGACAACAATTTTTAACATGCGGTGTCACAGAGTAAAGATGTAAACATGTTGCTGCTCCGTAATACGTGACAATGGCCCTTTACACACTACAAGTGAACTTCTTCCTCTCCCCACATTTACATGCTTCAAACAGAAATTTAGAGGCTGAATTAAGGATCTGCACCTCAGTAGTCAATCTAAGATCCCTTCAATGGTTCCCTCACCAATTAGGATTCAATTGAAGATTCAGCCGAGCCAGTAGACAAAAGAAATGATATGTGATCATACACAGAATTTACTACATACATATGGGACAATACTGGCACCTTAAAGACAACAATCCTGACACTCGAAGCCCTGACTGAATCTGCTTACTTTATTGTATAGATGCTTTTTTTTTTTAAGATAGAGAGCCAGCAAGAATAAAGTGCTCTGAGACCACTAGATGTAAAAGATTAAACGTTTGATAAAGTTACAGTCTATGAAACAATTTTAATTTTAATTTGGTGGGTTTTCCAAATTCAAAGAGGTGATTACTACTTGTAAATGGTACAAAAAAAAAAACCTTCAACTGCAATTTCAATACTATCCCAACTGGTTCAATTAACAAAGAGTTATAATCCATTCAACTACACAGACCACATGTATTCTCAATGACAATTCGTTGAAATTACACAATTTCTAATCATTGTCAAGCATCAGTTCATGTTGGATGAGGATATGAAGGGAGAATGAGGACGAGGGTAAGGGTGAGGAGGAGATGAAGTAAGGGGGGGGGGATGTTGCTGCAGACGATACGTGTTGCACACTGGTCTATGAAAAACCGAGACTCCAGCAGTTATCATTGTCTCAAGTCGCGTAACGGTGTCAATACAGAACTACAGTGCTCCTAACTCCCCCCCGAAATAACGCAATCAAACCAAGCAGACTGCATCTCCCTGCTAAGACGTTCACTTCACTTGCTCTGATCACAAAACTACACAGGATCAGTGGTGATTTGCATTTTTTGTCCGAATTTCCTGGTTGGTCTTTATTGTCATGTTGATCAGATGAGAATCAGAAATATTAAACAACAGCTTAGAGCCTGCGTAGTCCCAGCACCAGGTCAAGGGATCAGCTGCCGACAAGCTTCAGCCCTCTCCTGCAAATTATTGACGAGGTGACAAAGTACCGGGGGGGTGTACGCCAGGGCCGAGACATAAAAGGCTCACGGTCATTATTCCAAACTGCAAATCATCAACCTCTTCCTTATTTAATCAGACATTTACTCTGATGGAATTGCAGAAACACAGCTACAACAAACTTTATTCCCCCCCCAGTGATAAAGGGAACAGCAATGCCCTGACAAATCAGGCAGATTCTGATCAGAGACCGAGTGGGCACTGATGCAGTGGTTCAGATTCTATTTGTCAAGTATTCGTTATAAGGGAGCGCGCCATTCGTGTCTTTATAGCAACCTTCTGTTTGCCAAATACGTAGCATAACACGGAAAATGGGCAGACGAATACAGGGAGCAGAGAGAGAAAAGGATAGTGACTGTGTGATGACACGAGCTTCAACACTTTAACAAAACGCAACAACCTGAGACTAGTGTGGGGGGGGGGGGGGGGTTGGTGGGTTGCAGGGAGAAAAACGTAGAGAGAGAGAGAGAGAGAAATAGTGCAACAAAGTTAAGTAGAGCAGGACACCTCTTGAATCTGAGAGTAGTAGTAGTGCAGGGAAAGTATAAAAGGTGAGAAGGCCGGAGTGCAGGGAGAAAGAAAAGGGTGAGACAGAGAGGAAGAAGAGATGAATTCAGACCGAGGCGCAGAAGTGCTTTCAGGAGTACGGTTGGGGAACTCCGTATCCTGGTCTGTAGATTGGTCTCCCTGTTGGCGACTGAGAATTGGAATAACTGGGCCCAGCAGGGTAACTGTAGCCACCGTAGCTGTAAGAGGCCGGGTAGGGCGCCGGCCCACTCTGGGGGTGACTGGGGGCGTATTGCCCAAATGCTGAGCCTGGATGTGGCGCAGGGAAGGGGGGCTGTACTGGGTAAGGACAGGAAGCCGAAGCCGAAGGCCCAAAAGCAGGCCTGGGGCCGTGGTAGCTTCCTGCTGGGGTGAAAGCTGTGCCAGAAGCTGGATATGGAGAGAACTGTGATGGGGGTTTGGTGGGACCAGAGGCTGCAGCTGCTACAGTAACTGGGTAAGGGCTGTAAGGAAGGCCAGATGAGCTCCCTGCAGCTGAGGCGGCTGACTGTTGGGCATTTTGGTAGTTAGAGGCGGTGGAGCTTGTCGTGGTCGTTGTCGTTGTGTGTTGACTCCATGGTGAGAGCGTGGCAGCAGGATCCTGGCTGGCAACGGCCGATGATGTCATGGCGGTGGGATTGCCCTCACTCCTCTGTCGCAGGATCTCCTGAAGTTTCTCTATCCGCACCCGTCTTTTGTGAGCGAGGGTGCGCAGGGAGAGGAAATGGTCCAGGAAGGCGTCCAACGTCAGAGAACCCTCCAGAAACTCATCAGCCACAGCCTGCAGAGAGACGCGTTGTGCGTGACCGTGGTGGATACTACTGAGAATGCAACATTACTGCATGTATTACACGCCCTCCTACCAGAACGCACACACACAGTGATAGGCTGCTAGTCATTATGATATGACGGTCTAGAGCTATCTGAACTAAGAAGAAGAATTTAAGAACAAAATAGTACACATATACATATATATATACACATATATGTGTTTATAGGGCCTGTCAGCCAGTAGCTGGTGCTTGGCACCCCTGTTATTGCTCCCTTTCTGTGCCCTGCTCATGTATTGATCGATGGGCCTGCTCATTTTGGTTGCTATGATGCCTGATAGGAGCGGGTTAGGCCGGTAGTTTGATGGCATTGTTCCCCGTCTGGGGGGGTCCTTCATGATGAGGCCTGTCCGACCTTGGATTAGCCACTTTAGCAGCTGATTCATTTGCACTGCCTATGGAGTGCAGTTAGCATCTTAAGCCAGGAGGCGTGAATCATAGAGTCATACTCTTTGGGTGTTACAATACTAAATTAATAGCTCATGTCTGCAGCCTGCTAGAAGTTGTAAATGTTTAATGTAAATGTAATGTAAAAGCCCAATACAAAGATGCTGCGCGTGTGTTCGGTTCGGTTCTGACCTCAGACTCTGCCTCTGTTTTGCTGCCCTCTGTCTGTAGCCTAGAGAACAACGCCTCTGGAGACACCTGACCCTCCATCCCATCTGAGAAGTTGCACAGCAGGAGTGGTGGAGACAAATAGAGATAACACAGGCGAGATAACACAGGCGAGATAACACAGGCGACAGATCCCGTTATACAGCATGCTAATGTGTCGGGCTGTCATGATCTTGATTCATCTCATGCTTAATTGTCTTACAATACATTGTATTTCTGCTTCTCTTCATTTGATCCCAGTTTCATAATACACACAGCGTCTCCCAAATGAAGATGAACAGTTTTTATTGGCACTATTTGTGTCGGTTGTCAGCAACATTTAATTTCAACTTCAGCATACAGCTTTGTTCACCAGGATGGCGATGACGGTGTGCGGCTCCTGGAGGTCATGTGGTAATATTGTCTCAGTCAATTTTGGGAATTCTTCATTGTAGCCATCAAGGTTTAATGGCCATGACACGGTATTGATTCTTAGCCTTTCTGATGCTCACAGGACAAACATTTGACTATTTCTGCTCTATGCTGCTTGAGGGTTTGACAAAAATCACAGTTCTTGAGTTGGGTTCGCTCCAATCACTCGCCCACCCTTCCTCCTACCTCTTTGGGAGCAGTGTTGTTTGTAGGTTTCTCTGATGCTCTCTAGCTGAGAATATCTCTCCACTAGCGCCTCCTTCTGGGACTCCACACGAGGCTTCATGTCCAGGTTTTGCTCGGCCAGGCTGCGATTGGATGCGAGTGCCATCTCTCTCTCGAGCTGAATGTTCTGGATCTGAAGGGAGATGACACAGTTTTAGACTTTATGAGATTTATGGATGATAATGCAACCTCGTGGCTAGCACTGGCAGCGCGGTTAGCAGGAGCTGACGTGGCATTGCCAGTTTCTCCCTTGTGCCGGTCCCAAGCCCGGATAAATGCAGAGGGTTGCATCAGGATGGAATGGCGTAAAAATGTGCCAAATTGAACATGCAAATCAATGTAAATGAGAAAGTAGTAGGGATGACGTGGGTTTCTTGATTTACTTTTTGGCAACATTCAATTCTCTGTGTTGTCCTTAAATATGCTAGCACTATCAAAGCCCACAACTGTAAAGTACCAAAAGCTGGCATCAGCTCAGACTTAGCATCTTGGTTACTTTTTTCAAGTCATGTCAATATATTGCTGAGATGAACACGAATTGAATGACATCAATATTTGGGAACAGACATGAACATCAGCTCAGATGAGGCTTGAACATCTGTGCCAGTGGTCAGGGCAGGACTAGCTGCTCTCTCCTTAGCAGCAGAGGAGCAATTATCACCAACTCTGGCACCAGGCTCCGGTTGGGTAGTGGTATATTGGTGTATTTAAAATAAAAACAACAACCTTTTGACTGGTTTACACTTGGGAGTTGATATTTGCAAATCTGGTTTTGTGGGATAATGTTGTTGTTTTTAATCATGTCTAAGGTAAACAGGTATATTATTGAAATATAATGAGACAGTGTTTTACACAATATGGGCCCATTAAAGGAAAAGGTGATGTAACACAATGGTAAACAGAAATTTGTGCAGACTTTTGTAGTACTGCCGTCAACTTCAGAATGAGCATATACTGTATTTATAAAGTTTACAAGTATATCTTGACATTACAGTGTATTCAATTGCACTTTTTACATTCTGTTTTATTGAAATTTAAAATGAGCCAATATGCCACTTTCCTGAAAAGGTGGTCATCTTCCATTAAGTTTATAAACAATTGTAAAATAATTTATAAAATAGCCAGAAGAGTTATTTGTTTGTTTTAACCCTGATAAGTCGGGAAAAGCAATAATTTAATATTTTCAGGTCCCTTCTACATGTATGGGACAAAACCACATTAAAGCATAAAGGTGTCACACTTCCTCACTTTGTTGTGTTTCACTTTGAGCCGTTTCATAATCGTGAACAGTTGGTTTATTGGACTGTAATACTAATTTTCAAAGTTTAATAAGTTGTGCTAGCAAGCCTTTGTTTTTTTATTTGTTTGTTTGCTTTTCTTTTTTTTGGGGGGGGGGGGGGGGTCATGCAATTTTATTCTATATGTTATTTTAAAACAAATCCCTATCTTCCCAAAATAACTTAAGAGCTCAACTTTTCTGAAAGCAAAGAAACTAGAAAGTGAAGCGTTGTTTATACCTCGTCAGACTCCAGCGCCATAGACTCCACCCCCTCGGGGTTGTCCAGGAGCTCCTGTAGCTCTGATTGGCTCAGGTCCTGGAGCTTCTCCATTTGATTTGCCAGGATGTCTGTCAGTCAAAGAGGAACCAGGAAACGAGAAGAGACTTCTGACAATGTTTAGAAGCTGAATAAAGGCAGTCGAGGTCTTACATTCTGATAACGTCGACTATAGTTTATTTATAATTCGCTGACATGTCACGACACTGTTTCCAACTCACGATGAAACAAATGTCACCAACAGCCACTACCTTAATAGGTTGATCAAAATAAACATTATATATATGCTCTCAGGTCCAATCGAGAAAAGTGATAGTAGCATATTCGGAATGCATTAACTTGAATACAACCGGCTCAAAGCTAGCTAACGTGTTAACGCAATATGATTGAGGTAAATGACCGCAGGCCACAAATAGAACAGGCTGTTCAGACGAATACTAGTTAGAGTGCTGCAAGAAAAGAGTTTTAAATAAAATTATACTTACACCGTGCTAGCAAACCAGTTTTAGCCTGACAGTGACTAGTGGTGACATCCAACACCACCGAATTATCTCAACCGACGGGTGACGCGACACGTCCTCGGGATCTCCGACCTGCCCTGGCGGAAACCCGCGAAACAAACGGTCGTAGATCGGGCTTCGACGTGATCTGGCTGGCAAGCTATCAAACTGATCAGCAGACGTTCAATAGCAGCCGATGGCTCTGCGCTGAGCGAGCTGATGACAACAGTCGCAATGTCAGCCACTTAGCTACCGTCAACTTCGACGGAAGCCAAGCGACTTGGCGATTAAATGGAGCTTTGAATAGATTAGCCGAGTCCTGACGATCAATACCAAACGTGTTTGGATTCCCGATCGTTAGTAATTTAATAAATGGATGAGCGAAGCGAAGAACATACGTGAGAAACTGAAATTTTTACATAAAAATAGGAAAGTTTCCCTCTCCACTGACACTTGCCGCCGCCATTTTAGGAACAATCCATGTCTAATGGTTTGTGAGGGTGGCTCGGACCAATCCAAAATGCGAAAATGTTCTCTAAACAACCACTGGTGGACTGTAATTGATTCCTAACTTATAATTTCAAAATCATATCCGCCTACATATATGCATTTATTTGTTTAAATGGACCCGTTTCCTCTGATCCCCCCCCCCCGTATCGCCAGGAATGGTTGGTCCCAGGGCTCAGCTGATATAAGGGGAACCCGTAAGTGACGCTGACTTTCCGTCTATGAATGCCAGCGCTTCCAACACTTCTGTTTATGGCAATATGTCTCCTTACTCTGCTTGAGGGAGCCCTGCTTTTTTATTATCTTATATGTTTATTTTTTATGTAATTCATTTTTTTTAAAGACTGTTAAGTCACAGCTGGAGAGGAGCTGAATAGAGAGGCAAGCATCTTGGATAAAAAAAAAAACCCTGTCATAACTGAAAAGATGATTTAGCATAAAATCCACCGAGTTTGAATGATGACATTGTTATTGACAGCTTTGTGTGTTAGTTGTTACAATTGTAAAACATCACTGTGTGTCAGTAAGGCATGTTAAACTGTTCTATTTCTATTCATAGAAAATGAAAACATGTATTTCTGTGAATGTTTTGCAAAAAATGCACAAGGAAATTGTGATCAGGAAATGTTTAGAAGATTAGAGTACAATCTGTATATGTGTGGAATGAGTTTTCATATAAAATTAAAGCAAGTACTTCTATAAATTGTTTTACACAAGTTGTATAAGATAATTGGGAAATTGGTTATAAGGTTTGAAGATAATACGCACGTGTGTGTGTATGTATATGTATGTTTAAGTATATATATATATATATATACATACACATACAATACATGTACTTAAACACACATATATATATATTTGGTAATTTCTTAAAGAATTTGATTGCTGAGGAGGAGAAGGGGAATTTCTATTTCTTTTTTGGAGGGGTTGTTATTGTAAGAAAAGGGTCAGTTCCAAATAAGCATGTTGTTCAATCTACCCCTTCGGTTCATCAGGGTTACAAAACCTTGGAAATATGATCATTTTTTACTGTGTCATTGAAAAATGAACCAGAATAAAATTCCTTCATTCCTTCACTAGTAGCAGTGATATTGATGTCTTTTAAGCAATTAGGATACAGGCTGGTTCAAGGGAACAACAAAAATGTTAATCCGTTGACAGTACTGTAAGTCAGAAAAAAAAGTCAAAAGTGTGAGCCAAAATGTATGAGTACTACCTGGATGACATTCGGTGGTAAGATAGAGGACCCTCCCTTGATGACTGTGTGAAATTCCATAAACATCGGTTCACAAATGTTAACAAAATAAGTGATCCCTATTCCAGGATCTCTTCTGGATCATCACCAAAATGTAATTATCTGTTCCTGGTAACATTCGAAAAATGTCATCAAGATCCATCCATAACATTTTGAGTACTTGAGTGAGTACTGACAAACAAACAAACAAAAAAACCAACGCAGACATAACCTCCTTAGCAGAAATGTTTGTAGACACTAAAATCTGTTACTATTTATTTATTCTTTTCATGAAAATTCACATTACACAACTTACACACACTTTCAAGAACATTTCACGATTAGAAAGGAGCAGATGGAAGAATTAAATTCTTATATTTGTCTGCCATCACCTTTTTTTCATAATCATTACAAGATGGTCACTGTTGTCATCCCCCCCCCCCCCTTCCCCATGCTACAACATCATTTATAACCAGTCTTACAGTTAATACATTCCTTCAAAAATCAAGTTGGTATAAAATAAATTGTTTCTTCTTGTATCTCTTTTTAAATTCAAACATATGTCGACAACTTTTTAAATCATTCATTGTCTATTGAATTCGGCACAAACAGGTTAATCGACTACATCATAGGCGTTAGTTTGAATATTGGCAGTGATGCACATTTTGTTATTTTGTCACACATTTCCTTTTGATCTTAGATTAAGAGGCACATTATTTGTATGCGTGCGTGTATAGACAGACAGACAGACAGATAGATAGATATACAATTTAAAAATATAACATTTATAATATTGGCCAGCACATTATTTGTATTTGTGCGTGTGTAGACAGACAGACAGATAGATATACAATTTAAAAATATAACATTTATAATATTGGCCACCACATTGTATGTTCTCCCTGTATCTGCGTGGGTTCTCTCTGGGTTCTCCGACTTCCTTCCACCATGAAAAATATGTGGATTATACAATTATCTCATCTTCAAGAAAAACAAAACAAAACATTCATGTTATATGTGTATTATATTATTTATAATCATATATGAGGTATCAGGATTCCAACCTCATCACACATAACAAACAAAATATTTTAAAGATTTATGTTTGATTGAGGCCCATGATCATCGACAGCAGTATGTCAATGGTTTCTGATATGCAAACTGCTGTTGTTGTTGTTTGTTTGTATTGATCAGTATCAGTCTGTTTTGAGTGCTTTGATGGCGCAGAATGACAGGACGCAATGCAAGAGAATTGCTCCACTGTCATAAAGCAGCAGCAGCACCGTCACACTCCAGTTGTATGCCTGCAGGAGACAAAACAAACAAACAAAAACACATTATACACTCAATTCTGTTGATAGTATTTACTTATCTCTTTATCCTAATCATTAAAGTACATTGTTATATATAACATAATCAACAATTAACCTTCTGATGAATCACAAGCATCTTCTTCTTCTTTGTCTTAAACACAAGTATCTATATTTAATTAATACATGAGGAATGTGATGCTATTGCAGCCACTCTAATGTATTTATGCGCAGATCAATTTCTTATCATTAGAACAGGTTGTGTCTCCAGGGCCCAGACAAATGAAGACGGTTGCGGGAGGAATGGCATCTGGCATAAAACTTTGGCAGAATTAAGTATGCAATTGACGAGAAAGTTGATTTGCTGTGGCCGAAAGAGGAAGAAGAAAAAGATTCATCTCCGTTAACGCAAAGTTTAAAGAAAGCAACATACTGACCGCCAGGAACTCCGTGGGACAATCATACGATGAAGGTCTGTAGTAATAATTACGAGGAGGAATGCTGACACACGGCTTATGCGCTCCGTTGAGGCTGTAGCAGTACAGGCAGAAGGCAAGCACTGCCCCCAGCAGGCCAAACAAATTACTGCATGCACATCCTTGGAGCTGTGGAGTCAGGCAGATGTTCATCAGTGCAGCTGTTCATTTGAAGATGCAACTCTTGAGAAAATGTTCACAAATGTGTTGTCTGACCTCTAGAAATTGTGGTGAAAAACGTTTTAACATTTAATTTTCAGACTAAATATTTATGGTACAGATTAAAAATTATATACGTAGACATAGATAACGGCTAAAACGTTATTTGTACCACTTGTCCTCTACACGGGGAAGCTGTGGCTCAGTTAGTAGAGTGGATCGTCCAGTGATCAGTAAATCAGTGGTTCGAATCCCAGCTCTGACTGTCCGCATGTCGAAGTGTCCTTGGGCATGACACTGAACCCCAAATCCCAGCTCTGGCAGCACCTTGCACGGCAACGGTCGCCCACTGGAGTGTGAATGTGTGTGTGAACGCGGTCATGGGGTATAGGAGACAATCCCTGCTGTACACCCTGGATAAATGACCAGTTCATCTCAGAGCCAACATATAGATACTGCTTCTTTATATTTGTGAACAATGAAAGTAAAACAGGGAACCCGGAGGAAACCTACACAGACACGGGAATGGGCAAATTCCACACAGAAAAGTCCTCAGGTCCTCCAGTGGATTAAAACCCACTGGAGGACCCACCTAAAGTAGGTGCAAAGCGACAGTGCGATTGCATTGCCATAAGTATGTGGGGAAGGCTGTTATTTGAACATACCAGTAGTCTGCTGGGGACCCTCTCACTGGCCATTGTGATTGATCCTCCTGCCACAATCTGCAACACACACACACACACAGAGGATTGAATGGAGAGACTGAGGCTGAGGAAGATTCTGCATCCGGTTTCTCTGTACTTCATAACGGTTCCAGAAATTGCGTAACCTAGAATATATTATTGCTGAGCTGGACAGTTCATTTTATTGCGCAACATTAAGCAGAGCTTTCAAGCACAACATTTTCCATTTGGTCATACTTTTAGTTTGGACTATAAATGTATTTTTTTAGGCCAAGAGCTTCTTTGCAGTTTTGCCTGCCGAAACTATGACAGGGAAATTAACAATATGAATAAGAACAATTAGTACATACTAAAATCCCTATGATCAAAGGCAGTATGAAAAACCGTGGCAGATGTTTCTCAGAATAAGCCAGCAGGACAGAAAGCAGAATCTGGAACAGCCCCAAAAGGATGGTAATCACCTGCACAGAAACAGAGGTTTGGAATTACATTCCGATTATTATACTGAATAATAACGAGTGCTTTAAGTGGCTCAAAAAAGCTGCCGGTTCTCTTTTGCATCCGTCAATCTAGAAAAATAAGAGTAAAAGTCTGTATGCATGCATAGCTCAATCCATTACGTGCTCACCTCTTGATGCAAAGACCGCTGGATGGATTGAATCCCAAAGGGATGTTTGTTGAACTTTACCTCTCCAGCAGTTAGCAGACCAGATACACAACAAAAGATCTTTAATATTTTGTCCATGAGTTAACACGGCAGCAGGATGGAGTCAGACAGAGCCTGCGCCTGAGCTACGGCTCCACGCACGCTGCTGGGTAACATGGATTGAAGAACACAGGCGCGCTTGTCTTGTAAAGCACAGGGCAGTATGGGTAATGAAGTCTCGGCAAGATGTGCGCTCGGTGATGTGGAAGCTGATGTGCGGTTATGATAAGCAGCGGTGCAGCTTGTGAAGGACTAAAACGGTACCGGAACGCTGAAGGGATGTTTTTAGAAGTCCCGGAACTCCGTACCGGCCCACTCAAAGCACTGATAATAACTAATATAACGTTACACTGTGAATTCAGTGGTGGTCTGATCTCACCGCAGCTGATTCAGGGTCAAACCAGGAAGCGGGACGATGTAACCTTGGCCAAACTGCTGGCGCCCCCCCTGAAGACATGTTCCTGCAAAACAGCAAACTTAAGTCAGAACAAATGCCAGGTTTTATTTTACTATATGTGTGTTGCAGGTATCGGGCCGGACGACCACTGCTGGCAGTTTAAAATATTTATTTATTTTATTTTATTCTTTGCTTCTGTAATTACACATAAGATACAATTTTCAATAATTGTAACGATCTTCACATCCCGGTCTGACAAACATTATGTCACGAGTTCTTGGTTAAACAATCCAATCATATATTAAACATTAATACACTGATTGTTTGACTTTAATATTTTGTTTGTTACACGCGAACGTCAATTTGACATCGTCTTGCATTTGACGAGCCAAATCTAGCTCTGTAATCACAAGGATATCCTAATTAAAGGCTAATAAACATTAGCATGTTTAAGCTAAATGTAAACAGTTGTATTTCTACAAGCAAACTCTGCCATCAACCATGAAGTAACACCACAGGCCCTGTGGCAAGGGAGTACGTGTTGTGGGCTTCGTCTGAGACAATTGGGATGTTTTGCGAATCTCTCCAAACCTGCAAATATCCAAAAGAATGAGACGGAAACAAACAAACGTGGCGTCGAGGGTCCCTGCTCGTCGACTGACAGGATGCAGAAACCAGCGCCCCAAAACAGTCTCACAACCGGAGGTTCCATCTAGTGGTGACAGTCGGTACTGCATCTTAAACACCCAAACAATCAAATATCTGCCATTATAAATTGTACAACAAAAACAAAAATATGTGACCACACTTAGTGTGACAAATTAAAATAAGGCTCCCAACATAACTAAAATTACAATTCCTCAGTCCATATTTCAAACACAATACATTTTTCTTGGAAATGTTTTTTTTTTTAAAGTGGCAATAGTCTATTGGACAAGCACCATAGGTTGCATGTACACTGGTTAGTTTACTGGTGTGTGGTAAGTATATGGTAATTACGACATGTACATATGTGCATATAGGTCATAACTGGGGAGGTATTCTGAGTGACATGTGAGTGCTGTAGTTGTGGCTTACCATCAACTAAATTGAAGAATGATGAATGTATTTATTAGATAGAATGTTAGAGCAGTACAAGTACAGTCAAACAATAGTATGTATTACAGTACAAGTACAGTCAAACACCCTGTCTAAGAGAAGCATTTCAGAAAAGCCCTTGCTGTCTTGTTTCCATTGAAAGTCCTTCGTACATAATTCATCGACATTTAACCACACAAATAAAATAAAAATAAATTACTCAATTGATGCAAAATACCAATAAATTAAAAAGACACATAATATGTACAACGTAGGTGGACAAAAAAAGGGGGTTATTGATCCGGAGAGAGTCGTGATGACTATCTCCGTTTCTGCCCCCCTGAAAGGTGTATTTTTAGGGCCTTTTTGAAGGAGGCCAAAGAGGTGCATGTTTTGAGGGCAGGAGTCAAACAGTTCCACCCTTGGGGGGGCAGTATTGTAAAAAGATGATTTACCCATGTTTGTCTTAAACAGGTTGTTTTTTGTGCTCCCTCTAGTGTTGTGGCTGTGGGTGTCACTAAATCTCTGAAGGGATTGAGGGGACTGAGGGCAGAGTCGCATTGACTAATTCAAATGCCAATCCCATTTTGAGTTGTTTAACCCTTTTAGCTTGATGACTTGACTGATAGCATGAGCTTCCCATTGAGCTTCCAGATCACTGTGGCTGATACTCCGCAGGTTGGCAGGAGGTGACTGGTGCGAGTCTGGAGCAGTGGCATTGAGGGCGGCGACCCAAGTAACATCTCTCTCCTGGACAGCCTGGCTCCCGTCCCATGCAGCTCGAACAGCCTCATCTGAAAAAGTCTCAGTACACTCATACACATAATTCTCAATGTCTAGTGGTAAGAGAGAGTGTGTGTCTGCGTCAATGTTAGTCTTTCCAGATCTGTATCTTATGTCAAATGTAAAGTCTGCGAGTTCCCCAACCCATCTGTGTTCTTCGGATGAGTTCATGTTTATCACTTTGTCAGAACTCTGAATACACAGTGTTTGAGCACACTGAAGACAGTGAAAGAAAATGGCAATATTTTCAAGGATTTTAATTCTTTACTTTAGAAACAATGTACATAAATTACTTTCTCTGAGACTAATTTGATCTAATGATAAGTAGGACTTCTCAACCTTTGAAATAAGAAAGATTAACCCAGAAAACATCGACAACTCGCCTAAATCATTTCCAATGACATCTTGGTAGAATGTGGTTTAACGCTCTGGTTCCTGTTCGCTCTTTTTAAAATCAAAAAATCAAAGTTGGCTTCCGAGCCTTGTAAAAACACATATACAAAAAAGAAAACTCCCCTAAACGAGTACAGAGACCCACAATCAAGGAGAAAACACCCACATCGATTTTTTGATCAATTACTGCCATCAAAGTCACCAATGGTGAGAAGCAACAATTAGTTGCCACTCTGTTACCCTGGCCCACCCACTCCCCTACCTCCCACCCCAAAGCCATGGCAAAATGTTTATATTGCAAGAATAGTACCTTTGACCAAAAAAAAACAGTACAAAGTCTTTGCATTATAAGGCTGAGCCCCATTCTGCAGAAATGAAGGACTTCTGAGCTGACCGGGGATCAGTCCACTTGGTCCACGAAAAAGGACGTCCACATAGAACCACAAATAGCCGCGGCACGCTAGTGCTCCTCTAACACTGCTCTTTGTTGTGGTCTGAACCGGTAGGCTTTCGTAGGCTTTGTAAAAGCAAAGGGGATTAGGTGGTTTTAGAACTGACCAAACAGATCAGAAATGTCAGTGTAAAAAAAAAAAATGCAGGTTAAAGTTTTGACTTTCCTTTTTTTGTCCAGATCATTGCCTGTTCCTGTTGTTGTGTAGTTATAGTAGCAATAGTGGTATAGGTAATAATAGCATGTAAGCACATTTTTGTTCATTTTTATATCCCCCTTATGAAGCAAATGCAAGTTGATAGAATATAAAAAAAGGAACCAAAAAAATAAATAAAATAAAAGCAAAGGAAAATCAGTCTTTTTTTCCCTTCATACAAATTGTAGTCCTTCTTTTTTCTTCTTCCTGTCTCTCTTAGAGAGAGTCCACACCAGTTCCATTCAATGGCTTCAGCCATGGAAACGATAGCTCCTACAGACGCGGCTCATAGAGGGCTACAACCCGGGGTGGGGGGGTCACACCGCGACCCACACTGACGTAGCATCAACAGCAACTGCTGCAGATCCACAAACATTTCATATCGATTGCTGTGACAGTTTACAACCGTCTAAATGCTTGCAGGCTCATCGAGTCGGGACGCCCACCGAAAAGAGACGCTGTTTTATTTTATGTTTCATAGAGACCACATACAATTACAGCACTCAAGTTGGCCCCGCCGAACAAAGAGTTTGGGTGAGGCATGCAATTAGGTTATCAAAGAAGGAAAGAAAGAAAGAAAGAAAGAGACAGAAAGAAGAAGGCATTGATTGAACCTCTGACAGAGAGATTAAAGAGATTGTTTTATCACAATGGTAGGCTCACATGTTTTGGGTGACTTGTGATAAAATAATTGCTGCATTAGTAATCGAATCAGTCTATAAATCCAACTTGATGATCAATAAAGTAAAACAAGTCTGCAAAACATGGGTTCTCTTTAAATCTGCGTTTGGAGGCCGTTAAGTCTGTGACATCCCTTTCATGTTGAGAATGAACCTTTTGTCTTCCATAGTCCCGGGGTGGGGTGAAATCGGACGTTTGATGAGGCAGTGTTACCTCCGACCTATCTCACTCTGGCGTAGGAACTGGATGTTGTTAGCACTGTCGGCTAATTCAGAGTACTGCTCTATCGACAAGACGTAGTAGCCATCGAAACCCAGAACCTTCCCGCTGCTCAGTAGCTGCCTTTTCTCCCCTTCTGTCCAAAGCCGAACTCCTTCCTCCCCATCCCTCACCCGCTGCTGCTCGCGGGCCCAAGCGCTGGACAGCGCCCTCTGCCTTGCATGCTCAAGGATGCGCGCCTTCTCCTCGTCCAACGTGGTCCCGTAACGCACGTGGAGCGCCAGAGCGCCGTATTGCAGCTCCACATCGGCGAATCGGCGCGTTCGTCCATTCAGCACCGTCGTCGACTGGGACACTGTCACGTTAACGCCGTTTTCGAGCGATTTCCTGCCAGAGGTGAGCCGCAGGGCACTGAGGTCATTCTCAGGCAGGCTGGTCTTGATGAAGTAGTGAGTGTCGCGTCCCTCCACGGTGTAATGCAAGTCTTCAAGGTAAAAGGCATTGTTTAAGACTGCGGCCACTTTGATGCAGTCTTCATTGGCGACATTGAGAGCGTTGGTCACCACGCGGCCTTGAATCACAGCGAGCATCACCCCCTTACCGATCAGAGACTTGATGGTGGCGAACCACAGCCAGGGTCTGGTGTGATCCGAATGCCTCTGGCTGAGTTGGATCTCTGGCATCCGCTCAAAGGACAAGAAGGCCCGAGATTGACGAGTCACCTCCTGCTGGACCCCTGAAATTGACTATTGACAAAAGAAGGAGGAAATACTGTTTGGGTGTACGTTTTCCTTGATACTTCAAAGATTAACATGTAAAATCAATGAGTGCTCAATTTCAATTCTTTCGTAACTAGAATATAAAGAACGGTGCAGGGAGACTCTGTAACTTTTGTAAATTGCCAATTTCTTTGACCCTAGGAGATTTGAGAAAAGCTTTTTTTTTAGAACATGGTGAAAGGAGGGGAGAACGCACCAGACGAAAACGTAGTAAAATATTGATCAACATAAGACTCTCCAGGATTTTGTAATTCACCTTCCTCCACAATGCAAGACGTAGATATTTTCTCTATATCACAATCAATCAATATTCAAAATTATAAATCAGAAATCGCTAAAATATTAATTATTTGTTTCTTAAATGTCAGTAAAACTGGAAGTACTTCTAATTCTATGTTTTAGTGCAGTTTGTGTAGTGATCTAAAAATGCCGTTCTGTGGTTACTCAAAGATCAAATAGTTCAAATGCATTTATTTTAACAGAGTCATGATCTGTGATTACAGTCGATAAAACTAAATAATATATTTTTTTGCTCTTATGTTTCCTTCAAAGTATTTAGGGTACTGTACGTACAGGCAGGTCATCCCAGAGCTGACTCTTCTTCATCTCCAGTGACGGCTGAGTCAGGTCAAACTTTGGAATAGGGAATCCTGGGATTGCGTTGTGAAGATGGAAGCCAAATGTGACCAACCAAATATTGACATCTGCAGAATGACAAGTGGTGGAATGTAGAAATGGAAAATTGTTGCGTGAGTTTGAGCACGATAATTAGACGATTTGCATTCAATGGCAGCAGCACGAGCTGCTCTAGTTTCTCTTTACCTGTAACATATTCTTTGACCTGATGAATCTTGCTGATCGGGTTGTTTCCTCGAAACATGTAGAGGTTGAAGGGCTGGGGGTCTTTCCCTATGCGTGTCCACGTGCTAATGTCAGGACTGGTCCACCTTCAAAACAAACACACTGTGGTTAGACATGTCCCTGAGAAAGCAAGGGTAGCCCCCTCGGATTTAACCCCCTTGGGTAGAAATGAGCAAATAAGCGACAGACCTTCCGGCAGGGATGTCGTAGTCTCGGTCTCCAAAATGCAGCAGGCGTGTCAGAGGTTCGTAGAGCCCCCCGTGAAAACCAATAACCAGCACAAAGTCTGGGTTTGAATCAAAGTACACCTCGCCATAAGCTGTGTACTGCACCTGCACACACAGCAACAGCAGATGGTTATGATCTGAGAAGGGGCATGAAAAGTGCTGTTAATGGCATTTGAATAGTTATACAAGGAACAGTCACACATACCTGCTTAAGCAGCAGCCCATTGTTGCTGAAGACAGCCAGTGGGGTGCCAGTGTTGTCACATGCGATATAAAACTCCTCTCCGCTGCTGATTTCCATGGCGAACACGTGGCCCTGTTCAAAAGGTCCCGTTTCAATCATCAACATGACGAATATGCACATTCGAAAACACAAAATGACGGTTTGCCGTGAATTTGTCGGCATTCACAACGTTCTTTCGGCGCAGTTACCTGGAGATCGTAATAAAAGGATGTGATCTCAGAGCTGGAGTGGTTATAGACGTGGGTGATCCTGGTGGGGTAGTTTAAATCGGCGTAGAAGAACTGCAGATGTTGGCCCAGACTGTTCCTCGATGCTACGCGGCGGCCCAAACCGTCGTAACGGTACTGTATGGTCCAGCTGGCAGCTTTACTGTAGACGCGGACTAGAAGACCTAAATGACAGATGTAAAAAGATGGACTTTCTGAATTCAATTTCAGTGAGACTGTCAAATAGGTCTACAAAAAATAACTTTGCACACTCAGGAATAAATATATTTTTAATTTATTTAACCACATAAATATTCTCCAAGCCCCACTGACCATGAAAATCTCCACCTAGGATTTCCTATCATGCTGGTATCTTTGGTATTTATTCGAGAAAAACTACATTAATGGTGGTTTTCTTCAGGATTTTGCTCAATAATTGAGCAATGAGCAAATTCTCCTGCAATCTAATCCAGATCGCCTCCAAATTCTAATTGAGTGATTCCTCTGCCATGCCCTTTCTAAAAAACACCACCCGCATTATTCAAAATGCATTCATCCTAGAATATAAAATGATTCACAAACGGTGTGAAGTACTACTGCAAGGCCCACCTTTGGAGTTGTATTCAAATATCTCTGCTCCTCTCTGTCTCAGGAAGCCATCCTCATCCAGCCGGTACTGAATGTCTCCCAGCCGAGTGATTCTGTCCCTCAGATCGTAGCGTAGAGGGGTTAAGCGACCGCTGTTCCCCGGGTTCAACAAATGCAGATTACCGTTCAGATCATAATTGTACCTGAAATTTGAGGAAATGAAACTATTACAATCGTCACATTAAAAAAAAACAAAAAAACAATGATGGCACTGCTTCAGTTAAACGTCCTCGTCTGACCTCCACATCATCTTCTCGTTGAGAGAGACCGTTTGCAGCTGCCCATCCACATCGTATTCATAGCCGTATTTGGTGGTGTTGGCGAACGGCCCAATCTTGATCTCGCGTTTGGTGACTCGGCCCATGTTGTCGTACTGAATGGTGATCCAGTACATCAGGGACCTGAAGATCTCATACTGGATCTCTTTGATGCGGCCGTGCTGGTCAAAGTGTTTCGTGTAGGTCATCACGGCCGTCGAGATAATCTGAGACGGAGGGAGATTATTCCATGTTAGCTCACTATGCTGCTGTTTTGGTTGGTTGTCATGGCCTACCATTGAGGATGATTTAAATCAACGCCGCCCGCTCCGTCTCACCTGATTAATATCATAATAGATGACGCCAAACTTCCCAAACTGCTCCACCTTTCCAGATATGTCATCAAACTGATAGAGATCGATTGGCAGCGGGGTCTCGTTGATGACAGCCTGCATGCTCGTGACTCTGAAGCTGTTGTCGTAGGTGTAGTCAAATCGGGCGTTCACCATCCCGTCCTCGCTGAAGCGGAAGATTTGCCGGTCCACCAGCGGGCCAATCTGCCGGTACCGGATGGAGCAGATGAACCCCTCGCTCTGCAGGTTGACGGTCTTCAGGACGCCAGCGGTCTCATCGTATGTGAAGCTGACGCGTGTCGAGTCATAGAGGATCTCCGCCAGCTTGTTCTGATGCAGTAAACAGAGATATTCATTCCTAGGATAACCTCGAAAAGATATAAAGGCTCTTTTCAAGCTCTCAGAGCCAATTTTATGAAATGATCTTGTTAACACTTATTAATGAATCCATTAATACTAGTAACTGCGTAAAACAAAATTGTTCACCTGTCTGCGATATTTGTACAGTATGTGGCGGCCAGTTCCAAGATGAGCGACGCTTAGGAGCTGCAGGGACAGAGAAAAAGCAGCAAAGATAACCCTTTACTATCAATAACATGGGTGAATGCGTGGAAACACAAGAGTAACCCCCCCAAGTCCATTGTGGAACTTCCGTCCCCACACCTGTCCATCTTCAGAGTAGTCCACGGTGACGGAGGCGTTGCTCTCCGGTGGCGTGTAGATGTTCCTGTAGTAGCCGATGGATCTGATGGTCTGCATGGTGTGTCGAGCCACGCTGGGCATGGTGACGGCTGACAGACGGTCCCCCAAGTCATAGTCAAAGATGTACTGGTGCTGACTGTGCAACAGCAACACCATGGACTGTGAGAGAGAGGGGGGGGCAGCAAAGAGGAACATATGTAACATCCAGTCCATACTTGAGGCACAACTACAGTCATTTGCGTGTAAACACAATATGTCCTCAGGCCAGAACTCGTCAAACGAGCTACGCTGGTTGTGGATAAATTATGTATCAACAACCAGCTGTACGCGACCCTGCTACCACCCCCTGGTTATTCTGAGTCATAAATTTAATAATAATAATTCTCCCAATCAGCAAAGAATTAGAGACACTTTGATGTGGATGATGATCATATACGATCAGAACACATCATTAATATGTGGGTAGGTATATGTATGTTTGTATGTGCAAATATATATGTGTATATATATATATATATATATGAAGAACCTAAACAAAAAATCAAAATCTCAATGGGGTATCAGGAATTAATGTATTCCTCCTCTCCGAACCCCATTACCCCCCCCTCTAACCCACTTCATTACTACCTCTCTCCTCACTTCTCCCCCCTCCCTTTCACTCACCCCTCCCCTCCTTCCACACACAAACCCACTATGTTTCTCACCTGTTTGTATTTTTTTTTTCTTGTATCGGTGTTCTTGATTTCGCTGTGCGCATGTTTAGGATTCTTTATAGACCTCTTATTTATATCCCTCATACCAACCACCCAACACCCCCAACACACTGACTTTAACTTATCACAATAATAGTAAGCATCTCACAGAAACATTCACATATAGACCCGACTTCTCATCATGTCTAATTTAATTATGGTATCTTGGAATGTGTGTGGCACTCGCTCTCAGGCAAAAATAATTTACATTTTAGACCATATCTCAAAATTAAAAGCAGCCATTTGTCTCATACAAGAAACCCATTTACAAAAATCAGAAGAGAAATTACTCAGACACAAATTGTAGTCAAGTTTTTTCTGCCTGCTATAACAGCAGACAAAGAGGAGTCTCTATTCTAATCCATCAGAGACTACTCTTCACTTTAAACAACACTGTAACGGATCTACACTGCCTGTGTAGTTACTGTATGTAGCTGCGTATAAGTCATCCTCTACCTTATCCAGGTAAGTGTAGCTCCATGTCTTTCCATCAGCGAAGACTCTGGAGGTGATTCGTCCCTGACTGTCGTACTCCCACCTCTCTGTGGTAGGACCCCTCTGTAGGCCTGTCACCTGTCCCGTACTGGACACACACACACACACACACACACACACACAAGTGGAAGGCTGCTGATATCGGCTTCATACAAGGATTTGTCGTATTAAAGACACGTGTCTAACACAAATCTACTTGACTGGTACTCTTATCGACAGATAATATACTATTCATCTAATTCCCATGTAGCAATAGAAACTTAATTACTGCATTACCATTCAAAATGAAAATATAAACAAAACACAAGGAGTATTAGCTCCTACTTAGAGGCAATAGAACCTGTGCAACTCTGTATAAAAATAATTACAATGTCTAGGCGACATTTTATGGAAGCAGAATCCTCCATTACCTTTACATGGTTTATTTCATTATAGTTAATGAGCGGATGTAGAGGAAGATACTTTAAACTATTTCCGTTTTCCTCTGGCTCCATGAAGTAATGAATGCTTCAAATCAGCTCACCTTGAGTACGTCAGGTTAACCGACAGCAGCTTGCTGCTGGGAACCCACAGCGTAGGATGGCCTTGGGTGTCATAGATGATCTTCAGCAGGAACTTCCTGTGGTCGTCATAAATCTTCTCTGTTCGCAGCGTACGATCGTAATCCACAGACAGCAAGTTCCTACCATTCACCTGAGGGGGGGTGGGGGGTAAGACACAGATATCCGCTGAACAAATACTAGTAAAGATCTTATACATCGTTAATCAGCACAATAGCAGAACAGCTGAAAGTGACATTACATGAAGCTTTATTTAGTTCCTGTCACAGTTTGAACATAAAGGCTCCAGGCTTTCGTCTAAAAGCCGGGAGCCTGTTAAAGCGGATTTCAGCTGCACTACTACTTAATTACAACATCTGTAACTCATACCTGTTCACAGGTAATAACAGATCCCGGTGCAATCTATTGCTGTACAGGTGTGTGGGTTGCAACTTGAAGGTTTGTGTTTAGTTTTAGTTACAGTTTTTCTTGAATACTATTTATCTAAATTGGTCATTTGCTAAATTTAAATCCGAAAAAATAGTTGTGACTTAGGTGATGAATTTTATGAAGCATTTGAGAAGATTGAACTGACAACAAAATAATCAAAACTAAAAATAACAATAATGATGCCATGTTGTTGTTGTGGAGCTTTTGATTACTTTCTGTTCATGGAGAGGTTGAGATGCAAAGCACTCACCCTAAGCTTTCTTCCGAAGACGATGACTTTCCCTCTCATCTGCTCCTTCCTGAACCTCCACTCCACCAGGTTTTGTCCATTCTCTCCTGGGAGTGTCATGTTGCGTCTGGCGACAGTCGGATTAGCAGCACCTGGAGAAAGACAGAAATAAAATGCGAATACTGTGGCAATAATCCACAGTCGAACCAGAATTTGATTCTCAGAAAAAAAAGAGAATACATGCATGCTGTAAATGAAACAAGGTTTGTGTTTCCTTGGTATCTTTCACACAACCTTTGGCATTGCATGTCTGTTTAGGTCAGGGGTCGGCAACCTAAGGCATGCAGAGAATATTAAGAGGCAAAAGCCATTGTATTTTATTATATTTAACCCCTCAGAAGAAATGGAGCACACAAAATGTTCTTACATACTAATACTAAAATTAAATAGTTAGAACATTCCTCACTGCATAGCGAAACATGGAAAACCATTCGCAGACGGAGAATAGAAGGAGGCTTTCCTATCGACTGTCATTTACAAATGATTTTATTGAAGAGTAGCTTGAGTAGATTGTGAAGTAGCACGCGTCATGAAAAAGGCTGCCGACCCCTGGTTCAGATATTAGACCATCCTCAACGAGCTGCGCACTAAATATGACACGATCATGTTCATGTAAGATATTGCATCATTTGTTTTTATTTTTTTTTTGCTAATTTAATAACAGTCCCAAAGGCATTTTGCTCCTTCTGGCTAATTTTGCTATTTCAGTTCTGTATTGATTTATTTCAAAGTTGCGTGGCTGTCGTTTGGCTCAGCTCCAAACAAAGGTTGGTAAATCTCCTCTGAATTACTGACTCTAATAATGAAATGGCGGTATAAATAAAACCTGACGTGTTAATGATGACAGATCACCCACATCTGTCCAAGCTTCTTTTAATACTGCAGGTTTGATGAATGCCCACCGACGGCAATAGAAAGCAGGACATTGCGACCTACAGTATTGGAGTATGACTTCTGTGATACTTTGCAAACAAAGAACAAGAGAGGTAATTACAGTAACTGCAATAAGATGTGCAAAAAAATAAACAACTCACACTCGAATAGCTTTGGAAATGAACAGATCAAGGCATTAAAAGGAGATAATTTTGCTATCTTTGTAATATATTCAGATATTTGAAGTGAAGACAAAGCCATATTAATTAAATCATAGGAAAGGTATTAGCAAGTAATTGATTCATAACTAATTATTACATACCTGCTAGAATATGAGGCTCTGTCTGGAAGTGTGTGTCCATCCCATTGGCATAGGTGACCCTCAGGGAGTGATCATTGCCCACCTGGTAGCTGTTACGAAGCTGGTCTATATAAGATAATGAAAGACAATTATGAATGAAACATTATGCGACACTTATTCAATGTACGTGTGCACATTGTTTATTTTTGACCCAATATTTTAGCCCAGTATTTTATCCATTCCTGAATGGATTTCCACAAACCTTGGGGGGGCCGGATGGGCCTTGGACTTTTTGCCACTTTCCAAAACTTGACCAAATTGGTAGTTGTTATCTCTGATTGTGTGTAATTTGGTGCACATCCACATAAAAATCCACTTAACCCAGATCTACAAGAATTAAATGGGTTTTTACGAATCAACAGATTACTGAACAATTAGTTTAGATAAGAACTTAATTAAAGGGGCTCGTCGGGGCGTTTCTAGTTTTGAAGATGCTTTACTGCAACACTGAGATTTAATGATGAAACAGGAAACTGCAGTTATATATTGCTGTGATTTCAAGCACAGTCAGAGTGAATCTAAATGTAACTGGAATAAAAGTATTAAAAATGACATCAGCTTTGATAATTTCTTTGTTATCAATGAGCGCCCTCTAGTGGCAAACGCTGCACACTGCATGTTACAGTTAGAACAGAAGATTTAGCATCACTGCATCACTCTCAGTCCAGTCCCACCACTGGCAACATTTTACTCTGCATTCATGATGCAAAGAACGACATCAACATGTCAAAATACAGCAGCTGCATTCACTTGTTCACCACTGCGCCTGCAGTACATCTCACACGATGTCATACTGTAGACCACATTCAATGTACGTTCAACTCTGAACTGCACACGGTGAAGTTTAGAGTTAAGTAAGGGGGGCAAGATGCGAAATAATATGTGCATTAGTCTATAAATTGACAGAGGGGACGGCTCCATCCGTCGATATTTTAAAATAACTTATTCCAATCCGAACAGTTCTTCTGTGAGGGAGACTCTGCTCTGGTTCTCCTCACACTCTGGGCAGATGTAACAAATTACTACCAGCCACTTGAGACCTCAGTTTAACAGGCTCATTAGATCAGATTTAACAAGGTCACCAGAGCTAAATGAATGTTTCCCCCAATGCCTGGCCTCACATGAAGGATGATGAAGATGGTAAAAGAGCCATCTTTCTCCCTCTTGTGCAGTTCCTCTCATAGGTAGAATGATCAGAGGGGATGCATTGAGAGAGAAATTCAGAGCATTCTCCTCGAGAAAATGTAATTCAAGACCTTCATCGTGCTTGGTGACAGTGGCTTTATAATGCCACATTGACAAGGAGCCACACATGATTTAGAACTCAGCATCACTATTTGAAAAAAGTACCGGTACAATGTTCTTTTGACTCATAACTCTGAAAATGAATCAGTCTTCTGGTTAAGGCAGTTTTGGAATATTTTGGTTACTAGTTCAGTGTGTTCCCGACTGTTCACAGGGAAGAGCTGTGGCGCAGCTGATAGAGCAAGACTCCTTTGATCGATAGGTCAGCGGTTTGAATCGACAGTGTCCTTGGGCAAAGATACTGAACTCTAAATTGCTCCAAATATTTCAGTGCACCCTGGGTGCATTCATGTCTGCACTCGCAGGAAGGATGTTCAGACCAGGTCTGAACAGCTTCAATCATCTTTCCAGTCGCAATTGATGAGGACAAGCTGTGGGCACTTGTTGCAGAGTTTCACACATCCAGAACCCAGAATCAATGAAAACCCTTTTCGGGCTTGTTGTAAGGATAAAGGGTCCAAACACATCTGACTCCACAAACAAACAAACAGAAATCTAAATATATCAGTTTGAAGAATAACGTAAAAAAATGAGCATTTCTTTATTTATATGTTTCCTTCTGTTAATAATTAGTACAGAATAATTATGGGTTTGAACAGAGGCCCATTTGGAGAATCTTCTTAGACCTGAGAAATGTCAGACTCGGATGTGAAATGTGAAAAAACAACAATCTCTTTCCAAACTGCACATTAGCCTCAGCACGACTACTTTCCATCATCTAATACCGTTTTCTCTGCAGCCTGCATGTTGCTACTGATCTCGTAATTAAGAACCAAATGTGTTGATTGCTCCTCTAACGCAATTCAGGCTTCCACTTTCAGTCATTTCCACCTGGCTAGCAGCTGGACGCGCAATTATGTCAGCAACTTACCCTGCACCAGCGTGTAGAAGGAGTCTATTGATGACAAGTTGGTCGTTATGGAAACATCCTCATCCCTCCCTGATGTCTCAACGTCCACAGCAACAGCCCCTGACGACATGTCGCCATGGAGATTGGTCACCACCCCGGTGGGGAAAGTCACATTCGTCAAACGACCCTCGCTGTCATAACTACAAGGACAGGATGCGGGGGGGTAAAGGTCTATTAATTGCATTGATGTGAAATGCTGAATCTGTATTAGATACACACGTTCACACAGCGGTGGAGCCGCTTGCTTGGAAATAGCAATTTCCAGTAATGTGGAATTTGACATGAATCTGCACAGCGGGATTTTAATATACAAAGTAATTTAAATTAATTAAGTTTTTTCAATGTGTCAACCGGTTCTTCACAAAGTTATATTTAGGCATTAACATTTGATTAAAGATTAGATAAGATTGCCACATAATTCTGTCACTTCAGCTTGATACCGTGCTTTTTTCCAGAAGGTTTAACTCCTGTTTGTCTTGCTGATATGTGAATACGTGTAATTCTCAGAGACTTGGCAAATATACTTGACATTTGAAATCTAACTCCTGTACATCTATGTTAACATGCAGCACAAGCATCCTCTCCTATATAGTCACGGTAATACTGCTCACTCATAGAAGGTGGTCCAGCCTATTTGGATGCTCTTGGTAGCTAGCAAGCCACTGTTGCCATGGTAACTAAACAAGACCAGTTCCTGACCCTGAGCCGTGAGCGTCTTCAGACCTCCGTTAGTCCCGATGGTTAGCCAGATAACCTACACACACCCACAGACAGATTTACACACAATTCATCAGAGTACGTTGTCTTAAGATGGGTCGTTCTGGCCAGTGAGGTCCCGCAGGATGGTTCACGGTCTGCTCGCCTCACCTGATTGTCGGGGGAAACCACACGAACTGGCATCCTGTTGGTGTCTCTACGGATACGGAGGGTGTTCCCACTGCTGTCTGTCACCGCGGTTACATCCTCCTCATTGCTGACAGTGAAGGAAGAAGAATGACACAGTGAACATTTAAAGTGATTTGTTGCATCATCAATTGTAACTTTGATTCCTCCCCCCCCCCCTCAAAAGGTTCACCGCCACGCACACACATGCACGCACACACACACACACACACACACACACACACACACACACACACACACGCACTAACCTGTAGCTGAAGTTGTATATATAGTCTCCAGTGACCAGAGACATGGTGAACTGGTGTGTCCCGTTTGCATCAAATACATATAACTCTTGAGACGCTGGAGAAGCCACTTCATAGGAGCTTGGACCTGATGCCAGAGAGCCTGGATAAAGAGACACTTCCTTATTTTTGCAGCAAAAAGGATCAAAAACAGGATCAAAAAGGGATCTCCTACCATCATTCAACAGTTAAATAGCACAAACGTTGCCTGTGATGTTTAAATGCATTTCAATAAGCATGTCATCAAATACAGTTTCACATACATGTGTATTTGATTTTTGTCATGTGATTCTTGGCCTTTATCACTCTTTTCTGCACTGTTATTTCCCCACCATCAACCCCCCTTGCAATTTGCTGTCATTTTCTTGTCTGTTTTAAAAGAGGCGTTTTTTTTTTTCAGATGACAAGAAGCCTGGAGCCCCGTGAGTTCACACGTCTCAGAAAGTGAGGCATGATGGCTTTGAGGGGTTGCTACTCAGATTCATCAATAGGTGGCAGCAGTCAATCAGAAGTAAGAGTGCTGAGTTGGCAAACACAAGAAGAACTACTCTGCTTGTTATTCTTTATTCATTTCATGCAGTATTTTCAGAGCAGCCACAACGACTACTTCAAATGCATTAGAAGCAGAAGCAAATTAATCAGAACTTGTTTCATCATTATCGATAATGGGTATGGTATATATTCAGGGTGGCTTGTGCAATGTGCTGGCGACGCGTCCGAGGTGTACGCTGCCTTTCTCCCATAGCAAGCTGGGAGAGGCTCCCCAAAGTGGAAAAGCGGAAGACAATGGATGGATGGATATACCTACACCATATGTGTGTGTGTGTGTGTGTGTGTACCAGTAGGTGGTTGGTTACGTCGTACGGCTCGAATCCGGATATTTCCAAGGTCAGCGACATACAGTGTCCCATCTGGAGACACCACCAAAGAGGAAGGACAGTTGAGTCTCGCGTCTTTAGCGTAGCCATCTCCTGTCTGGTAGCAATCGCAGTTGGCATCGTTCTGCAGCAAGGAGGAAGCGGAGGGCGGGGCAGTAGAGGTAGCAAACAAAGACAAAAACGAAGTGAGAGGTCGAGAACACGCTGCATGAATAACTCAACCCCAGCGTGTGTCTTGTTTTCTTGCACCAATCGGTTACTATTTAAAGAAGCGTTCAGAGTGAGTGAGCAAATTTCAGATTTTGGTCTCCACTGAATATTGAATCTCTGAATGCTATTTTTTTTTTCAGCTGCACTAAATTTCTAAATGCTGCAGACAGATCTCCCCAGTCATGTTCCACTGTTCAGACACAGCCTATTAAAATGTCAAGCGACTGAGGGAGAGCGCGAGAGAGACGACGCTATTACAGATGCCATCCTCGGTTATTTGTTTAGCGAACTACCTTGCAGTCGCAGTCAGACAGGGCTCCAGCGAGGTGGGTGATTTCCCC
This sequence comes from Brachionichthys hirsutus, assembly GCF_040956055.1. Taxonomy (NCBI): domain Eukaryota; kingdom Metazoa; phylum Chordata; class Actinopteri; order Lophiiformes; family Brachionichthyidae; genus Brachionichthys; species Brachionichthys hirsutus. The sequence continues at coordinate 3,780,626 of NC_090913.1, forward strand.
ATCAGTGGACACCTAGCGGAACAAACGGAAGAAGCATTAAGTGTCAAAGAAGGGAAACGGAATTCAAAAAGTACAATCATTTGGCTCATCTGAGCTGGGATTCAAATACAGGAAGTCCTGGGAGCTGGCTGTCGACTTCCATGTAACTATAATGAAGACTAATTAAATAAGTTCTCGATGTAATACCTTTCGGATACGGTGGATTTTTTTCTCATCCGTCTCCGCGATATAGAGGATGCCGCTGTACGACAGCGCTATGGCTGTTGCTCCCTCTAGCATGGTTTGGACGGCCTTCTTCCCCATAGTATATTCGATACCTGGCACCTGGCAGTGCATGGGACGCCCCGCCACGATCCGGACCTCACAACACACACGTCAAAGAATATTACTTAGGAGCGACAAAGAAGGAAAGTCCTCTCGTTAATCATGATGGCTTTGCTATTTCGCTAACACAAACGTATTCGGCAAATAAACACCTGTCTATTCTCAGTGATCTGCAGAACAATGTTGTTGTCCAGGACGTAGATGGAGTTGTCCATGGGATTGATGGCTAAGTCTGTGGGCCATTCCAAGCGAACCTGGATAAAGAAGGCAGAGGTGAGCGTTTCACCTGAATCCAGAGAGTCGAATGAGAGTCGTGCTTTACTGTTTAGCCAAGTGGGAGGAGTCCTATTTGTGAAGCATTCACGCACCGTATGCTGATTGTCTATGTATATTTGAGCAAACCCCTAATAAACGTGCAGCCTCACTATGAACAGAAGAAATCATCAAATGTGATATAAAAACAAAAACACTCGTCTTGTATAAAGCGACATTGTGTTTGTGACAGGTGGATGCAGCACACCTGGGTGTACGCTGCACGTTTACCTGTCTTATGTGCATGCTAGTATCACAGGTCAAAGGTCGAGCCGAGGTCAGGTCATTGCTGCCCAGCACGGTGGATATGATCCCGTTACGATCCACTTTCCTGATCATGGTCCCATCCACGAAGTAGATCAAGCCATTCCTATCGACCGTAATCCCTGCAGGGAAGATATAAATACAAACATCTCACAAAATGCAGTATTTCTCATCGAATGATCGAGATAAACCGCGATCAAACGTATTATTACGATAGGACAGCTCGAAAACCAGCTGGATCACGTCTGTTTATGAGGATTGTTTATGCTCACATGTCTGTGTCTTGTTGTGTGAATCAGAAAACATGCTTAAAATTACCTTTAGGGCCCAATAGCTGTGCTTCTGTAGCTTTTCTTCCATCTCCACATCTTGCTTCATCAAATGGAGGACATTGTTCACCCGTACCAGCCACTATGTCTCCATTACCTGAAAACACACCCACACACACACACACACACAATTGTCGAGGTTCAGTGGACATGGATTTAAGCACCCGTGATAAATTAACATTTAAAAAATTGCTCTCGTCTCCAGCGAGGAAAAAGTGGTCCGTTCTTACCGATGAGGTCATGGGCCCCGCTGAGCACCTTGGGCCGGTAGATTCTACGTGAGTTGGTGTCTGACACGTACAGCTGTCCCGTTACTGGATCGGTTGCTAGGTAGTACCGGTGAGCAGGATTGTTGCTATTGAGGGCCGACAGACGACATAGAAACAAGAAGGAACTGGTTCGGTCTCTCATATCGATAACGTCATTTTCTCACACGCGGCGACGAACGTAATCCAGAGGTGTACGGCTTCAATCATTTAACATTGGCTTAAAATTTTACAGCAAAATTGGATTTATGTTGGCAAAATTATGGAGACATTCTGGTACGGTGGTGCAGTGGGTGCGCTGTTGCCTCGCAGCAAGGAGGTCACAGGTTCAAATCCCACTTGGGACCCTTCTGTGACGAGTTTGCATGTTCTCCCCGCACCTGCATGGATTCTCTCTGGGTTCTCCTTCCACCACTAAAACATGTACCTTAGGTGAATTGGTTACTCTAAATTGTCCATAGGTGTGAGTGTGTGTGAATGACTGTCTGTGTGTGGCCCTGCAATGGACTGGCGACTTGTCTAGGGCAGGGGTCCGCGGCCCGGTACCGGTCCGTGAGGCATTTGTTACCGGGCCGCAAAGAAAGAACAACTAACATACGCAATTTCCATTGTATCGATTATTAGCGTCTAAGAGGTGTTTTATTTTGAAAAACGACCGGATTTTCTCCAACTTAACAATCGCGTCTTGATACGTTGTGAAAAAAAACCCAGCCGTGAACTCGCGAAAATTAATAAAAAGAAACAAAAGTCTTTGGAGAGCTTCTTTGCCGAGGAAAAAAGTCCAACTGAGGAGGAAGAAGAGGAGGAAGAAGCGGAGGCGTTGACCTCCAAGAAGAGAAACCAGGACTAAGACTTAAAACTCGGGTTTTAACAGCTGACTGGCTTCGATAACGAGCAATGAAGGGTTCAAAACTGCTTCGGGACATAGAGAACAAGAATCTGGATTAAAAAACAAGAATGTGGAATTTATGAAACAAAAAACCATGAAGGACAAGTAATTATTGGGACAACAATTTATGGTGAGTAGATGTTGTGTTATTGCAAGTGCATAATATAAAGTTTATTGGTAAGATTATATTCCTCTTTTTAAATGTAATTATACCCCCCCCCCGGTCCGCGAAAAAAATTCACGGCATAAAACCGGTCCTTGGCAGGAAAAAGGTTGGGGACCACTGGTCTAGGGTGTACCCTACTGCCAATGGAACACCAGCTGGTTGGCGTGTACAATGTGTGTGTGACTGTGAGTCTGTGTTGCTTTTTTAATCTATATATTCTTTCTAATGCATTTATTTTTATTCACTTGATGTATTACCTGCTAAAGAGACAGTACCTGTAGAAATAACGTCTGGCGCACACACTCCTGATTCCTGGTTCTTAATTCAGGAAACTTTCACAGCTGAAAGTCTGAGTCAAGTTCCAGTTCTTCTCACACAGTAATCGGTTTCTCCATGATAAAACCTTTCATTCGTACATTCTGTTATCACCGTCTCCGTGGGCTTAGAAAGTCCAGCACCCAACTGCCTAGTGCTGTTGGGTGCTGGATGCAACATCGAGGCTGCATCATTTCAGGGGACAGATACAATCGCAAGCTCAAGAAATAGAAAAGAACCAAAGAAGAAAAAGAGAACGAGGGGGGGAGAGAGAGACAAAAAAAAAGAAGAAGTCTCATTGTGATCAGCTTCCTCAGCCTTCACTGCAACCTTTAGTTAAGAATGTCATGACCTGAATCCTGCCAGGAATGAGCAACACAGATGGCTTCTATTGAAAAGCAGCGAGGGACTGAAGAGACAAGCAACCCGGAGTAAACGGCGTTAATGGAAGGGCGAAGAAGGTTACAAAGGATTAGTCACGCTTACCTATGTCTGAAATCTTTGTTTCTTTAATAGAGTGTAAGCGATGGAAATAGAGCAGAAGAGAGACAAGAGTTAGTGGACATGGGGGTCGGACAGGAATTACAACCCCGATTCTGAAATTGGCAGACCCTGTGTAAAACACATATAAAGGCGAATGAAATGATTTGTAACTGTGGCAGGGGGAAAGATTGGTGGCGATCAATACATCCATTAATTTAGAGCGCTGACATTTTAATTCTAATTAAGGAAATACGAGGGTGTTTTATTGATCTGGATGCATTATATTTGCTTAAATTGATTTCAGGGAGAATATAATAATATTTCAACAGTCAAGTCGGGAAATTCAATTCCAGTTAATAGTTAAAATGTGTTTTTATGCATTAGCAGATCGAACTGTACCTCTAGTCAGTGTTTTAAACAGCGTCCGCATTCTTTTGGAGGGGAATCAAGGTTTTATGATGAAAATCACCAAAAGAATAAAGAAATATTGGAATCAGGCATCACAGAGGACAGTAGAGAAATGATTTCAGACGACTGTACGACAGACACATGCTGTTCAATTCAGAACATCGAAATTCAAAGTGCTCTTATATCTTTTAGCACTTTTGCTGAAGAGGAAGTCATTTTATTGTGGTGGAAATGCATGCAGTCCAGTGCAGGAAGGTGAAAGCAGGACAACTTATACCGATGATAGAGTTTCATCAAAAAACAAGAACAGATTTTTTTGGTAAAACTTTAAAATACATCAGGCCTTTTAATTTGAAATTTCTTACCTCAGCTCCATCACACTGGTGACATTTCCAGAGGGAAAGATCCTCCTTATGTAGTTGAAGTCTCCAACATAGATGCTCCCATCTGCTCCACAGGCCAGAGCCAGGGGCGCCAGAAGCTTGTTGCCCTCCGCCTGCCCATTGCAGCTGGGGCAGGAGATGCTGCGGCGCCGTCCGTTTCCTACAACAGGATGCCGAGATCAATTTTCACTGATAGCGTGACATGCCTTCTGCCTTTTCTTGCTCAATAGACTCACCAGTTGACAATTTATTCCCTACAGGAACTGTGACCTTTGTACCTTCCACAGCTGTGTGAAAGGTACACTATTGACCATTATAAAGATTGAGGGTACAAAAGCTCCAAAGGTTTTATGCCCCAAATAGTGAAGCGGCAGAAAGATGAAATGTGTCAAATGCAGGAACCTTCCAAGAACAGCAGGTCCGGTTCGACTCTTTGTTACCACACAACAGCAGAATCAACACCAATCAGACATGTGTCCAGGTCAAATCTGTTCTTACCCATGATGCTGCTGATGACTGGAGGCTGCTGGGAAATGAAAATGTTCTCACCGTTGCCCTTGTATAGTATGCCTGCAGGACAGAACATGCAAAGATGAGAGAGGAATACAAAGGGCAGCTAAGAGAATGAATAAAAATAAAAATATTACAGCCTGTCCTCTCTCTATTAATGATGGCTGCTGCAGAAACCAGCTTTAAAAAAGATGGGTGGGATGTGTTTGTAGAGCAGCTAAAGCAGTATATGCCCCACAGTATACATACAGAATATATACGTAGTATCAGAAACAGTGCAGGTGGTACAAAGATCTCATCATCATCATCATCAGTGTGATTTTTTCCTTTTGGAAGCATAAATATAGTAAAGTAAAAATGAACATGAGTACAGATATGTCATCTTTTCTAGGTTTATGTGTCTAAGGGGTTCTGTTCTATGTGTGTGTGTGAGTGTGTGTGTGTGTGTGTGTACAGTAGGTTTGTCTGGTCAAAGCCGCTGGTGGTCCACCAGCTTTCGCCCTTCGATCAACTTGTGTGAAAGGATGGGTTCCTTTGGAAAGCATCACAGCTTTTATTGTGTTTATTCATCGGTGCTACTAAAATAAAATGGAGTTGTGTTTTTCCTCCCTCTTTCTTTTTTTCCTTTTGAATTTACCCCTGCCTGCTTTTTTCTATTTAGTTTCCCCACCTGGTTCTTCAAGCTTGCTCAACTTCACATTGCAAAAGTTTCATTTCTGTTCTGCTTCTTTAAACTTCCCTTCGTTGTGTTTGCGTTTAGAACCGGTCCTACAGACCTGAAAGACTTGAGTTAAAAATACAACATCTAATGTTGGGGAGGAGGAATCGGTTCTGTCCGTCCTGCTGAAGACGTGCTGCACAGGTCCAAGACAGATGAATACATTCTAAAACAATATAATTCTGTGATGCATTGGTACAATTACCTCATCATGGTACACGCTTCGGTTGTCCACCCAAATTCAAAGCTCTGTACAACCTATCTCAGCTGCAGCCATTCACTCAGACGTGCACATTCTACTTGCCAGAAGCGGCTATCCAAGGGCCTGACCTGCTCATCACGAGTGATGTATTACAACATTCATAAAGCAGAATGGAACGGTGCCATGCAGGCATGTAAAGGCTGTAAAATTACAATCTAATCATAAATCTATTCTCTCCGTCAATTTGACACTCGAGCCTGAAAGCTAATCTGCTGTACACGTCCGTGGAAGAAGAATTATGGGCTGCTGGTTGCACGCCTCCACCCACCGGCAATAGGTGAGGATAACTTTGAAGGAATTTTGCATAATGAATTAGATTGCCATAACATTGATGCACTTTGCGAATAAAGCTAGAATGTATGAGACGGTTAAAATGTTAGAATACAAAAGCATTTCATCTTCACACTATAAACCCTTTAAAGTCAGCATTTGGCTCTGTCATGATTTCCAGTATCAGCCTGCATCCTTCACATTGCCACCCGATTTGCTTCCTTCTGTCCCATTTCCTTTTTTAATCTCTTCCATGGGTGTTAATTAATCAGTAGAGCCCGAGGGAGCAGGGTTCAACTCCTGCTGTGATGAAGCCAGACAGGGACAAACATGAGTGTGTTGGTGTTTGCCTGATGACATGAGCCAAGGAGAGAGAGAGGGAGAGAGAGAGAGAGAGCCCCTTCATGCATCTTCTGCAGCCCTGTAATTATCTGGACATCACCCAGAGGGATTGCAGGTGTGAACACAAATGTGTGGACGTTAAATGGACTTTACCCTGCCTCCTGGTGCAAACCCATCGATCCAGCCCATGTGTAAATTTAGCAGATTGTTGTCCGGAGGATTGTTGTTGTGGTGTGTACGCTTTTCTTTTATTATTTCCTATCTGTTCATGACTTCTGGAAAGGGAGTTATCTGTTATTTTATTTGCTTTTTTGGTTTAACGGTGGGAGGAAGCTGGAAAACCTGGGGGGAAGACACACCAACCACACGTCCTCCCTCTGTCCATCTGTCCATCCATCCCACTAGAGCACCTTGTCTGAACATGCAAAACTCCACACAGAACGGCTCTGGGCCCAGAGCAGAACAGATACCTTCTAGCTATAAACTGGCAGCACAGAGCAGATAATTATGATAGCCACTGCCTCAGGTTAATTCTTAATATTTAATTACTCACACCAGATTCTATTCTTACACGCGTATTTTTAAACATTTACATGAAGAATAAAGAAGGCTTAAGGCAATCAAACAAAGATGCCCCACCAGGAACACATCATGCATGATATATGAGGCGGGTAGAATGATGACTGTAGCTTGTGTAGCATTGGAAGGCAATGGCCATCAGCAAATCTCCAGAATGTATTTGTGCTGAACTGAAGATGGTGTAAATATACTTTTAGGGTTTTTCATCATCCTCGAGAGATCCTTCTGCTTCGTCTTGGCTGACAGGTGGTAAAACCAGAATGAATAGGAAATAAAAACCATTAGAATATTTTTTTTGCCATGTGCATCCTCGGGATTAAATGTTTAAAAGTTTAATTTTGATTAGATGTGATAAAAAAAAAAAAGCGACACTGCTTGCTGGAGTAAAACATTAAAGCAGAGAGTGTATCTTGAACTTGATGTCTGTGCATTACTGGGCAGTGTGTGAATGCACATTGCATTACACACATCACAAAAATACTACCAGGAAAAGAGATGATCAGCCCTCTGCTGCTTTTTTAACGGATTTTTGAATCATTGAATGGAGTTTTAATGTAAACTTTAAAAAAAATATTTTTTCCTGACCTCGTTATGGATTACATGATTTTTGGTGAGTGAATTTAATGCATATTAATTTTAGAGAGGATATTTTGAAAAAGCAAATGGGAAGTAAATGGTAAAATCCAGATTTTGTTTTGTATCCAGACGGGTATCCGGATCGCTCTCAAAACTAAATGGGATCAAAGTTAGACCAAAACCCATTCAGCAAGAATCCTGCTAACAAACAGAGAAACAAACCACCAAACGATCGCCTTGTTTTTCGCGCTCTCTTCGTGTAGCCTATGAGCTCAGCGCGAGGCTGCATCACGCTGGGGTTGAGATCTTCTGCGAGATCTGACGAGCGATGATGCAACCTCACAGTGGACCTAACATTCTGAGCTGCACATAAATAAACTAGAAACCCTGACATTTTATATGAAAATGAAATGTGAATGCGAGAAATTCAGTAAACAGAAACGGAGCTGACATTCCTTGTCAAAACATTAAAACAAAAAAAAAACCAGCACAGAAAATGTAAGCAGAGCATCTCACTGTCACCGTTCAGGCATCATTATGAAGCTGTGAGGCAATCTACATAGAAACTCTCCATTCAAGAATAAAAAGAAATCACACCCACAGAGAACAGGATACTTATAAATGAAGACACGCACACACACACACGCGTGTGACAAGGTGCTGAAAGCCCAAGAGGACTGCAGGGAGACAGGGATGAATAGCAAGAGATGGATGGGGTGACAGATAGAGGACAGCAAGGAAGGGAGGGAGCAAAGTGCCTTTAAAGCTGCAAAATGCATTTCTTAAATATATATCTCTATTATTGTACGAGCTTGTCCTTGACAGGTGGGCTGCCTGGCTGGAAATGGATCTGGTTTCTGAGTGCAATCAGTAAAGCTGACATTGTTTTACACGCCGCTTGATTACAACACAACAAATGTGCATTTAAAGCGGAACAACTTCCTCAGAGCGATTTGCTTCTGACACCAGTACGTGTGCAGCTTTTTATTCATTTTAGCCACATTTAGACCTGCAGACAGGAAGTGCTTTAGCTGTTTCTCTTGACATGGTAACAGATTTTCTCATCATACTGCTGGACCTCCTTGAGTTTAACATTTCTTTATTGTAGTTACTGCGAGCTCATCTGGCTGTTTTTATCATGGGAGCTGGCTAGCTAATGGGATCAGCTGAATATTTCATCGCCACGTGAACTACTGTAGCGACGGAATGGATACGACATGGGGAATGGACTCTTATCCATCATATGCCAGTTAGTTTTGCTCCGAGAAATAGTTAGTAAATACGGGAAAAAACCCAAAACAAACTCCTGGATTCCACTCTTTTGGGCACTGTTCACCAAATTCCATATCCTCGGATGACATCACAAATCAACAGTGAAAGATTTCAATGTGACTTTAAGACCCACTCAGGTTTGATTTATCTCTGGGCTGATCCCAACTTTCCCTCGAGGTGCAGAGCTTTTTTTTTTTCTTCTTCTCAAACTGCACACATGTTTTGGCCAACATGCACATCACACAACCTGATGAATGAATCAGAGTCCAAAGGGCGTCCGAGGCCAAGGTGCGCACATTTTTCATGCCATTTTCATCGAATTCCCGACTGCCGTCTCCAGCAGCTAACCTGGCCTGCGCTCAATAAGGAAACTTTTGATTTGCTTCACCATTTCCAGGGTGTAGCATGTAGCTGATGCATCCGGCAGTGACAGGAGATTATGACTAAAATAATCAATAGTAAAATTATAAACGGTTTTCCATTCAATTGGATCGCCGCCGAAAGCAACCGCTATGTCCTTATTGGCGAAAGTGAGCAAATCACCTTGTTTCTAGTTGCTTTTTAATTGGTTTAGTTTAGAGAAAGAGGGAAATACATAGAAAGGTGTATGTCTGTGAGTGTTAGTGAGAAAGAGTGTGTGAGAGAGACAGAGAGGGAGAGAAAGAAAAAGGCAAAGGGGGTAAAATATCACAGCAGCTGGAACAAATCCTCGAGGCTGACAAGGAACTCTCTCTTTCTCTCTATTACACACACAAACGCACACACACACACGCACGCACACACTTTTCCTCTGGCCTGAAATCCTTTATTAAAGCATTGCTTTATACCGCGGCTCAGATTAACACACTTTTAACGTGTGATAAGCGTTGTCATCTTGTCCTTTGAGTCAAAATTATCCAGCTAATGATGTCGAGAAGAGAGAAAAAGAAAAAGAGCGAGGAAAAGAGAGCGAGAGAGAGAGAGAAACGTATTGTTCTCAAGCGTATTTTTCATATTTCAGCAGCGAGCGGAAATCAAAATGTCAGTTGGCATTGACTCTTCAGCCTCACTCCTCTTCATCATCTTGAGTTGAGGACAGCATGTGTGTGTGTGTGTGTGTGTGTGTGTGTCTGTGTCTGTGCGGATAGAGACAGCTGCCGTGTGATTAGTGCAAAAGGAGCTTTTGCCACACCACAGCCTAACCTACCGTTCTGTAGGTCCAAGACGTGATGCTTCTCCAGCGCCCACCCACCCATGTTGGACGCGTCCATCTCGTAGCCTTGTAATATAGCTGTTCTCTTCTCCCACAGGATGAGGTCGAGGCAGGACTCGTATTCAAAGCCCACCGACACTAGACAACACACACACACAGATTTAATATAATATATAATACATACTAAAAAAACGATATCTGATATCGCTCATCGGATGTCTCAACTCAATCTTGACGAGACTGGGGGGGGGGGGGCATATCATCTCATTTTCACGGCGATCTCAAGGAAAGCCAGTGCGGCACTAAAGGTGACCAGCTGTCCTCCACGGCTGTGACGAGCCTGAAGATTCATGATCCATGACACGTCCCTCGGCCGTGACGCAGGGCGGGCTACGGCCCGACCACTCGTCATCTGGCGGCTCAAAGATAGCAGCTCGCTGCTGGCTGCTGGATTGGCAAGCCTAATCGGCTCATTAACATGCAGCAGGCAGTTGGTCTTTGACTTACAGACAGAATTCTACGAAGCTCCCTACGCGAGCCGCTGCTGCAGTCTGGTTGTATGATTGCACATTGCACCATTTACTGGTTATAGAATAACGCCGCGGCCGTTGAGGCTGGTTTCCCTCCATTCAATCACAAATCAATGATTAGAAATACCGCCCCCAGCATCAAGTCAGTTCATCTCAGACCAGATTCAACTAACCAACTGCTTCAGATAGTCCATAGACACGTTGGCTGTAAGCGTCTGTCTTGTCCCAGATGAAGGTGTAGGACAGGCTCGGTTGGGCGGGGAACCACTTCTGGAAAAGTCGACCAACCACCGCCACCATGAGGTGGACCTGGATCAACAGAACCGAGACACATTGTGTTAGTAGAGGGCAGGTGATTGGCTGACCGGAGCTGGCAGCGTGTGGGATTCTGCAGTGGTCTATGTAATATCGTGGCTTTGAAGATATGCACATGGTGCTGCATTTCACAGCTCACCTTCATTAGGCTGAACGGTATTGATGACTGCGTCATGGTGACTTTGAGGACCGGTTTATATCCTGCAGCTCTCGAGCTGAGGTAGATCAGGTTCAGATCGCTGCCCGGTATTGAGGTCTCCTCCTGTAAAACCTGCAGGCGCATAAAACACAATTTACTGTCAAGGAAACACATCAACACTTCAGGCTCTGGGTTATTAGCACTACACTACAGCCCCTTCCTTCAGTGTGGCTCCATTCTCTTGGCTGATCGGCAAGTTCAATCTGATATTCAACAATCACTTATCCTTCCTGAGAGTCGCTGCCTGTACCATCCAGAGGAAACACAACGCAAGGAAGAAACAAAAAGAACAACACAACCGCTACAATCCACCCACGCTGCTTCGATGGAGTCATTCTGGGCAGCTTCATTTCACACAAACGGGTCAGCAGGAGAAAAGCCGGAGATTACCTCATGAATTCATGAAAAGGCAGGTTCAAAGAAAAAACGAGCTGTATAATACAAAAAGAGCTCCTCCTCCGGGAATGATCCATTTGGACTTTCCTAATGTTATATTTTTCTTCTGCCCTATTGCCTTTTCATTAGCCAGGCATTCAGTGTTCATTACAGATCCATTACATCCTCTTTAAGGCTGCCCTCTTCACTGCCCCGCGCATTAATGGACTCAGCTTCACCAAAAGATAAGTAGCAGCTTTCCATCCCCTCACTCTTTATCCGCACGCACACACACAGACACACACATGGAGTTCAGTTGTCTGTTTTTTATTTCTTATGGAATGGTTAATGCTGAGTGACAACAAAGAATCCCACACAGTCACGACATTGCCTTCTCTATCTTCCTCTCCCTCATATGTAACACACACACATGCACAAATGACACAGAAGCAACACAATGTGAAGCCACAACATTCCACCATGATGAGCCCCGGTTGCCTGCCAAGAGGAATGTGCTATTAGGCTCGTTGGCAATCAGCGGCTGGGCAGGGTGGGGCTCCACATGCGTGTGTTTTTGTGCGCATCAACCCGATTCCTATAAAAACAACCGCTTCGCGGCAAAAGTTCCTCTGCTGCGGTGACCATGGCAACAATTCATCCACGTCTGTGCATGTGTGCGTGCTATAAGCATGAGTAAATGGTTGTCCGTGTGCGTCTTTGCCCCACTCTGTCTGTCCAAAAGTGAAATGTGTAGGGATTGGCAGTTTCTCTGACAGTGCTACGCCTCACCCCGACCACTAAAACCCAGTAAGAGTCGCTTTCCAACATCTTGGCAGGTAAACGCAGATTCTTGCTGCTGCGCTCTGGCTCACATTGGAGGACATTGTGGCATTAATCATTTTCCGTCTGACGGCATTCAAGAGATGATTCGTTCTGTTCCACATAGAAAGGAGACTGACGTAAAAATAACAGCGCGATGTTAAACTTGACTCACCAAAATAAGCAATGATAAACACAACTAGAAAAGCATTCAAAGAGTGCAGGTCATGCAAGGTGCTGCCAGACCCACTGGGAGCACTGGGTTCAGTGTCTTGCCCAAGGACACTTCAACATGCAGACAGTCAGTGCTGGGATTCAAACCACCAACTTACTGATCACTGGACGACCCACTCTACCAACTGAGCCACAGCTGCCCTAATGGGAGCGTGTAGTTCAAATAATGAGTGACGTTAAAACACTTTAAACTGTTTCCTTAGTAAAAGATGTCTGTTAAACCGAATAGAAGATATAAAACGCTATCCTGATATAAAATCCTGTGATGAGACAGTTTCAATTTGACGATGTTACTAAAGATTAAGCATCATGTTGGATCTCTGTTCAAAGTGCAGCGTATGGCCGAGGTCTTTTAGATAAGAGCAGCCGTGTAAAAATGAATGTTTGGCTAACACATTGAACACGAAGGCCGTCTCCGTGTCCTCCCATTTTCTCTTAGAGTCCTCACAAAGATGAGCTAAGACATCTCCGGCTTGCAGAACTTTCAGCGCACCACATTGTTTGGTGTCTCTATGACACTCCCACACGATGCACTGATGCTGACTGACTCCATCCAGCCATTGTCGAGATCAATGCCATCAATTCGGATCATGTCCCAGCCTCCGCATTTCTTGTCAGCCTGTTTATTCTAAAGGTTTTAATTCTAAGCTGTCAATACGCGGCAACACATTGATGTTTTCCATAGTCCGGACCCACGGATATTTATGCTGCACTGGGGAAAGAGAGTCGACATCCTCATTTATACCGTTTCAACCCTTTTCTCTCCTGTGTGTTTTCTTAACTGTGATCGTTGCCAGAAGGTACAGTTTAAAGTAAATAGAACTGAACTGTCTCCCCCAGAGGGAAAAGCATTAAACGGGGGGATGCGAGTACAGAAACACAAAGTTAAAATCAGTGCAAGCGTCTCCTGATTTTTTTTGGGTGAAAGTCTGTGAAAACACTGAGCCTTGGGTGAGAGGAGTGAAATGGGGGAGAGAAAAAAAGAAGCCTCGTCAGCATTCACTGAGGGTGAAAAACAAACACGAGGTACGGGAGCGCGTTGCGTTCGACATGAAAGAAGTTGGGTGGTGTGAGAATGGTTCTCTACTCAGAAGAACACGGGAGTATGTTTAATTTAAACTCTTTCATTTACAGGTTTAAGGGCTATATTTTTAATAAGATTGGATGCTAAATTTGAATTTATATTTATAAAACATTTAAGTTTGCCACATCTTGTTGGATTTAAGATTTGGGTTTATCTTTAACTCATTCAATGCCATTGACGTCTAAAAACGTTTTTTTTTTAAATAACCTAAACATTCACTGCCAACCCTGACATTGAAATCTGCCTCCCTTCAACGGAAGACAGTTTTTTTCCTGATGAAAGAAGAAAGTTTAATCTTTCATTTGGTAGATTGTTGTCTGCATAGTCATAGACAGTAAAGAATATTATGTGGGGCTTGGAAAATCGGCCCCACATAAATAAAAATGAGTGAAAACTGGGGCACTCAGCATATAGCTGAGCTGAAAATGGCTGGCACTCAAAGAGTTAATCATTCACTGATAGCCCTTCTGGGTCTTCTCCTCTTATTTACTTCTATTTGAGGGCTGATCATGCTTTACATTTGTGAATTTTCCCACAATGCAAAGAGAGAACAAGAAATAATGTCATGTGGATCCATAGTTCTTTCAAGGGTGATCCAACTTATCATTTTTATTATATTACTTATTTTGGAGAGAACCGAGGCATGCAGAGAACACTACTTCTCCCCGATGTTTTCTAGGAGCTGATGCAAAAAAATAAATAAATGTAACTTCTGCAACCACCTTTGACAGTGTCGACACTGACAAAATGAAGATTTAATGCAAAATATAGAGATTAAGAAACACATTTTCATCAAGTTTCATTGGAGGTCTTATTTTCAAAGTATGAACACCAGTCATGCATATTGGTCGAGTTACTAAGATGCAATCTGCATGTATTACCTGTGTTTCAGGTACGATGGGGCCATTGTCAGGTGTACTTCGATAAAATGTGGAGAGCGGGGAAGCGACGATGATGGGACTCGGTCTGATGAAACCGCTGAGGTCACAGCTGGGAATGTCGTTCTCCTCCTGAAACAGCCAGAAGTTACAGGCGACGGCTGCAAATTCGGTTCAGCAACGGCGAAACCGTTAACGCGCCATTTTAAAACAATGTCGGTTTATGAACCTGCCAAGAAGCAGGAGTCTTTGATGGCAGTGGTAAAGACTCACCTTCTTCATGACCAGCGTGTCCATCACGTAGAAAACGTTCCACGGCACCCACACGGTTCTGTACTGAATGAGGAACGGCGCACGCTCGAAACTCAACGTCAGGGATGCACCCCCGTTGGCCAGGAGGTCAAACCTGCAGCACATCAACAATGAGCGAACAAGCAGGCAGGAGGAGCCATGCATTCTAACCTGCTTTCAATAGAACTATAAAGCTGATTAGAACTTCACCTCAAGGTGAAGCAGAGCCATTAAAGGGCCAACTTGAAAACCACTTTTGTTCTCGGTCTTGTGTTTTCACCTGCTTGCTTATGCCACAATCCAAGACTGCTGGCGTGACCCACATTATATATGCTACTAATTGCTCTCACTTCCCCGTTGTTATTTGTCTCTCCGCTGTTTGCTCTTGTGGGACCAGTTGGGTTCTGTCTTTCCCTGCTCCACCTGAGTAGAGCCTCGAGATAACTTTCTGTTCTTTCTACAGAAATACAATTAATTGAATGGAAGTTTTAAGTTTACAGCTGAATCCTGGCTGCAATATGACATATATGTGATTGTCAATATTTGTTAAATGCTCTATAGATGTACTTTTGGGAATGATGATGTTTAAGTAGAAAAGTCTAAACAGAGATCGGGTCACAGATTAGTGTGGGGCTGAAGTTCTGTATTATAAAGTCAGCTTGTTGAACTGTGTCTGCCTGGGACATTAAACTGTGTCGCAGGTCAATCTGTCATAGATCTGAAGACAAAATGAGTTTCCGTGCTGTTGCATAATGCCCGACTGAAAGTGTTTAATAACTGAAATAATAACATATCTTAATTATAAAAACAACACAGAAAACAAAAGGTTAAATATTCTGTGTGTAAGACTCAGAATACATACATGCCATCCTTGCGTGTGACAGTGTATCCGTGTTCAGGGTAGTGCACAAACGTCACATTAACTCCAATCAGAGGCGTTCCGTCGGCTGTCAACACCTGACCCCGAATGATGGACATCAAGCTGGTAGGAGAGAGGGGGGGGGCAGAAAGAGGCAGAATCATGCAGTCATGAGATTGTAAAGATGCACAATTTATAAAATAATATAGTTTGTATTTTAATATACTACAATTGAGCTAATTGAATTTCAAGGCATATAACATATCCCCTGTGCATTTGACCTGAATGCGGCTGTTTGGTTGTCTTCAACAATCTGATCACAAGTGGAAGGCAGTGGAAGTACAGATGTGAACATTCATGATCCACATGGATATGCAAGGTGACGCCAAAGGCGGTCCGAACCCGGATTTAGAGCGGCCCACTTGTGATTGGATCACTGAGGATGGATGGTAACAGACTCGGGGACACAACATGCAGCATTTCTTATCATCACTCTGATTCCGCGCGGAGCGGATTCTGCAGCGTGCAGCGATGCATCACATGACCGCTGAGCTGCGGAACACTGCAGCGCTGCCAGTATGGCTAGCCTAAGATATTAAAGCGATGGCTCTATAGTAGCCTTAATAGCATCGCCCCCCAGACCAATGACCACTCTCGGCTCACAGTTCAGGAACCCAACGCTTCCTGAACTGTGAGCAATCATTGGGGGAGTTAGTAGGACAAGATCCTTTTCTTCCTGCGTCTATCGGTTCAGTTTGTTGCGTGCAGGTTGCCAACGATGTTGGTCAGAAAAGGATCTGAATGTGGACTCCGGTGAGGCAGTGCATCCCCACGCAATGTCTGTGGAAGTTCGGCAATGGCAGCTCAAGGGGATAATTAACCATATTTTCTGCATCTTTTAAAATGTAAAATTGCCAGTTTTAAAAACTCTCCTTCCTTCAGCCACCTACACACACACACACACACACACACACGCACACACACACGCTAATGTTGTGAAGTGTCATAAAATATTTTTATTATAAGGTTGCAGAGCTATTCCATTATGGAAATACAGGACATTTTTATTACAGGGTTGTGGCCCCTTGCTCTTATAAAACATTCAGGCACGCATAAAAGATTTGACACCGCCAGAAAAATGGCTAAACAGAATTGCCATCATGTTTCTTTCCTGTCAGCAGCCCTGCTTTTTTACTCTATATTTTGCAGAATGCCATCCTCGTCCTCTCTTAGCATAATTATTGAATGTCATCCCCGAGACAGATGTGGGCTGAAATGGCTTTTGGCGAGGCTAAATTGAAGACTTTAAGTCCTTGTCTTGGGATCTGCGCCTTTTCTTTTTTTTGTTTTGTTCTATTCATAAAGCCAACTTTCTACATCGGTAAGGTATAACCTGCCTGTAGAAACAATTACTGCTATAACTCAAGCTATCACTGCAATAAAAAACACACCAAAAAGTCACAGTGGATCCCGCTACGAAGAAAAACGACAGGACAAAAGGCAATTTTATCCTTCTTTAAAGCACTATGCATAAATGTTGGCTAGGCTAAGATTTTTTTTAATGCATAAAGCAGCTCACAGATATAAATTTTGAGTTTTTTTTTTAATGAACTCGCTCATACCCTCGGCGTCCCCGTTCATAAATGTCCCAGCTTAAGATGCTGCAGCGGGCTTGGTTCCAAATGGAAGAACATTTTATGGCATGACAAAAACATGAAGAGTATCTTCTTTCATTCTTAAGACAGGGCCGGTCATAAATCCTTCCTTCCGCTGGGGGGATTGTGTGTCTGTGCGCACATGTTTGGAGGTGCAGAAAAGAACATTGCTGAACAGTTCTTCTTGCTGAGTTGAGCTCTTTGCTTTTTTCACAGTCAGGTGAGGCTGACATGATGGACTGGTATTTACATTTCAAGCTTTGACATAAGGCCAGGCTGAATGATCTCTTCCAAATCTTACGACTAGTCTTTGCTTTTGTCCCAGAAGGAACAATTTGAAATGCGTGATTAAACTTTGGAATCGGGACCAACCTGTGCAATCGCTTGTGCTGCTGGCCCCAGGAGGAGGAAGACACAAATTCAATTACCTTTTATTGAATGGACTGGGTCCAGTGATGACGTGAGTGGATTCAGGACCAAACAAAAAATGAACACGCTGGTAGAAAGACCTGGCAGCCTGGGGGAAATAAAAGGAAATAGTTCAACAGATGTCGCTTTACATTCCTCTTTGGTGTACTGTGGCATCGGGAAGTGGAATGGAATGCAGAAAACTGTGAACATATTCTTATTTGACTTAATTTCTGATTGGGGCTCTTCACCTGCTGAGGAGCCAATGGTGATGGAGACTGGCTGAGCACCTCTCCCGGGTCAGGCGACCCTTTGCAGTACAACTGGTTCTGACAGGAGGGCTGCAGACAACAGTCTGGATCCATACAGTCCGCCAAGCCATCTGAAAAACACAACACAAACGTTTTACAGAATAGTAAATAGTAATAAATAAATAGTTTTACGGAATAGGAGACTGAAGTATGGAAAGACACAAAGTGGATGCTGGAAATGTTACAGGTGGACGAGAGATGATGGGAGGAATGTTGATGAATGAAGGATTAGGTAAAGATGAGTCAGATTCCAGTTGTCTTAGGAGCGGCGGCAAAAAAAAGGGAGAATCAGCAGAGGAGATCAGCAATGCATTTATGGTGAAACAGTTTCAAAGCATGATTAAGATTAAAACTGCTCTATAAAACGACTCAGATGTCATGACTACCAAAGAGCACAGAGGCCAACTAGATTCCTAGAAAGCAGAGCAGCCTACCCAGAATGGCAGAATATTTCCTCCGCTGGAAGGGCAGCCAATAGAGTACCTTATCACATTTTGTCCAAGGGCATCCCAGAAAAACCTTTTAGCATGTTTTTTTTTTATCGGAGGTGCACCGTGTACCTCGCAGCACATCTTTTCCATTTTAAGGGCAGTCATTAGTGCACCTGCATCATTTTAATAGCAATTAATCATGTTTTCTTCAATATAAGGGCACTCTAAAGGCCACTTTTATCATGCTTTATCCAAATTAGAAACGTCAATGTGGGCACTTCAAAAAAACAATTTCCCTCTTACAATGAGAGATGAAAGGATTAAGAAAAATAAAGCATAAAAGCATACACAGATTACAAAGGAATAAGGATGGAGGGGTGACAAATAGATGGTCGAAGATAATGAATGGGGAGAATGGCCACATAAACCACCTATAATTGGTGTATTGGAGTTTGAGAAAAATGCTGTGTCTGAATAATTATGGTCAAAAACAGATGAGCGAAATAGGTCAAAATGAAGAAATGTAGCAAAAACAATGCTTGGGTCCAAACACCTGTTTTGTTTGTGTATTTGTTTTCTATTTCCATTTTCTTGTAACTAAATCAGCCTTGTCTTATAAAAGAACCGAGAACAGGTCAGTCACAAATATTGACATTTTTATTTGTATTTTTGCATCTTCCAGGAAGATTTAAATCAGAGTTAAGGATACAGGAAGAAGGATCGAGGTCCCCAATAGAGTGATGGAAAAAGAGCGAGTAATAAGAGGGTTGAGTGAAAGAAGACAGGAGCAGTGGAGCGGTGGATGGAAAGATAGGGGGTACGCAGGCTAAAAATATGGATATCATTTGTATGTTACTTTATTAAACCCAATTCATCGCACACGCACATGCACACACGCGCGCGCGCGCGCGCACACACACACACAAACACACACACAAACACACACACACACTTTGGACTATAAGCAACTCATTTAGAACCGGATTAGACAAGGTTGCCCCCTTCAGTCTGGGAGCCAGACTGCTTGATGATGGGCCCACGGAGCAATGAGGATGGAGTTGCAGAATAAAACCATTCAGGAGAACAGGTGAACTATTGTGGACAGTTAATTAGCAATCAGTCTCACCACAGAATGGGCCTGCTCCATTGGTGAGCAACAATAGATCGGAATTAATTGACATTCTGTTGGCCTGACGGGAAGATCCGATTGGCCACGCCAACAGATACTAACCCTGCATAGAGCTTGCCTGTGGTTTTCACATGAATTCACAATCACTTCCAACACATGGGCATTTTAAGACCAGTCCTCTTTTCCAACAGCCTGCTACCTGCTAACGCCTTGCTAATTCCCAGCTTGTGTGATCCGTCCTCACCCCTCTTCACCCGTCTGTTAAACAAATATACATGTTCATCTATTTGCCATCATTCGCAATCTAAACATTCAGCCAGACGAATGTACCTCCTTCATTGTCCTTGCCATCAGTACACAGCGTTTCCATGGCTACATGACACCCAGCTCCTCTCCATCCTGATTGGCAGATGCAGTGCCAGCCGTTGGCTTCCAGAGTGCATCGTCCATTGTTGTTGCAGAGACCTGGGCAACCCTCTGGGCACAGGGGACAAACACACAGTAAGAAAGGTTAGAGGCGTTTGAATGAGAGGGACGGGGGTCATCTGGGGGTCATCAGGATGGGAAACAGTCTTCAACCAATATACATTTTTGAAGGTAGGTGATGATAGTTTTGTACTGGAGCTCTGTAAGGAGATAATTGATCTATTGTAGTTAATCCCTCTCGGCTTGAAAAGCCTCTGAAACGGTGCTAAACGTCTCCACTGAAAGGCACAAACTGGCGGGGGTGGGTTGCCAGGTGATAAATACAGGAGGTGCTACACATTGCTTCGAGAAATCCTCCTTCGTCTCGCCGAAATGATGCCTCAGTTCACACTTTTGACAGAATAGAAACACATGACCGTGGCCTAAATGCGACAGAAAGTAATAATTAAAAAAACCAAACACTTTTGTCATGATTTTGGAAATACCTAACTGGACATACGCCGGAGGGACATGAGTGCGCAAATATCATTTAAGATTGGAATCATATTGTGAGGGATGAGGCGTGGCCGTCTACTAATGCCCATGAGAAGGGCGACTCCCTGATCAACACTGTCAGCCACACAGCTGGAATGAAGGGGTCTTTGGTACTGACCATCACAAATGTACAGTGCCCACACCTTTGACCGGCACTCCATGCAAAACTAAATAGCTTGTGTTAAATACTAGACCAGTTGGAAAGAGGAGCTCTTTAATAGCGCTAATATTAAACTCCCCAAGGGACAGGGCTGATGTGGGAATCAATCGGAAGCATGCATCTGTAGAGATGCTACTTTAGCTTGCTTGGGACATTTAACAGAATTGTTGCAGCAGCCAATTTGCGTGAACAAGTTTTGTCCAAGTTCAGAGAGCTCTGGATGCAGGAGGGATTATATTTTTGATTTACGAACAGATGGACTTTATTTCGGTGCAAATGAGATTAGATCAAGGCCCAACTGTTGAGTCCTGCACTTCACTTCAATGCTGTCAACATCATCTTGTCTAACTAATAGATGGTGTTGTGTAGTGGCCATTTGTGAAAACACATAGTTCATGAATTCCGCCATCTGTAAAAGCCAAACATGTTTTGCTAACGATATATATATATATATCACATATATATATGATGAGAGAAACAATGAGATATCTATTATTTTAACCGCCCAGTGGTTTACTTGAGAATTTCACTGTTTCAGAAGCTTTTCATTCCTCTTCTAAAGGACATGCCGTACATGATTTTGGCATCTGAATTTTATTTGCATGTCAGCACAAACTGCTAGCTGTCAGCAGCTTCAGTCCAAAAGTACCTTCAGGAAGACCTCAGAGACCCATATTGGTTAAATCCTGATGTGTATTAAGGCATTTGGGCGTGTGTGATGAACGTTTCTCCGACAAATGGACTGACAGACTGAAAGACAGATTGATAGACACACAGATAAATATTTGAACCCACACGTGGGCGACACAGACTGACAGACAGACAGACGGTCAGCCTTGAGTGAAATACGCCAAGGTTGTAGTTTCACATGAACAAAAGACGATTGCCAACAGTCAAAACAGTGACGCTGAGCCGCGTGGCTTCAATCCAAATTCAATTCAAAGTAAAATAAATAACTAAAATAAAAATCTCATCTGTAACCAAAGCAAAAATAAATGGCCATTTTTAATTATTGTGGCTTAATGATGCATTAATGACATAATGATGACCAATGGCACACAAAGAAACAGAAAAAGTAGAAAAACAAAATGTTCACCAGAATGCTAAAACATTTAGAAGTTATAATAGTTTATATTCAATCGTTTATCCGTCCATCTGAGTGAAATTTGTGACCTCAGAAGGTGATAATTTTTCACAAAGACCTCCACTTGTCTTTAAAGGGAAGCCTTTTAGGCTGAAGAAATGGGGATTCCTTTTGACATTATTTGCATAGTCAGCGAAAAATCACAGGTTTCTAATCCATGTGAAAACACAACAGGGAGACAGATAGGCAGCGCACAAAGTATAGGGAGGACAGGATGGATTGGACTGCATGTCCCCCAAAAGGCTATACTTTATGCCTCTGCTTGACATTCCTTGATCACAGAATAGACAGCGAGGCTGGCAATCAGACTGAATGAAATCATTTCACTGAGTTCGGAAACAAGCAAAGCTCAGCTTGAGAGACAAAACGAAGATGTCAAGGTGGAGGGAGCGGTTGGTGAGGCGAAAAGGAAATACAATCCAGAGTAGAAAGACAGACAGAGGACAGAGGGACAGCAGCTGGCTCGATTGACACATACAGTAGAAGTCAGGCATCTGGATGCAAAGCAGGCGCTACAAGCCTTGGGGTTGTGTATAAAGTATTTGCGTGTACACCACCACGTTTGTGAGTATGTGCTACATACATCGGCAAGTCATGTACTGTGTGTGTCTTGTGTGTGATAAGACAACATGTAACAAAATGTAACCAGAAAAAAAGAAGAAACACAAAATAGTGAGACTGAATTAATATGAATATCAACAGAAGTATCCGATAGTAAAAGAAGACAAAAACAGAATCAGTGGACAGAAAACAAGGCAAACAATGGCAAAAATAAACTTAAAGTAAATGAGAACCAAAGGAAGTTGAGTTAACAGAGCAGAGTGTGCAGCGGTTGTACTTTGGGACAGGAAGGCCTTTTATTAAGCCCTTGGCATGAATTACCTTTAAATCCTGAGAATGGGAGAGGGCACGAGGGAGAGAGGGAGGAAGATTAGGGATAAAAAGTAAATCGGAACAAAAGCAGCACTGCCAAATATACTCTCTGTGATGGACAGATGAAAATGCCGGCTGAAGGAAGAGGAGGATAAGAAGAAAGAGCTAAGGGGTCATGGGAGCGAGAGAGAGAGAGAGAGAGAGAGATTCAAACTTCAACAGATTTATTTTAAAGTTGAACAAACATGGTTCCATTCATCCAATTTGCAAATTAACATTTTGAAGAAGTAAAATAATAATAATTTGAAGTCTGTGGTTTTAGAAACATTCGGCCCGATGACGTCATCGTGGGGAGAAACAGTTCAATGATAGCGTCGGTAAGAACGCATTCTGTGAAACAGACGATGAGAATGACCATTCTGAATAATCTTAAAGAGGAAGGTTTCACCTTTAATAGGGACACAATATTGATTACAGTAACAGCAGCAACCCCCCCCCCAACAGTAAGAAGACCCAGGGCACCAACAGAACCTGCCATCCACAGGAACCATTCTCTAGCAGAATGAGAACATTTCACCAGTAGAACTGATCCTCTATGAGATCCTCTCTCCAATAAATCTGTTCTTTACAGGAACCTCTCTCCAATCAATCAATCTTTACCAAATCCACCCTCAATAAGAACATTTCACCAGTAGAACGTGCCTTTCAGGAGAACTTTCGACAGCATTTCCTCCACAAGAGTGTTTTTTCCACAACATTTCACATAAACACTTTTGTATTTAGTCTATCGAATCATGAAGCTGTTAATTGCAGATCATTATTGAATTTCTCAGTTATGATTCTCTTCCTTTCTTTTGACTGTGGGAATAAAGATGTTGCCCAACATCTCACTCCAAAGGTCTTTCACAGGGACACGAGGGGGAAGACTCAAGCTAAACTCTATCGCTGGCATGCATTGATGTTTCCTGCAATGATGAGAGTTTGACAAGAGTTTGAAGTCTGAAGACACCATCCCCACCAGCTGGGGAGTAAAAGGAAAAAAGCTCATCTCCATTTTTTATTTATAATAAAAACTAAAAAGAAATCTGAGAGTGCTGATAGAGGAAAATGAAGCCGTTATATATTTGGCTATGATCAAAATGCAAAAGTCCTCAATCCTCCAAAATAAACACTAATAATGCATGTTCAAGGCTGGAAAACACAACTGAAAGGATGGGATGAAACAAAGCAGAGTGCTAAAATAGCCAAAAGAAAAGTCAGTAAATGTCTGAAGCATCCATTGTGCTACAGTACATAAATGAATAAGGGAAAAGCTAGCGATGAGGAGGAAAAAGAGAAAAGAGTACAGTACCTTTTACTCTAACGTCCGGATTGTGGGCTTTAAAGAGGAAGGGATGAAGAAGAAAATACACAGAGATAATTTAGTCTGACGATAGACAGCAAATTAGGAAGAAAAACAGAATTTCAGCTCAGTAGATTTATGCCTCCCTGCGTTAGTAAAGTTACGGTTCACATTTCTGTCCATCAGTTGTGCATGACTTCGAGCTCCCCGTCAGCAGAACATTGTAAAACATGGACTCACATGTTCACCAGGCAGCACAGTTTCATAGAATCAGCACAGCTAAACCAGCATCTGCATAAATCTGACATATGGACACAGTTTCAGCTTCTGTTTCAGGCCTAAGGCGCTGAATTATGGCAAGAAAATGTTTCTAGAATGTATTCTGAGCAAACAGGAAAGTTGAAAAGCCCTTCACTGTTTCCCCCATTTTTAGAATGAAACTATTTCAATGTATTTTATCATAACCGGCAACAGACGTCCCGAGTTTGGCTGTAGCTAAATGAGAGTTTTGTGGTGTCGTGTTGACCTTTAAACCCCAAATTCTCATCAGGTCATCACCGGACAAAATCAGACATTTATGTCAAAAAGAGCAAAGTTACAGCCTTCGGGACTGGGGAGAGAGAGAGAGAGAGAGAGAGAGAGAGAGAGAGAGAGAGAGAGAGAGAGACATGGTGTGATTGTAGAGTATTTTCTGATGGTGTCACTGTGGTTACATTCTAAAGCACAAGCACTCCTACACTGCCGCCTCTTCACAGTGTGTGTGTGTGTGTGTGTGTGTGACATCTTCAGCTGTTTCTGACAGACCGAGAGCAGAGGACAGACACAAAGACAGCGATCGACCGCCCTGTTCGTCAAGGGACTTCAGCGCAGACGGTTCATCTAAAGGTCGATAGCCAGAAAACCCCAGAACCCGACAAAGGAACTGCACGCCGCTCTGGTGACTAACGTGTTGCTCCATTGCTCTGGTGAACAGGTAACACCAAATAAATGAGTTTCCTTGCCTCATTTGAAAAGATCGGACGTGAGGTGAATTACATATTTTAGGACAGAACCAGTTTGGAAACTGTGCAAAATAATCTTCTGAGGTTTAAAGTACAATATATGACAAATCAGGAACATGTGGAGAGGTTTCGGGACTTCCCTTCAAAATGATCATTTGTTCTATGCTGCTAGCGAGCTCTCTATATATTTCTGTGTGTGTGTGTGTGTGTGAGTGTATCACTTGTAAAAAAGTGTGAATTATAATAAATGATTTCCCCAAAACTCATTTCTCAAAGTCAAACAATCATCGGCTGCTCTTTGCTCTCTTTTAAACAAAATGAATTATGACTATAGAAATAATCCTGAAGTAAGGATTGAATCATGTATCATACATTTTAATATAATTAAGATTACTGCTGCTACTACTAATTAATAAAAGCTGTTCACCACACACACACACGCTGCCATCCGCTCGCTGATCCGGTATCTGGATTACCCCCCCCCCCCATTGACCAATAAGTGAAATGATGGCTGCTTAGCGATGTGAGAACAGAGCGCGCCTGTACAAACCGTCTCCCCAGCCACACAATCCATCTACACAAACAAGCTGTTTGTTGGCTAAGCGCTTCTAAGAGGATCCCTCCCCATCTCACTGTTGTTATGCTGTCGGCATCCCTCTCCGTTTGTGTCAGTGTCTGCGACTCGCCGAAGAACACCGAAGCCAAGTCTGAAGCCCCTTCCGCCTGTTTGATAGCAAATACCTTCCTAAGAGGCGGATTCGGCGGAGAGTTGCCGTAAAAAAAAAAACGCTAATGAGTATCTGCTTCGCTGTTTGACTCTCGCTCCCTCAGAAAGAACATTTCCCTCGTATGATCGAGATAGCAGGCGAAATAGGGAAAGACAGCGCTCCATTCAGCAGCACTTGGCAATAGTGATTCTTTCAGCTGTTCGCTTCAAACGGTTTTCTCATGACAGCAGCTTTATGCAAAAAAAGACAAAAAAGACAAAAAATGATCTAAATAATCCAAATGCACATTATCTGTTCGGTAGCAGTTCCAGCACACTCATAAAAATCATACGCCCACAGTCTACATCTGTTTCTTCAGGTGATGTTGATGGGATGAAAGCGGCAGAAGTCACTCGTGGGTGCAGCGCGGACTGGATGCTGCAGCTGCATAGTCCATTTATATAAAAACAGTGAGTCGTTTTCATTTTCTTACTCAATAATTACCTTTGAGAGACAAATAAGAAGCGTATCATGCACTCTCTGGTGTGTGTGTGTGTGTGTGTGTGTGTGTGTGAATGCATGATCCACTCACCAATATTGCAGTGCTCCCCTGTCCATCCCTGGTCACACTCACACTTTCCCTCCTTGCACACACCGTTCTTGCTGCACAGCGGGTGGCAGGCCTTCTGGCCGCAGACGGTCCCAGTCCAGCCCTCTTCGCACCGACACACGCCGCCATAGCAAACGCCACGGCTGCCGCAGTCCACTTCGCAAACCTCTGTCGGAGAAATGCATATGCAAACGTAGCCATCTGCAAAGTGTCGCTGGCAGTAGAGAACAACTTCCTGCTAGGATACGTTTTGATATTGCTGCTGTTTTCATATTTAGGAGGCAGAGCAGTTGTCCAATTATTGGATGGTTTGCTTGTTGGATTATAATGGATGGAATATGCATTGAGCAACGACTTTGTGCAGAAATAAAGTGCAAAGACATCTGTGACTTCTCCGTGTCAGATAACTCGACATGATGATCCGTGGTGTCCAAGTATGTGAGTAACAAGTCCTGATTAGGTGATTAGAGTTTTGTATAAAAAAGGTTTATAGGAAACAAAGTTTTTTAATATCTTGCATATCACATCCTATGTGTTTGTTCCTAGGGACTTATATGTATGTTTATGTGCTTAATTACCTCCACCAAAGAGGTTATGTTTTTAATGATGTTTGTTTGCTTGTCAGCAGGATTACGGAAAAACTGCCGGATGGAGCTTGATGAAAAAAAAAAATCTGAAGATGAGTCTTCTCAGCGAGATCCCCATTCACTGATAATGGAGAAAGTATTCACTCACCAAAAATCACAGTCATAAAGGGGTCCGATATGAACTAGCATACAAAATGTCTTCTGGATCTGATCCAGAATGAGGTCAGGAAAATATATTACATTTTAACATTGAAAACTCAATTTAGGGATTCAAAAATCAGTTAAAAATACACAGCAACTCCAATTAACTTTTACTTTTCATGGTTGGTGTATAAAGATACCATGAACAATTTAGAACCTTTTGATGATGATCATCTGGATTATCATGCAGATGATCCACCGTGTGGACGGTGTACATCCAATTAGGAGGGGAATGAGCTGCTTGGCGGAGGTCTGCGCTCTCTGAATGCTTTTGTATTTAATTACCTTTTTTTTCATATCATGATCCTTCCCTAAATATTATGGAAACCACATTCACACTCGTGAAAATGCTGCTAAAAATAAGACATTATGTGGCAAAAAAAAGAAATTACTTTCAAAATGAGGAAAAAAATTCAGATCGAGGGAGATCCTATACATGAACAGATGAATTAAAAGTCAATAAACACAATACACACCTAAAGAGCAGTCCGGCCCGGTCCAGTTCTGCTCACAGGTACAAGTGTTGGTCTCTGTGTTGTAGGTGCCGTGACCGGAACACTGGTCTGGGCACATGGCCTTGGCGATCTCACAACTGACTCCGCCCCAGCCTGGCTGACAGTGACACTCACCGTGAATACACACCCCATGTCTGGAACAACTGGGTTCAATGCAGTCCACTGAAGAGAGAGAGAGAGAGAGAGAGAGAGACAGAAAGACAGAGAGCGAGCGAGAGAGAGAGAAGTTAATATATGTACTCAGTATGCATGTAAATCATTTTTGCAAGTAAAAAAAAGAAGTAAATATCCCTTTTACAGAAAGTTTTAGGCACACCTATCATATTAATTATAGTTGAGCTGCAGTACTCACTGAGAATCAATCGATTAGATCAGTCAATACTTATTAAATACTTACTAAACTTTAAGTTTGTACCTTTTTGTACAAGCGTTTTTGTACATGACACATTTTTAGATTCAAAAAAAGAAAGAAAGTCCCACAAAATGAAGCCAGAAGGACTTTCAGCTGCATCGGGCAGAGAAGTGGTCATTGTTAATGTCATTAAAGAGCAGCCATCAAGTTTCAGCATTTCAACAACACGTACTGACACCCCTTTGTGTCTGCTGGATGCAATTAGGCTCACCGTCTTCACAATTTTCGCCCTTATAACCGGTATTGCAGATGCAGGCCCCCACAATGCAGATGCCGTGTCCGCCACAGTTGATGTCGATGCACTGGTTGGCCGGCACGTCGCACTCGGTACCTTTCCATCCACTATAGCACTGGCACTGGCCTCGAGAGTACTGGCCGTTACCGCTGCACAGGACTGGACAGGAAGCTGCAGCAGAAACAGACGGGAAAATGGACCGGAGTCCCTCAAATGCTCCAAAAATGTCACCTTGTATGTTTACAGTGTCTGCAAACAACAATCCACATCATTAGTACGGCTTTTGTGACATATCTCTCTATCCTGATTGTACGTATTTCCTTTGCTCGTCACAGACGGCAAACAACGGCTCTTTTATGTGAAGGCAATTCTGGCTTTATTGGGAAGCCCTGCGCTGACTGGTTGCGTGACAGCTGAATGAGAATAATGTGCAATGAAGTCAGATAAAGAATACAAACCCTGAACATGGCAAAAACGCATCACAGCACAGGCCTTCGGTGATAAAACGCTCTCAAACCTCTGGACAACGCAATGTCATTGCACAGAGAAACAGAATAATGGCACAGCACAGGCGGGCGCAGATCCGCCCGCATGTCCTGCCTCTCGGTGTGTGTGTGTTTTAACCTCTAGAGCAGTCCGGCCCCAAAAATCCTGGGAAGCAGTGGCACAGGCCCGAGAGGCAGTCTCCGTTTCCATGACAGTTCTGAGGACACTCCATAATCGACTCTGATTATAGGAGGGAGGGAGACAGAGATGGGGGGGTGGGGGTGGGTAAGAGTAAACTTAAATGGGAATGCTGAATATGTAAATGAATACATTCATAGTCATACACAAAACAACACAGGCCCTCTGTGGTTGCCGTAGTTACAGCCAATCAGATCAACACATGCAAACTTCCAATTACATCGCTGCCTCTCATCTCTCTCTCTCTCTCTCTCTCTCTCTCTCTCTCACACACACACATGCACGCACACACACTGAATTAAATTAAATGCTTCAGTTAGCAGTAGCCTGTAATTTACGCAGCACATTTCTCTTCCATATCACCAACTGTTTTATATTTATACAATCGATAAAATCAGTACATTTATTATATAACAATGTTGTTCCCCACCTATTAGAATGGTGTTGTAGGACACTTGTTCGGTGCTGCGTCCGTCGTTGTAAAATGCCACATGCCAGATTCCGGTGTCCAGGAACTGGATGAAGCCGGCATCGTGGAGGTTCACTGAGCGGGCGTGTCGAGCTCCTCGCTGCTCCTCCTCGTGTGCGCCGGCACGTCCTGAGTCCATGTCGCTGAGCGCTCGCTTGTCTTTGGAAATGAGGCGGCTGCCATCCAGAAGCTCCACAAAATCATACTGGAAGAAGGACAAACACCGTGACAGTACAAGTACCTGAAGTCCATGAATGTAAACGCTTTTCAACTTGTCGATGTTTTATTGCTTTGAATACAATGGGGGGGGGGAGAGATGTTTTTCTCTCTGGACTTTCATCTGTTTTCCTAGATTTACCCCACAAATCCGTTGGATTGAAACGTCACATTGGTGAAAGTGTGTTCTTTCCCACTTTCTTTCCAAAGAGTTAGCGTTGGAGTTTCAGAACGAATACAATAATTAAATATAAAAATATGGGAAATATTGAAAATGGGTCCCACAACCCAGAACAAAGCCTTTGTGTTAAACTTTCCAAACATGTGTTTGTGTGGCTAACCTGTGTGTGTGATGGTGGTAGGCCTTTGCGTCCGTACACCCCGACAAGAGCATCTCTCTGCACCGAGATGTTGAATTTTAAGAACTGAGGTTGGTCGATATAAAGCTGGGATCTCCAAAACACTCCTTTAATACAGAAGAAAAAGCATAAAGAAACAAACATATATATCACAGACCAGACAGTTGTGTAAATGTGTGTGTGTGTGAATAACCTGGCGGTACGTCTTGTGTGGCTCGCCTGCCCACATCCACTTCTCCTGTGTCTATGGTGTTGTTCTCCAGAAGAAATAATTTACCTGCACAGAAAGATTGAGGAATAAAAATTCACAGTCACTTCGGAAATCATTTAGTTCCTTTCATATTGTTGTTCTTCCTCCTCTTCTTGTCCCGTCAGGCGTCGCCACAGCAAATCAACCTTCTAGTCGATTGCATGCGTGATTCTGGCAAAGTTTTATGCCGGA
This sequence comes from Brachionichthys hirsutus, assembly GCF_040956055.1. Taxonomy (NCBI): domain Eukaryota; kingdom Metazoa; phylum Chordata; class Actinopteri; order Lophiiformes; family Brachionichthyidae; genus Brachionichthys; species Brachionichthys hirsutus. The sequence goes on from NC_090913.1 coordinate 3,810,921, forward strand.
TGCCATTCCTGCCGCAACCCTCTGCATTTATTCGGGCTCGGGACCGGCACAAGGGAGACACTTGTATTAAATATTAATAATAGTAAATAAGACATTCCTCCATTATATAATTCTGCAATCTGACCTGCATTTATTTCTGTAATGACGAATCAGGATGTGTCAGATAGATAACTGCTGCTCAAAGCTTGTCATTTTCATTGGCTGGGGAGGTCATAGCATTATACTGTAGCAGCTTAAGAAATTACATTCAGGCAATTAACCAACTGACTCTGAATGTGTGTGTGTGTGTGTGTGTGTGTGTGTGAGAGAGAGAGAGAGAGAGAGAGAGAGAGAGAGAGAGAGAGAGAGAGAGAGAGAGAGTCAGTGTGTAATATTTAGGTGAGTTGTTATACTAATATAAGCTGCATCAGCCCCTATCGTCCGTTTAGTTTGTACAATCTGCAGAAACTAAGAAACTTATATTAATCCGAATGATCTTATTGGTCAAAGATCAGCTGATGTTTTATTGGCTTGGAAGCATCTTCATAGCTCCGTCAATGGTATGGAACATTTAGAGCTTGGCGTTTAATCTCTAGAGGAATGCAACAAGACTGATAACACTACTGTACATGTACTTGTAAACTATAAACCACTTGCACAGCACTCAATGCTACTTTAGGGCAATGTAACATTAACCTCTGTTATATTTGAATGTTAATGCTGCCAAAAAGTGAAGCAGACAACAAACTGCGTTCTGGTAGACAGTCCGTAGGAGGGTGGGAAAATGTCTCTTTTACAACAAGCCAATAAATATTCATGCATATGAACTCCGCAGGGGACGAGCAAAGCTAGTTGCACTTTTATAACTTTAGAAGGATGTTTGAAAAGAATCACAGAACTAAATCCTTACAGAAAACACAAAACCCTGGCATGTAAGCGGTGAATTAAAGGACCTCAAGGGGTCTCCTGGACATCATCTGACAGCATGTCTCTGGAATCCTCTAGTTTTTGACCAGTTAGTTTGGTTCGATGCCCACTTATACAGTTTGTACATAATGACTGCGCAGTCGTCACTTATTATAACAGCAAATCAGGATCACACGACCTCCTGCAGTGGATGAGCATAAATCGGAAGTCGTGCTCCTGGTGGAGAAGACGGACTCACGGTGGTTTCGGCATGACCTCACCGTTGTCTGTGGACACCGTGAAGGTGTTTGGAGTTGTATCTCTCGCCACGCCTCCATTTTCAAACGCCCCATACGCTTCACTCTCCTGAAGCTGCCAGTTTAGACCAAAGAGGTGCATCGCTGAGGAAAAGGAAACATGAAAAAGCTCTGTGATAAGGAGAAGAAGAGGACAACAGGCAGGCTAGCACCGTGTGCACATTTAAAACAAGGCAGAGTGAAAGAGAAAGCAAAGGGAACGATAAGGCAAAGAAGGAAATTAATGTCAAGCAAGAAAGGAGAATGTAGGAAATATGGGTGAGGGTAGCAACAACACAAACAACAACAATTCTATATTATATAATCATTCTAAATACTTATTTTTAAGATAATAAAAGAGTGAACAGTGGCAATATGAAGAGGACAAAAGAAAAGGTCAGGACAAAAAACTCTCTCTCTCTCTCTGTGTGTGTGTGTGTGTGTGTGTCATTGAGCTTGTAAATAATCTGTCCACTTTACAGCCACCTTGTGTTTCTTACTTTTACTGTGAGGTGGCTGTCGTCGTATTTTGAACAGCTCATGTTTTGTCCCTTGGGGTGACATTGAGACATCTTCTCTAGGGGGGGGGGCTTGGGATCCTTACTGTGCCCAGGTCTTCTCTCGCTTCTCTATAGTGTGACGTAACACTACCCCACAATGCAACGCCGCTGGCCATATTTGTGGGCAGCGTTTACAGAGACATGATAATCAGACCACGCGTCATTTCCCCCCAGAATTCACTGGGCATTCACTTTGCGTTGAATTTTGTAACATGGAGACACGAATGCTTTTACTCGTTACATGGAGGAAACGGCCGTGATTGTGGGCAAATATCCTCACAAGATCGACAAGTCCAAGTGGAGCAATGATCACTGATCCTGTGTTCCTGAATCTGATATGTAGATCTGATACGTTAGATTGAAGATGTTTCACCTCTCATCCAAGAGGCTTCTTCAGTTCTGAGAGACTTATACTCCTGTTGGAGCAGAAAACAAAGAACAAAGAAGAGACTGAAACCACCAAGGCAATCAGACTCCCCAGGAGTCGTCCCCCCCCCCCCCCTACCAAAAGACTCCCTGTAATTTTGAGTCACTCTATTCGTTATGGCGTCTCCAGTTTTATGCTGACTAAGATAAAGAACTGCAGAAGAGGCATTTTACAAAATGAATCAGCAAAGCAAGCAACATGGGAATTCGGTTTAATGTGAGGTCTCGTCATCCCAGTGCAATTGGATGGTAGAATCTAATAGTGTAGGCTGTTGTTTGAAGTTTACAAAGATGTATCAGTGTCTATAAATTTTGATGCAATACTGAAAAACACAAATTTGAACAGAACAGCTGTATGCTCATTACCACTGGAAAGCTCACTGCCATGATGTGAGATCATAAAAGGATGTCCACTTTTTATGCATTGTGCCTTTTTTATTTTCATTTTATTTTTGGTTGACGAATACTAAACTGACCCCAATTTGATTCTCTTTTGTCCCAGGGCCTTTTTTCTATTTTGGCTTTCAGATGTTCAAGAGGGTTTTGTTAGACTGTTTGACAAGTGTCTCTTCAGCCAGGCTGCTGCTTTTCCTTCTTTGATGGGGGGGGGGTCACTACTCACTAGTGAGAATTCCAACCATTACTAGCCTGTCCAGTGTGGCTGTAGTTTCACAATTGCCTCTTCATTGAATGAGGGGGCACAATGTTCAGACCCATCGATGCTGAATACACCAGGCTGCATTCGTCATCGTTGCATTGTGCTCAGGTGAGCTTAAACCTCTCTGGGGCGCAAACACAGTGAAACTCAGTGAACTCGCTTCAGAACCGTTCACCTCATGAGCTTTTTTAATTTAGGGCTATAGGAGCTTTTTTCGAGGGGATCGGATTGAGAATATGAGATTCTGAAGACCACTGTTGACATAATAATAGCTGTTATCATGTGACAATATTCCTAGTCTTCAAATACGATCATTTTCTCAGCAGCCAGAAAGAATAAAAGCGTGAACCTGTTTGTGTTATTTCGAAGCACACAAAGATGGCAGATTAGATTCCTCATGTGTTCACAGCAGACACTGCGGAGAGTCAAGTCAACGACCAATTACTGATTCAACTTGGGAGCATTTAGTGAGAGAAACCCCTGCTGTGGATTCCACCCCACACACACTAACACGCACTCGAACATACCGATTATACACACACACGCACATCTCTCACCTCATTAAATTAGAGCCATGCTGTGCTAGCCTGTTACCCACAAACCCCTGGTGAGGACAGGAGCAAAGGGTCATGGGAGAGTGCTGGCTAATCAACAGAAGTGTGTATGTGTCTGACATAAGTGAATTAATGGCCATTGTAGGAAATTTAGAATTGAAGGAACATTTAAAATATATTCAGTTGCCTCAACTATAATAGCGCTAAGGATGATAGTGCAAATATATATACAAGACCCATCCTGAGGTTGTGTATAAATATTTGTTATAATCTGCAAACATAATTATTTATAAACTGTAGATACTATAATAAAAAAATGTCCTGCAGGATAAATCGTTGGATCAATAGGGAACGCTCTATCCCTGTGCGTTCAAAGCAGGGCTGGGATGAGCAACCTGGTGAGCAGCTTTGCTTCCTCACCGGGAGACGTTACAGCATCCCAGAAATGTGTTGAGGACATGAAAGGTTGTTAACAGTTGGACGCAGTGGCTCCACTTCTTCCGGTGTTTTGGGGTTTTATAACTGTAATATCAGACAGAGCTACGGAAAAAAGCCTCATCGTTTGAAGACAGAGGACCAAGAAGAAGAAATACTGCACATTATTTCTGTGTATTTCTGTAAAAAATAAAATGCACAGATGCTGCTAGAGCTGCCTTCATGTGGTGTTACGAGTATTTGGAAAAAGTTTTATTCCTGATTGAAAAACGTTGACACAAGTTAAGGTAGGCATGAGCTGTAGCACAGTTTGTTCTTGTTACAGCAATCCCAGATTATACTGAAGTCAATTCTATGCCACTTACGGATTCAGGAGAATACCTTTTCATGAAAAATGGCAGATGGCTGTTATGTGAATGTATTTTATTGAGAAATGTTGCTCTAGAATTTATGCGGCAACTGGCTCGTAACAATCTCGACTGGAGACAGTCCTTATATCCTCAAAGTTATTTGTGCTGTGTAGTACTGAAACATTTGTTACTATAATGACAATGAGATGAAAGAAACTCATATATAAAAATGACATATATATTATATATATACGTAAAAGAAACATTTGAAAATGTTTTGGCTCATGGCAAAGAGGAGGGTTGGACCGATGGCAAGGTAACTTGGGTTCTAATGATGCACATGGAGGAATATAATTAATTCTAGATGCAGAAAAACAATGAAAATAAGCAGAGAATTCTCATTTAATTTATAAACTAATAATGAAGGCAAAAAGAAAGCATTCAGAAATGCCAAATCATCTTGGTGAAAAATATGCACCAGAAAGTGATTAAAAAAAACCAAAAGACTGAATAAATTAATTTTGGGGCCAGCATGAAATCCATTGGAGAAGGACATTTAAAAAGATATCTTAGTACTAAACTGCAATTCTTATAAATTGCATATTAGAAAAAAAAAAATCAAGTTGTTGAATTAAAAATAAAAATTGAATACACCAGGAACCTTGAAGGCACCTCTCGAGTTCTTGGTTGTTGAATGTGGAAAATTGTGCGTTTTTGACTTACGTTCCAGAAAGTAAATGTGTTAGAAAAATGGAGGGTTGGACAGAAGGCATTCCTGTGTCTGCACTTTGTCTGGGGCATGCCTTGCCAAAACATAGAGGCTGTTGGATGCAGGGCTTGTCATCACATAGGTTTTATTTACCTACTTATAAGACAGTCTTGCATTAGAAAAAACGACAAGGAAAAAAAACCCATCAACTCAAGTCTGGATCCTCCCGTTAGCGGCTACACTTACACAAGAGCATGTGCAGCAGCTAGTTTTGCACAAGAAAGATTTATTACATACAGATTGGACAGCTATCTAATAGAATATTGAAGTAACAGGGGTGGGCTGCGGGACAGAAGGTTTATGAGATACGACTGTTGAGCATTTGTGGGAATTCCAAATATGCAGACATGCACACAGGTGCATCTCGAAAAATCAGAACATCATGGAAAAGTTAAATATTTTTTGGCAGTTGTGCAGAAAGTTAAAACTGTCACTATTCTATATATAATATATATACATTTCAGCCTACACCAAAAAAACCAGTAAATTGTATCTCAAATATATTAGAATATTTCATGGGAATCACTGTTTATGCAATATAAGTACCATGCATCTATCAGTCAGTTGCAGTGCACACTACCTCAATCACTGTGAAAACTGCTGACTTGACAGTTGCCCAGTAGACTCTCATTGACAACCTTTACAAGAGATGTAAGCAACAGGCAATCGTAGCTGAAAGGGATGGCTGCTGTATGGAAGCACATTCATGGGACGTTGACTGGAAGGGCAAAGTGTGGGAGGAGGTGATGAGAAGATGGTCAAGCTAAGAAGACTCATGAACTTGAGGAGGAATGACAGAGTGGACTGACGGTGGAGTCAAAGCACCAGCAGAATCGCCCCTGGGCTATCGAGAACTAGAGTCGGACCATTGTTCAGTGGTACAATGTTGTCACATGAAAGTACATTTTGCATTTCATTTGGAAACCAAGGTTCCGGTTTCTGGAGGTGGAGTGAAGAGACACAGAATCCAGGCTTCTTGACTCCAGAGTGAAAGGTCAACCCAATCCATCACAGCCAATGATGGATTGGGATGCTGATTTCCTTTTTCCAAAGGACTTGGCATCTTCCCACGGAGCAAATACTAATCAGAACTGGTCTGCTGACCGTGGCGTTAATGTGCTTGGCATTAACTCACCTGACCTGAACCCGGTGTTTTGTCAAGAGAAAGCTGAGACAGGTCGGACCCACAACGCAGATGAGCTGAAGGCGGCTATTAAAGCAGCCGGGGCTTCCAGACACTTCATGCAAAAGTAGTATTACATGCGTTATTTAATTAACTTTCCAGAAGTTTGACTTTTGTTATTAGAAACCTTATTTTTTAAAATGAAATTCTAATATTGTGGGAGACCAGATTTGTGGTATTCAAGATATATAAAAAAAAAATGCTTGAAATATTTATAGTGAAATTAAATCAATGTTGAATAATAATAAGTCTTACTGTTTCTATTACATTACGGGAAAAATGAACTTTTCCATGACGCCCTAATGTATTCACACACACATATGTGCAGACAATTGGTTTAAAAAAACACATTATTGTTTATTTTACCGTGTTAGAAATTACAGCAAATGACGATCTCGAAAAGAGCAGTTAATTCAGAATTCATGTCCCATTTTTGTTAAATCCAGGTGTGTGTGTAGCTTTGCTAGATCAACAAGAACACAAGTCTCCACTGAGGGTTAGGCATGTGCTCATTAGCCGGCGGTCCCTCTGTTCCACCATCAATCAATCCTCCGTCAAATGCAGCATTTTCAACTGAGCGGGACGTCTGCTGCACATCCCTCTGTAAGCGTATCACATGTTTAACATCTCACATGTTTAGAACTGTGGCTGTGTGGGTGTGTGTACACCCTCACATACTGCGGTGGGATGGATTCATTGTAGTTTGTGTATCAAGCGTTGATGTGTGGGAACCATAAAATCCAAGTATACTGCTGCTTGAATATAAAAGAAAAAACTCTATAATGATGGTGGATGAGGGACCTCATGTAACAAATACACACACACACACACACACACTCACACTCACACACACGCATGCCTGCCTGAGGCAAATGTTCTTCAGGTCCAAGGACCATCTCTGCTGGTGCCATAATTGCTTCTGTTCATTGTGGGAATTGATGGATGCCACTCTTCCTCCCCTCTGACTCTTTTATTTCTATCATTCTCTTCCATCGCTCGCCGGGCTTTTTAACCACCGACACACAATTTAACAAGGAGCAAATTGCTTTGACAACGATGTTGCCGCGATGGAAAGAACCAGTTGTGTTTTTCTCGATTACATTCAAAATGTAGCCTCCTTGGATTTTATTGAGCTCTTTCTTTCTTGTCGGGTCGAGTCCGAGGTTTACATTCAAATATGAGTGCCATGATACGTGTGCGTATTTCACATTGTTCTCGTGAGAGGAGAAAATTAATACTTAAAATGGGAAATGTCTGACTGCATTATCTTATAAAATCGAATTGAACTCATTATTAAATCTAATTCCCTTCACAACTGTCCATAAGTGAGACACGAAGCCAGACTCGATGCTTTCAGTGACATAAAGGATTATTATTGGGCCTTATATTTTATTTCAACGACTGCCAACATTGGTAATCACACACAGTAAATGTTAACACTGTAGGATGAAGTCGACTTCCACTGAAACAACCAGAGTATATGTTCTTCCTTATGCTGATTGAAGTTACAGTGAAGGGGAAAAATAATCATCTTATTTATTGAAGATCCGTTAAATAGAGATTTGACATTAATATGGGTTAGAAATGTATAATTTATTCACCAGAGAGGCTCAGCTCGTTAAGGCGGTGCATTTGCAGAATAACATATGTTGTATGTTCCATTATTACCGCCGCCGAGGACGTTACGTTTTCACCGTCGTTGGCTTGTTTGTTTGTCTGTCTGTTAGCAAGATAACTCAACGGGTTCTGGACGGATCTTGACGAAGTTTTCAGTAAATGTTGGAATTATTCCCAGGAACAGTTGATTAAATTTTAGTAATGATCCAGAAGAGATCCTGGATTCTGGATCACTTTTAAAGTTTTGGTAACGTTGCAAAAACATTTGTTTCTCAATATCTCAGTTGATTATTAACCAATGTTTATGGAATTTGACACAGTCATGTAGAGTCGGGACCTCTATCTTAATAACGAATTTCATCCGGATCGGATCCGGATTGTGGATACTGTTGTGATCAGAATTTTCCCATTTATTATAATGGAGACTTTTTCCAAAAAAATCACATCTTGTAAAATATCCATTTACATTTTCACAACAAAATTTTGTTTTTGGACGCTTTCAATAATGTCTATCTTTTTACCTTCACAAAGGTCTTTTAGTTTTTGCTGACCTTTACCGAGACGCTGTGGAATTAGTAGTGGTCAAACGGGGGTGAATGGCGCAGTGGGCTGGCCTCAGCTCACCTGCACACCGGGCTTCTGCACAGTGATTGAAGGATAAATCGAAAGGCTGAGTCCCTTTTTGATTGACAGCTCTTTTCAAATACACTTGAGCATTGGGAGCACATTCTCGTCAAGGATTTGTTTTTACAAACGAAGTAGAAAAACTAACTGCAAGTAACATGGTGCAAAAATGAAAACCAAGTTTGCAAAGAATTACTGTAGAATTTGCTCAATTTATTAGCCAACATAGTACCTATGGTATATCCTGAGCAGCAGCCTGGATATCTGATGGGCTTATGAAACCGCAGAGTGAAAACCGATGCACGCAGCAACACAAGTAAACGATACACAAAACTGCAGAGAGGAAGGAAACTGGAGAAGATTGGAAGAAAGATGAAAGAAGTCTAAATTATCACCCTGGGCCTGCGCCAAACCAAGCCGAGATTAAAAACAATATAGGAGAGAAAGATGGCCAAAAAGATAAAGGGTGTGTTTGGTCTTACCTATGCAGTAACAGAGCAGTACAGAGAGCAGTACAGATAGTCCTACTGCACTGAGGGCTGTACACCTGAGGAAAAACAAACAAACAAGGACAAAGATTGTGTTGTGTTGTCACCTTCTTGTGTTGTTGTGTTTGTAATAGCAGTGTTCAAAGGACAAAGAAATGTCCTCCAAATTCGTTCAACTCAAAGTTTCACATCTCATTCACTTTTAATAAAATCTGATCTTGTTTATTTTATCTGACTACTTTTATTGTCAATATTTTCCATTGTATTTTTCAAAACGCCAACAGCCCAGCGCCTCCATTACAAGATGCTCTGTGGCGAACAGCAAGAGATTCTGTTCAACACTGTACAAAAACGGACACAATCGACATAGTTCAACAGACCAGCCATGGAACCATCGCTGCTGCAGGAACCGGCTATCTATTGGGTTTCCCTTGGGTTCTGAAGCCCGTCTGATGACACACCGTGAAAACTATGTGTTTGAAAGCTAGCCAAGTCCCACCGTCATCGAGTCGGGCCTGCTCAAATCTGGTATCAAAATGTGTTCTGGGTGACGACACAGCGCTCTCGCTCCCAGCACTAAAGTGCTGCTCTACATGTCTCTAAAGAGACGTCACTTTTCCTCAATTGTCTTTTTGATCGCATGGATCACTGGAGTGAACATGATGCGGTTCTTCATTCAACACTCTGAAAGAACGTTAGAACCTAGTCAGAACCCGGGCCGGTGCCATGCTGGCCAACTCTAGGTTGTCGAACTGCCACATTGGTGTCATGATGTCAGATCTGGAAGCCCTCGTCCTTCTTAACGCTCAATGATCCTTAGGAGGCTCGCCTGATTCCGCTTAGCTGGCACTGGCCCATTCTCTGTAAACTGGATTAACTGGATTATCCATTGATACCCAAAGCTCACGACCAAAGGTGAGTGGAAGAACACAGAGTGACGGGTAAATCGAGACCTTCTTCCTGTGGATTAGCTCTTTTTACACCACAGACAACTGGTCACAATCCACATCATCACAGACGCGGCTCTGCACCATTGATTAATCTTCTGCACCCTTGAGCACTGCAGAGAGATTGAAGAGCCGATCCAGTGACCGGAAAGAGAACCTTATTGTTCCTACTGAATCCGAGGTTTCTTTTTTTTTGCAGTAATAAATTGACCACGCCTCTCAGCTACACCTGCTCCTTGTACGACTCTGGTTTTGATTTTACAGCGTGCTTTGGCTTCTTTCTACCTGTTTCCCCTCTTACCTCCATGAGCAGTACTTGGAGGATTTCTTGAACTTGAAGGCGGAGCGGGACAAGGTGTTCCTCGGCAACGGCCTGGTGGGTGGAGAATACACTGAGCCGGTTGCCATTGTGTAGCCGGGAGTTGCTGAGAAGAGTGGGGTGGTGCCTGTGCCCGTCTTGAAGAGGAAGTGCCTGGAAGTTGTGAGGAGAGAGATAACTTAGTTGTGGTAGACTTATCGCTGTATTATATCTGACATTAATAATGATGATGTGCCATTTGTGCTGCACTCCCGATGGGTGGGAACCATTTAACTGGCCGCTCCGCATGACCCCGAAGAGCCACCGTAGTTTACCGACGCCGTGACACCCAGATAGCTTCAGAATAATGGCCACATTTATTCTTGTCATGCCTCCGCTGATCATTCATATGCAATGTGGACATGATGAAAGGCAAAGTATTTGTGTATCAGGCCATGTCATATTCATGTAGATGATTAATAAAGCCTGTGAGGTGATTTCTTCCTCTTACTATCCTGCATCTCTCATTTCCAGCACAACATCTAACCGTAACTACTTCTTGTGATATGCAATAGACTCCTGCCAAATAAACAATGTAGGCTCATGAAGATTACAGGCCGGAGTCATGCGATGTTGACACAACCCCCAGACATCCTTCAAATTACTGCACAACAAATGCACAAGTACACAACTCCAGTCCTTTCCTGAGCCAAGAGAAGTCGATATTTTATTGATTTTGGATACGTGGGCTGGAGAAGATGACCAACACTTAAGAAGCGTCACCTTAAAATCTTCTTTCCTTTGAAACCTCCAAACATAAAATATATAAAAAAACCCACAATGTTAAAAGCCAGGACTACTTATCATACTAATTAAAGCTTAGTGAGGCTAGAATGTATGACCAACCAAGGAGAGGACAATTATTATATGTGTGCAGTGAGGCCAAGCAGTTGCCATTTGTTGAAATAACTGCAGGAAAAATTCCACAATAAAATCACTGGGATGTACATGTTTAGCTGCAGCAATTACCAAGGTCACAATGTCTAATTAATGACAGAACCCCGGCTAATGAGCATCTGTAATTACAATCAGACTGCTCTCTAACAAGGCGGTGAGATTAACAATTAGAACCTATTATAACAAGGACCCTTCAATTAATATCTGCCTTCGGTGAGATCAGAAGATAGCAGGAGTTAAAGAGGAGGAGGCTCAATAACTGGAGACAGAAGTGAGTAACAATTTATTTTGCAGATGACTTCAAATCAAGTAGTTAAAGGAAAACCTTAAAGGGGACATATTGTGTGGGGAAAAATACATTTTCCCATGTTTCTACACTCATATTTTGGTGGTTTTGGGTCATTACCAACCCAAAAACTGCACAATGAAACGATCCAGTTAATCCTGGGTAGTTTGTGTAGTTCTGTAATTAAGTATTGAAACATGTCTGGCAGCAATGTCCCCCCGTTGTGACGTCATATCAGGGGCACGTTCACGAGATGTGCGTACTCTCCCCGTGTCTGCGCTCTGCACGTCCACGCTCTACCTGTGGCTCGTCGATGAAGAAGAACAGAGTGGATGAAGTTTATTTTTGGTGGTAATGTTCCACCAAAAATTGGCAAAATCTTTTAGTGTATGCTAAAAAAAAAGTTCACCTCACTGGTTACCATGGTTGCGTGCCCGCTATGATTTTTTTTTCGGTTTCATTTTCAGAGGCGTTTCTGGCAGAGCTGTTTGAGACAGAAACGAGGGACGCTGTCCTGCAGCATCTGTTTGCTATTTTGACCAAAGACTGTCACAGATATTCCATATAAGCGTCTGGGAACTGCGTTAACTTGTGGAGAAAGGGTACAATATGTGACCTTTAAATGGCTTTAATTCAAAGCGTACTCGCAGGTAGGGTTAAGGCTGTGCACCTGCATACCCTGGTGTCAAGCAGGCCCTGAATTCCTATTTAGAGTCACACCAGAAGACATCAGGATACAATCACATAGAGCTGGACGTCCTCTAAACCCACCAGAGGGTGACTGGGGCATTTATCAACCCACCACACCACAGGGTCTGCACTACCACCGCACCATAAGTAAGTGTAAAAGTCTTCTGCGATCAACATGCAGCAGGACACAGGTGGAAGCACATCTGACTTATTCCTCTGCTGATGTTTGGCAGGTGTTGTCATGCATTAAATGAAGCTCAGTTCAGCTGAACTCTGAGTTACAAGCAGTTTCCTGAAGCTTTCTGCTCCACGAGATCCCTCTCCTCTCCATCCAGTCACAACCTGTCCCATCACCCATTGCCCCCCCCCACCTCACCCCACCCCGAACTGTTAAATTGTGAAAGTGTTTTTTCTGCTGTCAATCAGCAATGTAAGCGTTTTGCAGCCACCCTAAACCGATGCTCCTTCTCTCTTCTCTGTTTAAAATAAGAGAAGAGAATGCTAATGCCAAGAGTAGAAACTAAAACCTTCTGCCTTTTATCGCAAACATTTATTTTTATACTTACAAAGGTGCAATTATCTTTAGCTGTAAATAACACTCGGCAGCACTGTGGAACATCTTGAGCACAATTCTGGACTGATGGTGATATTTTAGTTCCTGAGGAACACAAATACGTCATTCTTCTTTCAATTACAGTAATCACGACTGTGTTTTTACACAATCCGTCAGCTTGTCATTAGCATTTTCCTTTTAGACACATCAGTTTCCCTGGAACACAAACACACACACACACACACACACACACACACACACACACACACACCTACACACACACACACACACACACACTCCTTGCCATTTTTATGTCTACCTTTGATTGGGCTCGTGAATTTTGTCCTCGTGAGTATCCTTGCTTTTTATTGGGTGCTGCCACCTTCTGGTGAGTTTAGGAACCTTTAAGCATAATAAATACTTCATTGGATGTAATAAAAACACAACAGCAGCAACACCTGCTCCATCAGGTCGTCTGCCAGAACATTTCCTGCGTCCCACACTGCGAAGAACAGAAAGCAGGACGGTGCCATGTTTACTATGCTATAAACCATGGCCGAAACTATCGACTGGACGGAGCGACTGGGCTGTGATGCAGCACAAACAGCAAGGAAGACAGATTACAGTAATAAATGCAAAGCCTCCTGCCCAACGTCAGCCAGGGATAAGCCTCTGCCCTCCTGCGACCCCACCCTAAAGGAAAGTATAAGTGCGCAGTATCGCAGAGTATCCCAGTGTACTTCAGCTACTGATGACACTACAAACCGCGTTGGAACAAATCTATTACTATTAATAGATCAGAACAAAGCATCACCAACTGCTATTCCATCACTGCCATCTGATGTTCGTAACGGCCCCGATGCTGATGTGAGCTGGAGGACGAACTCCTCGTCGTAGAGACGTTACAGACACGCTGCACTAGGACACAGTCCGGGATGTGAAGTAGTGAACTCCACTGGAAATGTCCCGTTGAGCGTTTAGCGTGCTGATTCAAGGCGCTTGAGTTGTGGCCGCCACTATCGTTTCTTTGCAGAAGGGGGTCACCTTCTGCAAAGAAACGATAGTGGCGGCAAGTGTGTTCGTGTGTGATTGACACCAACACCTGTTTAATGCGGGGTGACAAGTTCTGACGGTGTCCCCTGACATGACAGGTGCAGGCGCATGAATCTTAGAGTCAGGATTGTGTGTGTGTGTGTGTGTGTGTGTGTGTGCATGCCAATGAAGGGATTACCACCTCTAAATGAGGACATTGGCACCGTCCCGCCACATGTCACCGCATTCTCACCTTCATTCATCTCATCTATTTAATAAATTACACACCCGTTAACTTTGTCTCCGTCTAGTTGTCACTCCTGGCAGCGGGGGGGGGGGGGGGGGGGCTGTCTCATTGTGCTTCACATCCTTTTCATGCATTGTTCTTCAACAAAAATTGATATAATGCTTTGCGTGAAAGAAATTGTAAACATAGATGTTTATGAAGAGAGAGAAAAAAAGAAAATCTAGAATTTTCGACTGATTGTATTTGTTTCACTCAAGAGCGTCAACCCTGATTCTTTCTACCCATTCTAATGGGTTTGGGGAAACGGCGTGAGAGACGGCGCTGCGCTGCGAGACATGAGCTAATTCTCCTCCGTCACTTCACGGCTGACATCATATATAATAGAGCTGCAGAAACACTCTGGAGCGTCTGGAAAAAAACACAAGTTGTCCCGATGAATTCAAACAGCTGACAGCTCCGGCTCGTATCTCGCTCTGGATGCCAAAGTGTCATTATAGGAGCAATAAAGAGGAGACACGAAGAGGAACACGACGTCTACAGTGTCACAACATGGAGCCATCTATTACACATCACATACGTTAGAAACGTCGACGGATTCCTCTTAAGATTCAGTCCAGAACTGGCAGCGTTGCATCTCTCATGTAAAGAATGCAGTACTGAGCTGTACATTTCCTTAAGCTGTAACTGTTGTAAAATGTAAATTGTAACTTCTCAGGTGAAGCTGTTGGCTATGAACTACAGACAAGGGAGTTTTACGCTTGTGCTCCAGGCTGCATCTTCATGTTTTATGGCCACGTTCCCACAGGGAGAAGGAGATGCATGCAAAGTTGTGCGTGTGCAGTGTCGAAAAGTCAGCTCAACAAAACTGCAGACATCGTGCTCGAGTTTTACGTTGGTTAAAAAGAAATAAACGCGTACCCGAAGTAGTTCCCCTGCCACTAATAGAGCCATGTTCACAAAAGCGAATGCTACCTCTAAGTACCTGATAACACGTGTTCATAATCCATTTTCTTTTCTTTTTACCAAACTGATCAAACAAATTCATTTAAAATGTTTTTGAGCCTGAAATCTGCAAAGTAGCTCAAATGATACTGTAGGACATGAAAATGCAAGTAACGCAGAACGTACATTACTTGGGTAAATGCTTTTAGTTATGTGTGTGTGTGAGAGAGACACACACAAAGAACAATAGTGTGGCTTAAAGGTATGTGGCAGTTGGTGAGTGTTTTGTCTGTAAAGATTAGCCCTGTCGTCTATATGATACTGTGGCAGTCTGGCACACACACCTACACACACACACACACACACACACACACACACACACGGTCAACATGATCCCATGTCAGCTGCAGAGACATGCAGGATATAGAGCTGGGTCAGACTGCTGTGTGCCACTGATATTGATCGTTTCAGTCTCGCTTATTATTCACTTTGACAGATTACAATTAGACGATGGACAGAGCACAGAGGGTCAGGGTCAGTGCACATGATGGGTTAAACCCTAAAGCCTTTGATTGAATGCCGGGTCACACTTCAAGGTGTGCTGTCGTATCGATAAGTGCTATATGACACTATTAGCTGTAACTTCGACCAGTGCCGTGAGATATTTCTTAGCGGGGGCGGATAAATGTTCCATAATCTCTGGCCCTATGTTCTTGTTTTTATTGTATTTCAGACCTCGAGCCTCCTTCAACATCAATGAGATTTCCTTTTTTGAATTTGTATGTTCTTTGTCAATTCACTAAGGCCATGTCATTTTTATCAGTCTGTTTTGTGTCTGTTCTCTGTCACGTCCCTCCAGTGTCAGATTTCCAGTTCCTCCTGTGATTGTCCTGTTAATTCCATCCTCCTTTTGCTTTTAGGCTGTGTGTGTTTTTTTCCCCCGTCTAGATTATTCCATTCAATAGTGTGGACAGACAAAAAATAAAATAAAAAATACATGAGGTGACTAATTTCAGAGAACTTACAGCTTCACTCATTTTACTTCAAACTGGTAACTTCACCATTTTCCAGCTCGGTGCGCCCACTGAACCCAATTCAACAGAATCTCCCTGATGACATCAGTCAAGTGATCCCAAGAATTTTCCCAACTTGGAAAAGGATGAAGTTCTTTCTATGCACTAGTGTTGTTCCAATATGCATGAGCTGTGTCCAAGCTTGTTCCTGAGGGGAAGCTCCACAAGCTGGAAACCAAGAGAGTTGGAATTTTTCATCTTGGGCGATGAACTAATTTTCTCTAATGGCTCTATTGCTAAGTGCCTGAACGATTTGTAACCAATTTCTCATTTGCATTGACTTTGTCTGCAAACTAGTTACTCGTGGGAATAGTGTGGATGCAGCCTTGCAGTTCCGTTTTTCTGTCAGTTGTGCGAAAGCACTAAAACTTGATTCACAGTTTGCTCCACATAGATTTCTGTTTGGCTGACTGTGCGATGATTTGTGAGACAATGTGACACAATGTGTGACTTCAGTTGTGACACTTGTTAAGCATTGAAAACAAAAATAAATCCTGATGTCCTGTGGCGTGTTTCTTCACTCGTTTCATTTGGGTGGCCTGATGGTCAGAACATGAAATCTCTCCCTGCCGGCGCTCTGCTGTCAGCTGTTCTGGTATCTCAGAGCTAATATGGTCAAAGACGACTTCAATGATTGGCATCATTTAAAATTTGCAACCAGTCCTAAAAATGGTTATTTTTGTCAACACCAAGGCCAAATTGTCCGATATGTACCAACATGCATCTTGGTTTAAATATAAATTTAACTGCTATTGAATTTGAAAACCATAAAAAGGCCTATAACTACATACAATAATATTTCAGAAAAAAGAAGACAAGCAGAGAACATAAAAAGGAAGAAGGAATGAAGGAAACACACTTGAGAAGAACTAAAGAGAAAAATGACAGAAATCAAAATCAAAGGAAAGACAGTGAAATTAAGACGGGCCAACCTATCGGTGAGGAATGTTTCATTTTGGAGATGCTGGACGTCTTTCTCTGCAGCACTGACTGCAGCATCCGGCAGAGGATGGATGCGTCTGCCGCGCTTGGAGCGCCTCCAGGTCGCATCATGTATTTTTCAGCTCTGCCTTATGAGCTGATATTTTCTCTCGCGCTATATCCAGAAGGCCCAGCAAGTTGTTTCATCTCCAGGCATCTCTGAATATGTGTGATTGTCACAGAAAGGGACAGACATACTATTTCATACACAGACCCTTATAAATACCACACTGGCATACTGGAGGCTCTGTCCTTTCGCCTCGGAATGGGCCCAATACTGAAAGATGTAGCATTTAACTCGCGTGTATGTGCATGTGTGCCTGGCATATGAATGTACAGCTGAGTCAGGGGGACATGGGTTGACTGTGCCTAAAGTCCAAGCATTCTTCAAAATGTAGGAGGTCGTAAAGATCCAAGACAGAGAGCCCTCTATCAATATATCATCCCTTTTTTTCCTTGTGAGGGCTGAGAGCGAAATATAGAAAGGAAAGAGAAGAAAAGAAAGAGTTGGCAACAAATTGTCTGGTGAATTAAAGGTCAAGGTTAAAGACACCCTGATAAATTGTGTGTGTGTGTGTGTGTGTGGTGGGGGGGGGGGGGGGGGTTTAGCTTAGCTGTCCCCAAAGTCTACAAATTCCCACACACTAGCACCGAGCCAAATGTCAGCCAGTCTCTATTAATCTGCTGCTCTCTTTTCTCTCTCGGTGACACGAACAAGCGCAGCGCAGACAAAAAGACGACTCCATGAAAGCAGGTCTTGTACCAATTACAACGGGCCTTTTTTCTTTTCTTTTTTACGATGGGCCATCGGCCCACAAACGAATCTGTTTGAGTACAACTTAACAATTGAATGCACCTGTATTTATAACTGAGATGTGGACGGGGCCTCCTGTGCATGTGTGTGTGTGTGTAACATGTCTGCAGCTGTGTTGAGCTGGGATCATTATTAAACAATCAAATAGATCACCTGCAGAACGCCACCCGTCGCCCCCCCCAAAGCAGAAATCTGGCACCTTTACAACATGTGAAATATACACAATGAGACACAGCAATTTAACTTACTGACAGAATCCAGTCCAGGTTTACACAATGAAATAGTACTGACTTATGCAGCCAACACGATAAATCCAGAGGTCGATGAAAATGGAGATCCAGGTGATGCCAGAGCAATGCTTTTAATTTGAAATCATGTTTCAATCATGTTGTAACAAGACACACACACACCACTGCAACTATGATGTATTTGTTGCCCAACATGAATGCCGGGCACCAAAAGGAAACTGCTTTGGTAGAAAACCATCCATTACACACTTGCACTAGGCTTTTTGCCACTTTGTGGATGGAGACCTTCTAACTGAGTCGCCAGAATCACGTCAGCTTCCAGCTTTGGAGAATGTGTCAGCAGTCAGAATGCTGATGAAGACAATTCATTTTACAGCTGCTCATGCATTCTCTTGCTGAGACCAAAAAAGACTGAAGCTGGAACTATCTATATTTTGTACTTTTGGGAGGAGTTAAAATAAAATAATTCATGATGCAAGACACACCTGATGAATTGATTATATGGATTGGGGTACGATTTTACTCATTAATACCTCGGTTTAGTATTATTAATTCCTTATTTAGACTTAGAATTGCCTCAGTAAAAGGCCTCAGGGAGGGTTTGCCACAAAGTGACTATTGTAGTCGTTGCATTAGTCAGAGCATGGGGGCTTACCCTTACCTGCCTGGCTCCAGAATCGTCTCTAACGTTGCCAGATTTACTCTGACAGTTTTGCTCAGACAAGTTGTGCTTCTGCCGTCTTGGACTCCGGTGGGCCGGTAGTTAAAACGTTCGTTACCTTCTTGATTGCGAGCAAAATGCTCGCTGAACTTTCAGCTCTGCTGTGTTTGAAATGTCCCATTTGGCTTGAACGGCCACAAATCTGCCGTCACAGAGTCGCAGTGCGACGTGGGGCCCCTGCGCCATCGGTAGAGTCCTTTCTGCCGCCATTTTACTGATCAGGGATTATGTTTCAGACTCCGTACAACACGGCAACGTTTGTTTTTAAACATAACTCCCATGTGGAGGTTTGTTAAATTAACCTCCACACAACCCACCCTACTCTATACTTGCTGGGCTCAGGCTGGGGCCGATTGCATCACATAGCACTATATGAATTTCCTTTTTCAGCCAGGCGAGATGGAAAGAGGGAGGCAAACCGAATTCAATTGTGAAATTAAGAAGCCCATCTAAAACTGAAATCCTGGCAAAGCGCCCGGCTGTAAGACAGAGAGGGCAGCAAAGTGTCTGGTGAACAGAGGGCCACGGTTAAAGTCACTGCCATAATTTAAATGCTTGTGCAAGGACAGCCTTGGGGGGGGGGGGCGTCCTTCACAGAGTTGGCAGTGTGATGTTGCATGAGGGATTTTTAAAATATCAGCGATCTGCTTGAGATAAGATTTTCCTTTATTTGTATTTATTCATTTTCTTGTTTGGAATGTGGCATTGGTGTAAAATAAAGATACAGATTCAAGGCTAAAATGAAAACTATTTCACAGCTTAAAACGAACACCGCTGACCTGCGGATGCTCTCTAGAGCTTCGTGTCCCAGAAGGTAAAAGGTTAACATCAAAAGCTCAGCATAAAATGATTGTTGATTATTGCCAACCAACATTTTTCAGCATGGGTTTAATTCTTTCCGTTTTCTTTTAATGGACTCCCTTAAACCGTTTATTGTGTCACTGTATTTTAAATACAATCAATGACTTTGGATTCTTCTATCAAGCCAGGATGTCTCATGAATAATGAACAGATCATTTTTTTAATTGATCTTGAAGCATCCATAATCGACTAGACTTATACACTGCAGCATTTAATGTAGTCGGACGTCTATTTCCAAACTCGACACGACCTGATTGATGAGCAGATCCATCCTACGTGAACAAACCAATACAACTGTGCAAGGCTAGAGCTAGCTAGCGGTCTGGTCCCCCAGTACATGGCCAAACACGGGCCTCAATCGCACCATCTCAAGGGATGCTGGGAAATCCACCCACATGTTCCCTGTCATGCAACAATTATACAAGATTCCAATGCGTTCTGATCGCAGGCTTGCTTGTAGTTGACTATAAGCCTTTTTAGTTTGAGTTTGACATGAGGCTTACCTTCTTATTTTATTCGCACTGGGTCAGGCTTTAGTTTTAGTTGAGAAACAAACTCATCTAATGAAAATACATTTCCAAAATTCCTGATCATATTTGAATGAAGGTTTTATTTTATGTCAGACTGCTTTTGCACTTCTCATGGGACTAGGTTTCTATGCTGCAAGTTCTTCTCTCTAACCTCTGGGATATCGATCGTCCAAGTCGCCCTCCCAGCCCAGCCCACCTAAACAAAGTCAGCTAGCGGCAGCCCTGGTTTCACACCACCTAGCTGGCTATGCTGGCTGGATCAAGAATTCATCAGTGAAGTTACAAGGAATAGACGTAAAGAAGGTAGAGGACTTCAAGTGCCTCAGGTCAACAGTGCAGAGTGATGGAGAACCAGACTTTGATGGTTTGGACATGTCCAGAGGAGAGACAGGGACTATATCGGTAGAAGGATGCTGAGGATGGAACTGCCAGAGAACAGGGCTAGAGGTCGACCCAGGAGAAGATACATGGACGTAGTGAGGGAGGACATGAGGGTGGCTGGTGTTGGGGAGGACGATGCAAAGGACAGGGTGAAGTGGAGAACGTTGATTTGCTGTGGCGACCCCTCAGGGGACAAGCCCAAAGTACAGTAGATTACTTTCCTGATCGTAAATTATGATTTAATTGATTCATCATTGAATACAAATGTAACTCTCATTGACGTAGTCCGAGCAGAGCGTCGATCATCCCTTTTTTTCCTTGTGAGGGCTGAGAGCGAAATATAGAAAGGAAAGAGAAGAGAAGAAAGAGTTGGCAACAAATTATCTGATGAATTAAAGGTCAAGGTTAAAGACACCCTGATAAATTGTGTGTGAGTGTGTGTGTGTGGTGGGGGGGGTTCCCGTCAAATGTCGGGAAAGTGTCTCCGAATATCAGCTCCATCTTTCCGGGAGCACTCTCTTGAAACAGTCATGCTGACACTGGACACTATTGATCAGGCTATTGCCCTTCAGTGTCAATTTTAAAGCCGACTTCGTAACTGTTGGAAAGTAACACAAAGCCATTTTACCTTGTTTCCAGAGGCACATTGCTACCTAGCACCCAGCTGTCTTGCAGCGGGACGCTCTCGGGCGGCGTGGTCTGCAGGTCGGCTGGCGATTGGCCGGCCACAGGGGCCGGGCTTCCAGTGGGAGGGGTTAACTGCCGAGATAAATTCAGGGCTTGGCCAGCGCGATGTGTAGAACTCAGGGACTGGTTGAGAGCTGTAATCGAGGGCTGCCGGCGGTGAGGGGGAGGCACTGGAGGCAGGGCGGGGCCATGCTGATTGGATAGTTGCTCTGTAAATCAAAGAGAAGAAGCACGGTTGGAAGGATGATCGGCATTGGACACACATTACATCTGTCGATATCTACTTGATTGGCTGGTTGGATTCTCATAATGCATAAAATTGGACTGGCCAAACCTTCAAATAAGAAAAACCCGAGTTTGTAGGGTTTTAACAGGATCTTTGTATTTCTGACATTTTGTTGAAGGTTTTCTTGTTGAGCTTTCACTGGTACTTTAAAGACCCGAACGCACAACACAATGGCAGTCAAGAAAACATCTCTTCATTATTCATTATGATGTGTGGTAATACACATCGGCATCGTTAACAGGGGAACATCAGACTCCACTTCTAGGCCCCATTTCATCTCTCAATAAAATTTATCTGATCAGAGTTCGGATTAAAATTATGATCGGATGCACTGTGCTCATGGACCCTAAAAATATTGATCCGATTAGGACCTGCGTGTTCATGCATCACACTTTCGATCGGAATAAAATAAAAGACGGCTTGTGCCAAAACATCGGAATAAGTGTTTTCATGCGCCCTGATCGGATCATCAATCGGTATAAACCACCCCTCTCAATCGGGATAGAATCTTGATCGGATTGAGCTTGATTGAGACTATTCCCATTTGGGAGTGTACATGAAGCATTTTTATTCCGATCAGGCTTTTAAGCCGATTAAATGAGTCCATGTAAATGCAGCCAGTGAAACACAAACAATCGTCGCCCCAGAGATTGTGAGAGAGAAATCTGGGACAAACTATCAAAAGCATTAATTGTTTGTCAGGGTAAACACACATTTCTGTGATTCGGTAATTGACAGATCAGTCAGACAACTTCAGAGAAAGCATTTCTCTCTGTCTGCAACACAATCGTACCGTTTTTATGTGAGAAGCACTTCCAAGGTGTAAAGAAACATTGTTGGTCTAATTTGTATTCTAGATCTTCCAAGTCCAGCCACTGGACATTACTTCCACTTTGATCGTTACTCGTGCAATTTCTAAAATGCCTCCCACTTTATTCCTCGATAGCTTGAACCTTTAATGCATTTGTCTGGAATTTAGATGAGAAACTCACCAGTGGAATGAGATAATAAAAATGATCTCTCTTTTATCAAATAATGGCCATTACAATCATGTCAGTTACCCCTGTGGCACTGCAAGGGAAAGCTGATATTACTATTACATGTCCCCCCCGTTTGTTTAAAAGGGTCATCATCCTATGTTCTGTCCTCAGGTTCACGATATCCAGTCAAGACCATGTAAATCTTTAGTGAACCAACCAAAATTTGCTGAACAAGCCTTTTTTTTGTTGTTGCCACGACAGAGAGAAGATTTAGCCCTAAAGCCACTGTTAAATTAAACTGAATGTATTTGTAGAAGAACAAGCTTCTTCCGAATTCTGTTCATGAAAACTAGAGAAATACCATAATATCAATATCAAAATAAGAGCATGATAGCGTATTATATATCATATATATTATGAGACACGCTCAGGACATGCACAATATGGAGATGATGACTCTCCTGCTATTATACAAGGAGCAGACATCCTGCCCAACACGTCAACACGAATAAAGGAATCATACACGATACGCTCTGGAAAAGAACGCCACCCTCTTTTGAGAACAAGCATCAACGTTTGATTTTTCTTTTCTTTTCATAAACCATTGGTCATTTTGCATCATTTCTGGAACATGTGTGCAACCTGGCTAAGAAAGAATACAGTTTCCAAGATAAGATGTTCCCATGGATAAGAAATAATAATCCAAACTCAAAGTAGCAGATGATTGCTGATTTTACTTTATTTCTATTTTGCCAAATAAAAAAATAAAAAAATAAAAAACTCATTAGAAAATTGGTGTCCAATTCCATCCCAACTATAGAATAGAAAGCCACTGAAATGGAGATCATCAGAGTTAATTGCTACTTAAATATGTGAAAACGAGCACACAGAAGAAATCCTTATTTAGATGTTTACCTTTAGGAACACTGAGGAACCAATCATTAGAAATATCTGCCCTCTTTGGCAAGGGCGGAACAATATCAAATCTTGACGGATTAGCCATGTGCCACAACAAAATTATATTTTAAGTTATGGCAACGCGCTAGTGATAAACTCGTACATTATATGGCAGGGGAATAAAGAAAGACAAAGGGCAAGGATAAATTAGACCGGCTGCTCACACCATGATCATTCATTTCTAAGATAACGTCTTTCTGCAGTTTTCCTGCAGTGCACGTGTGCGTGCCAGTAGATGGAAGGAGGAGGTTGTTCTCCGAGCGGACGGCATCATTCTCCCTGACAGATTGACTGTTTTCATTAGCTTAGAATTGAGCCTTTTAGTGTCTGGAGAGCAAGCGGGTCCTCTTTCACACAGCTCGCCACGTTGCACCACCACCGCCGTCCTTCTCCAGAAGCCGAGGAAAGGATGAACGAATGGACAAATCTCAGAGACGCACAAAGAGGTCAAGATGAGGAAGCTCAGCTGGTTCCCGTCAGCCACAACGTGCACACGCAGCCTTTGACTTCGACCAAGCTTCATTTGAAATTAAGTCCAAAACCAGAAGCTATTCCGTTAAGTGTTATTCAAAATTAATTCCACTTCCCTCAGTTCAGAAATAAAATCCAGGCCCAATCAGTGTTGGGGGTGGGGGGGGGACTGCAGCCTTTCCTGCCGACAATTTTCAATGCAGACAAAAATAATGGCTCCAACTCTTTTATTGTTCAAATAATCCTTTGGTCCAATGTTGCTCTCCTGCTCGTACATTTGGCCAGACAAAGTGCAACTTGGAAAAACACTGAAAGCGGTGGTCAAGAATGTCCTGATAGATCATCTGATTACCTCGCCAATAATCTGGATTTTTTTTTTAGGAATGGGTCTCAAACAGTGACACACCTTATCCGGAGGATTGTGATAATTTACACACACACACGTATCTGTCAGTCATTCTATTCATTAAACACAGTGTTCATGTTTATGTTTCTGTGTGTGTTGTATTTGTCTTAAGGTGCTGATGATGTAAACATTACCTAAAATATGAAAACAAAACTACCAACAGCGCTAATTGTTAACAGCATCTCATTCAGCAGAAGCTGGTATTGTTCCAGTGTGGGATACACCCATTCCCATTCACTTATTTAAACTGTGCTAATCGTCAGATCTCATTGGCCGTTTGAATCCCAGAAGGGACATTTCTGTATTGAATCTGAATCGACAGTCGACCAACATGTAATATTGGGGGCCATCCAAAGCTTTTGTGTCTCTTTTTTTTTTGGCACGTATTATGAGCACTCCGGCTCAGTGATGACGTTGGATTGGTGGATGAAAGCGGACTGCGATAGAAACCAGCGATTGGTCGTTCAGCCGAAGGCACACACTGTGTATTCCTCACGGCCATCAGGCACAAATCAAGACCGAACCAACTCGGTCCATCCACGTAATTAACCGCGTCCTGCATTCCTCGGTCCTCTGGTTTTCCTTGGATGGATGAATATGAGCGGACACCTGTCCAGATGGTATGGAGGGATATGCCATTTATCAATGGAGCGGTCGGGGGGTTAGGAAGGGGGATTGTCAAACTCTTTGAATATTCAATAGTGATTTATGGCATGGTTTTATTATTAGGGCAACGATAATTATTCAGGGCTGACATAGCAGAAACTTTACTCTTTCAGAGTTACTCGCTTTCCTCTATTGCTGCATAATAAGCAGCATATAAGCCACATCCTTTTAAGATTTCACGCACGACGCCACCAGACAAGAATCTTCTGGTTTGGGACATGGGCTGGCTTTCAGTCGAGTCTGTTGAAATCCACGATAAGCAGTGCGGGAGAACAAACGCTTGTGCAGCAGATAAGCGTGACCGAGGAGTTCACACTCACAGAGTTCGCCAGCAGTGTGATGGACCGCTGTGTGCTCAGTAAATGGGCGGAGCAGTGAGGTGGGGGCGTCTTCGACGAAGAGGTTATGTATCAAATGTAGAGCAATTACTGGCTTCACTGTCTCCATCGATGTAAGTCTAGATGTCGACTGTTCCTTCAGCTCTGAGCAGCACTTAGGCTATTTCTGCATCACTGCCGTCTCTCCACCGCTCTCTCTCTCTCTCAAAAACCACGACAAAAGACGTCTTTCCATTGTGAGTGTTTTCAGGGTTTTGCTCTTTTTGTTCTTCTGTTTGACGTTTAGCCGTACCAAAGGAGCTCAATATAGATTAAAAAAAGAAACAATCAGGAAATACTCAGGACGCACCGGCCTCATCTTTTATTAAAGAAATACAGCTATAAAGAAGATATTTAAATCATTCCTGTTAACTGTGCATCTGAACGTTCAACTTTCCAAATAAAAATAAAGACAATTTAAGAAAATGAATCTCCTCAGAAATGTGTATAAAAGTTACGAATATTGAACAAATGGGAATTTGGCTCTGTGACTCACAGAAGGAGACAAAATACAATTTGTAACCGTGAAAATACAAAATAGAGAAATTGAAAAAGAAAAAAAATTCAAAAATAGAAAAATGTGTAGCTTTTGTACTTATTGTTTGTATAAAACTTTGAGCCAGTTTATGAGTTATGCTTTGGAAATAGTATGTTGTATTGTGCTGGTGTTTCAAACCACATTTCTGTTACACTTTTTTTAAATTTACAGAACAATAAAAATGATGCAGTCAAAAACTAATTCTGATTTTAGCTATGGTCTTAAAAAATATTTTTTTTACATTTTACTGTTGGAACAGACTCTGATTACTTTCTTTTTTTAGTGTGTTTGCAAGGGAGAAATAAAGACATGCAGCAACAAAGGTTAAAAATGTACAAACTTAAATGCAAGAGTTTCTAAACTGAACTGCAATGAGAAAAACAGACCAAAAAAAAAAACAGGCTGCAACACAGGAAGTCAATTAAAAGTTTCAGAAGCCGTGCCAAACGTGAAGCAAGATTAGCAAAGGTGAACAAAGAACAGCACAGACTGGAAGAGAGGAAGACAAGAGGTAGAAAGGAAAAGAGAGAAGGCTCTCACTTCACACATCACTTAACATGGATCAGATCGAAGCAGATACAAGTATCGTGATCCGTCCCAATAGGGTTTGTTGCGTTACACAAGTGAGACAGCTCATGCAGCATGAAAACGAATATCTGCGATAAAAATATGCACCCAAATACAGGCATTTTGGGGCGCTCTGATGGACTGACGAAGCCGTTACTCCCACTGCACTAGGGATTCTGAAATACGACATCTTCTCCCCATTTGATCGAGTGTGTGCAGCTGTAGTGGAAACCATCTGCGTGTGTGTGTGTGTTCCTTCTCTTGCTACTTCATCCTCATCAAATGTGAAATATGGCGGCCATGGAAAAATCCCTGGATGTGTAAATCTCTCCATGTTGACACTGGGAACAAACGCTGCCTTTGTCTGACTCATCCTCCGATCCGGCCTCCTTCGTGTGTGGGATTCCCTGCCGTTTAAACTTTACACCCTGAAAACTCTCTCTGACACTGGTGGATGAACTGACACGAGAAGAGCTTGGTGCGGGTGGACATAAATGATGCCTGCAAAGAAAAACATGCCATGACATTACCGTGTCTCTTTGTATGTTATTTGAGGAGATCAGGCAGGAGTAAAAAAAAAGAAAAGGCAAGAGACCAGATCCCAGATAAAGTAAAAAAGCTCATTGACATAGTTGAGAGAGTTAAGACTTGTGGTCCTTGAAGCGTGAAAACTCATTTCACCTCTGGACTCCTAGCAAAGAGAGGCGAGCGATGCAGGCGTGTCCTTATAGGTGGAGAGTGTGCCTTGCTGCTCAATGACCCACGATGAAATGGGTAGGAAACAGAGGAAAAGAGACGCCGAAGGCTGCCGGCATGTTCTGAAGCTGAGAGAACTCCAGCGGGACGGGGTTAGGATTACACGGCGACAGAGATCAGAATACTAACCGGGGTTCTGGTGCCGTTTCAGGAGGCGAAACAGCTGCCAGAAGTTCTCTTATAGATGGTCTTTGGCTGCTTTTTTTTTCAGAACTCTGCAGCAAGACTTGTGATTAAATTAGGGAGTATTAAACTCTGTGGCGCTTTTCCTTCTCAGGCCATCAGGGCCTGCTTTGCTCCTGGCGCTACTGGTTGCTCAGAACCACATCAGGAAGGATGTGTGAGCCAGCGTTCATTTACTGTGCCTCAGAAATATCCAACACTCTCTCAGAAGAGATCAAGAAAGCAGAGACCGTAGACATTTCATCAGCCTGTATTCTTGCTACTGCAGTGCACTTAGTTATACTTTATCAGAAGCATCTTGACTTCTGTTTCAATTTGGACAAGGCTTCCCCTCTATCCCCTGAGACAAGTTCAGTTTCTTTCAGATGCTGTATTCAAACTCTTGAAGCCGTCAAACACACTGAGACACATTTGCGTGCGTCCTCAGAAATCAACCGGATCTCCATCCCATCCCAAATTCTGAAGGGTGCGTTGCTGCCCCGCATTGCATTGATCGCTCTGCCATTTTTGTGTGTGTGTGTGTTTGTGTAAATACAGGAATAATACAAAGGACTGAATTACAGACAAATAAAAGCCCCTGGGAGCTGTGAGATCCCTCAATACCACCGCAGTGAAGTGGATGAAGTGACTCGGTCTGAAACAGAACTGAAACACAGATGTTTCTTGCTAGGATTGGACAGGAATGTTGTAAACCTTGCTAATGAACAGAAGTTAATATGGAACATGAGTGGAAAAACCGCTGATTTCGGTCTCCCTACAACGGCTTCAAATTAAAACCATGGTCGGAACAATTCCGTCCTGTTCCATTTAGGCAGGAGAATCGAGGGCACCCTCTTGTGTGTGCTCGTCTGGGCGCATGTGCCAGTGGCGGCTTCAAGGCTCACCCTTTGAGAGAGGAGCAAACAAGAAGTGGCACGTGAATGTGTTGAGGCAGAAAGCAGGAAGTAAGGGAGAGAAGCAATAAAGGGATGCGGCAAAGATGGGTGAAGAACGAGGACGACAGGAAAACAGGCAGCGCCTCACGGTGTTCGCCCAAACAGGAAGTCAGCCGCAACTGACCTGCTGTTTGTACGAGACCCTTTCATTAGCAGCGTCGCCGTCACAATAATCCTCTTCAGCATGAGCGGGGCCCTGGGAAGGACTCCCTGCAGGCTTCACTCGCCTGCGTCTCATTAAAATAAGAAACACTCATTTAAATACAGTCAGCTGCTGCAACGTCTTCTCGCTCAACCTGCCTATAAACAGGGACTCGGAATTTCAAAAAGATGCAGCTGCAAATGAACAACTTGATTCCCGACGTGTTCAATGCGGAAAGCATTTGCCACATTCTTTCAGGAAAAGGAAAAGGAAAAGGAAGAAGAAGAAAAATAAACACACGACAGGCACGAACGGGTTGGCGATGAAACCTTTGAGATTTTGAGAACTAAGCAGAAAACACCTCTTCATCACTGCCAGACGTGCAATGACTCGGGAGAATAACTGATATCCTGTTTCATAGGCAATTTGTCCTTAGGAATTCTCTCTTTGGACTGAAATTCAATCAGATCGCCAGAAAATCCTTCCAAAGACAGC
This sequence comes from Brachionichthys hirsutus, assembly GCF_040956055.1. Lineage (NCBI taxonomy): Eukaryota > Metazoa > Chordata > Actinopteri > Lophiiformes > Brachionichthyidae > Brachionichthys > Brachionichthys hirsutus. The sequence goes on from NC_090913.1 coordinate 3,839,773, forward strand.
TGGACCAATGACAGCTGGACCTGGCCACTGTGTCTTCACAATATGCGTCGCAGACCAATACAAAGTCTAAGCAAACCATGTGCCTTTCTCAACTCCATCAATGATTGATTGCCTGCTTAATGTGTCACCTTGAATATTGGTGTGTGTGTTTTTTTCTCCTCTTTTCAGCAGAACAATATCCGCATCCGACGAACCGCGACACGCTGATACGACGAGCAGAGAATCACGATTTCCTCTCTGGACACCGGTTAGTTTCGTCTGCCCTCCTGTCATTTCCAATTCTGGCCTTGTAGTGGAGGAGAATGAACGAGACCCACTGAGTTAGAGCCACTAAATCCAGCGTGGGCTCCACTGAGGTAGAGAGAGGCTGAACTGGAATCGATGCAGCATTGAAATGGAAATAAACATTTGACTTATAACAAACTGTTTCAATCAGGTTGAACTCCCAGTCTGTAACTGGGATTGCTCCGACCCGTGGGTGTTGGCTGTCCCATATATAGAATCACGCCATGTGATGAGTTGCACCCGGAACCTTCACCTACATCCACCAACCTGCCAGTTGTGAAGTTTGCCGGATGGTTCTACATGATTACAGACCAGCACAATTTAAAAACCCAGACCCAATAATCCCCTCCCTCTCACCGGGCCGTTCCGGATTGATTCTCACCTCAGACCTTATGAAGCTCTGCACCACTCTCCTACTTATCCTTCCGGTCGTCCACGTCGTTATTTAGTAAAGACAGCCGAAGCCGTCTCAGAAGTCCTTCAAATTTCAGTTTGGCACCAACGCAGTGAACCCGAATTTGCCCCCCCCCCCCTTTCTTCTCGGTCTCTCTCACCCTTATTCTCTAATTTATTTTCTCCTGCCAAGTCAGCGCTCGGTACCCTCCCTCTTTCTCTCTGTCTGTCCTTTTGCTCTCTGGCTCCGGCCAAGTCATTAATATGCAAGTCCGTTCTCCACTGGGCCTCCGATTGCTTTTCTTCTATTTTACACTTCCGCGTTATTTCTGTACTCTTTTTTTGCCGTCAAGATTTCTTTTGTCCTTTTTGTTTGTTTTATATTGCATTTCGACGTTTTCCTCTCTCTTTGAATGAACTTTACTCGATTCGGTCGCGTCTCAGACTGAACTAAATAATCACACTAAACAAGGTTCTGGAACTTGCTGGGTGGACAATACTCTGGCTGAACACAAGAATAATGCGATTGTTTGAGGTTTACAAGCACAGCAGATGCGTAAAAGCAGAAGTTCGTCATTAAGCCGATGCTGCAGAACAGAGACCCGTTAAAACCAAAATGCCCCCCCCCCCCCTTGGCATAATGTCCTCATCAAGCTACCTCTACATGTGGCGAGTCTTAAATAACACATGTTGTTATCGGGTATTGCAGAAAACTGAACGCAATGGCAATTTGAATACACAATGACAAAGACATGTTATCCCTTTTTTGTGGCGTTCAGGTCTGTGGAAGCTGAAACGTACCATGTGGAGAGCCACCAGGACCCGCCCCAACCCGGGTATGCAGACTTCTCCTTAAATAAGCACTTATGGATGGTTCGTGCGCAAAGATGGGAGTTGTCTTTACTCGGTGTGTGTGTGAATAAAAAAAAAAATCACCTGGCAGGACAAAATGAAAGAATCAAAGCTCTAATTTGTGATGAACCTTTTATATTCAGGTTATTCCTGACCAAAACCAAGCAGCTAAATATATGAGCTTTGCTATAGGTACACAATTGCCCCAATATATCGACGACGCATCAACCGACTTCTGATGTAAGACTCTAACTTAACCAGCCATTTTCAGCTCAGATATATGCTGCTTTCACTAACTTATTCCAATTTTCCAAGCCCAGCAGAAAATTCTTTACTATGACTATGCAGACACCGAACCTACCAAATGAAAGACTAAAGTATTTTCTCTCATCAGGAAAATAAAGTATGTGTTCCTACCATGTGTTCAATTCAATGTCAGGGTTGGCAGTGAATGTTTGGGTTAGAAAAAACGTCTTCAGACGTCAATGGCATTGAATGAGTTAAATTCCACCACAAATCCACTAAAGGTCTCACTGATTCTCTGGCACGATGTTATTCTAAAGCTTTTCTGTTCAACCACTGAAGGCAAAACAGTTTGACTGCATGAGGTCTGCATGACAATAATGGAGGTGGTTGAAGCTCAGAATGGCGACACTGAAGCCCCAAATGCTCCTGGTGTCTCTGTGAATGCGTGAATGACCTAGAAATATGGGGCTATTAGAATGGGAGGTGCTGCAACGCTAATGAGCATGAGAAAGAATACAAAACAGACAGAACATAATGGCAATAACGACACATTTACCTCTTTCAGTCCACTTTGCTGCCCTTAAATGAAGGAACTAATCAATAACAGTCTCTTTTATGTTTTTCAGTTGATCCCTGTGATTAATAATGTGGCAAGGGTTTGGGTGAAAGAGACAGACGCGAATATCAAAGAGAGGAAAGGTTGGAAAACAAACAGGCAGTAAAAAAAAATGACTGAGGAAATCCCTAACCGGGACGTAGAGAGTGGTCGGATTCCTGCCACAGCTGGCCGGGCCGCTGAGGACAACCCCTGGCAGCGCAGTGGAAGCCACTGGAAGTTCAAGCCTCCATGTTTGAAGTGCAATCAGAGAGAGCTTATCACAAGCAATCAACATGAAAATCAGCAGCGGCTCATGCGGAGTCTGGACTGCGAACCAGAGAGGAACTTGGCGAGGCTGAAAACAGCAAATAGGAAAGTGATGAATTATGATGACCTTCATGTTTATGGCTGCTATGCATTGTATCAATTACTGACCTACGCAGTTTGAGACCAACCGTTTGCTTTAACGGCCTGCCTGCCGAGTTGAGGAAGAAATATGGCGAATAGGAGCAGATAGCAGAATATTCAGAGCATGTTGTCATCTTCATCATCATCTCAGCACGGCGGCCAAAAATAAATCGTAAGAGTTAGACAATGTGCCTTTACCGTGTGCAACAGGTAAGTACAATTGGGCCGCATAATCCTCTTCCTCTTCTTCTGCCTCCTCCTCCTCCTCCGCTTCCTCTGAATCTGGCTCGACCACGTCGCCTAACAACGTGTTGTCATGTGGACGCGCTGAGTGTGGATGCGATTGATCAATGAAAGATGATGGACGGGGGGGAGAGGGCATTGGAGAACCTATGAAAGAACACAATGAGAACACAAAAAGGAACGATGAACTTGATGAATGGATAAGTCAGGAAAACAACAGCGGCTGATAAAAGTTATGGACGTGATGAAAGTGCAGAATCACGATGTGGTGAGAAACTAAAAGTTACAGCAAGTGAAGGACGATTCATGATGCTGATACGAACCGGGACCGAATGATTTATCAAGACTCTGACTGTGAGTCAAAACCAAGTAGTGCACCGAACCGTCTGCACCCACTACCCGCTGGTACCTTCGGTAATGCTGCAGCAGCAAAAAAATATGGGAAAAAAAATCTGAAAGAGATTTCAGACTATTAAAAGCCCACAAACTGTTTTACCATCAATAATAATAATCTGCCTGCAGTGAGACCAGATTCAAAACCAGGGGTGTAACTGTGTGCACAATAATCAATTGTGTATTGCACGGTTAAACGTGGCTTTTAACGAATGACAGGAATGACAAACTAAAATTTAGAACACCACTTTGCACAATGTTGGCCGAGCGCTCCGAGCGCGCTTCACTCCTTCAGTGAGTTTTGCTTTATTTGTGTGAATATTCTTTATAATAAGTGTTTGATCCAGGTATTACTGTATTAGAAAGGACCTAATTATATCACACAAGTACATTCAACATTCTGCATTCTGTCATCAATAGACAGCGATGGACTGAGACGGACTAGAACTGAGACAGGAGTCATTTTGATCAGCTACAGTTTCATTTTGGAATGTTAATGTATTTGGTTGAACAGAATATTCTGTGCCCTAGTAATACATGATTGGAGAAAAATGGATCGGCCATTTATGTCATGCAGGTCTAAAGGTTTCGCCACCTCTGCTTGCAGAACCCGCCGTCGCCGCCGACGAACTGGCGCGTTACCATAGAACCGGAGCCTAAACAATGTTCAACTTGAACGCAATCAAGTGTCGGTGAGTCAGACTAAACTGATTAAGCCTGGCTTATTTAATGAAGCCTCTGGTAGTGTTGTTAGGAGTCTGGAAGCGGCCCATGATGGACGATGTCTCTGGAGTCTGTGTGAGGAGTTGTGCTTTTCTACTGGACTCCCTGGTAGAGGGCGTTTCCGCTGGGATTACAGAGGGAGAGCGAGGGAAAGAGACGGGTGAGAGAAAGCCACAAGAATATTGCTTTTATGTCACAAAATAAAATGAAATCCCAAATATCACCCACATTAATTCTGGGTTTATATACTGCATGCGTGCATGACTGCTGCAGTAAGTGGGTCACGGGCAGATATTGTGATGGTCAGAAGGTCAGACACAGCTGTCCTCTGGGCGGGACACACCGTTAAGCTCAAGTACAATTGGCTGGCAGTTTGCTGTCCATGCTCTGGACGACATTCTTTAAGGCTCCGATCAATGGAGTGAGAACAATTCAGGTGAAATATTCAGCCTGTCATAAAACTAGGTGCCTCCGGGCATCTCCCTTTGTGCTGAAGGTACAAGATAAAGCAGGAATAACCAGCAGGGCAACTTCAAAGAGCAGCCCAGAAGACTTTCTACCTCCTCCAACATTCAGCATACAGGAATGTAAATACGATACCTGCTCTCTGCGGTTAGCTTTGTCCCGCCTCTTTCTGCACATTGTTGGCCCATTGGTAAAAAAAAATTTAAATAATAATAATTGATTGGTGTTTCAGCTCAAAGCAAATCGGGGCAAGAGAGAAGGAGGATGAAAAAAGGACTTAAGTAGAGAAAGCACAGACAGCTCTACTGTCTTGAGTCACTGGAGGGATGACTATATCTTGCATTACGTGTCACTTAATAAAGCCTAAAGTTGCTTTATGGCGTTTTTGAAGTGCAAAAAACTGAGCCTGCCTTTTTCATACAAAACAACCGCCGCCTTCGATCTCACCAAGCTGTTACGAGTGTGTGTATCTATGTGTGTGTAATCTGATATGAATCGAACACCTGGTTTCCTTGGCAACACCTCATTCTTCATCCCTGCTTGGCTCGGTTTTGGCAGACATGCAGGTGCGAGATAGTTGAGGGACAGTTCGTTGTTGAGACTCATTCCCAGGTTGTCAAACATCCGGGCTTCAGTTTGGTGGTCAGCCAGACGTGCACACGGAGCTTCATCAATTAAAATGACACAATGGTCTCTGTCATTATGTTTTTGTTGTTCATTGACATGTCATTTTTAACAAGTTTTATATTTTTAAATCAATGTTTTATGCTTAAAATGTTCATAAAAATAGCAGACATTGCTAAATTGACACAGAGCTTGATGATCTATTGATCAGTGTAATTTCCCAGCACAGAGAAAAAACATTCTGTCGTATTTATATTTAACTCATTGAGTGCCAGCCATTTTTAGCTCAGCTATAGGCTGAGTGCCAAAGTTTTTGCTCATTTTGCCCGATTTTCCAAGCCCCACAGAATACTATTCAGACTATGCAAACCCCGAAAGCATTACATGAAAGATCAAAGTATCTTCTTTCATCAGGCTCTTGTGCATGTACATAATCCTATGGGAACAATAGAACTAAATGCAAGTGCAACGTTAAAGGCTTTGCTACCACTCACTTATAAATGATTTGTATACAAATTGGTTTGATGAACGCATCTACCTAAAAAAACAAAAGTCTAACATCAGAATATTATTGTGAGTCTTTAGCATCTCAATGATGGAAAACAACACCTTCTGTGATTTATGATAATGATGGCAGCAGTTTGAGATGGAAAATGTGCCCTGGAGCTGAATCAATTTATTTATGTCTGAGCTTACAATTACATCCACAAACTACGTAGCGGGCTGATGCTTCTTTTTGTGGTCCTCGGGACATTCACTCTCAAGCCAGAAGAACAATCTCCTCCATCTGTCTTTATTTCAGAAAAATAAGCTGCTAAAAACATTTCACGTTAATGCAAACATATATACGTTACTCAAATCCACTTAACGTGAGATATGGGGCAGGAATTCTGCCGTTAACCAACATGGGACTAGGAGAGTTAATTGCCACTGTCTTGCTACAAAGGCAATGTTTGTGTGTGTGTGTGTGTGTGTGTGTGAGCGTGTGTGTGTGGCAAACCACAGTTGTGGCATCGCACCAAACCGTCACAGACATGCTAATTAGATGACTGCTGGATGCTCCCCCTGTCTCCTCCGTTTCCTTCTCCATGCAAACTGAACACTGATACCAGTCCAGTTGAAGCTAATTAACTGTACACACACACATTCATTTCCTCAACTCCTGCCAACACACACATGCACGCGCGCGCACACACACACACGCACACGCACACGCACACACACACACAGAGTAATGACTGTAACACTGTGCTGCTTTCATCTTTCTTTCTTGGAATATACAGTTTCGTTAGAAATGGTGTGGAGATTGCGGGACAGGAGAAGAGCAATCAAGCCGAGTGTTTTACAGCTGCAACTGGCCAGTCTCTCCCGCCTTCATTATCTCTGTCTGCCTCTTTATTGGATCGGTGAGATCATGTGGGTCTTTTGTTCGAGTGGACCATAAACGAGTGTTTGAGTCTCTTTGTCTCAAGGGTACGGTTACCGTAACAACAGAGATGGTGGAGCTATGGACACTAGATTTCCATTGCTGCTTTGACTGCTTTAACTTCGCTGAACTGACTAGGGCAAGGAAGTCTGGTGTAGATTCTCATGCAACAAGGTCGTAGCGGTCCTGGGGGGTGGGACCGCCAAGCAAGCGGACTTCTATTTAGGGTCTGAAGATGTTTCACATAAAAAGGCTCCTTCAGTTCTAACCGGCTGCTCGGGAGTTCAGCTACTCGTGAAGACGCTGAGGGTCATACGTTTACTAAAGCACTATTATGGGTTGTTGGCAACATTGAGGATGTAAACAAAGTGTTTGCTTTCCTAATGGGGCATCATGAGAGTCTTTAGCGTTATTACCAGAAGGACACGGGGATTTGCACAACGTCAGCGTGAAAAACAAAGGAAATCATGCGAGCATAAAGACCCTCATTTCAGAAACCTGTAGAAAACTCTTTTTTTTTATACCGTTACATATCAACATATTCATTGACTGCTCTACAAGGGTTCAAAAGATTAACAGGAACTGAACTAATTGTTGAATAATTGATTTGAAAGGCAAACTGCGTCTATAAACCCACTACTGCTGCTCTGCTTCAAGATGACAAAGGTTCAGAGAACAATGTTATTCCTCGTTCTCCTCTCAAAGTTAATTCATGCCATCGAGTCATATAAACAAACTGCGGTTGCAACTGTGGCCTTTATTTGAAGATGAATTACAACTCTGGCGTGCGCTACACCGCACGTCAGCCTCGCGCTCGCCATCAGGATTGGCCTTAACACACTCATTTCTAAAGTACTTCAGATGAAAAACTGCGCAGCTAACTGCTGTCAAACACTTTATTTTGTGGGGATCCCGGTACTTTAAATGTGGAGCTGGACATGAAACACGGTTGGTTTAATCATCTCAAAAAGACGGGGCACGACGTTTGGAGCTCAGATATAGAGCATCAGGTAAAAAAGTAGCGCTCCTCCAAATGTCAGGAGACGAGGAAGCGAGTGACATTCTGGAGGCAGTTTCCTTCTTTCTCTTTCAGGATCTTCTGGGTCAGTTTGGTGCGACTGTGACACTCTGAGAGCCGCGCGTGGCTCTCTAATTTTCGACCTCTAATTGGCTTCTTCGCCATGACAACAGGAGCTGAAGAGCATGTCGTAGCATTTCGATATTTCAGTGTAGAACGGAAAAATCAAATGAACTGACACTAAAGAAATGTCATGAAATGCAATAGAATGAGACAGAGGCATGGAGGACTACACAGATGTGACCCATGTTCACGGAGGAGCTGGCGCTACTCGAAAGCCTAGAACAGTCCTAGAATGACTGAAATGTAATCAGAGTAGCCAACCGAGGCAGAGGAAACTGCCACAGAACCAGCAGCTCCAAGTCCCTCAGTTCACTTAAAGAAAGCCTCTGAACAAAAGCTCATTTCTCTGCTCTATTTGGAAATAAACACACAGAAAAGGTACATCAGTTGGAATCAGGTGTATTGACACAGTATGCATGACACACCTTCCACAGGTAGAGTGGCAAACTGACCCAGTACGTAATAGCAGATTTACTAGACGGAAGAAATTATACTATTTTTCTGCCTTTTTGCAAAGTCTAATTATTTTTGCAATGCTGGGGATGTTTCGGTTTTTACTTCAAGGATGACACAGCTACCAAAGAAATCTGCTGCTATCTCGGTAGGCAAGAATAACACAACTTTATACATTAAATTCAACAGCATGTAAACAGTTGCACAACTAATATCAATGACATGTAAAAGCCACTACATGAAAGGATTTTGCCTTTTACAGGCAGCATTACAGGGAAAAGAGAAATGGATGAAGCCTAATTATAATCAAATGTAATTTAATGATATAATTTGGACAAGTTCGGCGGGCCGGATTAAAAAGCCCAAAGGGCCATATATGGCTGCCGGGCCTTAGTTTAGGATGTGCTGATATCTCGGTTTACAGCTATTGATCTAGGATTGTTTCCCTGGTATTGATGCTAACATACTGTACGCTAGTCTCACATGACATAATGCATTAACCATTCGTAACACTCACTACTGAAAACCTGTAAAAGCGTGACTTCATGCCTGTGGAAGTGCTCACTGAACTGACATTAGACGTGGCACATATAGCTGCGTTGCACACAAATTACTGCAGCTATAAAAAACATGTTAATATAAACTCATGCGAGTCGTGCCCGGAGTAAACTTATCACTTATAAATATATGGTACCGTTATTTTCATGTGAGCAGCTCGCGGGGCCTGAGGCAAGCGAGAGGCAAGCGAGATGGCTGGTTCATGTTGCACAAAGAGGTATTTGTGTTAAGTTAAACATGCTTTTGTGTGAGTGTATCTAACCTTGTACAAAAAAAGAGCAGTTGGAATCACACAATAGTGTTGAAAGCACTGCTTAACTAACAAATCAGGTCACACATACACAAGAATCCACACACACACACATAGAAAGAAACTTCCTTTGTGCGTTTTGAGTGACTGCTCTCCTCTTGCCTCAAGGCTGACAGTGACCTCCAAGTTGAATCACTATTAATGTTTGATTGTGTTTGTGCGTGAGTGTGAGTGCGCGTGTTGTGTGTGTGTGTGTATGTGAGATATGCTGACTTTACAAGAACTCCAAACATCCCCTTTGGTCCTGCTCTTCCACTCATGTCTTGGTGGTGCTAGCAGACGTAAGGTGCAGATAGCACAGCAACTTGGAAGTCACGTCCCTCGTGACTGTTCCACCAGTTCTACCTCAACAGAACACCGACGCCCAGGTTTTTGTGTTTGTGCCATCAACGCACGGCACACATGGAATATCCTGCAGGGCACGTTTAAACCCATGAGCCATAAAGATGCAAACCAACTGCAGCCATTGTGGCTGAAGGTATTTAATTTGGACTGTTCCCCTGCAGCAATATGTAGAGCATTAACTCGCCTGTTGGAGATTAAGGTCGTGAATATATATGGCCTTGACAGTAATACTGAAAGCTATTAAAGCAACAGATCTACAATCCGATTTTCAACCCAAGGCTGAAAAGAAATGAGTGTTATTATAAAGCCGGTATGTGTTCAGTGACTAATGCAATACGGTGCCATTCTTCATGGCCACATTCATCCAATCACTTCACATGCCAAACAAAAAGGGGGCTGCTTTTGCATATGGTCTTTGATAGATGTTTAATTTTCATGAAATCTCATTTTATACAATTATGTGATTTTTTTATGTGTCAAAGACTCACTCACTCCTTTTCAAGCTTCGGTGAAGACTCATGGAGGAAGGCCAAAATCTCCCGAGTCGCTTCCAGATTATTCAACGCTAAGAGCCGCCTTCTATTGCTGTGGTTCAGTCTGTTCGGTGGACATCATGTGTCAAGCAGCATGCAAGTGTGGGGGATACAAATAAATAAATACAGGATTTGCACACACACACACACACACACACACAAACTCTGCTGTGCGAAGTTGCTCTGTTCACTGACTAAATGAAACAAAATCCATCTTTCATCTGTCAGTTTTTAATCTGGCCTCTCTTTCAGCCTGACCACAGTGTGTCTACACACCAGCCCTACGTGTGTGCAAATGTGAGTGTGTGTGTGAGAAAGAGAGGCAGAGACAGAGAGACTGAGAGAGAGAGCGTTTGGGTGTGCAGCACAGCAGAGCAGATGGCAGTGCGCAGATCAACATTTGCAATAATCATCTATATTTCACTAACTCATAATCATCCTGATTGGATCTGCGTGCTGCCCGACTGTGACATGTGACACATGCCATTCAGTCGGTGGTTAATAGGATGATGAAGAGGCGCTGTGCTCAAGTCCCATTTCCAGTCGGATCGTGCACTTTTGCTCACACTTTGTTGTAATATTAATATATCGAACGGTAGAATAACGGAAGTGAACGTCAGCTGCCACGACGCCATGCGCAGACGAAGTCTATGACCATATTTACGCTGCGCCGATTCTGATTGATCGCTTGCAGCGCACATTTGCTTTTTATGCACTATTTTTTCAGCTGTTGTAAATGCAGCCTCGATTGTCCTAATTACATGTGACACGCATTTTATAGCACAGATTACACAACTGCCACCAATGCATGCTTGGTATTGACCCAAAAAGAGAAATAATTAGTGGCGAGTTGAGGTTATGAGTACCACTGTCTGGCGTAAGACATGAATACTGCCGAGGTTATTGCTTCCAGCTGTTAAACTGAACTGAACGAGTGTGTACGGGTCTGCACTTTGTCCATAATTCAGGTGAGTGGTTCTATATAAAGTGATATCTCTCTCCCCCCCCAGGCTAGATTCCCTTTCTTTTTTTGGGACATTACAAATAAGAGGAAAGCTCTTATTTGTGATGCTGTATTCTCTTTCGCCGCCTTAATCAGCGGACGACAGCGCAGCACTCGGAGAAACCCGTGGAAAGTGATTTATTACAGTCACTCATGCACGCCGTCTCTCTCTCTCTCTCTCACACACACACACAAACAGGCACGCAATGATTTATTGCTGTGCGTGTAGACAGTAGTTCAAGGGTAAGGGATTAGTCTAACACACACTTAACACCATATGATGACTACACATTTAGACAGAGGCCGCGGTTTTCATAAACACACCCTGGCATGCCACCGTTTCACAACTCTGGGTACAATGAATAGATTCATAAAGCAAACAGAGCACTGGAATATTTCCTCATAATTGGAGGGTGAGGCTTTTTTATGTTTCTTCTTTGAAGACAACATTTCATTTAATATAAAATGCAATTGAATAAAGCATATACGCATGTTTGAAATACCAGTTTCATACTGATACTATTAATAAGACTGTGAGAGAATGAACTCTATGCACAAGAAAGTGCAAACATGAATAAATAAATGAATTTATTAAAACTGGTTTCTGACTGATATTACTGAGTTTGTGTTTTTGTGCTCGAAACATACAATAATGAACACATAAATCCTATAATTATTAAGAAATGTGTGGTTGCATGTTTCGGGGTCCTCTGGTCACTGCTAGTCCGACGCAGCCTCTCGGTTCGCCGCCGCTGGATGAGAATGATATATGATCAGCAGACTTAATTTGCAAATATCAGTGTGAGCCTCAGAAAACACACATAGGTCAAACTGTCCAAACATATGTAGAGTGGCTTGAAGAAAAAAAAAGGTGCCGTGTAGGGACCTGGATGCCCGAGAGGCCGACCAGATGCACGCTCTTCCCCGGAGCTGCATAATCCATCAGCTCTACAGACAGCTGGGATACAGAGAGGAGGCTGGGCCAACAGAACAGAACAGACGCCCAGAACGGACCACTGACGGACACACAGAGCCTTTTCTAAGCCATTGCTGTTGTCTTCAGTCCCACCTAAATCTACTTGTATCGAGACTGACTGAACTGACTGGACATAAAGTGATGTGGGGGGGGGGGGGGGGGGGGGCATCCAGGCAGCGACTGCTGCACCATGCGGCAACACGCACCAACTCGGTCCCAATGGTCTGGACCCAGGCCTGTCAGGGTATGAATCAAAAAAGATGCTTTTACTTTTTTTTTGTATGATTAAACTGAGTGCATAAATGAAACGCAAACGTCCACAAGTTCTCTGCTCGCGTAGTTTGTGTGTGTGTTTGGTGCAGTCGGTCACTCCTGTGTTTGTCAAACAACACAAATGGGTCAGCAGTTAAAATGCCAACACTGACCCTGCTGTCACTCTCCATCGAAGTCTGCTGCTAGACGTGTGTGTGTGTGTGCGTGTGTGTGTGTGTTTGTGCGCATGCAGAGGATTAATAAAAATATATACGACATGCAAGAACAAAGCCATACGCGTTTGTCTTTGGTGTTTTTTTTGTCTGGAGGTATTTTAATTGTCAAAATTATAACGAGTCCCGAACCGATACTTCGATAATACAGTGAAGTGAAGGAATGGATCCAAGATGTCCTTTATTTTTTATTTTGTTCATCTTATTTCAACATTTAACTCTTAAACAGTGCACTTGTGGTGTAGCTTAAACATTCAAGTAATAAATAAAATACCTTTTTCACTTTGGACGTGAAAGTATTAAATGGAAATATTTAAAGAAAAATGAACAGCACCTCCATCGCCAGGTTTGTCTCATCCACTTCAACATACTTCCTCATTGCAGCTGTACTCAGACTAGCTTCAAGCTGCTTCCCCGATTTGCCAGCATTCAACCAATAGTGTCACAAGAAGTGACATCATGCCGCACGCGCTGCCGTTTCTGTTGGAGTAGAGAAAGCTCACTCTGTGCCACAGCGTAACTCCAGATCTGATAAAAGGTAATGAAAGTAACGATCCATATATATCCGAGTCCTGATCGGGAGCTAACGTCCAATTCTGATCGAGTCTGCAAGCGCGCGATCGGGCCAAAATGCGTTATTGTGTTGCTGCAGCGTCATTCCAAACAAAATGACTTTCACTATTCTCCCATTTGAGTATTTCTCTTTTATTCTAGTCTTCAGAGGAAACTGTCACTGCAAAACAAAGCAGAGACTCATCCTGCTAGCGTAACTCATGTTTTTCTCTGTGAATAAAAGCTTTGTGTGTATCAGCCACAACATTTCCAAAATGAACTCTCGCCTGTCCTTGTCGTAATGCCCCCCCTCCCTCTACAACCTTCCATCTTAAATCAAACTGTTTCATAAACACGACAGTCAAGAAGGTTAATGTCGCCAAAATGCTCTACTATTGACAGATGTAGTGTCACAAGGCAAATATTAGACGATCGAGAAGTGGGACTCTTTTCTGTTTGGGACAGAATGTGAAAACATTCTGTCACACAACCTCCTTACATACTGGAAGAAACTAGACAAGAAGGAAACAGGTGAGAGAGAATGTCAGCCCATCTAAACAGAGACCGATACGGCGAGTGAGAGAGCGAGAGAGACAACTGTAATGCAATACCACCATTAGTGTGTTTTTAGTGCGTGTGTGAACACGATGTTACACACAGCAGTTTTTTTTTCACCCTTTCAGTCGGTAAAATCCCGTTACCACAGTCTAAAATGTATTTTAAAATGTACACTCTGTTCTCATCTACATTCTTTCTGAGTTGGGTAATGGTCTGGATATTTATTTGATCTTTTGTTATTGCAATTTTAATTAATTCTATATGATTTCAGCCCCATCAGAATGCTTTCCACACACCTGTACAAGCAGTGGGATTTGGAGCATGCCTAATGTCAATAGAGGCTTTTCACAGCAGGAAATGGGACACAAGCATTCTGCACAAAAGGTTTAAGGTTGGAATGGAAGGTTGGTCAACAAATGTTGTGTTTGCTATTAACACAACATTTGAATTATTATTATTTTGAGATGCCGGCAGAATGAAACTCTTTTCTGTGTTCGCAGTGAAAGGCTATTTTCCAGCTGTCATTATTTTGATGATGTAAACATTATGAATGCAAATTGCATTCAAATGAATAGCTGACAAGTCCGCCCATTAAAAACAATTAATATATGATCATAGAAAGTTTTTGCTTCCAGCCACAATATCTGCATATTGATTTGCTACTGTTGGAACCGAGCTCTCTCCCTCTTTCTGCAAAGGAGATTTGCTGAGCCGTTTGAATATATTTATATATATATATATATATCAGTGAGAGAACAATGCAATGCACAACCAATTAAATAATGGAACCCCCCCCCCCACCCCAAGAGATCACATATGCAGTTAAAATTAATATATACACATTAAGGTCTGGACTCCCACAAAACCTCTGCAGGTCTGGCATTGAGATAAGATTTGTGAGAACTTATTTTTGTTGCACGTCCCACAGATGCTAAATTGGTGGGTGGGGGGGGGATCCGATCAATGTGAAGGCCATGACATGTCAGCACCCTAAGTTCAATACTCTGCTTCCTCAAACCATTCTTGTAGTGGGGGGCATCCCAGCAAAGTGTGGCCCAAAGCCTCGCCCTTCCTCTGGCGTCTTGCCTTCTTCATATATCAGCTTCATAAATATTCATATATTATAATACTGTAGCTTTTTGTGTAGGATTGGACAGCACAGGTAGGCTGAACGAACACTACCTTAACATATAACTGACTGCATTAAGTAAAGAACAAATCAGGCCTGCTTGCCTTGTGCCTCCTTGTGGTAGATACCTTATACCAAGGTGGCTTAATTGAGAGCAAGACTTGAATATGTATTTGCTTCTAATTACACACCATTTAATGCTTCGCTTTTCTAAGTCCATGACCTAAATGCATAATTCATTTTCTTGCCCTTGTGTCCTGAGTCATTAAAAGAGATTAAGCAATGTCACAATAAGGCTACCAATAAACATCATGTTGCATTTGTTGGTATTTTCTGATTTATTTTTATTTTTTAAGCTATATATATGTGTTGTCTAGAAAAGGGATGGGTTTTAAAGCTCTTGATTCAATGAATTGAATGCAGGCATTACATTTCATTTGCTCTCCCCTCTTTCTCCTCCCTCAGGCAACATAAATCCATCTTCCACTTTTATTCATTTGCAACCTTTGACAGTTTCAATGTTAAAATTGGGTATTATAGATCAATCTTTTGGCAAGTCAGTCTCATGCAAACAATTGATTTCGGTCAAAACAAGTTCAGGCGAATATTTGATCCAAACATCATGAAACTGGGAAAAATAAAAAATAAAAATGAACTTTTTGAGCTATTCTGATTCACACAGACAAATTACAATAATGCAACATCCTAAGTAGCCGGATTTCAATCCTCATGAATGCTGAGTGGTTTAACGGCAAGCTGCAACACTACAGGGCAATTCGCCGGCAGGCAGCGGGCGAGAAACGAGGAATTTATGGTGGTACGTGAAGAAAACAAACATTTAAGAGTACCTGAGGCAGCTGCAACCATTCAGGATCCCCAGTGCAATGGAGACGTGCCAGCTGGACTCATTCACTAGGTTTTCTCTTTTTCCCATATTCTGGGCAATCTGAGCCAAATATCTCATCTCTGAATATTAAAAAAATCCTCGTTTTTTTATATATATAATGGCAACATCTAAAACAAGTCAGAAAGATAGAACCGTGGAACAAAGGCTGGCCTAAAACATGTCGGGCACAAAAAATGGAAAGTATAACACAACGTTATCAGCAGTTTCACTTTTTGGGCACCTGAGAGGAATGTTGCTGTAATTTGGGTATGAAATATTCCAACCCAGTCTCCTAGAAATCGTGTTAATGCACAACCAATTTGCAAATACATTCTGCAATGTATTTCATCAGGAGCATTCTCCATTGGCAAAATGAGTTGTCCATTAATGAACCTGCCTGCAAACATGAAACAGAGATCTCTCCCTGACAGAAAACTCCATGACCTTTATGGAAACAAGTGGCGTAATATATATATATATCTACATTCCCAACAAGTGTGCCCAGCCTTTCCTGAACCTGTTACTTTAACACGGATAAGCACTCAGACCGGTTGCAGGGCTTGCTTGTTATTTACTTTTCACAATGCAACCGGGAGCCCCGAACATTGTCCTGCCCAGAATGATGCTCTGGCTCACTGAGAGAGGAATGGAATATCCAGACACACTGGAATAGGACTCCCTCAAAGACATCTGCTTCTGAGGTCAATTAGTTTCATGGCAATTAGCCAGAGTGTCAGCAAAAGGAATTAGATGGGGTATTACGAACACACACAGACAGACACACACACACTCACACACACACACACGAACATGGACAGACACTGAGAAGAATGGGACTACTGTGTTGTGGCCAGAACTAGGTCAATGATAGCTGGACATGAATGTACCATCATGTGTACACATGCTGTGTACCTGTGTGTAAGTATGCGGATGGTGGCTCAGAGAAAGGAGTGTTGTGAGCTGGGGCTGCCGCCATGCAGTGATGATCAATGCTGATTACTGTAATCTAACAATTACCTTTAAAATTATTAATTTAATATTCAACAATTACGAAGGGAATCATTATCACTCCTGGAGTGTAAAGCGACGTCTTCAGTGGCCTTTATAGTCCGACCAGCATCTTTGCATAAATGACGCTCATTCTTTTCTTTTCTTTTTTAAACGATCCCTCCATTTGAGAGGATGTAATCGGTAAAACTGTCAGAGAAACTTAACAAATGAATAAAACAGTTGGCGACTTACTTTATTCTGAGCGCCTAATAGATTAATTGGCTAATTGTGGCGGCTCTACCATAAGCCCAGTTCCAGATGTTTTACTCTATCCACTGGGGGCCAATTAATTATATCCCGAGACGCTAATTAAGTTCCATTAATTATTATGCATCACATATGCAAATGAAATGACTGAATAGAATAAACCTGCCTGTGAGTGGAATTAAAAAGTCAGAAAAGGCTGTGAAAGTGACGCTTCATATATTTCTCTTTGTGTGTGTGTGTGTGTGAGGATGCCTCCAGTGAAACTGAGTTTGCAGAGAGTCACATACTCTATGGATTAACCGGTTAACTTTGGATCCTTGGTCTGCAGCTCTGGATAGCAGGACTAGTTGACTAGACAGCTGTTTGACATAACAAGAAAAGACAAGTACCAATCATTAGGCCTATTTTTTTCCAAGGAGGCGTTCAAGATTACTGGTCGCAGGGTCAGACAACCCTTAACCCTGAGAGAGACCATAACCTCCATCATGACCCACACTGAGCTATTTGGCAGCTCGGAAGACAACAATACAATCCAATCTTCTCGAGAACAACTCCCCCTTCAACAGCAAGACACACACATCACCCACACAAAGAAGATGCACAACAAGACACAACCGAATTTGTGTTGCAATTACATTACAGTCTCCTGAAATGCTGTTGCTCATCTGTCAATGATCCCCGCTTGGACCAAGACAGGTCAAGCTCATGTTGTCTTCTTTTATTTTTTCAGCAGGCTTTAAGCTGTAGACGAGCATGCACATTTGAACTCCCAAAAAGTGTCAGCAATTGCAAAAGTTCAAATGTGCCCAGAAGTAATTCAATGGTCCCTACAATGTGTATGCAATAATTAATCTAATTGTGTTTGTTGATTTCTGAGGAGATGTGGATCAAGCATATTCCCAAGCTCATCTGGATCGCTTCAGTCCTCGGCTGAGAGGTCGCTACCGTAAACCGAAATGTGTGTTAGGTGTGTGTGTAAGCAGTGGTTTGGCTCTGTCCGACAGGTAGGAGGAGACAAATGATGACTTATACACACAGTAAGATCCTGCTGCTCAAGGCTGCTCATAATGAAGTAATCCAAAAAGTGTTTAAAAGAAAAGGGGGGAAAAAGGCTGCATGATCCACATAGCATGTTCTGAATTTGTTTTTAGTGGAATTGCAAAATCAGTTCAGTCATGACCATTCCCTAAAATAACAAGTGAATCTGTGGAAAGTGGATGTATGTAGGAATACTCCATCTGCTAAAACTCACACCCACCGCCGTGTTTATTTTCATGCCTCTGCATGTGAAAGCACAAAGGCAAATGTTCCATCCGATCAGGACTAAACACACACCTACTCACTATGTGCAATAACAAACGTGCATTAACAAATGTATACTATTAACATATGCAAAACACTGGTCAATCTCTCTGCATGCACTGTTCACTTAAATTATCCTGCAAGTACTTGAATGTTCCGTTATCATTTGTATTTTATGTTGTTTTTAGACACCAGACGGAGCAGCACTCCTAATCTCATTGTGTAGCTACTATGCCATGACAATAAAGGCTTTCTATTCTATTTCCATACTCATCTCACTCGAATCAGTTTGTCCAGAGCAGGCCAGGAACCGTCAAAGAGCAACGCTAAGGTTAGTAGCTCCATGACCGAAAGCAAGACATTGGCGTAGGAAAGGTTGTTGGGTTCTGTTTCCTTTGTGGTTTAAAATGGCAGAGCAAGACTTTTTTTTTTTTTTCAAAATACAGCCCAGGGTTAGATCCTGAAATAACCCTCTACAGTCAGCCTGAGTGTTCCCAGGCGGTGAAGAGTCCAGTCGGTGCAGGGCTGCACTGTGGGCGTCGGACGCTGGATACTGTATATATATATATATACATATCATCGATACTGACTCATTCAACATATTGACCAGCATCCCAAGAACACAAATCCAATCCGTGCCTGTGAACCAACGGTTCCCCCCCCCCCCTTTATTTCAAATCAAGTGGATTTTGGTTTCCTTCCAATCTTTCATTCCTGCGGAATGTGTGCTTCATCTTTTCATGAAAACCACATGTGTGGGAACCAGCGCTTTGAAAAACAAAGCAATTTCACACATGCACTAATTTAATTTGAGACATTTTCACAATTCTATGTATTCATTAAGAAATATGAAGCCGATACCAAGACGCGGGTAAATTAGTTACAGCTGCTTGACTGCTCAAGAAGTAGGAAGATTGATTGTATGTTCCCTGCTGACATGTTCTACAGTGCAGTGCCCTCGGATGCTTCCTGCAGCAGTACACAATGTTCATATTGTATTATGTCTGGCCTCTGGTGCAGTTTCTGTATTTATTCAGTTTATAGATTTAATTCGGGAGAAATGCGTGTATCAAATAAACAAAAGAGCCTCCTTAAAAAGCCTGTCAAACCTATAAGGGCAAAGTTTATCAAGTGGAAATTCTGCTGCACAGCAATTATGATTTATTTGACCTCCATGTCATGTGGAAAATCTCAATTACCCCTCTACTAAATTCTGGAAGATCCTGGTAAATAAATTAACAATCAAGGCATAAGATCTCACGATGGTGTAATACTGTAGTGACAAAAGCTTTAAATCCAGCGGCACAAAGCAGCCACACTTTATTGTATTAAATCCCCTTTAAATAATATTTATCTAAATCCCTCTCTCCCCGCTGACGCCTGTCCCAGTGAACACGTGCACACTTCCTCAGGTTGTCAGATATAACAGTTCTTGATTTAAGCAGGAAACTAATCAGGAAAAACAGCAACAGAAAGAACCGGAGAAAGAAATGAAACAAATAAAAACCCCACAGTAACAAGGAGGGAATAAGAGAGACAAAACTGGGTCTGTTATCACCATGTCAACATGATTTAAGGTGAAATCCGAGAGTCATGTGAAGATGACATACACCCCGAAATTCCAAAATATTGCCAACGCAAGCAGCAGATATCACTTTGGACATATATTATGGAGAAGATGACGGTACATCAGACTCACCTTAAAGATTGAGTTTCAGTTTGAACCTTAAATTTGCACAAAATTTAAAGTGTGAAATAGAAACAATGACTCAGATGGTTTGGTTTGTTTGTCATTTGGTAAAGCTATAATGTGTAGTTAGCCATTATGCTACTTTTTACACACACACACACACACACACGCACACACACAGAGGTGAAATGGCTCATCATGGCCGATAAACAATTACACAATCATACACATGTACGGAACATACATTTGGGCCACCAACCACTCAATGCCTTTTTGGTTACTTAAATAAATGGATTTATTTTTAAAGATATTAAAAGCTTATTTAATCTCTGATACTACTTCACTTGACTGGAGTGAGTTCTCTGCTTCGATGAAGTCTGACATTATTACAAATATCGGTGGCTAATGTGTAACAAAACAATACTTGCCACTACATCATATATTCATGAGGATTGTAGTATTAAAATGACTTGTATTATTTTTTTCTTCCCATTATTTGAGACTGAGGAACTGGGACAGATGAGCGCTGCATATGACAGTATTAGCTACCTCGAGAAAAATCTGTCTGGCACTGTAACACATGCATGCAATGTATTTACATGCATGGCCTTCTATAGCTGATGACACTCAATTCTATGCTGCTGTCTCTGGATGGAATGGTGCCGACTGTCTCTCTTTCAAATTGTATTTGAAATTCACTCAGGTTAAAAGAAAAGTAAGGCTAAAAATATAGAAGTGATTTTTGACTCAAGGCTCACATCCAAAGTGCCACTAAAGAAGCTCAAATATAAGTCACAGAGTGAAATCCACACTTTTGTTAGCAGACAAAATATTTAAATGCTGTTTTCTACTCTACCAAACAATAAATAAATAATCCATCCATTTTGTATTACTGTTTATGTTGTGCAGGTTTGGGTGTACTGTACTGTGTATTGTAGCCTATCCTTGCTGAAATTGGGTGAGAGATAGACCCTCGACAATTCACCCGTTCATCACAGTATTATCCACTAAAGATTTTGACATTGGGCACTTGTTAGTTTTGAAACTGACCAATTAATAAAACCCAACATGGCCTTGAAACAGAATAGTCTCCAAAATGTTGATTGTGTCACGAGCCTGAAAGAAACCTCCGATTACCTCTGGTCAAGCCTTTCCTTTCAGCAGAACAAAAATATCTGGCAATGCTGCTTTCAGCAAAGAGCCTTCCAGAGGATCTGAGAGGAGCAACAAACAGGAATAAAAGCACATTCCAATTATTAATATTCATCGTATTTATATATATTTATTGCAACATTTTGCTGCCATCTATTTTGATTGCTTCTAATGCTATTTTGTTATTGCGTGTATACAAGTGTGAATTATATCATTCATTTGTTATTCCGTTTTCTTAATCCTGTCCTTTTTGTTTTGGTCACTTAATATTTTGAGATCGGGTGAGACGCTCCGTCAACCGCGAGAAGCGCCGAGTCGAGCCGCTGAGAGCTGCCAGCTGACGTGGCTTGGGCATCTTATTTAGGTGTCCGGGGGGGCGCCTCCCTGGATGGATGGAGGATTCAAAACAGCTCTCCCTTTGTCTCTTGCATGAGTCGAAGAAGAAGGGCAGTGATGGATACAGTTTATTTTTTGTGTGTGCTGAAACGTCCGACGGGTTACCATGGTAGAGTGCATGTACACGTGCTCGCTATGAACGTACTTTTGCTTCCGGGTTTAGAGCGTTTCTGGCAGAGCTGTTTGAGACAGAAAAGAGGGACGCTGTCCTGCAGCATCTGTTTGCTATTTTGACCAAAGAATGGCACAGATATTTCATATAAGTGTTTGGGAACTGCATTAACTCGTGGAAAAAGGGCATACTATGTGACCTTTAAATACAACAATATTTTAATTTTATTAATTTAACATGCTCTAATTGAAAATTCCACATTTCTGTGGTTGCTTCAAAGTTAAAGCATTTGAGGGAAAAACCTGTGAAAAATTTTATTTTGACAATTTGTAATCTTGTAATCATTAATCGGTAGTGAACTCAAGATTTGGTCACCAAATAATTGAAGGCTGTAAATTCAAATGAGACGACTTAATTCCACAGATCATAGTATTATTATTTTTTTTCAGATGTCTGAAACTTTTCAAATATTCTTATAGTAAAACTGTCATTCTTGAGGATTGAGTATTACTAATGGTTTATCATGCATGTGTTGGAATGATTAGGCTCATTAAGGATGGAGGAATGTGTCATAACAATATGGAAAATAATTTTAATTAGAAGCCTCTATGATTTAAGACCCCTTAAATTGACTGGAATAAATTTGCAGCTAAACCCAAGCCATGAAGAAATATATTGCTTTTAATCCTAAAGCATAACAAATGACACATTAGTCCATAATCCCAATAGCAGTCCCAATAAACTCACATTTGTTTATTTTCTTACAGCTGATAAGTGGAACAATAACTCTTGTTCGGTTCCATTCAAAAATATCTTTACATGAGCAACACAATTTAGCAGACTCGGCGTCAGATGCTTGATATGTTTAAAACACAGAGGAGGTACGGCTCCCTGCAGGATTCTTAACTGCAGAGCAGATGAAACATGTTGCAGAAGTCTAACAACAATGGAAACAAAAACCCACATGCACACACACAGGCCAATAGCAGGCACAGGTAAACACACACATTCTCGCTCTAATCACCCCTCCCCACACACACACACACACACCGCCACCTCCAGGTGCTCATGGTTCATTTTCCCATCACGTCATCTGTCTTCTACTCCCCGAGCAGCCAGATAAGCCTTAAAGGGCGCCTGCTATAGTAATACAAGGATCCTGCGTCTGTGCGTGAACTCATATTTGCACTACTTCTTATTAATACTGTAATATGTTCCATCGGGTTTTTTTTCTCCTTGTTTTTCATTATTTCTGTTCATGTAGTAATAATAGCATTTTTGACTTTGGGATTTAAGATCATAAAGCCAAAATAAAAAGTGGCACAGTGAAAATGCAGAGTGTAATTTCTTTCCAACCAAGAAAAGTACTCAGAGAGCACAGGCCTCCGCCAAGCAACTCATCCCTCTCGTAATTGGATTTACACCGTCCACATGGTGATCTGGATTATCATCAGAAGGTTCTAAATTGTTCTTTGTATCTTTATACATATATATGCAGAATAATCCTGGATACTATTTAAGGAAAAACTTAGATTAGAGAAGTGAATTAATTAAAGGAGACGAGAGGTGGATTATGGAGCGACAGAATCCCGTTCACACCAAAACACGTCAATGCTGCTGCAGACGCTCTCCTATTGTGAGATTAGACAATGTGGCAAAGGTACCAGGATGTGTAGCACAACAGGGTGTGTCCATCCTGCTGTCTGCTCCTTATCAGATGGACAGAACATCGACAGTGTGGCTGATTTATCTATCCCACCTGAAGGGAGAACAGCTATTCCCGAAATGTTTTTGCCTTTAATACAGAACGGCGTGGCAGAATAACGGCTCAACATTCCCAGCTTGAACAGGCTGTTTAAAAGGGAGAGCGAGAAAGAGAGGCAGGGAGGGAGAGAGGAAGAGAAAGAGAAGAAGGGTGTTTGCAAACCATCTGGATTCAGTCTCTGATAAGACACACTTAGTCAGCGAGCACCACATCACTCAAACGGCACCATCTCTGTTTCCCCCTCAGCCTTGTGCAAACTAGTCTGAAGCCCCAACGCGCTGCAAAAATCTGTTTCTTTTCACACACACAAAAAAAAAAGAAATCTCTGACTGATATTCAGTCATGTTGCGCCGCAATATCAGGACTCCATGTGGGAAACCGAGAGGTCAGAGGTTCTGGTGGCTCAGACAGAGTAAACGTCGGCTGGTTTACCATTTATTAAAGTCACATGTTGTCTATGAAGAGCAAAAACATTCTGGAATTTAGAGACAGAGCAATTTGAGATGATTTCTGGTGCGAGCCCGAATCCTAAACACTGAGATTTCTTCACATAGAAAAGGCCTTTTTTCCTGAAATTAATTTTAGTACGACTCGTATTATTCTAAAATATTGTAACCAGAGAAAAGAGTTTGGGGAATGAAATGAAGCTTACTGATTTGATAATAAGTTAACTTTTTACATAGGTTTAAAAAATAATTGTAATAAAGGTTATTATTATTATTATTATTAAGTGTTTTTAATGAACAAAAGCCACTATGTTTTACTCATTTTAAAGAAACATGACATCATATTCCCCAGTAATGTAATCTATTTTTTTTTTATTGCGGATAGAGGTCAACTGGAATTACTGACTGGCGGGGATAATATAGCTGTCAAATGATTTTAGTGGATAGTGTGAGTAATTCTTTTTTTTTTAATGACTAAAAGATGTTCCAGTCCAGATTTATATATTAGGGATTTATTAGATTAAGTTTGACTATGATTGATCCACATTACTCAATTCAGGGCTATAATATAGTGACCTTTGGAAATCCACTATCAGTCAACCATTACTTGAATATGACATCTTTGCACAGGCAAATATCAATTATGGCAGTAAAATCATATCAAATGAGAGTAATTGTGTATATTCTGGGTCAAATACACACGTCAATTATCCGAGGTGCGTGAATATTCCTCTTCCCTGCGTGAGACAGCCGTGGCTGTACTCTGCATGCATCAAATGTTTTCGATGATGTTCCTCTTTTATCGTCCAGGATATGGTTCCTAAAACCATTTAGATGTAATGAAATGAAAAGCACAATGTTTTCTCTTTAGAGATTCTCCTTCTGAATTAATGATGAGAAAGGATGGTGCTGCGCCGTCTCTCAAAAGAGAGGCTACCAGATAACACACACGAGATGGACAGACACTCGGAGACGCGGGTGAACGCTCGACCTTTCACACAACAAAGTGTTGCACACACAAGCCCAGGGGAAAAAAAGGGCATTGCTGCTCTGCTGAGATGAGGAATGAACTTTAACTGTCATTAATACAATTAAGATTATGGTCAAAGTACTAAAAACAAGCACAACCTATACTCTTTACATGAATGATTGTCAATCTTTGCCTGTGTGCACAAGTGTGTGTGTGTGTGTGTGTGTGTGTGTGTGTATACACAGGAGCGCACACACATCTGTATTGGTCCTGGGAATTAGAAACTAAGCTTTTATGTTTCTGAGTGATAGCCACATACAGAGTAACAGTCTATCACAACCACACACAGACACACACAGACACACACAGGAACAAGGCTCGCTCACTACCATTCCTTAATTCATGTTTCAAAGTTATGTCCCTCCTCTAATGACTTTCAGCATTTTCTAGTTGATACATAAACACACACACACAGACACGCACACTCCTACATCACAGTCACCTAGTCTATCTCACACATCATTCTCAAAGGCCTTGTTGCTAGGAGATGGTGTTCTATTTGTGGACAGAGAGAGAGAGCGACAGAGACAGAGCAATATATATATATTTTACCCCCCCCCCCCTATATATATATATATATATATGTATAGGGGGGGGGGGGTAAAAGAGACAAACATTAGAAAAGTGCAGGGAAGAGAACTAACGGTATAAAAGAAAGAAGAGTCAAGTTCCTTAAAAGGAGAATTAATCTCTGAAGAAATATCTTCACACACTCTTTCAGTCTCCGACTCACACACGTGCTGCAGAAACACCGGGAGCGGCGGGTGAGCTCTGCCCATGCATGGGTGAACATTTACATCCTATATCCGTGCAGCAATATGAGTGCCTGTGAATGTCCAATGTGTGTGTGTGTGTGTGTGTGTGTGTGTGTGCATGTGTGTTTTGTGAGTGTGTGTGTGTGTACTGCCAACTGTAGCATGGGTGGGATCTAGCAGGTCATATAATGGTTGGCTGGTCACATTCTCTGCCCCAGCAGTCAGCTCACACACACACACAAACACACACACACGCACACACACGATCCCCTGTAATCTGCAAACACATCTATTACTAGACAGCACTCAGAGAGCACATACCTCAGCGCCCTCGTTAGAACTGGAGCAATCAGGAAACGGTTTCCAGACCAGCAGCAACAAAAGCCTCAGCAGAACAAATGATCATCAGAGACATCTCATCGGTGGTTTTAACAAAGAGCTGTGATGCTCTGAAACTTGCATTGATATAAAACAGAAGGTTTTTTTTTTATATAAATGACTTATCTTGAATGCATATCCACACACATTACTCTGGGGTTCTACTCTTCACGCTCACCTGCATTTGGAGAAAACTTCTCATGTGCTCTCTGGTAAAGAAGAAACTTTAGCCTGATCCAACACTGACAGGCGTCAGGAGAAATCTGTCTACAGCCTGCATTTGTTCTGTCTAGGGATGCCTGAGAAAGAGCGTGTTTTATCACATGGGCAACTATTATTTAATGTTGCTTCTTTCTATAGATTTTAACATGGCTGCCACAGAAAAGCTCTTTTTTTTTATCACTATGTCTTGAAATCAACCAACCAACCAGCCAGCCAGCCAAGCGAATACCAGATATGTGATAACTTATGGCATCCTTAGCTTTAACTGGTTATACACAAACATATATTAGAGACCTGATAATATCCTATTATCCAAGCATAGCGCTACGCTCTCAGGAAGCAGGATTACTTCTTGTTAGTAGAGTCTCTTAGGTCCAATCCCAATGACCGCTCTCGGCCCTACACCTCCAACTTGCGCGCCCCCGTTCAGACAGTGTGTCCTGTTTCTTTGTGGAATCGAGCGGCCGTCTAATCCTTCAGACGGCCCTCCAAACAAAGTGTTTTCAGATGCAGACTCAAAAGAGAGCTGTAGAAGAAAAATCCCAAAATGCTCTCCAAACAGTTGCAGCATAAAAGAAGAATTCCATTCCAAAAAAGAAGTGCATGAATGTGCTATCTTTGCAAATGACCATGTAGAAATGCAAACAAATTGTCGGAATGCCTGGTTTAACGTGTAAGTGGATCATCGTAACACACACATTAGAATTGCTATTTACATGCTATTTACACATAATAATCTCATGCAGTTTATTCTATTGAAGATTATTTAGTTCTGTCCTAAAAATATAGATAAAATAAAAGGGCCATTATGTTTGGTGTAAATCACAATATAAGGAGAGTGAGGTGTTCGGCGGAGGTCTGCGCTCTAGTGTACCATTAGTATTATCATCAGATCATTTTCCAGTGGGAATTATTATAGATATTATTGCAATAATTCTCTCATTAGGGCTGTTCTTATTGCTATTGCTGTAATGCATCTCTCTTTTAAAGTGTGGTCTAGACCTGTGCGGGAAAATGCAGGAGAAACCTTCCCAACTTCACCCTTTTTCAAAACTCATAATCTCATATAATCCTCAAATGCTTAAAAACTGTGACCGCAATATCCCACCTCCGTGGTAAAATCAGCATGCTTTTATTGTGCAGCTCGCCACAAACAAATCCTGCAATTAATCTAATCAAAAGTGCCATTTTTAGTACACAAAGGGATGCACACCATTGATATTTTTGCACACTACAACTGATCATGAACAGCTGGTCATGGCCAGGACATACAAACTACACTTGGGTTGAAGTTATACAAGTTGCTATATATTAAATTGCAAATTTGATGCAAATGTAAAAGAAATCGATGACTGCTTAAAGAAAATCTTTATTACTGTGCATCTTCCTTCCTGAGGGTGGATCTTCGAACTCACACTAACACTGTTGCCTGACATTAAAAAGATACTTTTGAAAATGCTAAATGGGTGCAATGCGCTCAGTTAAAGCAACATGGCAATAACGGTTGATTTATTCATGAACAACTGGCTATTAATTGCCATTAAAAAGGAAATGGACTGCCGGATGCACTAGCAATTATCATGATCTACATTATAGTGTTGGGTGGAATTCTTTCTTTTGAGGGAGGTCTTTTGCATGGAGTACACATTGTTAAGTCCCTCTGATCTACATACATAAACCTGACTCGAACCGACGCCAACAATGACAACGTATCACACAATCGCTTTTGCTAACTCAGGATTTTGAGCAAATTCACCGCCAACTGAAAGCAATCGGCTCAGTTCAGCCAATCAAATCCGCTCCGTCATTTGTTTTCACCTTGAAAAGAGAAAAGAACATGTATTTGCCATTTGTAACAATCGGCAGTGATCGGATACCAATCGGTATGCAGTGCCCTGAGGAGCAACAGCCCTCCAAACACGTTGCACAATGCATCGATGACTGAGGGATCAGACGCCGCCCATATTGGTTTCAGCCACATTTGATGCATTTTTATTTATTTTTCATTCAATATTTCTAAATTCTTAGCAAACACATGTGCAAATATTCTTTCATCCACCATGATGTGACTATATTTATTTATTCGCTCATACCATTCTATTATGGGAATATGAAGACTTTTATTGTATACACCGGAATAAGTCCAGCGTTTCTTAATCAGACATTGATTGGAATATAGTCCCAGCTTTGTTTTCTTCTCCCCCCTTCTTGTAAACACCAGTGGAATGTAGCAGCTGTCTGTGCTGGTTGGCTGCCTGCATTGTCAGTCACAGTGGTTGGTCTGAAACTCACAGTGCTGCTAATCTGCTAAAACATTCCACGGGAGCACAAAAGAGTCCAAATATGTGCAAAAAAATCACCTTAACCAGCACACACAGCCAGAAAATGTAATCTAAATGAAATTTGTAATTGTGAGTCGCATGCACAAGGCTGGATGACGAACAGTAAATTAAGGCGGGCTCTTTTGTTTTCTCATAATTACACTAAATGGAACATTACATAATCGCAACTCATAATCCTTTTTAAATAATCCACAAATGCGACATCTGTTCGGATGCATTCAGCAACACTCAGAAATTATTCTCCCTCCACCACATCACGTCCTCAGAGCATTTACGCCCACCTTTCGATTTCTGCTCAACCCCTTTATCAGGCAAGAGGAAATCGATATATAAAGTAATATCAAAAAAGTGATGATGAATGAAATTAGAATCGCACCAAACACAGCTGATTCCATCTTGCAGCTGAACGCCGACCCAGGCGACCTGCTTATTTGGCTTCAGTACTGTAGCGAGCGGATAAAAGGAGGATGGCTTCTGGAAGATTTTCTGGACATGTAGGTAGATCAAAGACAGACAGACTAGTAGAGAGAGAAGAGTGGCGGGGCGAGAGAGAGGGAGAGGAGGAAGGCGAGGAAGACAGAGAGCTGCAGTCTCTGCTGAGATAAGGGCCTCGATCATTGACCATGCAGTGGAGAATGGACTCTGACAGGGTTTAAGGTTGCAGCCCAACCTGCAGCTTCGACAGCTGCACCAAAAGTCTGAATTGAGTGTGTGTGCAGGGTGTGGAAATATTTGTCCTGAAATCTGTCAGTATTGGACCAGAGGTTCTGAACGTTTCCTCCCAAGGGTGCAGGAAAACACATTCTAGAGGGAGAACTAGAATCCCAGCATTAAAACGAGTGCACATCATCGACATGATGTTTTTTTGAGTTTTCCTTTTTACTGAAGCAGCATTTTTTTTTATCGCCATACAAATATATAGAAAACATAAATACAACTGTAAATTGCTGCTTTGCCGATTGACTATTGCTACAATATACACGATACAACACACAGTACTTTAATACACTACATAAAGTATCAAGTTCTTATGGTGAAATACTGGTTTATGTGAAAACTAACAATCTTCGCTGCAATGCCTTTTGTGGTTCAGTGTGTTTGCAGGCTTGTGTATAATTCAACATGTTATGATACCTTTATGATGCAATTGAGCTATGAAGGGGAGATGCATGAGGGCCATGCAGACTGTGTGTAGCATTGTAGCAAAAAAAACAAATAAAACAACGTGTTACACATATCCATCGCTCTACCACTCTCTCTGGCCTTCTTTCTGCACGATCTGTCCATCCGCAGTCACATTAAACCATATTTCCTCTCACAGGGACAGTTTAATTCCTTTAATCCATCACCTACTTCCGCTTCTGCTCCAGTACTCACACACTCGCTTTTTAGTTTTTCTTTTTGAGGACTACCTCCAAATTTATGTTCCTAATTGAAAATCTGACACTGTGTGAGGCAGCACTAGAGAGAGAGAGAGGGAGGGAGAGAGAGAGAGAGAGAAGACACACACACAGCAATGGAATGAAAATCTCTGCGTCTGGAA
This sequence comes from Brachionichthys hirsutus, assembly GCF_040956055.1. Lineage (NCBI taxonomy): Eukaryota > Metazoa > Chordata > Actinopteri > Lophiiformes > Brachionichthyidae > Brachionichthys > Brachionichthys hirsutus. The sequence continues at coordinate 3,869,748 of NC_090913.1, forward strand.
GTGATTAGGCAAAAAGCTAAAGCCCGTCTTCTCTTTCTGTGTCTGAGCTGCAGCTCACAGTCCTGCCACCATAACCTTCAGCTCACCACACACACACACACACACACACACACATCAAATGCCTTTCAACACAACGCAAATAAAGGGGAACTCAGTCGAGTGCGTGCCGCTTGCCAAGGCACACCAGTTCTCTGCTTGAAAGCCAAATTACAATAGAACCTGAAAATACGATTCGGCTCTGCGTCTCAAAAAACAGAGTTTCTGCCAATTTACAACACGAACTATGTCAGGGAATATATTTCAGCCAGCAGCGCTCGGAATCTGACGTAGAGCTAAATGCCATTATGTTTTGTCATGAATGAAACATTGTTGCGTGAAGACGTGTGTGTGTGTGTAAGTATGACTGTTTCTCATCATGTGTTCCCTAATTAAGGTAATATTACCCATCTCCACTTTCTTTGAACGCTGCCCCTTGATAATGGCCTCAAAATCAAAACCAGACCTTGAAGCTAATGTTCACAGTATGATTAACCACTGAAATATTTATATGTTTGCTTCTCTGTGTGTGTGTGTGTGTATGTGTTCTCTAGTTCCTTTGGAAGGAGGACAGTGATTTAAATGTACAGTTTACGGCTGATGTTGGCTGGTGAGACTATACAGAAATAAAAATATAAAAATTTATGACCTGCCTTTAATATAGCGTTGCGTTACAGTCCTTTGGACACTTTTTTGGGGGGGCGGGGGGGGGGTCATAAGAGGAAGATGCAGAGATGAAGAACAGGGAAGATGAGCAAAAACAATAAACCAAATATACAATGAGGAAAACGCCAGAAGGTAAAACCAAAAAAGGATGTTTCACTTTCCGAGTGTCAAACATCAAACTTAAGGGCCACTATATGGGCGCGCGCTCACCCACGCACGCACGCACGCACGCACGCACGCACACGGAGGCAGAGCGATTGACTGTGGACGTTTCTGTCAATGACTTTACATTCGAGTCAATGAATTCATTCAATCAGACAATTGAAACTGCGGCACACGCACACACACACACACCGACATAGAAGAACGCACGCGCAAGCGCGCACAAACCCACCGCTAAACATGAGAGAAGCGCAGAAGGAATCCGCTCGTCTACCTTGTCTGTGGGAGGGGGGGCCCTCCAGGTCCGCCCGTCTTCAAGGGTTAAAGCCCCCAAAAACAGATCCTTCAGGAACGCATGCAGACCGGGATCCTGCGCGGTGCGCAACTTCAGACAATACACCTCTCTCTCCCTCACTCTCTCTCTCCGTTGTTTGTCTTTTGAAGGACCCCCCCCCCCCCCCCGCGCAATCCCTCTTGGCTGCCGATTGTTCTCTCTTCTTTCCTCTGCCTCAGTCTTTTCTCTCACTTTTCATCCAGCCTGTGCGCTCCGGGTGAGAGATGGACCACGGAGAAGAAACTCCCTCTCTCTCTCTCTCTCTCTTTCTCTCTCTCCTCTCCTCTCCTCCCTTCTTTTTCTCTGTCACTTCAACAAAAACGCTGCTCGGTGTCTCCGTTTTATTGCGGAGAGCAACTCCTTCCTCCTCCTGCTGCCGATGCCTTTCTGCGGTGTGAGTGTGTGTGCGCGTGCACGAGCGCCCTCTCCTCATCGTCTCCAGCCACCTCTCTCTCTCTCTCTCTCTCGCTGGATGAGAGGAGGAGCCGAGAGGACAGAGGGAGCAGATGAAAGAACGGGATTGGCTGAAAAAGAGGGGGTGAGTGAAAGAGAGAGAGAGAGAAAGAGAAAGAGAGAGAGAGAGCAAGAGAGAGACGAGTGAAAGGGGGGAGAGGAGGGAGGGGCTGGATCCCTGTTTTCTGCATTTGGAGGCTGGAGGCGTAGATGTGTGGCGTGGAGGAGAAGGTCTGGGAGGAGGCGGGGAGAACTCCCACTCTTCTTTCTCTTACTCTTATGCTCTCTCTCTCTCTCTACCTCTGCATTCTTTTGCTCTTATCGTTTTCACAGCACAGAAACAAACTACACTTCTCATCCGCTCACCCACGAGCTCTCTCTTTCTGTCTCACACATGTACTCCGTGTATTTATACACACAGCTGTATAAACCAAAGCACACACGCAGACACCTCAATGGGTATTGATAAATATAATCAGAATGACGGAGGAAAATATTTGTAAATTTAATGTTTTATTTCAAATCAAAACTTCCCAGAAAATGAATGAATGAATAAATGAATTTAAAATCAATAAGTAGTAATAATAATAATAATAACAACATCATATACCTGTTTAATAGTAATCTAAATATACCAATTTAATCTAATATGGTGACGTATGATGTGTTTCGTGTAGTGTGTGTACGTGTGTGTATTCAGTATGATTGTGTGTGAAAATAAAAATACCTCAAAATGTTTTCATTATTTTTAGTATGTTTTATTATCTTAGTCATGCTTTTATTATTCACTGGAATTGAATGAAATTAAATATATATAATAAAAATGTACAGAACAGTAAACAGATTACAGTTTAAAATAATAATAATTTAATATGTCAAATAATTCCTTTAAAATAATTGTAGACTTTAAAAAAAATTATGAATAAAAGGGTCAATTAGGTTTAATTTAAATGAATCCTTAAAGGTGAAAACAACAGAATAAACCGGAAAATACGCCAAAGCAGTTAATGACACACGCACACACCTACACACACACACACCTACACACCCACCTACACACACACAGACACACCATTACGGGCGCTACAATTCAACACAATCTAATATGTAGAGATGCTGAGGGCCACTGTCAATACAAACATCACAACACCAGATGCATAACTGAATGTTACATTTTATTTACATGCACTAAGAACAGATAAATTGTTATTTACCCATAAATAAAATAAATAAACATATACCACTAATATGTGAATGCAAGACAAGAACTAAAACCATAAAGTATTTTTACGACTTGATATTCACAAAACATAATACTGTAATAATGAAGTTCAGAATTTCTTACATGCCAAGACACACACTAACACACACACACACAGAGACTATGACACACATGCCCGAGTGTGAGTTATGCATGCGTGTCATGTCTGAAATGATTGAAAAAGCACAAGTTTCCCATTATTCCTCATCGTTAGGATGAACAGATGAATTTCTGACTGCAGATCTGCGTTCTGTGTGTCTTCACCGGTTCTATTGTACTTCATAACCTCCACCCAGGCCCTGAGGAAGATGAGGTATGTGCTCGCTATTGAAGCAGCAAAGCTGTGTGTGCGCGCCATACACCTGGGTTATGAGCCCCTTCCTAGTTTAATGGGCCTAACACTTAGTTCATGCTTTACAGCGGATTTCATGAACATGTGCTTTTAATGGAGAGCCCACTGTTTCTTTGGCACCGAAGAAGAAGAAGAAGAAAAGGCCTGGTTTCTACTGCGGTTTCAGGAGATCCAGTTTGGTGTGGAAAATCAAATGTTAAAAGTGTTCAAGCACACTCAGCACTGATTTTACAATTGGCGCAAAATGTTAGTTTTAAGTCTGAAATTTAATTCTATAAATGCATATTTAAACAAATTACATTTCTAAAGGAAACAGATTTTAAATTGAGTTGATAAAGTCTGGAACCTCTGAGAGCACATCTCCCTCATCATTGGTTGGTTGACAGAGACGTGCAGCCAAAGTGTTTCGTGCAATTATGACGTGTTACTGTCTTACAAGCAATTTATCAGTTCACAGGGTGACATTTTTATAATTAGCTAATTAAGCTGTGCGTCCATTTGAAGCAGATCCCGAAACTTGTCGTAAATTAGTTAACCCACAAATGAAAATTCAGTCATTTACGCGCCACAATACTCACGGAAAGTCAAATAAAGTTTCTGAGTTCATTCAACATTCTGAATCGTGACAGCAGAATTGGAATGCAGCCTTCTCCTAAACGTCTGAAGATGCTTGTGTTTTTTATATATATATATATATATACTGTATATACTGTATACATGTGCATGTGTGGATGCCAAGCAGGACAGAACATGGTTAGTACTTGGAATGGCGATTCCTGTGAATAGCAGCTGCAGCGGACATTACATTTAAGAGTAGGCCTAAGATTTTCCTTTGAGACAAAGTTTAAGGCACGGCGACACACTGGGAGCACAGGTCACGGGTTCAAATCCAACTTGGGGCTTTTTATGTGAGGAGTTTGCATGTTCTCCCCGTGTCTGCGCGGGTTCTCTCCGGGTCCTCCGGCCCGTAGCAACAGCAATTTAATTAAAGCAGTTATAATAAAACAAATTTTCATTTTTGAAATGAACATGGCATGCTATTTTTTACTCTTTCTGTATGTCTGTCTTTCTTCCTCTTTCACCCCCCCCCCCCCTCCCCCCATCCACAATGTTTTCTATGGGGGGCTGCTTTGTTCTGCCCTGAGGTCAATGTGTGGACATAATCGAGGCTCAATGAGGTCAGAAGGGCAGCAGACATGTTTCATGCAGGTAATCAGTTCAATAAAAAAAAGGATAAATGCTCCTCTGCCCTAAATATTTTATTAATCAAACATCATCACCATCACCATCATCATCATCATCACAACACATACGGCACACACAAGCCAATGATATAAGCATCATCTACCATGGAGGTTGATGCAGTATTGATTTTGGCAGAGAAGCAACTGGCATTGAGATGAGGATATAAAATAGAGTAATATTTAATGCTGCTACTTTTATGACATTTTAAAGTATCTGTATCCATATATCTATCTACAGCATGTACGCACATATGAATGAATAAATGCGTGCGCTTTGTTTATATGAATGCATACGTGCATGTACTGTACGTATGTAACTGTCTGCTGCAAATACTTTACTGCGTATTTCACTGGCCGATGATATTCTCGGTCGGCAGCTGATGAGTAGAAATTATCCAATGTCAGATTAGCCAGTTAATAATCTCCAACTCAATGACATATTTCAGTAATATTCATTCATCCATTCATCTTCTTAACCGCTTTGTCCTTTACCGGGTCGCGGATCGTGCTGGAGCCTATCCCAGCGAAGGCGAGGCGGGGTACACCCTTGACATGCCGCCAAGTCAGATTGGAACCCGCGACCTTCTTGTGTGAGGCAACAGCGCTGACCACTGCACCACCACACAGTCATTATCTTTGACAGCACCTAGCCGTAGTGAAAGTTTGCAGACACGCTGCCTATTAAATGCAAATGTCCTCCTGCTGGTTTGGACGTCCGGTGTGAGAAAAAGGCTTGACGAATGCACATTTGAACCCTTCTCATGTTGTGACAGAGTAATGCATATTTAACATGCCAGATCTTCAAAAGTCAGTCAAAGCAATATTTTCAACACGATCAAGGGGAAAGAACTCTGGAAACTTATAAAGAACAAACTTCTGGAAATGAGCAACAAAATAAGGGAAAGGTTGTGATGGAAAAGGCTTTTAGTGAACTATTATATGATCATCTTAATGCAGCAGTTGTCCAAGCTGGCAGGGTTGCTGCACTTTTCTTTGTTTTCCCAGCCTGTGACAAACTGGAGAACCATTCTTGCCTGCATGGAGAGCCCGTTTGCCATTTGGACAGAATGCCTCTCGTTCTCGCTGACAGCCCCGCCCTCCTTTCCTTTCCTTTAAATATGGCTGTTAAAAAAAGTTATAGACATTTTTCCAGATCAATGGTCATAGTGCACATTGTTGACTTTAGGCATTCAATCACTTGAAGTTTAACTGAATATGACACATGCACATAAACACTGGCACGCAGAGGGCAGTGCTCACTTTTCAACATGGAATTCAACACCAACACCCGAGAGTGCACTCTGGGTATCGGTGCTGTTAAGTGCTTGGTGGCTGAAGAAACCATTTTTACTCTGCTTAATTTTTTCAATCCGGATCACAGTATTGGACTGTGAAAATTGAAATGACCTGTTTACTATTTTATTTGTCCCAGCAGGTGTGAGCTAACCTTTTTTCCATTGTGTCATAGCACACGCAAATCTTTTACGGTAGACGGTAGATCTTGGGCCAACGACTTACGCCATGAACTCGACCAAAACCAAAACTCGACCCCCCCCCCCCCCCCCGCTTCTCTCTCTCTCTCGCTCAACAACAAAGACTCCTTCAAGGAAAAGGGATCACATTTCAATGCATCACATTTATGAATATTTCCCTGCATTGAATATTAACTTCGGTGAGAAATAGAAATTCTCCTTTCCACAAATCTGTATGCAAACTCCCTGTAGGAGAATAAAACTGGAGAGAAGGGTTTGGACAAGACAGTTTTTTCTTTATTTTTTCCCAATCTCTATCCTTCCAACTTGCGAGACAGGGGACGTATATGTGCATGTGTGCGTGTGTGTGTGTGTGTTCAGTTCAGCTGTTCCTGACATTTAAACACCCTATGTGTGATATGGGTCCTTAAGCTCTTTCATTTCATTGTATGGGACCCCTACTGGGCTGGTTCACAACCTTAGCCAGAGAGAAATGGAAGTGAAAGAGAAGTGGGGGGGGTGGGGGCAGATAAACTGAAAGTGGCTTAAACAAGCTAACTGGTGAATTACAGAGGGAAAAAAGCAAAGAGGTGAACATTTCAAACTGGTAGAAGGGAGAAAAAAGAAACGAACGCTTTCTCCTTTCTTTTAATCCCCCATTCAGTGTGTGGGGATTTCAGTCGATGTGAGATAACAGAGAGTAAGTCCCTCTGAACGCGGTGGCGGCAGTGGCATGGCATGCATGTGTGTGTGTATGGTTCTGTGTGTGTGCCATGATGTGTTTGGACGTTCAACGTCTTGGCCAGACTACAAAATAACAGTGCTTACTACGGTCATATGTGGGTGGACTAAAAACGTTTAGGGTAAAAAAAAAAAAAAAACAGGTAGCCTGCTGTTTTGCTCACCTGTGGTTTAAATTACGTTACGCGAAAATGAAACCAATCGGTTCTGTGTGTGTTTAAAAAAAAAAGGTTCACAGGTTAGAGAAAGTGATAGGAGAGGAAAACAAAGGGTCCATTTAGACAGTGTTTTTTCCTCTGAGGGGCCGATGCTTCTTCATCCTGCTTGAACGTAATGAAGAAGACATCCCTCTGTGGTGGAGCATGTGATGTTGTCATCATATGTTCAGGCGTTGTGTGCCCAGGGAGAATTGCAATATGCAGAAGTACTGGGCACTACTTTACTTGAAGAACAAGTACAGACAATAGACTAACTACTTAGAGTCATGCGAATGCTACAAGGTTTTACCCAGAAGTCCAGTCACCTGTGGATGTGATCTAAATCAAAGAAGTGCTCTTCATTTATCTGATTTGATAAGGCAGACTTAATAAAAGCCTCTTGTGATCAATTTCATTAAAACACTGAAATTGTTGAATCGGTAATACAGTAATTGCGATATTGCTGGATTTGAAAATACGTTTTATATTCAAAAAACCTAGGTGGTGTTTCAGCGGTGTGGGGTGGGGTGGGGTGGGGGTGGGGGGTGATGGTCACACCACTGCCTTGGCTTTGGTCAGGGCATCAGTGCGACAATATAGACAACCATGCATGCACAGACGTAACAGGTTTAGCTGTGTGAGGCTAATCCATTATTCAGTAAACTGCATGGCATTTAAAGCACAATGATTAGCCTCATGTGAAGCGAGAGACAGAAACACGAGCAGAAGAGCAAGGCTTGAAACTACAACAGAGAAGAATCACCAAATTATCCAATGTGAAGAGAAATCAGTATTGTCAGTGAATGCCATGATATATCCCATTGCCACGGATTACTTCACATGCTATCTTTACATATTTTTTTTTCATGACTTTATTTTGTGGTCACACTGACAAGGGCAGAATTCAATTCAATGAAAGATTAATTGTAGGCAATTGGTTGTTTTGCTGCGGCCTACAGTCTCTGGATGCATCTTTTTCCTAATGTTATTGTGACGCAGATATTATTTATTTTTAAATTACAGTTAACCACATTAATGACAAGTTGCTGTATGACATTAATGCATTTCAATGTGTTGCTAATGTAATGCTGGTGGCTCAGAAACACAAAACTGAATGTTACAATGATTGTATATCAAAAATGTTTTTGTTTTTTTCCAGGAAATTAAAATGCACCAGTTTTACACATTTGGGTATTACAAATCCAGTATCGCTATATTGTGTCCACTGGGCGGAGGGTTTGGTTTTGGTTGGGGTTGCATTGAATTAAAGGGATTGACAGGCCTTGGCGGAGGTATGCGGCCTACTGAATGCCCTTCTGACTGTCACCTCTACCACTTTAATATCTTCAACAGAAGGACAAATGAATCGCGACAAAGGCATTATCAATCACGTTAAAAAGAAAGTTAATTTAATGAATGAATGAATTTGAAAATACCTCTGATTTATAGACACAAAGGGTGTAACTTTCATTTCTGAATAAATATAGCCCGTCTCTGTTTTTCATGGCATGTAGTGCATGTTAAAGAAAAAAACTGGTCACAGCCTCTCCGGTTTTGCTTTTTATTACTTGAGTGGTTGACCTTTATCTCGGTGATTGATCTGACCCGGCGCTCCAAGGACAATGACGAATGAGAAAAGCAAGTTAGAGAGCGCAGACCTCCGCCGAGCAGCTCATTCCTCTCATAATTAGATTTACACCGTCCACATGGTGATCTGGATAATCACCAACGGGTTCTAATTTTTTTTTTTATTTTTACACCAACCATGAAAAGTAAAATTAAATCAGAGTTGATTAACTGATTTTTGAATCGGTAAATAGAGATTTTAGTATTAAAATTTTAGATTTTTTCCTAACGTCATTCTGGATCCGATCCAGCATGCACTCTGCATGACTGTGTCAAATTTCATACATATTGGTCAATAATCAACAGAGATATTGAGGAACAAATTTTGACGCAATGTTACCGAAAGTTTCAAACTGATCCATAATCCAGGATCTCTTCTGGATCATCACCAAAATTTAGATCCGTCCAGAACGTGTTGAGTTACAAACGCCGACGATCACATAACCACCGCCTTGGTGGAGGTAATAAACCTGCACAATATTACCTTTGCCCTGCAAAAAAATCGACAAAATGAAAAAACATTTACAGCATAATTTAGGAGTATTTCCTGAGATGCAATGTTGATTCTGCCCTTTTATCTGCACAAATGTGTAGGTTATAGGGAATCAGTTTAATGTAATTAATGATGATACAATGAGTGATGATGGAAAATGTTAAAGACAGCAATCAAAGAATGTTATAGTAAATCCTGGCTAACCTGTTTTTTAGGCTAGCTAGGCTGTCCCCCCCACCGTTCTGCTAAAACCGATTGAAATTGATCCTGTCGTTTTTGTGTTATAAAAAAAATACAAAGAAACCAACCAACAAAAAAACAGACATGGAAACAGAATGAAAACATAGTGTTCTTAATGGAGGTAATGTCAGGATCCTCGTGTTTTTTTTTGCGCTTGTTTTTCTCCTGGCGTGTTTGGGTCTGGAGCTCCGGAGCCGGAGTCACCACTCACCCGCACACCTGCCAGCCATCAGCATTCAAGCCACCTTCACTCCACTCTGGATATAACACTGGCCCAGTTCACAGCTCATCACCAGATTGTCTGCTTGTCCAGATCTCAGTTCTTCATGATAGGTAAACACTTTGTGAACTTAGACCCCCCCGCCCACCCCCTCTGTGTGAAAGAGAACGACGGAGCGAGGTGATAATCCGGTAATACTGTTACCTTATATCTGTTACACATGGAGGGCTACGGCCCATATTAAGTTACAATATAGAAGAAGGCTGAACAAGTATAAGCGGATTATAAATATCTTGAGTGTGCAATATGGAGGAGATAAGACCTGAGATGGGGGGGGGGGGGGGGGGGGTGGTGGTGGTGGAGAGAGTAGGCCGAGAGAGGGAGACAGAGAGAAGGGGAGACAGGGTGGATGACTCATTCATGAGAAAGTTTCCACCTTCCTTTCACACACACATTCACTCTCTTCTTCCAGATGATATGATTCGTTAAAAGCGCCCCCCCCCCCCCCCCCCCCCCTTTGATGTGGTGGAAGAAGAAAGAGATGTGCATGGTGCTACGGCAACCTTCACGTGCCCAAACCCCCCCCAATGTCATTGCTGCATCTGACATGCACACATGCGCACACACAGAAACACACAGAGCCTTATACCATTATACCATTATACTGCAGGTACATGCAACGAAGAGCATTATCGCTCGAAAGGGTACAAAAAATAACGTTGGTTTGAATGAATGGAAGATGCTAATCGTTCCTGAGAATCAGAAATGCAACAGGACGGCCTGCTTTGCTTTTAGCTTCTAACTGGCTTGCTGAAAGCTTTCCATTGTCTGATGATGGCAGGCTCTGCTTGTTGGTTGTTTTTAGTGGCAGCTGAATGAATAGATGTGAATAATTGTAAATAACTTTTTAGATTAAATGATGCAGATTCTGCATCATCTTAACATGGAACCCAGAGTGCATGATTTGATTTCCTAGTCGCCCTCAACATGAACTAGCTCCAGTCAAATCTCTTCTGAATGCGCCTGTTCCACACTAATTCACCCACTTGCCATTCAGACTGCAGTCCCACTCCATTTTTAAAAGCTGACTTTCAGTCAACCAGATATCTTATTCACCGCTCCTTAATGCAGCTCTAAAATGTCTGTTTCCATCGAAGATTTTATAAAAATCTCAAGGCAATTCATTTCTTTCTTGAGGACACTCATCTTCTTTTTCTGTTCCCACACAAAGACAGTTCGAGTCGACAAGGACTTTTTTTGGATTGTTAGACTAAAATGTGTTTCATAGCTTTTCTTAAAAGTTGTAATGGGTGCGCGCGTGCACGTACACACACACACACACACACTAAACTTCGATTTAATTACATATCCTCCTGGCAATTTCAATAAAGCATTTTATTTGGAACTTGAACTGCTACTCAAGATACAATCATTTGACACGCATGTCTTAGGTCGCCGACCCCTGATCTAAAGCAACAACTGAACTAGTCCAGCCCTGCTTTGAAAAATCAGGTCATGCATCTGCTCAGCAAGTTTAGAAAAGGTCATTCATTCCTTTATTTATCCCACAGTAAATTACTGCAAATGCACCATCCTGGCATTTGGGTATGTCATAAATAGGGTTTATTTTTATTATGATTATTATTATTACTGGCCTTGTCAGAAATATGCACTGATTAAGCGATGGCTGTTCCAGTCTGATAAAGATGGCATCCTTCAGTCCCCTCTTAAACTGTCTGTTTTCTCTGTCCAAATGTCTGCATTGTTCAAAATTAGCGTCCTTTAGAGGGCGATAGACTGCCGAGTCCTCTCCTGCAGGAGAGCCAGCTCTTCAGCTCAAAAGGAGGATAGAAGATACACCCATCCTCACAACGAGTCAAGCAAGAGCTCAGAAATAAAGCCCCGTTTCTTTTTTTTTATAATCCACCTGCGATTCTTGACGTCTGCCAGCTCAGTTCCTCGGCAGTATGACTTAAAAAGTAAATGGTAAAGTCTGCAACTGGGTTGAGGCAGCCTGCTTAAAGGAATGACAGAAAGAAGAGGAACAATACTTTGGTTTAAAGCTGGCTGGTCTGAGAGACAGACTGGCCTACCCACTCAACAGGCCTACACACACACACACACACACGCACACACACACACACACAGCTAAACAGCCATGTCTAGTGTTATAATCAGATTTAGTAGAAGCCATATGACACTAGAAATAGTTGCCAAGGACGGTCAAGCCGTTGTGGGAGAGTGTGAGATTATATGTGATTCAGAGAGATGAAAATAAGGAGAAACAAGACTGCGTGATTGTGCATGCGTCCATGGGTATGTGAAGTTTCTCAGTAAAAGCACCCATATGCTGAGGTCAGCCAGACTATCACTAGCTTTCCAGACACTTTTGGGAAGGCTGTGTTGTGTGTGTGTGTGTGTGTGTGTGTGTGTGTGTGTGTGTGTGTGTGTGGGAGAGAAAGAGAGTAGAAGAGGGAGCTGGGGTGACACGCTCATAGATTGTAGTTATTTCTCTATTTACAATTGATATCATGGCTTGTTTATGTGCGGTAACGTATCGGATAAGGTCACCTTTTCCAAATTAAAATAAATAAATAAATGGCTTTTCGTTGCTAACCAGCACGGCTCAATGCCGAAGCTACTCTTCACAGAGTCTGCCTTAACAGCATCCATCTTGATGGACCTTAAATCGGTTTTCATTATAGAATAAGATCTTTGCACTTTAGTCTATTCAATTATTTAATTAGTGAGTCAAATTGCTTTTTATTGTTTTGTGTGCTTCAGGAGAAATATCTCCACAACCTGCAATCATGGTACCTCCATCTAGACAAGAGGGATGGATCATTTAACCTGTTGGGTTAAATGTCCAAACATTGAGGCAACAGTTGAAGCTGTGAGTTGGCCATGTGTCCTTAAATAGAGCACATTGATTTTAAAACTAATTTCAATTCCAGCTTTTTCACCAGTTGCTGAATGTGAGGCATGAACAATAGAGACCAATCAATTACAACACCTTGATCTTTATATTGAGATATACAGATTTGAGTTCCTAAAGAGTTGCCACAGCTTAAAGGTCATGTGGGCTGATTTAGCTTTTTTAAAACAATACGTTTTGTCTGTGAAGATTCTCAGTCATCCAGGCTTAAGGTCGATCTCCACTTTGAATAAAACGAACTGAACGGCTTGAAGATGCTTTGCCTCTCGTCCAAGAGGCTTCTTCCTTTCTGAGTGGCTGGCGGGGGACTTCCAGATATTGAACCTGGTGGGTGTGGTTGAGGTCGTTATGTTATAATGAGAGTCCCTGAAACCCAGTCATATAGGTTTCACCTACCGGCTGTAAGTGAGGCTCCCACCCTCGGGAGTTTGGAATCCGTTCAGAGGATGGTTGCGTTTGTTTGCTTCCCACAGCCATGCAATTGAGAGTTGAGCTTCCTCGGGAGGGAACCCGAAACTGCATTGTATGTGGACAGCTGATGGCGAAGGCCTCCTCCTCTGCTGAGAGATGGCCGTTGAAGTTTGACATAGATGGCTTCTTTAACCCTTTGCTCTCGGCCAAGGAAGACAGATGGTTGTTTGGCGCAAATCACACAACCGTCATCTGAACAAATACCAGGTGACTCGCAACTCCCAGGGGAGGAAGTCTACAGGCCATTGGTGAGACCTATAGAGCTGGGTTTCACCAACTCAGCGTTGAGTGTTAACAACCCGGAGCCCTCCCACTAGGTTGACTGTCTGGACCCGAAGAAGTCTTTTGGATGAGAGGTGAACCATTTTCAAGGTTTCCCTGCAAGTCCGGTTGACTTTATTCCAGACAGAGATCAACGAAACTTTTGTTGGGCTTGTCTGCATTTAAAACTAGATTCAAGTCACGCAAGAAATGGCTGTTGTTTTTATCCTTCGGTTCAAAGCCTGGCACAGACCAAAAATTCACACAGAGGTGAAGAGAAGAAAACATGAAACGGTTTGATGCGGCCCATCTTAGCATGACTCAACTCAGCAAATCACATCGCTTGACAAAGACTACAATGGCTGCTTAGCCAATAAATGCTTTGTGAGTGAAATGGCAGCGGTTTGCATAGATGACAAATTATCTTCATTATTGTTTAAAGGAACCTTTTTTCACAAGTACAGTTCCCAAAAACTTGTATGAAATATTTGTGCCAGGCTTGGGTAAAAATAGCAAACAGATGCTGCAGGACAGCGTCCCTCATGTCTGTATCAACCCGCCTTGCCAGAAACGCTCTAAACCCAGAAGCAAAAGTACGTTCATAGCGAGCACGCGTCCATGGTAAACCGTGAGGGACGTTTTTGGCACACAAAAAAACACTAACTCTTTCACCCACACATTTCATTCAACTGTCGAAAGCAACTCATAATCCATATTCTCAAACAACTTTCGAGACGTTACAAATTATTTTCAGATACGATACCAAAACTCACCTAAACACATTAATTTGAGGATTTGAGACCTTAATTAATCTTTATTTCTCTCCACGGGGAGCACAGTAAATTACTGAACTGCGGGGCTATCTTACTTTTTCGCAGCAGCAGTAAAAAAACAATCCATAGCTAACTGCCTTAAACACACACCTGTCCTTCCTATGCAATAAAGACTTTTCTTCCCAATTCCCTCTGCAGCATATTTAATTATCTGTGTTACACAAGCACAATGGATGTGCCACCCTGGTGCTGTAATTGCTGACAAATCACATTGCTCGGAGTGACAGAATTCTTTAAAGACGAGGGATTGGATCCTGGTGGTCACCAGGGATTGAGCCTATTGTAAAGCAGCATCAGCACCAAAAAATATGTCTTAGACAATTTCCCATTCCCATATTTGATCTTGTGCGTTTTCCATGATGCACATGTAAAAAAATAATAATGTACTATCAGATTGAGCGATTTTATTATTACATAATAAAAGCCTTCCAAAGGAATTCTTGCAACCATATGCGAAAGCAGCATCAGTGACAAGAAGGCAGTGGTGGAAGAAAATGAGGGCACATCATTACTGTCCTAATGATGGAGAGATTACAGAGGACAAAGGAAGGGGTGAAAGAGGGATTGAGAGAGAAGATGGTAGATAAAGATCAGAGAGAGTAAGAGAGAGAGAGAGAGTGGTAATGTCCTAATGATGTAGTGGCTGTCAGAGTATTTGCTTCAGAGGCCAAATGATCCTGTAAGAACAGCACAGCTATTGATCCAGCTATTACACAGAACCACATACCAGTGATTGTGTGTGTATGTGTTTCTCTGTGCATGTGTGTGTGAGAGAGAAAGTGTTTTTGAGAGAGGCAATGAATATGAGAGAAAAAAAGATGAAGTAGCAATGAATGACAAAAACAGGTAGATATTGTATTGTATATGAAAAGGAGGGAGAAGGAAGAAGCGGTAAACAGAGTGTGTGTGCAGACATGACACTTCATCAATACTCCCATTAAAGTATGAAAGATATGAAACCTAATCTAAACCTGATCTGCTTGATATCAAATCTCAGTTGTCACCTTGAATACTTGGAATAGGTCCCGACTCTCACACGTTCAATCACCTCCCAATGCATGTGCACGCACACACGCACACATACGTTTTAAAGCTGTAATGCATATTTAGAAGAAGAAAGCGACACATATTTTCCTTTAGTGAACTTCTATGAGGGTGATTCTCATGATGTGTCAAGCATAAGAATTTATAACATGCCCTTGAATATTTTTTTTTGTACATATACGATTATAGGGTGAACTAACTAAAAAGTATATTTTCAGAATTTAAAAAAAATATTGCCTGTGTGTTTATCGACATTTTTTAGATGAAGTCCATAACAAATTATCATTACCGCAACTTAACATTACGGTACATGAAATACGGTATATGGTTAAAAATGATTATTTTTGGCCATTGTTACAGTAGACTCTTATTACTCATGCTAAAACCTATATATAACTCTGGAGAGATACATTTTAAAATGTTTTAATTTAATGTAATTTCCTATTAATTCTCATTACCGAAACCTTTGTGAGGATTTACAATTGTCTTTATTTAATTACTTTTGTAAAAGATAACATACACATTTTGTATGTATCGGTCACTAAATAACTAGTGTGGTATAACTTGTCTGTATATTTTAAAACAAAATATGATAATATAATTATTACTTAATTTAAAACAAGACCAGGTTGCGGTAATGAGAAGGCCATGTCGGTAATGAGGATCAATGTTTCGGAAATGAGAATTATATTAACTTTGGACAATGGGTCTGATACCCAACCATATTTGACACATTTAAACACATACCATTTTTAAATGAATGTTTATTTTGTAAAACCCCACAAAAGCAAGACACCTCCCGTGTGTTGATGACTCCTGGCTTTGAGGATGTCACCTGATGAATCTTCAGTGTCCCAGGAACAGTTTTTAGATTGGGGGGAATCAATTCACTGCTGGTATTTATCTCCTCTTCTAACACTTTAAACAGAGTCACTGATGAATTGTTCTTCAGTTGATCATACAGACATTCAGCATTTGGGATACTGGTCCCATACAACACTATTCTGTCTGCCAGATTTTTTAAAGCCCTATGCTTTGCCAACCCATATTTCTTTCTTTTTCATATTTCTTTGTATGTTAATAAGGATACAAGAGTGGTTTGTTTTTTTTGGGGGGGGGCGACAGAAAATAATTGAGAAGCACTGGTTTAGACCATAACTGGGTACATAATATTAATAACTAGAATCATTAACTTTTTTTTTTTACTTCAAAACTTCACGTTTCGGTAATGAGAACTAAAAAGTTGTGTAGATACTTAAACATACAAACTTTTAAATTATATTTGGAGAGGTAAAAAATAACTGTTTACCTGGTAGCCATCTTGAATGTTACAGTCAATACTGTCCCCTCCAACAAAATTCCTTGGAAATGTAAGTTTCTTGAGGACTTAAACAATGATTGAAAATTGTTGCGGAGAATGAGAAAATGAGTCTTGGACACATTTTTATTCCTTGTTATTTTCACTAACTTTACTAATATTCTTCAAAGACCACATGTCTCTTCACTGTAACTGTTTATAGTATAACATGCACTAATGTTTATTCTTTTTTATCTTTCTTAATTACTAATATTTCCATCTCATAGAACCCAAATCCAGTCATGGACACGTTCCGGTAATGAGAAATTTACCCTTAAATGTAAAGAAAAACAACAAAATTTATATTTATTATGGTAAATTTAAATCATGAGCGAATAGTCCATTAAGAGATGTCTATAATGGTATCCTTATTATTTTGATAGCATTAAGTTATAATCGAAATGCTTCATGCCACCTTGTTAGTCTGGTTTCGCGAGAATCACCCATGAGCTCTAACTCTAGCTAATGTATAGTTATTTGCCACAAATAAAAATCATCCGAACATCATGATGAAGATATTAATGTTTCCGAAATGACGATCTGAAAGTATTAATATGGAGGATTACACTTCCCAATAAGAGAGCATCATCTTAAACAGACCTTTGCACTTCAAAATCAATTTACCAATTTCAAAATAGTGGATCTTGGAGTGAGCCATCCTTCCGGCTGAAGCACCATCTACCTTGTACACAAGTACACACATGTCATGCGTCATGTCATATGCCGAGTGCATATCCTGTGTCAAAGTATCCGGACTCACTCAATACCACTTTCAATTTCAATCTTTTTGTTGTTTATTTTCCAGTGTGAAGAGAATCAGTTCAGATCAACATTATGTAAGACAGAGGAAGACTTTCCCAGGCAGATGAGTTCTTGGGACATAAAATGGGAATTCTGATGCATACTACTGTTCCAAAAAACGAAAAAAAGACAACATCAAAATTCCAAATGTTTAGAGTTCAGCATGTTCCCTGTGCGCAAGTATCTTGCATGCCGCTGAAATCCTTTACTGCATGAGGTTTTCTGCAGAGCTGTGAGCAGATATGTCTCTGTGCATCATTTGCTCTTTCTCTCTCTGCACTTGTGGTAATGGATTCCGCCTAAATGGGTTCTCAGAAGCATGAGCGAAGAGATGGGGAATAGAGGGAAAAGAAAGGGGGTGAGGTAAAGGCTGCAGAATAGAAGAACTCTTCCAGTCAAAAATCCATTTTTCTTCTTGCTGCCAGTGGTTGTTTGCACTTGAATGATGTACAAGAAGAGACGCTTCAGATGATTTTCTCTGTGCTACTTGAAAATCAGAATTTAAGAGGCGGGAATATGTGCATGATTTCTGACAATGGAAATAATTTGGAGAGCAATCCTGTTCCAATCTCTAGCACAGGCATGGGCAAACCCAGGCCCGGGGGCCATATGCGGCCCGTTGGTCTTTTTAATCTGGCCCGCCAAGCTTGTCCAATCATATCATTAAACAAAATTGTATTATAATTAAACCTCATTCATTTGACCTTTTCCCTGTAATGCTACCTGTAAAAGGACAAATACTTTAATGCAATAGCTTTCATGTGTCATTTATATTAGCTCACACAAATACTCCATCCATCTGTTCTTGGTCCGGCCCCCCTGTCAAATTTTAGAACCTATTGTGGCCCGCGAGTCAAAAAGTTTGCCCACCCCTGCTCTAGCATATGCATATATGAGGAACACTAAAGACTCTGGTCCACATAATATAGCAAACTTTGTGAGTGCAGCAGTTAAACTTAAATGCATCTTATACATTATCTGTATATTCTGGAATGGGTGTCATTTTAGGGACTTAAATGTGTTTTTTTTCTTTTTTAACAGGAAAAGAACACGTATAACAGAATTTCATTATGTGTGGGAGGGAGCTTTATAGCAAATTTTAGGATTAGTTTAAATCCAAATATTTGAATTTCCCATTTGAATTTTACACATTTATAATGATATAATAATGTTTAAGGAACAGATCTTCTAGCTATTTAAATGAGATCAAACATTGCAATATATGGTATTTAAACCTGTCTTTCTATTTCCCCACTTGTTTAACCAATGTGGTACATTAATTCATTGTATGCTGCTTCTATCAGGACCGTTGCCTTAATTGGGTAAATTACTGCAAATATACTACTATCCTGTAGAGGTAGAGCAAAAATGTAAAAAAAAAAAGGGGAACATAAAAGAGGGGAAAAAGTATGAAAATGAAAGAAAGAAGGATTGAGAGGGGGAGGCAGCACAGTGAATGATTTAATGTTCGCCACTTCAAGTGTCTTGAAGCTCCATGTAAGCGGCGCCAAAGTTAAACCCTCTCGTCAGTTAGTCTGTTATTCATTGATTTCTCTGGTCAGCACTAGATTGCTATTGAATATGACTGGCACCAAGACTGTGTGTGTGTGTGTGTGTGTGTGTGTGTGTGCGCGCATCTATGAGGATGTGAGGAGCTTGCATCCCGTGAAGTCAAGTACACAAAATATTATGTTAGTGTCCCATGTACAGCAGCTAAATAAGAGTGTGAACGATGAGCCCAAAACACATTTACCGGTATGTCCGTGACAGCAGGAACAAATACACTCTTTCACTCCCTCATGCCGAAAGAGAAGAGGATAAATGATACATTATTTATTCCTGAAGTCTGTTTATTTGTATTTTTATATTAACCATATAAGAACCAGCTGAGCAAAAGCACAAGCAACAATAGCTCTATATCAGTAGAGCAGAATGGATGGAAGAAATGTGTCTTCAAATTCATCCTGGTGAATGCGCATGTATAAACGCTCTATACTTGCATATGCGCCTTGGTTATTGCACTGATCTGTCTTCTAAAGCATCGGTATCTGTTGCTCTTCCACTGCTAGATGTGTATGTGTGCCCTTTTAAATTGTTGTTGGTGTGTGTGTGTGTTTGTCTGTGTGTGAGTGGGTGTAGTGTACTGAATAATCATAATAATAATAATATATGAAGTTGTATTGGAGCAGCGTGAGTTAGAGTGTTGTGGCTATGCGAGTTCTGTGTTAAGGCTAGCTGATGTATCGTTTAATAAGACTGCAATATGAATATTTTAAGGAGTACATATTATTTTAAATGAAATTTGTCGGCATAAACACAAAATCTTCATTCAAGTTGTGACATCATCGTGCTCAGTTGCGTGACTGTATTTTATTCCATCCTTTGCCTGCCTGGTGGATTGATGTCACAACTGGCATTTTTAATATATTGCTCTCAGGACAGTAGTCCAATCTGATGTAAGACGCATGCCATTGTCCTTTGGTAAAGGCAACACCATTTTAAGACAATATGCCAGTCAGTTTGGACTCTAACCAGTTTGCATTCTGAACCAGTATCTCCACTGGTCTCCACTCGGTGTCAACACACCCTGTTACAGACTCGACATCAGACTGCTTCTTTGCTCATTTTACAGTGTAATCCCTCACCAAGATCAGAGTAGAGAGAGTTCCAAACTCTGCAACTGGAAAGTGGACAGACTGAATATTATGTTGAGAGTTGAATACTGAAGCCCCACAAGGCTGTGTGTTCAGCCTCTTCCAGTTTACACCATACAGCCATGAATTTAATCTATAAATGCAGGAAAACTGTTTATCAATCATGTAGATGACAAAACATCAGATTTTTGCCAGTATGCCAAATTGAAATCTATGCCAATTGAGGTAGCCACTCAGTGGTGCTATGACTACAGCTGAATTTGTGTGTGTCATTGGAGGTCACATCAGATTGGATACAAATCTAATTAGCAGTTCCCGCCAACAAACAAACACATTTGGTTGAGCAAAATTGTGGGTAATACATCAGGAAATATATTTAATGATGTCCCCGGAATTAAGTCAAGTCATCAACTTCAGGAGTAGCTTCGTAGCCCCCGAGATCTGGCTGGACATCCTTGCTTCCAAATATCATCTAATGTGTAAAGCTAAAACAGTTCTGCAATGCTTTGAGCCTAAGACACTCTGCCCCCCCCCCCCTTTAAACGAGAGACTGAAACAAGTCACCCGAGCATCATGAAGTCCCATTGCTGTCATTACTGCCGTCTGTGAGTGCGCTAGTTATGTTAGTTCATCACTAAATTGCCATGATACAATGAGATATTGTATATTTTCAGTGTGGAATAAAATATAAAATATGATTTTACATCTTTTCTCGTTACATGGACTGCTCTTGCTGCAATACTGGAATATTCCCTATGCACACACCCCCACTTCAACCTCTGGCAAATAATCTCCCCCCATTAAATACTGCTGAGACTGTGCAGGAACTTTGTGTCCCGGTGTGTGTGTGTGTGTGTACAAGTGAAACACATATAACAGCTAAGGTTATGGTGTTAAGCAGCTTAGCCATACCAAATGGATTAAGTGTTTTGTTGACACATAGAATTGTAATCTGGTTACTGAAGACGAGATACACCCATTTTCTTCTTTATCTGTGCATCTGCTTCATCCCTCCATCCCTCCTATTTCTTTCTGCCTTTATGTCCTTTCTTTTTCCTTATTCCCATTTCTATCAGCTTTTCCTTTTTCCACCATATTGATTTCATTATGTGTGGATTCCATGGAACGCTGATTTTCAGGAGGGTCATCTCTCTATGTAATTATCGTATTCAAACCGAGCCAGAACTCCAAAAGGCATTGCCTTGTTTGTGTGTCCAAGACACTTGTATTAATGCGTTTAGGACAGAAAATGTAAGTGTATCTTCCTTTTTCTTTTTCTGTACAGAGATATTGGTGATCTCAACAGAGATCACCTATATCAGGTAACCAGGCAAGCAGCAGCCAGGCCCCATGGGCCCACACACCACAGAGGTGTTTATGTCTCCGGTGTGTATTTGCAGTTTTGTGTGTATGTCCAAAGGGGAGCCAGTCAGACGTCTCTGGTCTAATATTTCCTCTGACAAGAACAAAGAGTGCACAGGGTCTTCTCACTTTCCCTGTCCTGCCTTTATTCCTTTTCACCGCCTCTTTTGAATGACCAAACCCCTTGGATTGCTTTGTGTTCTCTGTCCAGTCCCATTATCTGTCTTTCTTGTCACTTTCTCTTGCAATAAAGCCCCTGATAGAATCACACATATAAGTTTAAGTCACTGTATTCAAACAGGATCAGTATCATCGGGGCGGCGCATTAAGAAGTGGTTCACCTGAGATCTGCTGATTACAGTGAAGCGACAGGACGATCAGCTCCAATAGGAGACTGAAGGGCAGCACAAGAGAAGAGATGAAGGTGAGGTACATTCACCACACACACACCTCACCCACCGCTGAGGTCGTGCGTTCTTTGCCAGTCCTTATGTTTGTCTGTGTAAGCAGTGCAACCCAGAAAATGTCCATTTCAATTTAGTTTTGTGGAATGATAGGCCCTGTGGAAAAGGGTGATTGGATTTGAGAACTATTCACAGGACGGCCATATACATGGCGGTGGGCCGTAGTTATAGTGGTGGGCCATGCCAACACCACTGTCGGATTCATGAACTCGTTTGTCAGAAGTGAGCGGTCTGCTAGAACCCTCAACTTCAGAGGCCAAGAGGGCCACATTTAAACCACAACAGGTGCAAAGGGCCACAAGTTATTATTAACATATATTTGTACTATTTTATTCGCTGTATTTACTACTGCTGTTTCATTTGATGTATTTTTAGTCATTTTTAATGCCTTCCAAAGCATCATGGAATATTTAACAAACATTCTCAATTTGAGTAACAAATGTAGCGCAGCGACTGCGTTTCCAGGTCAAGCTGACGTTTTATCAACACTGGAGTGAAGAGCTTTGCATTGACGACATTCATAAAGGTTGCAATTGCTACTTATTCCTAGTGAGAGCCCTGAGTGTGCAATTCACAAATATTAAGGGCGAGGGAGCCCCGTTTGAATAGGAGCTCGTTAAGGAGAGCGAGTGGGCGAGAGAGCACTGTTTGAATGGGTGGGGGAACTTTACACAAACTGAGTTTTCACATGATTTTGAAGAAAATGTGAATGAGAAATAAATAAAATATAATAAGTATGAATAAAATTCCAGGTTAGAAATCGGTGCATTTTTTCACATTGAGCAAAACAGTCGTGTTTAATGGGCTGCTGGGCTTCGAAGGGAGCGGATCTTTTATTTGGACGTGACCATCAGCAGCTAATGGGCACTAAAAGACTTCCATAAAGCAAACACGGAAAAAATTAACGGATTAAACACCAAATTCTTTCATTCGTCACTGATAGAACCCATCTTGAACCCATAATGACAAAACATACACGTTAACACACACACACACGGACACACAAACACACAGAAGGACACAAACACACATGCATAAAACAGCTGCATTTTTAAGAGTCAATTAGCCTTTGAAAACTTGACGACTACTCACTTTTTATAGATGGGAAGCGCATCCTCCAGAGCACTGACATCCACAGTATAATGCCATTTAATGAAAACATTATCAAACTTAATATAGCAAATACGACGACTCAGCACTTTATCTCAATGTTAATTACAGCAACACATCTCTTAATGAAAATCCACTGTGTGAATATGCTTGTCTAACTTAATGAAAATACTTGTGTTTATGCATTGTACGTGTTCGTGTATGTGAGACCAAAAACACATCCTTTTTGAAATTTACACCTGTTGGGGAAAACTACCTTGAGGTTAATGAATCAGTTTCACACATACACAAACTATACCTAAATTGTCAGTGTATGCTAAAATTCTGCATTAATTGCATGTTTTTTTTCACCCTGACCCTGAAGTAATGTACTGACTATTTTTCCCAAATCCCATTATGAGAATGAGCACTGACTGAAACATTTTATATACAAAAATATGAATATGAGAGACCTACAGTTCTTTTTTTTTTTTTACAGTCTTTTGGAAAAAATCTGCCATGCTTTCAAAAGTCAGTCCCGAGGCATCTAAAATGTAAATGACATAAATACATTTTGCTGTGCATTCTGTTTCGTGCTAGCTATCTGTGTTTAAGTCAAAGGAAAGAAATCGACACACATTATTTCTATTATTTTTAAATGGACAGCAGGAAAAGACACCTGGAAAGAGAAAGTGATGTGTCCTACCATTATCACTGTCGGATTTGTTCTCGTGTTCGGTGTCAGTAAGAGTCAGCACAGAGTTGGAGCGGCTGGAGAGACAGGAACTCCTCCCCGATGACTTAGACACGCCTCCTCTGCCCCACATTGTGGCTCGCTCTGGTGACATCACAGCCTGGCTGTCGGCTTCCAGGTCCTGGGTTGTGTCGACGGAGAAGCCGCGATGAGGCATACTCATCTCGGAACAGAACGTCAGGCCACGACGCGGCGGGGGTTCGCAGATTCCCAGCTGGCGAAGACTGAAATGCTGGCCTGAAATAGAAAGAAAAGAGAGAATTTTGAGATTAATTTTAAAAATTCTAATGTTATTTCACATGCTAGAAAGAAAAAACTCAAACCTGCACCACCAGAACATCTTTACTTCAAGGTGGACACTTGGTTCATCGCCATTATTTATTTGAGACAAAGCTAAAATAAATTTGTCTCGACAGAAGCATAGATTGAATAAAAATTAGGCAGAGAATATGAGGATTATTATTGACAACATTTTAAAATCCTGTTTAGTCATTTGAGAGAGGAGACAGGCAATGAATGCATGAAAACCCTGAGATGTGTGTGAAGTGGTGCATTTCGTATTTCATAAAGGTAAACCGTGCATGGATTCTGTCACATGTTATATAATATGCCAAACCATTCCTAATTGTATAATTCTAAAAGAAAACTAAAAAGACGAATGGATAGAATATGCAAAATGTAGACATTGTGGAATAATTTCAAATTGTATGCATAAACATGTAAAAAAACTAAATACATTAAATGACCATAAAAACAACAAATGATAAGATTAAAAATGTTTGACTATAATTTTTTCTATAGAAAAACTACATTTTATTTTTGTTACTTAGTGTATTTTGTTGTTACAGTATATTCTGTATATAGAATGTACGAATGCTGTGATAGTCAAATGTAATTTCTTAAAACCTGAAACAAACAGATCGCCTTTAAAAATGCAATTTCTTGCACCTTCTTTCATTTAGTCCATGAACCGATTGAAATTTCACAAAACTCTTTTCCATGAAATTTTATAAGTCATAAGGAATGACTTGATTATAAAATTTTAATAACACATGGTAATCCTCAAAAATATCAATGAAAAAACATGAAAATAAACTATCCACAAAATCTCACCGTCCGTTCCTTCATCTTAAATCATCCAGTGAAAAAGGAAATTGAAAAAGCTTTCTGTAATTAACAGCACAACAAGAGATAACAGTTGCTGCCATTCAATTAAAGTTATATTAATTTTAAATGAGCTGCACCGAGGCCAGCAGTGAAAACCTGATTGAGTAATTATGATTTTTTTAAATCTCTCAAATATTGACACTGAGAATATTGGAGCTTGAGGACAATGGATCCAGTCTGTGGCTAAGGACCCCCCCTCATTTAATTTAATTTGAACCCTTTTTCTTCAGACTTTGTTCATGTTCATTGTTTCACTATAGCTTTCATCACACATACTCTTAACATAACATACTCTGACATCATAGAATCCATACTGCTGTCATTACCTTGACCTGATTGGTTCCTGAGTGGCTGTGATGTAACGAACGACAGTTAACTTATGAATAACATTTGTTGTTGTTTTTCTTCAGCATGTTACTTCTTGAGAAGAAGGGTGAAGGTTGTACAACGTAAAACGGTCAAATGATGTAATCCTTTCAGTGTGAGGAGTGCAAGCAGGTGAGGTGAGGTGAGGGGCACAATGTAAGCTTGAATCTCTAATTTTAGGTTGTGTATTTCTTTCCATTTACTGCAAAGAACAATCAGATATATTGTGATGAAGTACTCTCACTTTAAGAGAGTACTTTATCACAATATATCTGTTCTCGTCTCTTTGCTCTTTCTCTCTCACCGGCCTTTGGTATTAACCGTGTTTGTGTGTGTATCACAGAACACATACATGTACATATACATAAAAAATCCCATATTATACTCTTTTTCCACAAGTTAACGCAGTTCCCAAACACTTGCAGGACAGCGTCCATCATTTCTGTCTCAAACAGCTCTGTCAGAAACGCCTCTGAAAACAAAACCGAAACTGAAAGTTCATTGCGTGCACACGATGAATGTGGATGCATGTGCACACACATCTTGTGCACATTCTAACAATGTGACGTCACATTAACGAAGATTTCTTCCAGACGCGTTTCTGTACTTGATTACAGAACTACGCAGGATTGACTGGACGGTTTATTTAGCTGTTTTTTGGGTTGATAATGACCCCAACCCACCATAATAGTGTAGAAACAAGGGAAAGGTGAGTTTCTCATAATACGGGACCTTTAACACAAACCTCTTCTCAGTCTTGGGCAGCGAGCATTTCAAAATGTAGTCCACAAGGAAGTATATGGTGGCTGTCAGAGGGAATACATTTGACTCAGCGCTTTGAGTTGAAATCTTAAACTGTAATTCAATAACAATCTTTTTTCATTCGTGTGAGAAGTTGCATGTTGACAAGTGGATCATCAAATTGGAGTATATTCAGGGGAATATTTTTACTCATCCTAACGAACTGAATCTGACTGCAGGGTCTTGCCAGTAATTGTATTCCTTGTGCATGGCAAAACAAACTCAAGCATGTCGACACTGTCAGATGTGATAATGGAAAACATTTCCAGAAGCCAGCTACACAATTATGCAGGTACTTCCCATTGAAACCGATTACTGGAATGGGATTTGTTTCTCTCACCAGGTCATACCACCAGGTCATACCACCAGAGTCAGATTTAGACATCCATGAATGGGGGAAAACAAAAATGGGGAGCAGGCAGAACGCGTTGTCAAATTTCAGGTGAGACTGCATCCACATGGATTAGATTCATTTTAAAAGCAAAACAGTGATAAATAAGAGCATGCGTGCTGCCTTATGCCTTACTTTGAATTCCAATGTGGCAATGAGGTAAATGCAAGTTGGATTTATCCCAAATGCATTTGCATCATGGACTTCAGCTCACGTGATTTGCATTGATTATACATGGGTTAAGGTGAATGAGTGTGTGTGGACTCACCTTGTCTTTTATAATCATCTTGTTCCTGATGAACCATTTCCTTATGTCCTTTTGTCGTCCCATATAGTAACCTGCCAGCGGGACAACAGCGACACTTCTATCTCTGTTCATGTGTTCCACAGATTATTTGCTTGCCAGTAAGCACACAAACAAACAAATGAAAAAATTGCATGAAAGTTAGCAGTGTGTTTTGTATTGTCCGTCCTCACATTGGTATTACATGCTCCATTAATGCTGCAAGCTGTCTGATCGGCTGAAGGTTCGAATCAATAATTGAAATCCAATTGTGCGTCCTCCACTCATTGTTACCTGAAGTAGGAGAAAGCCCTTTGTGACAGCCTGCAGGATGTCTAACAAGAGTTCCAATTCGCCTGGGCTGTAATTAGAGTCTATTCAAGACAGCATGTAGCAGACGTGTTTTGAAGTTTCACATGGATCTAACATGATCTGCAGTGTGGAATGCGTGGAATCCAAGTTCTAACCTGGTCTGGTCTTGGTGCTGGTCGAAGGCCTTAAGGGTTTCACTGGAGGAGTAGGACTTCTGAGTCGGGACCCGGAGGCCGTGGGGACAGTCTTCACTGTCCCCTGATGAACCTAACACACGCACACACACACACACACACACACATGCTGCATGATCTTTGGAAAAAACTGATACTATTGCATTTTATTTTCTATGATCAATATAATAATACAACAGGAACCTGATATGAATAGCTCCATTTGCAAATAATAAATCATTCAATGACAGTTAATCACTTGGTTTGACAATTTTAATTGAGGCGCTGCCACTAATTGTCACGTCTGACATTTCAAAATTAGAAAATCTAATTTAAAAAGCTCTATCAAATCAAAGCAAAACAATAAATCAAATAGCAAGTAGAGACACGATGAAAGAGATGGGGCTTGTGTATTTAACTCAATTCTGGGATCACTGTAATTTAACTAATATCTTCCTCTTTCATAGCTTTTAAAACAGAAAACAACAATGCAAGCAAAAACAAAAAGAAATGCACAGAGTGAATACAACCCCTTTTTGTAGTGCACTATATTTTGCAACAAGAACATGGACCAGTATCTCCAACAGGCCATTTAAAAGCAATCGTGGGAGACACACACGGCTCCTACAGCATGGAAAGCGTGCACTAAATATTATTATTAATTTAAAAAGCAGCGTGACCCAAAATGTTGGATGAATTTTGACTTGCTGCTGTCTACTTTAATCTTCACGGGGATTTTAAAGAGGCCTATTGCTCAGTATCTCAGTAACGCTGTCAGTGAGAGACACGCTACAGACACCGATGGCGAGGAGATGTAAAGCTCTGGAGGAATCAATCAGTCCAATGTCTCTACTTGCACGACAATAAAACACCGTGAGACCAGTGCCTCTCACGCCCACCCTGTCCAAATGTCTGATCATTTATTCTGAATATTTAAATTATTTCATTCTCTTGTGTGAAGCAAACATCCCCATCCTGAACACCACCGGGATATTTTCAGAGTTACCAAAAATACAAAAGCAGAATCCACTACTAATGTACTTTCTGCTCGTCCCGTGAGGGGTCGCCACAGCATATTAACTTTCTTCACTTCACCCTGTCCTTTGCATCGTCCTCCCCAACACCAGCTACTCTCATGTCCTCCCTCACTACGTCCATGTATCTTCTCCCAGGTCGACCTCTAGCCCTGTTCCCTGGCAGTTCCATCCTCAGCATCCTTCTACCGATATAGTCCCTGTCTCTCCTCTGGACATGTCCAAACCATCAAAGTCTGTCCTCTCTGACCTTGTCTCCAAAACGTCTAACCTTCACAATTCTTGCCTTAATCTTCAGCACAAATAATTCTGTGTGCAAAGAAGCCCTTTACAGCCAGTATCATATGGGTTCTCAGTATCCACTCAAAACTACCGTAATTGCTGGACTATTATGCGCACCTGTGAAAAAGCCGCACCCACTGAATTTTAAAAAAATATTTATTTTGTACAAAAGTAAGCCGCACATATTCGTAAACTGCAGGTGTCTACCGGTACATTGAAACAAATGCTATTTAACGGAACACGGCTCGTAACGATATCCGCAGCAGGTCTCCAAGGTGAACAGCCTCTGGCATGTTAGATCAAGGGAAGTCGGCAAATCAGATCCGTAACTTCGGGATAAGGATTGGCTCTAAGGGCTGGGTCGGTCGGGCTGGGGTGCGAAGCGGGGCTGGGCTCGAGCCGCGGCTGGGGGAGCAGTCGCCCCGTCGCCCTCCCCTCTCCGCCCGTCGGAGGCTGCGCGGCGCGCGCGCCCGCCTGGCGGGGTGTCCCCGTCCCCTTGCCCCCATGCCCCTCCTCCTCCGTCCGCGGGAGCGTGGTGCGGCAGGGGTGGGGACGCCCGGGAGGTCGAGGGGGCGGGTTCCTTCCCCGCGGGGCGGCGCGTCCGACGCCGCGTAGCGGATGGCGGGCAGGCGGCGGGGATCGGGTACGGCGGTCCGGCGGCGGCGACTCTGGACGCGCGCCGGGCCCTTCTCGCGGATCTCCCCAGCTACGCGCAAGCGGGGCTTTCCCTCCGGGCGGGCGGGCGTTAATTTCGTAATGAAAATAAATAGGCTTTAACGAAACACGGCTCGTAACGAAAGTGGGAAAATATACGTAAATTTGCCGCGTCGTTGCATAAACCGCAAGGTTCAAAATATTGGAAAAAAGTAGCGGCTTGTACACCGGGAATTACGGTACATGTTAATATATGATGGATTGTTTTCTTACAACTGGACTGCCGTCCCTGCGCTTTGTACTACAAAAGGAGAATCAGCCTGTGCCAAGTCAGAAGCTATTTTAAAACAATGTGAGAAAAAGGTATTTGCCCTTTGATTCCAACTACAGTATACAAATAAATGAATGATTGCATTAAATGATCAATCTCACCGGTGTAAGGTCCCTGTCTGTCCTTGCGGCTCTTGGAGAGAGAGCAGTATGGACGGCGCTCTTTCACTTCCATAACGATTCTGGTCGTGCTGCTGGAAAACATACAGTCATGCTGCTGTACAGCTGCACAGACGGAAAGACAGACGGGCCGAGAGACGGTGGGAGAGGCGCCGAACGATGCAGCCTGAAGACTGAGTCAGAGAGACAGCGGGATGCGTTGTTGCACTCCACCTGTTGACACAACAAATAGAGAGACTCGAGTCAATAACAATGTAGGTTCTCCTCATCCGCAGCGTGCATTTTCGTGCGATCTGCCAGCCTACTCAGAGGATTTGTTCACTCCCTCTGGTTAACATGGAAACCGACATTCTGCGAGTCGTGCACATCCGTGTGTTCATAAAAAGGTTCACACAAAAAGAGGTTAAGTGGTGCTGCCAGTCAGTCTAGCGAGAATGATTCACATGCCATGTTGTATCATCCGGTTAAAAAAAATCCTTCTGTTGGACACAGACTCTTCATTCAAACATTCGCAGGGTCTGCCTGATGAAAACACCCGACTCAAAGATTTTGACCACAGTCTCCATGCTAATTATTCTCCATGCTTCATGTAAATGCATTCTCATTGCTGCAAATGAACTGCTGTTTAACTAACTGTTTTAAGCCATATTTCTAATCCTACGTCAGGTTGTGACTCTACGTAGCATTGGCTCAGGGGAATCCTCCCGATCAGGTGACACAAACAAGGTTAAAGCTGATTTAACTGAGTAGTAATTAAATACTTTTCAGGTTTCCTTCATCATGTATCAGTCGCAAAATACTTTTGTAAACATTTTACAAATTTGCTGTATCAAATGTAAATTGCAGAACACTACAGAATACTCACTGCTGATGCAAATAAAAACTAACACCAGCAATTCGCTGTGGCAAAAATGTGAACCCGACGTTTTAGTTGCATTGCACAACAAGAAGCAGAGGAGGCGTGGATACAATAAAAATCCTAATGAATTTATTTGCTATTTAAGAAATGATTCCAAACATTGAAATGCTGCTTTTTAAAATGTACTTTTTTACCTCTCTAAAACACGATGGCAAAGACATTACTTTGGGTTCCGGAATGTCAGACAAGAACGAGATGGAGGGAATCATCACCTTGTTTGTGAGCCGTGATACCACTATGCTTTTTTAGACTTTCTATGGAAACACAATTTATATATTTATAAAAAAAACTGTAGAATAAAGACAAGAAAAAAAAAGAAAAGAAAAAAAATGCTTGAAGGAGTAACAAAAAGAGAGGCAAGGCTGGGAGGGTGGAGCAAAGACATGCAGTAGTGGTCAGTCTGTTTAATAAACCGTCAACTTAATCTGAGACACTGAGACCTCAATCCCCTACCTTCTGGACCTGTGTGTGTGTGTGTGTGTGTGTGTGTGTGTGTGTGTGTGTGTTTGAATCCTGAATCACTTAACTGTCTGTATTACTTGCATCCCACATATGAGGAATAATCTCATTTAGTATAATCTCTAATCCATTTTGATGACAGTAGGACAAATGAAGGCTAATGTTCTGGAGTGCTGCCTACCAGTTTCATTCATTCACCCCACCGGTTGTGTTGTGGTATGTTGTGTTAAGTTGTGTTAGAACCCGCAGGAGTCAAACTAGGGTCTCCGCTTCCAACGAGCATGCCGAGTATAAAGAAATTCTCTCCACGGAGACATGATGCAGCCAAGTGCTAATGATATGCAGCAGAGTCCCATATGAACTGCTGATCTGCACTTGGCTTGATAATCATGTTGCTCCATGCCATGAACAGGGGCGGGTTGGCAGGGGGGGAGGCTCTACATGAGTCACAGGAACCGGAGGAACTAGCGATATTTATTCTCTGAGCTGCAAGTTGTTCAGGTTTTTCTCCTCACATCCCAAATTTGCACAGAAAAAAGTCCAACATTTATGATTTATAATGTATAGAGCATTTCATATGACCAAAATTTCAGAGTTGTTGGATCATTGATCTTTAGAATGTCATGCCTTCCTTATCAAAATGCTTCAATGCTTCGAGAATGGACCTGAACCCTTTAGGATTGCATTTTTCAAAGATTTCTCTAATCATGCCCACACACACACTTACAAACAAGCAAATACACAAACAAACAAAAAAGAAGAAATAACAACATTGAATTGATTTCCACAAACCTGTGAATAAGCAGTGAGGCAAGGTGACCGGATATGTTTAGGATTACTAAGCCAATGGCGGGGGTTTGCACAACCGCTGAATGACATTCTTCTTTTATGCGAGTGTCTAAAAGAACATTTTCAACACTTTCTCAACATTTATTGCTCACTCGACGCTTCCTTGACGAGTGGCTGCCAGAAGAATGTCAAACGGTGGCTACTTACTGGTTTCACCCAATTTTGTTCTAAATGATTAAAGCTCGGAATTCATACAAGTAAAGTCAATGAAGTAAAGTAACTGTTTAAGAAAACACTGCTGCCCATTAGAAGAACAGACAAGAAGTGTAATAGTGGTAGTGAAAATCAATAGAAACAGGAAGTTGGTCAGCAGGAAATACATGACATGATCATCAAATCCACTTTATAAATTAATATTCTTTTACTAGATGGCTCAATTTTTATGCTCAGTGAATTGCCTCATGTCTCATCTCTTTTCACACAACGACGAATGGCAATTGGAAGCCGGACAGTTACAATCAGGGAGCAAATCTCATTTTCTCTTCATACGCACGCGTCACAAATTCTGAAATGAATGAACATAAAATACACATAATGCAGACAGACAATTTCAGAGCAAGTGAATTAAAAACTAACTTTGTGTGATTCTAAGAAGGATAGAAGATAATAAGTAGCCGGTAGTTCGCTTCAGGGTTCTCTCTCAGTTCTTTCAATTCAAATATTTTTCTGGCTCCAAATTGGTAATCCACAATTTCACAAACGATACATAAATTCAGCCCAGATAATATGACAATGGATTATATGGTGCAACACTGCACCATACGTGTATACACACATAAATACACACGCATTGTAATTGGTTTACGGACCTGCTGACTAAATCTGTATCATGAATGAAATAGATGTGATTTGAACACAGCACGACATTGAAAGATGGGTGCACAGACATGTCTCGATGTCCCCAAGGAAGTGCTCGATGGCTCCCAGCAGCACGGCAGCTGCGCTGCTCTGTGCCACCCACCTTAATTGAAGTGAAAATGACTCAGACAAGCACTGTAAATTATTCAACTTCTCGCTGTCGAGGAGGCACTTGTGGAGCGCACACATTGAGGAGCTCCTTGAAGAGAAAGCTATTTTGATAGCTTCTCAGTTGTTGTTTTTTAATGAATGGGTATAATGCAATCTGTGTGCACAAGGAGGGCCTGTTTTCGAACAGCCTGGACACAACAATTGTCTCAGCTGTGCCAAATCCTCCGAAATCGCAGAACACGATGAATCCCCCCCCCCCCCCCCCCATGGCTAGTGTGTTGTGCCACTGAGTTTTGCTGCATACAATTTTATTGACTCAGATATTCATCACTTTAATTAATATCTTACATTTCTTCCGAGTTAGTCTTTGTGTTAACTGCTAGTGATTGGATCTTTATTTAGTTAGTTGTCACACAGAAGTTATTGGTTTGTTCTTTGTTTCTCATCAGTTTCTCCTTTCTTTGAGGTGATGGGCGGGGCCACTGACATGGAGGCGTGTCCATGTTGAGTGCAGGCCAGGTGTGCATCATTGCCCCTAATATGACTGTTCCAAGTGGCCTCATGGGGTGGGGAGGTTAACGATAAGAAATAACCTTTAAAGGAGATAATATATGTCGTTACCTCCTAAACTGCAACTTTAACAACCCTACAAAAAAACTCCCCAGTTTAAAATGCATGATCAAATAAATCTTATTAAAACTGTTAAGTAATTTACATTGGTAGCTATACTGATGATTTCACCATCATAAATGACTCTAAGTAAATTCTTGTCAGTTCGTCTTGGAAGCTCATGGCTGCTGGAAACTCCTGTAAATGTTGTATAAAAGCATCACATGTTTAGTTTCAGTTGGGGTCCCTGTCTTCAGCTGTTTAGGGGAATGCTACAATGCTGTTTTACACGACTTTTTAACCGAGTAGATAATGACTGAGTTTTTGTTTATGGATGAACTACTCCTTTGCTCTGTTAATTAAAAACACTGTGCTTCAATGGACAATGAAGGCAATTAATGGGGATTAAAGTGCCAATTCAAATTTCATTTTTTATTTTATTTGAGTATATTAATTAACCTTTAACTGATGTCAGTTGGAAACCTCCTTCCATTTCATTACTTTTTACTCTTATTTGAATTTCATTTTGGTTGGTAAGTAATATTCCATTAGCCTAAAAAAAGTTTTATTTTTCTTATTGATTACTTTGTATGAAAATTGTATACTGAATAATGTGCTTGTCAAAACCATAGGCTACTACTCCCCGCTTTATGATAGATAGACAGATAACATAACTGCTATGCATGCATTATTCTCACAGGAAAGATAACTACTTCATAGTAACACTGTAAAATGTAAATTTTTGTTGTTATGCATTTATTCAT
Organism: Brachionichthys hirsutus; assembly: GCF_040956055.1. Lineage (NCBI taxonomy): Eukaryota > Metazoa > Chordata > Actinopteri > Lophiiformes > Brachionichthyidae > Brachionichthys > Brachionichthys hirsutus. Next base: position 3,903,752 of record NC_090913.1, read on the forward strand.
TGTGTGCTATTTAGATGTGAAAAACAGAAGAGCGTAAACGTGAGAATTCAAAGCAGATTTAATTCTGCAGAACTCGTTAGGATAGAAAAGTGCAGAATGCAAAGCAGCACAGGAGAAGAGATACATGAACTCTGAACTCTTATTGTGTTTTGTACAGTACAGACTGTGATTATTTACCCACAACTTCTATATTATATAACACATGAGTGAAGAACAGTTTATATTTTAGTATTTTTCAGTCCCCATGTTTATAAAATGCCAGTTTTTATGCATTGCAGCCTGAGGAGTTCATCAATGGTCACGGGTTGTTTATTGTTGGTTGTTGTCATTGCCTCTTAGGTTCCTAGATTTCTCCAGATTCTCCTAATTGCTCTATGATAATTTGGTCTGCAGTTGGTGAAATCCTCATCCCTTGCAGGATTTCTTTTTCTAGCCTGATAGAAACATTGTTTGGACAACTTGGATGAAGGACAGCCTGGAGGTTAGAGAAATGGATTCGTATCCAGAAAGCCTCATCCATTAAGAAGCGCTCCACAGAGACAATATTTACAAAAAAGGAAATAGTTTGGTATCCAAACTGAAAAGTGATGAATACAACAAGTAGACAGATTGACTTAAAATAAACCTAACAGTTGTATTTTAACGATCAGCTGGGTAAATGGGTGGGGGTGGGGGTGGGAGGATGCTCAAGAGAAGGAGTCCAAACATTGGTCGGTGGTTTTTAGTACTTTAAATGTAGCATTTATGCAATCAAACGGACTAGGTAAAATGATTAGGGCATTAGCACATCATTAAATCAACATTTTACTGCCTATCCCACCTATTTTGGTATCAGAGCGCTGTTAATTTTTAAGATGAACTCTTGTTTCAGTCATAGTTTCTATTCTGTTCTGCTCAGCTGCATTGCTTGCAGCATCAAGTCTGTTTTCTGTGATGTCAGACGGAGCTGCGAATGAATGTGTCATTAATGTCCCAAAAGAGTAAAGCATGTTTTTAAACCTTGGTGTATCCTCCTCATTCTTCATTCGTTTTCTTCACACTAGTGAAAACATTTTTTTTTCAGTATGACAGCTGGTCAACATCAAGGACAAATCTGGTAAATCTCATTTCAGCCTGAACGAGACCGTCTACAGGAAAGAGATAACACCATTTATAAAAACCCTGGACAACGATATAGCGTAGCACCAACATTTGCATTGTCTATTTCTTTGAGTTAGCTGTAAGTCCTACTGGTCATTTTTTGACTTTTCCAGCTGTAAGTCACGCACACACACACACACGTAACACACTGTCAGTAGCGTCACCATTGTTACGGCACTGATTGAATGCAGCTGCCACCTCCAAACAACAACCGAGTCTCGTCTTGCCCTCGTAACTTACGTACAGAACGGAGAGAAGCAATAAAGGTGCAATTGTCCCGCTTTGAACAGGCCGTTTAAAAAGGTGTTCCGTTTCAGGAACAATTTTATTGGTCCGTCTAAAACCCTGTTCCAGTCTGGACCAAGTGTTTAAGCATTTTACGAGTTGCCCATGTGCCTCTGGCAAATAAAAGAGAGCATCATCAATACAGGAGATTTAACATATTGCTTCCCTTTCCCACGTCAGCTGATTAGATAGGAAAGTGTGCTATGAAATGGATGATATAGATTCCTGACAGAAACAAGCAGGCTGCAGCAGCCTTTAGTCTGAAGCCTACCTCGGGTTGCATGTCCATCTGTCCTGGCTAGCCATCCATTTATTTGTCTATTTCCATTTTATCCCTATGCATCCTGTGTACATACTATCCTTTGTGCAGCCTATCCTACTGTGCGTCTGAGTCAACTTCCTCATTCTTTCTGCCTCTCCTTCCTGCTCTCGCTCATATCTGCCTTTTAATTTACCTCGCAATCCAATATTGTAGGACCTGAGTTATAAAATCTGCTGGGATAATCTCTCGCTCTCTCTCTCTCCTCTCCTTTCTCCCAACTAATCCGCCTCTTGTTTCTCAGATTAAAAAAGAGAGGTGGATGAGAAAAAGAAAGATAGGGATGTGGTTGTCTGAGAGAGAAAAACACACAGATTTGAGGCGAGTACATGGGAAGAAAAGTAAGTCTTGGGTGAGCTAGCAATGAAGTGCAGAAAGTGACTAAATATAGATGAAATTAAAGTGAAAGTAAAATCACTGGGATTTGTGTACATCCATCTCTGTTGACTAGTCGGACCTGGGTTACCTGAACCTGGTATAAATTAACAATATATTGATTGTTTTCCAAAATAATGAATTGAAGCGGGGCGGTCTCAATGAGGCCGAATCTCTTTTTCGAGACGAGACACCAGCATATAAGAGCAGATTCAAAAATGAGCAACAAATGTGCACATTTCATAATGAAAAGAGGGCAATTACAGGTGTGACTACAAATACACTCAGACAAATATGACCTTTTAAAATGGCAAAAACAACAACAACAATCTACCCATTCATTCTTTAAAGCTGATCCCAAATGTATTTCTTTCTACTAAATTCAAAATTAAGAGGAATCATGACTAATAATGTCAAAATTACCCATGACCTGACATTTTGTGGACCATTTTGAGTGCAGCTGTAATTCTGTTGGGAAAGGGGGGGGGGGAGAGTGGAAGCTTGCGGTACCCCTGAAGTGACATAAACAGGATGTGACTTGGAGTCAATGGAGTGGAGAACTCAGAGTGAACCTCTGAGAATGTATTGCCAGAATGAAGTACCTACAGATGGAGGACTTGCCCTGAAGGCAGTGGATGAATAGTCTGTTAAACATATGGCCAGATGAAATGAAATGATGATTAAAGGCCTTGCACACGTACAATTTGTTTGTTATGATTTTCAAAATGGATTTGAGGATTTCTGATACATTTAAGGTAGTTTTACTTGAAATGAACTCCATTGAGAAATGCTTTCAGATTTTTGAGTTGATTGATTTGAGCATCTCTTTAATTTATAAAGGGCTTTGCTAAAAAGTATTTGGTCAGGGTCATACAAAAAGCTGGTTCCTGTCAGAAAGATAGCAATTGTGTAAAAACGTATTACAATCAAAATCCTTTTTCTTTTGTAAAGCATTCAATACATGCAATTGGATATCAGGCTGTAATGTTTTGAGCCAAAGCTCTGGTAATACAGTCTTTAAGTGGGCTGCTAGTAAATAGGAGCTCTATCATGTTTGATTTGAGAGGATCAGATCATTTGGACTTGTGGGAAATCTGTTTAAAAAAAAGGCAATCTAAATTTAAATCACGATAAATAACTTGCTCAGAACTAGTACGTAATGATATTAAATTTAGCAAGTTCTTCAGGACCATCACAGATGGGGGGTAGGGAAGATACAAATCACTGTGAAACAGTCCCGACCTCCAGTGCATATGTCCAGAACAATAAAATCTTAGTAGTTATCATATGACAGATCTGCAGTCTTGAAGACAGATCGATAGTCCACCAACTTTAGATCGGCTGTCAATGCAAAAATAAATCCGGTTATGTCCATGAATGACACTTTCCGACTGAGCCTCAGAATTAAAATGTCCAGGCTGCATTCATTTAGCAGGACATGAGCAAAGGCCATTTCAGGTTAAAGACTCAATTTAAATACCATTTCCAAGGTCCACACATTAAAGAGATGAAAATGAAGAGATGTTATGTGTGAAGAACTGTTAGGTAGGTGAATCACTAAATCAGAATATTGACATTCATCAGGATTTTCTGCACCAGATTTCTTCATCTGCTACTGACAATAGGCTTTTAATCCACTACTGTAGATTAAAAAAGAAGCACCGTGATTTAGTTTTTGGGGAAATACAAATTAATAATGTCAACAAGTTTGAGTCATAAGTAGGAGGTTACTTACGCCTAATTCTGTATAATCTGCAACGGCTGTAAAATCATTTATGTTGGAGAAAATAAAATATACCATTTTGGGCTTCAAGTTTTCCTTCTTTTTTTGCAATGCTTTTGTTTTTCTCAGCAGAACATGGATCATCCAATCATAAAAATCAGTTGTTGTTTATTATCTCCTAAAGAGATTGTTGTAGGAGGTACAGTTATATATATATATATATATATATATATTATGGCATGCCGTTCAGGAACTTATTATATATATATATCAAAAGTGCTGGAATATATGGACCGAACTATGAAAAGTCTGAGAATATGGACCGAACTCTGGAATATATATACGAAAAGTCTGAGAATATGGACCGAACTATGAAAAGTCTGAGAATATGGACCGAACTCTGGAATATATATACGAAAAGTCTGAGAATATGGACCGAACTATGAAAAGTCTGAGAATATGGACCGAACTCTGGAATATATATACGAAAAGTCTGAGAATATGGACCGAACTATGAAAAGTCTGAGAATATGGACCGAACTCTGGAATATATATACGAAAAGTCTGAGAATATGGACCGAACTATGAAAAGTCTGAGAATATGGACCGAACTCTGGAATATATATACGAAAAGTCTGAGAATATGGACCGAACTATGAAAAGTCTGAGAATATGGACCGAACTCTGGAATATATATACGAAAAGTCTGAGAATATGGACCGAACTATGAAAAGTCTGAGAATATGGACCGAACTCTGGAATATATATACGAAAAGTCTGAGAATATGGACCGAACTATGAAAAGTCTGAGAATATGGACCGAACTCTGGAATATATATTTTGATATATATATTCAGACATTTTCATAAATATATTCAGACATTTTCATATATATATTCAGACATTTTCATAAATATATTCAGACATTTTCATATATATATTCAGACATTTTCATAAATATATTCAGACATTTTCATATATATATTCAGACATTTTCATAAATATATTCAGACATTTTCATATATATATTCAGACATTTTCATAAATATATTCAGACATTTTCATAAATATATTCAGACATTTTCATATATATATTCAGACATTTTCATAAATATATTCAGACTTTTTTCGGTGCACGGGAATATATATTTGAAAGCCGCGGTGTAGCGGTTAGGGCTCCGCACTCACACCCCTGTTGCCCCTGTTCGATTCCCGGTCGGGCAAAGTAGTTTATGACTTTCAACGGAAACAAATCCACGGGCGCTTTTTTGAAATCCTCCACTTCGACAGGATATTTGTACTGTAAGACATGCTGCTGTCTGACTGTACGTGTACTCTAACATTCTATCTAATAAATACATTCTATCTAATAAATATATTCATCATCATCACGGCGCAGCTGCGATCTTGCGTCATCACTGAGCGAGTCAGCTCGAAATCTAGTGCCGGCAATTCTCAATGAGGAGATAATGAACGCCCTGAAACAGATCTGCGAGGGCTTTTTTGAAATGCTCCTCTTAGATATGATGTTTGATTGTACTTGTACTGTAATACATGCTATAAGTGTCCGTGATGGGGTCGAGGCTGCCTGCCCCGGAACATGCATAGCGCCGTTCTGGCTTTATACGGCACTTGACGGGTCGCGTGATGGGGTCGAGGCTGCCTGCCCCGGAACATGCATATCGCCGTGCATAAAGCCGTTCTGGCTTTATACGGCGGAACATGCATAGCGCCGTATAAAGCCAGAACGGCGCTATGCATGTTCCGGGGCAGGCAGCCTCGACCCCGTCACGTGACCTGTCAAGTGCCGTATCAGGTCAGAACAGTTTGGCCAGCGAGGGGGCGTGACGATCAGCTGTCGGCACGCCAGCCATCACGTGACTTGTCGCGCGTCAGACGGACACCCACAGCATGCATCACACTACAAATACAGTCAAACATCCTGTCTAAGAGGAGCGTTTCAAAAAAGCCCTTGCGGGTTTGTTTCAGGGCGTTCATTATCTCCGCATTGAGGATTGCCGGCACTAGATTTCGAGCTGACTACATTTATGACACAAGATCGATCTGGCTGCCCGACCGGGAACCGAACGGGCGCGACTGGGGTGTGAGCGCGGAACCCCAACCACTACACCGCGGCTTTCAAATATATATTCCCGTGCACCGAAAAAAGTCTGAATATATTTATGAAAATGTCTGAATATATATATGAAAATGTCTGAATATATATATGAAAATGTCTGAATATATTTATGAAAATGTCTGAATATATTTATGAAAATGTCTGAATATATTTATGAAAATGTCTGAATATATATATGAAAATGTCTGAATATATTTATGAAAATGTCTGAATATATATATGAAAATGTCTGAATATATTTATGAAAATGTCTGAATATATATATCAAAATATATATTCCAGAGTTCGGTCCATATTCTCAGACTTTTCATAGTTCGGTCCATATTCTCAGACTTTTCATAGTTCGGTCCATATTCTCAGACTTTTCGTATATATATTCCAGAGTTCGGTCCATATTCTCAGACTTTTCATAGTTCGGTCCATATATTCCAGCACTTTTGATATATATATATAATAAGTTCCTGAACGGCATGCCATAATATATATATATATATATATATATAGGGCTTTTCCGTTTCCGGAATGGCGGCGCGTACACACGTTGCGGCCCGAGGCTCCCGGCTTTTCGTGCTTGTTATGTGTGCCTTAAGCCATGTGCCTTCACACGATTTTATTATGTTTGCATAATGATAATAATGCGAAATTTTAAATCTGGAATCTTGAATATATATATATATATATATATATATATTAATTTGGTGGGGGTTGGCATCACGGTGGTGCCTCACAGCGAGAAGGTTGCAGGTTGGCAGGTTTTCCCCGTGTCTGTGTAGTTTGTCTCCCACCAACAAAAACATGCAATTTAGGTGAATTGGTTAAGCTGAATTGGTGGGTGTGAGTGTGTCAATGATTGTTTGTCTGTGATGAACTGGTGGCTTGTCCAGGGTGTAGCCCCGCCTCTTGCCTGTAGGCTCCAGGAGATCCCGCAATCTGGATTTCAGATTAAGAGGTTAGGAAAATTAATGAATGAATGAATGGTGGCATATGGAAACCAAAGCATGTCAGGGATTTTGCTCCCAAGCCTCAGGATACCAGCTGAATGCAGTAAACAGTTTACTATTGTTACTGATCAGATTATAGACTGATGGCTGTGAGGGGTTTGCAATTTATACCAGAATGTCATCAGTGAATTTGCGGTGGTGTGGCTTTCAATGGACGCCTGAGATACAATCGCAGTGGCTAATGGTAACATGCAAACAATAGGAGGGATAACGCGCATCCTTGTTGAGTGCCTCTTTGTAATTATAATGGTTTTGATTGGAGTTCATTGGTTTTGAAAGACAGTGTGGCTAGTTTATAGTGCTTTAATCAATCCATCAGAATAGGAATGGTCGCCTTGTCATCACTTTGTCAAATGCCTTTCTGATGGATGGAGAATCATTTGGAGAGGCTTTGCTTTTGCAGAGGTTGATTAAATTCAACCATTTTCATGGGTTTTCTGGGAAATGCCTCACTTTGACGAAACCCTTTTGGTGTGTTCATATTAATTAATGATGTAATTACAGATAACAACGTGACTGATAAAGTCTCTTTTAAATTTTTTGTATCTGTGCTAAATTAATTACTGATATGGGGCAATAGTTGGGGCATCATTGCAGCACTAATTTGCTTTGGGGATTGGTGTAATATAAGCAGTGTTTTCAAAATGGGGTGAAATCCATCCATTTTCATGCTGCTCTTCCAGTCGCGGGTCTGCTGGAGCGAAGGGCGGGGTACACCCTGACACGCCACCAGACAATCATTCACTCACTCACACACACACACACACACAACGGACAATTTGAAGCAATTAATCCAGCATTTGATTTAAATAAGACAAAAAGGGTAGCAGATTAAAATATATTGTAGATATATATTAATTAGCATTGCAGTTACAAAATGTTTAAATATCAACTATCCATGAGGAAGAAAAATTAAATATTCACAAATGTGATTTAAAAAAAAAATCGTAATTAAATAAAGAACAAAAACAATCACAATGCAAGAAGGAAGATACGCATTCTTGTCTAACTCATTCAGTGAGAGTTTTTTTTCAGCCCAAGCTTTGAAGGAGTCGGTGTGGCTGAGGATTCTTCTTCCCACAGTCATCTGTTTAGCTCATAGGCTGAAATCTGAGGTGGCCGGTGGATGGAGAGCCTGACACATGAACAGATACCCAGAGCAGTCGCAATGAAGGATTGAGGGAAGGGGGGGGTCCCCCGAGGAGGTGAGGATGGAGGTATCGGCAACTCTGGTTAACAATGAGTTCATTGATTCCAAGTTCTTCCTCTCTAAATCTTTCATTCCGTTCTTTGTCCCTTTTCTTCCATATCTCCTTTCTTACTTTTCTCTGATACTTGTCTTTTCCACTGTCCTTCCGCTAATAATGTATTTCATTTTTTTTACTCACCATTTATCGGATTTAGATTTGCTGTTTTTTTAACAATCAATTTTACTCTGATTACAAAAAAACTATTTTGGACTCATTTTCGTTTCGCTGTCGTCACCCTACTCTCCTTCGTGATCAAGTTGCAACCTTCAACTGGCCAGAACACAAAGGAACAACAGTGTACATTGTCTGCTTTTCTGTGTCACTGTAACAATGTCTCAAGGGAGACATTTGTGATGTGCGTGTTCTTTACATCCTTCTACGCAAGATCTATATTTGATCATATGCTACGACTACATGACGGTATTGAGAGATAACAGAAATAAATACAATGAAATTCATGGAAAAACAGAACAGTAGTACATTTTCCTCACTTTCAAGTCAACATTTGCATCTGCGTCTCTATGGATAGTGGTCCAGTCCATCCATTTCAGAGCGTGAATGATATGACCAGTGTCTGTCAAACCACTAACATTTCAAATATCAAAGGCTTCTGAATTGTAAATTCTTCTATAAGAATTCTTGCAGCTGTGCTTGAGCTCCAACTCGCAGACTGAACAGCTTATACCCTCCTTTTATAGTTTTCTACTACACACCAGATTTCTTTCAATTATGTCATCTCCAGCCTGAAGCAGCAAAGCGTTTCCAGAACATCACATTGATGCCTCTATGCTTGACACCAGGAGCTGTGGAATATTGTGTTGTTAAGTTTCTTACGTAGTTTGGTTGGGGATGCAAGTTTCCTCTCCCTTTTCCATAATGTTTCATCTCTAATTGTTACCTGCAGCACTGGGCTTGTCTTCAAGTTTGCAGTATTGCCTTTTAAACTTTGAGGTAGCAACAGCTGATCCTCTACCATTACGTAGCATCCGCACTCTGATGAGTGACTCATTTAAACTCGATTCAGTGCGCCGACTCTTCTGATCGACTCACTAACTCCCTTCCGCCCCGCTTACAGCGGCAGCAGCCACTCGACTGGAGCCTGGGGGGGCCCTTCCAGCCGAGGGGCTTCTGCTCCGCACGTTATGTTTGTCTCACAAAGATCATTAAGAGACTAAAGTAAAATATATATTCAGTCAGCCACTGTTTATTATGAGGATAAACTTTACTGTCCGGACAGCCTTTTGCTGCTGCAGTTACTGTAATGAAAAGGTGAAACTTAACAAACTATTTAATTCCGCCTTTTTATTATATACCGGTAATTTAAATTAGAAAATATATTTTTGGAATATTGGCGGAAACATAATTAATAATAAAAAATAAAGATATACAACTTTTTTATTTAAAATAAATGTTTTCCCTTTGAGAACTCCTGATCTTTCAATCTTTTCCCTCAATGAAATTGATTATTTCCCTGTTTCAATCTGCCGTTTTAGCAGCATCAATTGGTCGCAGGTGAAACTTGTATTCACAAGTATATTTCTATGCACCTTCTGGGTAACTGACTCAGTGACTCAAATTACTCGATTCACTTTAGTGAGAGACTCAATTAAACTCAATTCAGTACGTTATTTGTACTGTAATACATGCTACTGTGTGACTGTACTTGTACTCTAACATTCGATCTAATAAATATATTCATCATCATCAGTAAAAAGAATCGAGTTTACCATCACTAAACATTAGCTGTGGCTGCACTCGCGACTGGGTGCTCTACGTTCCTCTCACCTTGCCCCTCGCATTGTAGATGGGAGGGACCCAAACAAACCCAAGCGCAATTACAGCCAATCAATGTCTACTTCAGGGTGTCACTGACTCGTCCACGCACAACAAATCAAGCACGGAAAGGCCAGCGGATAAAAACGGATTTTATAAAACGGCAATACAGAAACAGTAAAGTTAGAGATAAAAAATTTGATTAACGCAATTAAAAAAACATAACGTGGTAAATATGACTGTAATTAATTCATCGCATTTAACATGTTATTTTGACACCACTACTAAATGCTTTATGTTGCTTGCACACAGAAAAAGGGTTGCCAGAAAAATTTATCTAATTCCAGATCTGCCATTATGACAGCAAAAGACAAATGTCTTATAATCATACTCTTTTCAGTACTGAGCAATCATGCCTACACACACACACGCACACACACACACACACACACACACACACACACACACACACAAACGAGTCCTTGAGCGGAAACAGCTTTTTCTCAAGAGCTGCTTCCAAAAATACTTAACGCGAACAGAAATTGGTGATTCATTCCATTACTTCACTTTTTCCCTGCTTGTTTTTTTATTGATCACAATCACTTGTTCCCTGCACGTGTTCAAATTACAGATTTTTTCCCCCTCCAACTGTGAGAAGAATAGCCCAATCAAGGCAAATTGAAGCTAATCTTCTCACTCTTTAACCGGAACCACACAGAGAGAAGCAGAAAGAACAATTCCAACAGAAAAATAGCAGGATAGACGGTACACTGTACGGAAGATGGGATGACGGAGACAATGCTAAGCAGCTATTTTGTTAGAAACACAAGATACAGATGGAGAGACAAAGAGAGGGGTTGAATTGGACTTACCAACTTGCTGAGTGGCCTCGCAGTTGAATGGTCCTGGTTTGCTGCCAACGTGCGCCGTTACCTTCCGTGCCTCCGAAACTACGGAAAGAAAATGTAAAAATTCCCATCAAGCCCCGATGAGAGCGTCAGACCTAAAATGGTGCGCTTGATTGTTTGCTTTAATTGGAACAGCAGCATTTCATATGTGTTGATTCTTGTCTCGGAATGCTGACCTGGAGGAGAAAATACCTTCAAGGGAACACTGTGCGCTATTACAATGAAGACCAGGCCTGGTCCAGTCTTAATTTACAACTGACCCACAATTCCAAAAACTCATGCGAGAATCCCGTCCACTCGCCAACCAACTTGTATGAAGATCTGTCAGTTAGTTCATGTATTTTATTCGTGAGTATTTGGTAAAAAAAATAAAAGAAAAAAATAAATTTCAGACAAAGCCTTGTTTCACAATATTAAAGGAAGAAGGGGAAGAATTTAAATCTACACCAAATTTGATCTTGAATGAACGTACTTCAGGGCTCAGATGTCGAGCTGACACGAATTTCATCTGACCTGCCATCAGCAAATACCTTTAAAGCCCCTGTGGATTCAGAACTCGATTCAACATTGTGACGGGGATTTAAACACATTTTCTTAAATGAACAGAATGATACAGGATTATGGATGTAACTATTTAATTCAAGTTTGAAAAGAGTTGGACTGAATATATGTTCTCAATAAAGTTAATACATTTACACAATTGTCACAATTTGGCCAAGCTTTTATGTTTGTGCTTCTGCTTTTCATCTCATAGTCTAGGAATGCAGCACGCCATTGTTTTTACTATCACATTTTACTAATATTATACATACCGGTACAATAGTATTAGTACATAAACGCCTGTCCAGACAATTTAAAGCTGGAAGGTCTGATAAGAAAATCATGGAACTATCCCTGAGATTTGGAATGGTGAGCATCCAGTGGCTTCCTCCTCAGGTCACTGATGAATGTGTATGAATATTTCATTTTTTCATGAATTTCTAGTGTTTGAGTCTGACAGAATGTGTCTATGTCAAGATAAAATACACGAATGGGTGCGGGCTGTGTCCACTCCAAAACTTTTACATGGCCTGAGACACGGCGGTTAAATGGTCCTGAAGGAGCTAATATTAAATTACAGAGGCTGGTGAGCTCCCACTCTTCAATGTGACATTGAACTAATCAGATTTGAAGAAGGAAAGTGTTTGATAAACACATTGCTCTCATTGAAGTGCCCCCCCCCCCCCCCCACCCCACCATCTCTCACTAATCAGAAGAGCTTTTAGAGCATGTAGGATTTCTATTGATTCTCTCATTCATGTCAACAGTTAAATCTACTTTAAAAATATTCCCCCATGAGCTTTTTTTTTTAAAGTTTTATAAAAATATATTTTGTAAAAACATAAATTAATATTGGTGGTTATGCTTTTTTGTTATTTTGTGATTGAGCTGAGTTTTTATTTTTCTGCTGTTAACTCCATTTTCAACCATGCATTCACATGAGTAGGGTGACCAGATCATCACCGGACAAATGTGGGACCAAAAGTGGGACCAAGGAGGGACATTTAGCAGATGCTAAACAATGATTATTATTTCCAGACATATGATATATTTTGTGTAATTAAGTGTAACCTCAGGATAAATTAAGTTGCGCATTTAAAGAACCGCACATGTTACTTGTTCCGAAGTCTTTTATTTTATACAACCTCTTGAAAAAACATGTAAACATTCCACAAAGAATGGGGCTATCAATTGTTATTAATTTTTGTAATCTTGTGTCGTTTTAACAGGTAAAAAAAAAAAAAAAACGAATTTAAAAGGTAGGTCTCCCATCCCCAGTCAGAACTGCTGCTGCAGGATGATTCCAGAAACTTCCTGCTAAGAAAGAACAACGGACTGAGAATCCCCGTGAGCTGCTTCTACCAGGAATAAACTTGTTCCCGGTCATGGGTTTAGGAGCAGCTGCGTTCTTTAGCGGATTGTTCCATGTTTTTCTCCGATAAACTATCATTTCCTGCGGCGTTAGCGGCTTTGTTTGGAGGCGGGGCACGCCAATGTTGTGGGAAAGTCAAAGCGCATGCAGTGAACAATGACAGGCAGCTGTCAATCATACCGGAAGGACAGAGCATCCAATCAAAAACAAGCTCGCCCGTCCATTTGCTTCCCATCCACTGTGTTGGTTGGGTGAAGGAGAAAAAGAGACCGAGTAGGAAAAGAGAGGAGCAGCGAATCCCAAGCTGGCGTGATTTTAAGTATTGCGGGACACAGCCTCAATTTGCGTGATGCCGGATTTGAGATATCGATGCTGCGCAATCTCCCGCACAATGCGGCACGCCTGGTCACCCGACACGTGAGGTGCTCAAGACAACCTTTCCCAGTGCACCACACTCATTATAAACCTTCACTACACAGCAACACACACATTAAGACAACAAGACTGTAGATTCCAATCAAAATGGACAAAGATAGGAAGAAATCCTATGTAGTCTGAGATTTTCCTGTCTTTTGTGCGACCCTAGGATTTACTTTATCGGTTGGACTTTATTTGGACACCACAAAAATTGTAATGGACACTTTCCCTTACCAAACCCACACTGCAGCCAAATTATAATTCAATCCCTCTATCAGATGAGTTCAGAGTTTTGCATACATTATTGCACAGCTATCCGACAGGAGTTCAGCGCTGCATGACGAGAAACTCAAACGTTATCATTAATAAGCAGCATAATAGCTCCAATGTGCTTTATTCAAAGTAATGATGGTGATATTAATGTGCAGGTATACAGCAAAGGACGTTTGAAAACTGGATGTGTATTAATAGATTTTCCCATATTTTGCATCATATAATCAACACCAATACATGGTCTGCCAAAGTCGTCACAACAACAACAACACCTTCAATGACACGGATCACATGCATGGCACTTTAAGAAAATGAAGAGTCAGCATTGGTTCCTGGATGGACATGTGATGTGTTTTCTGCTGTTCACAGAGACTCCAGTCACACGAACAGAGATCAGACTGTGTGATCAGTGGAATGTTCTTGCATCGATGCTGTCAATATTCTCATGCTCCTTTTCTCATTCGTCCACTCCCACTCCCACATGCTGTGTTGTCAGTAACATCCCCAGTCACATATTTACACAGTGAAACAAATGCAGGCAGATTCCACCACACGACCGTCCGACCTTATACAGTTTTCCATTGAGGTTAATGGACACCGAGCAATTTGAAATAGCCGTAATTTAATAATAATAATAAATATCTGATGCATAATTATAAATATAAGCATCTTCACTTCCATCTATGATCTATATCAGATTTGTACACCTCATAGGGAACTTGATTATACCTTAACTGTGAATTAATTTTTTTGCTTTGCATTACTACGAGTGGCCTAAAGCTATACTTGTACATCTAGAGATATGTGGGAAATACAAATACTGTGTACCTCTTTAAGGGAGGCTTTTTTACTCTGCCACAGAAGAAGGACAACATTCTGCTCGTGGGAGGGCTGGCTGAGCTTTGCGGTTCTTTTTCCATAATTATGACTGGGAGGTGTGGAAGGAATTGCTTTATCACCCCTCCCACTTTAAGTCTTCCTCTTATCTTCCTCCCATCTATCCATCCATCCATCTGTCGCTCTATAGTACCTGTTGCTCAGTGTATTTTTTCCCCTTCACAATTCAAACACATTATGACAGCAGCATGTTCCAGTCTCAAACTGCAATCCACCTATTTTCTTCAACGCCTTTCATAACCTGCAGTTCAGTTTTCAACTACAGTCAAACAGCTGCAGTAATTTCATTAAAATTAAGATTGCGGTCTGCGTTTAGTGTTTTTTTTTAAAAATCTTTCAGCTCATTGTCAATTGTTCTGGTTCGTTTCATCTTTGTTTTCAACTCGAGTTACAATGAAACACAGCGTGAAGGATACATGAAATGTGACAGGTTAAGAATGAATTCATGAAATCTTATTTTAACATGTAATTAAAAAAAGACACACAAACACACACACACACAAAAAGACCGGATCAATTCTTATTACATGTCTGAAAATAAAGGCTTTCTTCTAAAAGCAGTGGGAAGAAGTATAATTTATATAACCCTAACCCTTCTCCATTATTCAGTAATTAATGAATCCTCATACGCTTTGAATACTTAATGAACATATCCTACCTCGCCATTAAGCCCTATCCTTAAACCATACATGATTGAGTTTTAGTCTCTCCTCACGTTACAAAAACCCCAAATCTAATCTATAAAAGAGTAGCGTGAAGAAAGTAAATTGATATGCAATATTAAACTTTGTATATGAACATTAAGGACATGCCACCCAAAAAGAACACAGGACAAACTAATAATCTGCAGACAAACAAAAAAAAACACAGTTTGAAAGCTGAATTGACTTCTAGTAAAGCAATAGTCGCATTTAACGACACACGTCTGGGACAAATAACCTTTTGAATGGGAATCAGTTAATCTCTGCTGATGCCGAACAGTCCCACAAACACATCAGTATTTCTGGCCATGGCTGCACCTCAGCAGCTGCTGCTCCATCTTCCAAAGCCTCACCCTGAAGAACACGTAAGCTGAGTGGAAGTGGATGCCAATCAGGAAACTGAATTCAAACATGCTAGTGCGTCTTACAATTTTCAATTAGCATTTTACTGGATTTACAGTACCTGAAATGAGTCAAAAGGAACTGTCCTTTTGAATTCAAATGTTTAAATGTGATACTGACAGATGGGATGAAGGCAGTGTGACAGTGTGAATAGCCTTTCATTCAAAATAACAGGTGGTCTGCTTGTATTCTCAATGCATGCAAGCACGGCGTTCAAAGCGTCTTCTCTCTCGACTGGCTTGAAGGTTAATGGCCAATCAAAAGACAAAGGAAAACAAATGCGTCCAACACGTAATCAAAGGAGGCGATGACAATGACTAAACAACAACAAGATGGTCGGATCAAATGCGCCAATCTTCCCAATTAAAGACAACAGAAAACATTCAACGCTTCTAGATATCAGCTGGCAAGGATTCGCTGCATTTTTACCCCCACACAGCTTTTTGAGATGAAAACAGCTCCAAGAAAACTGAGAGCAACAAGTCCAAGAGGCGTCTGCACAGCAAAGCATTTGAAATAACAAGCCTTCAATGTGAGCGTGTCAAATACACACAACATGGTTAAGAAAAATGTCTGCAGATTCTGTCCTTAATGCAACCATTAAGGATGGGGGGGCTATAATTGATTAAAAGCAAATCAATTTAATTACCTTGGACATGAATTGTTTGATTCCTAATAGCTAATTAGAAGAACAGGGGGGAGTCATGGTTATTCAGAAATTTGAAAGACAGTTTAAGATTCCAATAATTAAAAAAATGGCCAAAGCAAAAACATTTTTTTTACAGTACCATTTCATTTCAGTTTAGCATTAGCATAAGATGCTAAATGTAGCTAAATGTGAATCATAGAGTGTACATTTTGAAGGAAAAGCAACTTGAATGCAGAACCTGCCAACGTCGTTTTTTCGGCACTATTCTCCTTACGAGGAATTTTTCTTTTCTTACTTACAGATAACACAGTGATCTACAGGAGAGGGAAGATGGAGAAGTGAGACTCTATATCCAGAAATGTGTTTGTTGGAGTGGCGCTCCAAGTGTGGAGGCAGGATCACTATTATTGGCAATCAAATTCGGGCTTTGGCAATTCCACAACTTTTCTTTAAGCAAAACGATATCAAAGTTTCTTAAGTTCAAATGTGCCTAAAAATGTTACAAAAATAAGGAAATATAGGAAAGCAAATACGATATACATGCCTTTAGGGCCCCAACAAGCATATGTGAAATGTAATTTGATTTTCTGTCCTGCGGTTCTTAAAGAGATGTAGATAGGCCACACCCCCTGGACGTTTGCTAAAAGACTTGAAAAAGTTCCAATGTAAAAATAAGCTGGATGAAGAAACTAATTAAAAAATGGCAATTTTTCTGGCAGAGATGTAGACCGATATAATGGCTGACATATAGATCAGGGCAGATTAATAAAGTTACTCCAAAGGGGCACAAAAGGATGTCATTAAATGATGTAAACTCAAAACTGAAAGCAAAATCTGGGCAAAAAAAGATAAATTAGTTTACAATAATGACCAACCCCACTGTGCCTCTGAATAGTACATAAAATGATGACGTTTGTCTTATAGGTGAAGTTTGTTGCTGATGGTGGCGCACCAGGAACTCAGGTAAATCATAAGGATGAAATGGCAGCTATCACTAGAAAATGCAGCCACGGGGCTAGGAGTTGCCGACCGTCTGACAATATTATGAACATTGAATGCCAACTAATGGACATTACATGCACAATACACACAGTAAAGGCATTGCTATAGCGGGACTAGGAACATCCACAACACTGACATAAGGTTTCATCCTAGCCTACCATTTTATCTGGATATGTGTGAATGTGAACTATGAGGCACTGAAGAGCATTTCACTCTCTCCAAACTCCTCGAGCAACATCTCCTCGTGTGAAGATGATGACAATAGACGAATGATTGTGATTCTGCATGAAAAGAAAAACACTGTTATAATTGTTCATCAGCAAGCAGTAATTTTCAACTCGATTTGAATAGGCTGGTGTTTGTGCGCCCGTGAGCCGGCACACACACACGCTTGGGCAAATCCTTCCAGCGGAATCTCTGACAGATTTCTAACATCAATGTCACAACAGAGACAAAGAAAATGAGTGGAATGAAAAACAAAATAGACAATAAAACCCTTAAAAATAGTGTCATTGATTGACTGACACGTAATCATAATTTTTTTAAATAATAGCTTTTCTTTCTTTTTAAGTGGTGAAAATATTATAACAGTAACAATAATACTGATACAGATTAGTGGCGATACAAGTAATGATGATGAATCCATGGTCGAAGGAGATTGATAGAAAAATCATGCATAACAATAATAATTGATATATATATATATATTATACTTTGCAATTAATGGAGCTTCAAAATATGTTCAATATCTCGGTTTATTATTGACCAATGTTTATGGAATTTGACACCGTCATGCAGGGTTGGGGCGTTTATCTCACCACCCAATTTCAACCGGATGGGATCCGGATTACAGACACTGTCGCGATACAAACATATAATAATGCACTTATAACACAGTCCTAAAGGGGTCCGATGTGAACTATCACGTAAAAAGGTCTTCTGGATCTGATTGAGAATGAGGTCAGGAAAAAATATTACATTAACATTGAAAACCCATTTATGGATTCAGAAAACAGTTTAATTCACTTTTATTTTTCCTGGTTGGTGTATAAAGATACCAAGACCAATTTAGAACCTTTTGATGATGATCCAGATCACCATGTGGACGATGTAAATGTAATTATGAGGGGAATGAGCTGCTTGGTGGAGGTCTGCGCTCTGAGTGCATTTCTTGTCAAATCTGATGCCGTCGCTCCTACTGTACCTGTTGCACAAGTGTTTTTGTCATTTCGTCTCTCTTACTCTTGAGATTTTGTTGCCTTAGTTACCATGTTTGTGTTTTCTGAACTTCTACATACAACAGCTCAAAATACACTCAACCTCCAGGGAGAGAGAGAGAGAGAGAGAGCGAGAGGGGTGACTGTAATGGCATCAGACCAGAAGCTTTGGATGACCTCACATGATTTTTCAGGTTGTCATGGCAGCATGGGTCTTTATCCTACACCAACATCACATTGTTCCATTACTGATCAACATGATTTATTTATGAAACCTTCACTTCACGGGCTTGCAGCATGTCGGATAGTCTCAAAATGACAAGAACGCAAATATTTTTGCAGGGATGGTTCGTGTGTGTGTGTGTGTGTGTGTGTGCGGCAAGGCTAAGTACTGATGCAGAAATTAAAATCTGCCTGTAGGATAAGCACATTTCTACCACAGCGATGAAGACTCAGCCGTACTTAAGATGCTGCAAGCAGAGGAGGGATGGTGTTTACATGCAGCATCAGTGATGTTTACTTGTATACAAGTACCACACCTTTATTTTAAAGGTTAGGTTTGGTGTGGCAGCCCATCACAATAGCCCCATTCACAAAGCGCCAGTTGCGCCTTTATTCCCCTCTGATGTTCAATTTGAATGCGGTGATGGAGCATTTGGGGTCTCAGTTCGTTCCACTTCTGTGAGGTTGGTGTATGTGATGTAATCCCATCGGGTGTGTGATTTACCGATGCATCAGTAACAGGAAGCTGGCTGTTTGACCAACAAGCACATAAGATGACGGCTAACTTTTCTGCTGGCCTTTAAAAATTCTTGAAACCATAAGATGAAACTTTATGTCAGTGAGATCTTGTTTCTTTTTTGCAGCTTTTGTTTCACTTGAACTTTAAATACCGCACCTTTAAATAAACTGCGGCGCCATTTGTAAGCGTGCCGGTTCGTGTTGAGCCAATGATATATTATATAGAGTATCACACAGCACAAAATGTGAAGTGGTCTTCCTGGGAGATTATGCATCGTGCACGTGTACGTGTACGTGTTTGTGAGCGCGATAACCTTGTCACTATCTTAGGCGCCTCCAATCTGATGGAGCGCATCTGGTTACAGCATCTGGACACAGACACACACACACACACACACACACACATGCAGATTGGAAGTCTGTTTGACGGAGTCGCCGAGCGGACACCAAGAAGGTTATCTGCGATCAGAGCCTGCAGCGACGCCACAAAAGCACACACAGACACATAAACAGGCAGGATCCTGCCTCTCTCTCTCTCTCTCTCTCACACACACACACTTAACTGCCCCTCCATGTGAATCGGTGTGTAGTTTCTTATGTATGCCATGATAATCAGTGAACTCTGAAGTGATTTAGCCTTTAACAATGCATTAATCACATGCTCAAGTAAAATTAATAGGGTAGAAAAAGGTCTCAATCATGATGACATGTAGGTCTGATAGTGATCCTTTATTGAAAGAAAATTCGGTCCAGGTCATGGGATTAAAATGTTCAGGACTACTACAGTTTTAAGACCGCCAGTGGGCTAATAACAATCAGCGCTTTCACTTAGTGCGTATTGACTGTCGAGATAAGTAGCATCGAAGGACAGTGAGCGCTTATGCATTGCAGGATTACATAAAGTCTGGATTCACATGAAACGTAACAAAGGAGCATAAGAGAAAAGGAATGACATTGATATTGCAAAACAAGACAGTTAAACAAAGATAACCAATATTTGCACTAATTGTACAAAAAAAAGTCCACACAGCAAAGAGAAGTGAAAAATAAAAAATAAAAAACAATTGTTTGGCCTTGAACTCAAATGAATATATTTGAATGGTCATATTTTCATTGTTGGCTCTTGCGTCATGCAGAGGTCTTCTTCGAAACGTGGTTGCCATGTTCAACTGAATATAAATTTTATGGTAAATCTGCACAATAATAATATGAAGTGGGTGAGATCCGCAGTAAGCGCCTCGGGCGTGAGTGTGAGGGGAGTGGATCACGGCGGGGAAAGGGAATGAGAAGTGCTTTTAAGCCCAGCGAACCACCAGCAGCGTCTCTGCAGCAGCCGACGCCTCCTTCTCTGCCTGAAACCAGGTCAAGATCAGCCTCACATGCACACATTATGAGATTGTGATGAATGTTGTTGATTTTGTGAACAAAAAAATATGTAATAAATGTTTTACTGAAAATGCAAATAGCGCAATACTCATTTTTCCTCTGCAGACACACACGAAGACATGATTCAGTCTCGTCTCTTTCAGATAATGAGTGAATGCTGATTATCACACACTGTTCCACCATTATAAGAGTGAAAAGTCAGTGTTTTAGCTTGTGGGCATTGGGAAGCTGATGTGCACCATCTGAACTTGTAGCCGAGCTGTGGGAGGACCAAAAAAAGAAAAGGTGGTCCTTATCCACCTTTATGGTGATAATCCTGATGTATTACAGTATAAACT